>NC_059390.1:12185555-12823333 GCF_019703515.2 Myxocyprinus asiaticus
AATATTACAAGCTCAGTCTTAAGCTGTCTGGGGAAAGCATGGTTCTCTTAGTTCACCAGTGGTTCAGTGTAATATCTCGGCCCTGAGCTAGGAAAAGGGCCGCTGGGATCTAATGAGCTGTGCTCTGGGGGCTACACTGGGACAGGTGTGGAGGTTGATAAGTTGATCCCATTACTTGTGGTCTCTCATTTCATTCCATGTCCCCTCTACCACCTTTCCTTTTTGAGTACAGTAGATAGTGCTAGTGTTGCCTTTATCATGTTGCCACAGTGATTGGCCATCAGCTTTTTCAGAGCCGATGGATTTCTGTGGCATAATCGAAGATACTGGAGACTGCAGGGCCCATCAAACAGGTATTGAGAGAGAGAGAGAGAGAGAGATAGAGAGAGTTTGAGACAGCATGAGTGATTGAACAAAAGATACAGGGAAAGAGATAACAGAAGAGATGGAGTGCATGACAGAGGAAAAGATAGAACAAGAGAGACAGAGTGAGCAAGAGAGATAAAGACATCTACTCTGGCAGCTGAGTCGATGTGCGCAGGTTTATCTGTAAAAAAAATTCAAACTGTGACAGAAGATGCTAATCTGCAATCATAGGCTGGTCAAAGCTTGACAGGTATGCACAGCATATGAGTCTTAAGGGGATAGTTATCCGTCAATTGTTTACTCACCCTAATGTTGTTCCAAACCCATGTGCAGTTGTTTTACAAAAGGAGAATTTTCAAAATTTGTATGCAGCTCTTTTTACACAATCAGAGTTCATAGTAGTGACCACCTTTGTCAAGCTCTAAAAAAAAAAAAAAATAAAAATAAAAAAAAGACTTGTGTGCTATATTCCAAGTCTTCTGAAACCATAAGACAGATTTGTGTGAGCAACAAACTGAAATGAAGTAATTTTTCACTGATTATCTTCTCCACCAGTGCGATGTTAGCTCATGAACCGTTGTGGACTGTTTACAGAATCTGTGAGCTGAACTCGTGAACCAGATCAGTGCGATTTGTGAACCGGATCAACTGGTTCATTGAAAAGAAACAGCTCAAAAGAATGATTCATTCATAAATCAGACTGATCGGGTTCTTAAGTTAACAGTTCACTGGACAGCAATATAATCAGCAAACAACAACTTACATTTCAGTCTGTTCTTTACATGAAGCTATTGTATGGCTTTAGAAGACTTGGAATATAGTGCACAAGTCATATGGACTACCTTTAAGGTGCTTTTTTGTCCTGTTTGGAGCTTGCCAGATGTGGTCAAACTATTGTTATGGCAAAGACTAATTTTTTTATTATTATATCTTTTTTTGTATTACAAAGAAAAAAATAACTGGCTTTGTACAACATGAGGGCGAGTAAATAATGACAGGATTTTCATTTTTGGGTGAACTATTTTTACATTCTCAATATCCAAATAACAACACCAACAGCTACAACTCTTTGATTTAGAGAAACACTGCTGTTTTCTGTGAAACACACGCAGGGATATCAGCATGGTCTGGAACGGAGAATCATTCTGTCAATAACATTGCTCGGAGGTGTAATGAATATATTTGGGTAAATGCCCATTGTCAGTTCACGCTTTAAGTCTCTAAGAGGTCTGTGGGCATACTGGCAGGTGGGCTCGACACTAAATTGGCTTTCCACCAGCAAGACTTTAGCAGTCAAAATGACAAATAAGCCCATAATTCAATATGGAGCAAGCCATGACTAATGGTTGATGTTAGTAAACATTTGCAGCATATAACGGCAAACTAATTCTGAAACAATCACTTCAATTCCTCCAAAATTAATTCAGAATTGCAATTATAAAAAAGGCAAAAATAAAATGCTAGACCCCATACATTAAACAATTACTAAACCGTTTCTTCAAAGGGCAGAACATTTTTCAACTGCAAGTAATCAAATTAATTAATTGAATGTTATATTTGCAATCTGAGGATAAACGATCGGTGTTTGATTTTAAAAATGGCTCCCTTTGCTGATGTTCAATCCTGCTAGACTTTATTACATTGAGACTTGGAAATCCCTTTTTGTGAATGCCATAAGTTCTTTCTCTTCTGTGCAATGAATTGACCACAGTAGTTCTTTATGGCTATTTTCCCTGTTGATGGAAACCATTTTGAAGCTGAATGATCAAAGGATCAATATTCCCACACTGAGACAGTTTAGAAACAGTCAAAATGGTGGAAAACACCACAATAGCACACTTGACAATATATTCCTACAAATTCCTGATGATTTTGCTGGTGATACATAATTACAGAACATAGTGAGTGATGATTTTTTTCATTTAGACGGATAAAATCCTAAATGAGATCATTAAACTAGTTTCACAATCTTTCCTTGTTTTGCAACTTGCAGATGATTAAATAGCGTCTCTGTTATAAGATTCAGTATCAAAAGCACTGTTCAGATTGGTTAAGTTCAATTTATTTCTGTGAATCAGTTAGTTAGAAAACCGGTCCATTCAAAACTTGAAATCAGTGATTCATTTGCATCATCGCTCAGAAATGTTCCCTTAAGTACATATGTGGTATTTTTCATATATAAAAAAAGTTTTTGTAAAAATGTATGTTGGTAAATAATAGTTCTAATAATAAAAAAAATAAAATAAAAAACACTTCAGAGCAAATATAAATATCAAGACACATATTAAATACCATGAAAAGGCTGAAAAATCTTGAGATATCATTTTTGTGGCTACTGTATATCTCCCAGCCCTAATACTGCCACAAGCGAGTACAACTAGCTCTAATAATAGGATTAATTGGAGTGTCAGTTTTAATAGTTAAGAGGGTAAATTCCTGTCTGAATACAAGGAAACCTGCTGAATTAGGAGATATGAAAGTACATTTTATTTGTATCCTGAGCTGATCTCTCTGCTGAAATAGGACAACACACACAAAGGAAAATTAAAAACACTATCTGCTGGCTCTTGCACCAACCAGAGTTTTCTGTGAGAAAAATATTCAGAGCATTTATCATGAATTTCACACAGGCGCATTGAGCTATGAAGTGCTAGCCTACTAATCTGCCTGCTATCTTTTAATAATCTGCTTCTGACACATTAAAGCCCCTCAGATGGGCCTAGTCTGCTACGGAAAGATATTTCAGTAGAACGTAAATAAAAAAGCAAAAATCTTAGAACATATATATGGACTAAGTTTTTTTTTTGCATCTTCATCCATCTGACTGCTGTTCGTTTGAGTATGCACATTCCATGTACACTTGACCACATAAATGTAACTCCACAAAATGGATATAATCGGATCTACTATTCCTCCACTATATGCAAATATAACAGCGCTCACTTCCATGACACTAAAAATACTGGGAAGCTTCAACAATTCTACAACTAAAATTGCTTCGACAATGCAGCATTTTTTGTCGTCCGTATGCTGACACATTTCCGCTTGGGAGAAGTAAAGGTTACGGATGTTACCCGAACAACCAAATGCATTTACACTTGGCAAAGTCGCGTCTTGTAAGCGTCGCAAACCCGCATCTTTTAAAGGTGGTTTGAGTGATCTGATTGCTGTCCATCTCTAATGCATTTTCAGAGACATCTACACTTGGACTTTTCATGATACGTAAACAATCTGATCAGTAAAAAACACATGGAGTGACCAAGGGTAAAACCCCTAAAGGGGCCAATAAAACAATTCACTGTTTTATAAACATATGCTAGATGAACATCTTAGACCGCTGTGACATCTTGCACTATGAGCGCCACATTTTTAAGACTTGAACATGTTTTATGCAATTCTGTTGCATGCTGCCTGACATTTTCTTAAATGCAAGAATGTGTCCTGTGTGAACAACCCCTAAAACTCCCTGAGAAAAAGGAAGCACCACAAAGCTTTTAAAAATGAACCACAACCTCCATTAAACTTTTACACTTTCAACAGTTTGATGACAGTCCTTAGGCGAAATTAACAGACGTCATTGCAGTTGCATCCTGTGTGACATGTGGTTCTTGAAAGTGCTGAATCACTTTGATGCAACAACATTTTTTAGCTTGCAAGCCAATGCCCAATGCCTTCCACAGCTAACTCATCTCTCAGCAACCTGTCTATCTCCCTCTCTCAATTCTAATCCTGCCTGACATAAGCTAACATTGCATTTAAAAAGAGATGTGTTTGCCAGGAGACCTGTGTGCAGAATGAGCATGAGCTAGTGTAGTAGCAGGAAACTGAGGTTATACATGAATGATGTTTCGTTATCTCTGCAACCCAATGAGTTTGGGGAGGCTCCTGCACTGCAGGCCTCAGCTTGTCTTTACATTGCTTAAAACATATTGTGATAACCATTTAAAGAACATGACACCCGATGGAATCATTTATGCAATTCAAGGCAACAATTTGCTAATCCTCTCATACATATTAATAACAATGAAGAGGACTAATCATAGGGCTTAAAATGTGCAGCTAGGCTATTGGTGGTGCAAGAGTGGAGAGATGTCAGCCATTCTTACCTTTATTTCAGGAGCCTTTGGGACTCTCATGATTGAGTGAATCTCCTGGGCATCTCTCTCTCTCTGTGTTATCAAAATACAAAGATGTAATCTTGTAGAGAGGAACGGTAGGCCCTACTTGTTGAATCTGAAATGAAGTTGTTTTTCCTGCTTTCTATCCTAGCTTTATCTTTATTTTGGGGGGTTCTGGTTTTTCACCAGAAATAGTAGCTTTGAAGCCATTTATATGCTACATTGAAATGTTGGCAAAATGAACTTTTAGCAGATAAACACAAAGTCCTGGAAAATACATCAAACATATTGATGACGTCTTGCACTTCACAGATTTTAGTCAAATCAAATGCTCCCTAGAATGATAAGGAGTCCTTCCACCTTAAACAGTCTGCAATCGACTAAAAAGTAAGTTCATGGCTATGAGGTAACTAAAGCCTATTGTGTATTAGCTATTTTAAAAATAGGGACAATCCCTTCGATATGTCATATAAGGAAATACCTCAACACAGGAAAAGCAATATCTTCTTGTGTCTCAACACAAAATCCTTCATCAGCACATTAATTCATTTCCCTCTACTCCTGCATATATCTTTAAACCAGAACTCTACGATAATCAAATGTCTTTGAATTTTCTTAATTTATCATTTATATCATTTATTAAATTGAAATAAATTTTTTATCGATTTTCAGCCCTAATACATGATAAAGAAAATTTATTTTATGCAGATGAAAACAAGGCTGTGAGGGTTAGACTTACAGTCAATGTTGTTTACTGACTAGAATGTCCTTGTCATTGTTTATAATTAGGCCAGACTAAGCGCAGACTGCAAGATAGACTGTGGGATCACAAAAATGCAATTCGCACAGGAAACAAAGATTATTCAATGGCAGTGCACTATGCATCTGAACACAATTCAAATCCTTCCACATTAAGAATTATTGGATTGGAAACAGTGAGTGGATCTGTTAGGAAGGGGGATAGACTACAGAGACTTCTACAAAGAGAGACCTACTGGATATTTCATTTAAACGCCACAAATTTTCCTGGTCCAAATGAAGAACTAGACTTTACTCAATTTTTCTAAGGAAAAGTTTTCCTTTCACCCAAATAATTATTTGTATTTCAATTATATGGACAAGTGAACGTGCATGGATATGTGTATATGGTAATGTGGAAGCACGTAAAAGAATGATGAGTCCCCTTTAAGATTTTGGACTTTCCCAGCTCCATAGACTAGTTAATTACACCTACACCTAACTGATTAGTATCCTGATACACTCTGAGGAAAGCTCTGTAGGCCGAAATACATCAGTGTGCAGCTACTAATTTTGAACTTTTTTAATGTCAATGTGACGAGCCAAGTAAACTAAAGGCTTTTTAATATTTACACCAGAAGAAGTGCCTTGGACTATTTTTGTAAATGCATCCATTTGGCCTTGTTCTACAGTATGTCTGATGTATGTAAATACAGCGCCCTCTAATTCCACTTTTGGCAGAAACTGACTTTCTATTGAAGAATTATGCAATGTGCCACCATAGCTGATACACACACCAGTGAAACCATCACACTGAGCTCGGCAAAAGCGTCACAGTCTGCACCCAATCTGTCTTCAGATGGATGGTTTAATACAGCAGTCCAAAGAACCCTGTGCCTATGGTGTGAAGCTATACCAGAACGTGGGCATGGGGCCCCCAAAGCCGTCATACTAAACGCTAACCTCTTCTGAAGATGGGTTTGATGTGCTCAGAGCTCTGTACTGAGAGATTATACAGGGAATTTATTTTAACACCCTCAGAGACATTTTTTTTTACCTCTAGCGTAGAAATGAGAGCTGCTTCAAAAACAATCTAAAACTAACACAATAGGAGTGCAGAGTTTCTCTAATGAGTCATAAGTACTGAAACTTTACTCTGGGGTAAATACTGCAAGCCATTTGTTCATCTTGTCACACAACCAGTGAACCTTACATTACGTATTCTAACATATTAAAGTGGAAATATTTAGAGAAACAGTTTTATCTTTTGTTGATGTTATTACTATTAGAATATTTTTTTAATGCATAATGTGTGTAATAGGATTCTGTGCTGTAATCACACTACTAACTGTGTGTGTTGTTATGCCAAGTAAAGAAACGTATAAGTAAATGATGATCTAACAACACCATAACAATCTGATTTAAGCAAAACACACTAACATAAAACAGTTTCAAATGGCTTCCAAAATATACTTGAAATTCCCACTGAAATTAAACAGCGGCCATTTTGAGGAGTTGTAATGACTAATTTATGGTTGTGTCTACTCTAGTAAGCAAACATTGTTCTGTGAAGTCTCAGGAGATTCACATGCAACATTCATACTCTGTGTTTATTTTGGGTCCTGAAACAACTCATTGAATGCAGTAAATGCAAATTTGTGAGAGTTTAGCAGAATGAGAATGAGGAACCTGTTGATGCTGGTGCCTAGCTCGAGTCTGTGTTTGTAGCAATTGCCTGAGGGATTCACATCGATCTCAAACCCTCGCTGCTCAGGAACAACCATAACAACAACAACAAACAATTGCGGTAAACCGCATGGCGTCCGCTCATGTTATTGCTTCCTGCATTACATGCCACATGTTTACTATAGCTTCTTCCATCAGCAGTGAGGGATTTACATGTGGTAAATGTAAGGAATTAGTCAGGCTGACGGAGAAGTTTAATGAGTTAGAGACACACATCCAAACGCTAGTGGAGGTCAGTGAGAAAGAGAAGCCAGTAGAAACTGTTTCGAATGTGGGTAGAACAATGAGCAACATACACACTTTGGTTCCGGCTGTAGGGCCCCTGCAGCAGGGCATTTGAGTGACGTCTCGGCAGCATACTCACTCATCAAAGGGACACAACTCTCCCATTCCTGTTAGGGTTTCCAATCAATTCTTCCCACTCAGTGATGCACCCACTGGGAATCATGTTGAAAGCACCCTGTCTATAGGAAATTCTATTGTAAGGAACCTGGAAATAGAGACTCCAGCCACTATTGTTAAATGCATTTCGGGGGCTCGGGCGCCTGAAATCAGATCAAATTTACAAGTGCTAGCTAATGCTAAATGTAGGTGTAGTGACACTAGGGGTCGAACTTGGGAGCCCCAAACACCTCTGAAATTTGAGAAAAGGCCAATGAGAATTTGCAAGTGGAATTAGCATGCCACTCCCCCAGACATACAGGTATAAAAGGAGATGGCTTGCAACTACTCATTCAGATTTGTTCTTCGGAGCCGAGCAGTATAGAGAAATCCACTAGCGTTCCATTCACCACTGAAAGCAAAAGTGTGAAAACGGCTGTTGGATATATGGTACATTACAGCAGGTTCTCCCTTTCTCGCACAGATAAGTGCAGAGAATGCCCCTGGGCGCTTCAGCAGCCACACTTGAGAGAAATAAAAGAGTATATTTTCTCTAAAAGAGTAAGCACTGACGGAAAGCATCTTTTTAAAGATGCCTTTCTGTCTACGTGCAGTTCCTGGTTGTGGTCGGTGTCTTTCATCCTCTGATGGCCACGATCACTGTCTCACGTGTATCGGTCGTAGACACACTGAGACAGCATTCGTGGGTGGCTCATGTTCTCACTATGAGAATGTGACCTTGGCAACATTGCGATCGCGGCTTTCTTTCTTTCATAGAGAGAAAGCCACTCCAGTCGCTCCCCGTCCTGGTCCTTCTGCTTACATACACAAGGCCGCGGTGGTTAGCACTGGGCGTGATTTGGAGGCATTAATGGGAGCATTTCTGCCAGGTGAATCCCCACGGACCTCCCATTTCCCAGCACACTCATTTCCACTGGTCGAGTTCATGGATAATTCAGGGGGCTCACCTTAGAGCGATGAGGATGAGGTATCGATCACAGCATCGGAGAGCACGCCCAGTCAGAGGCCGATGCGGCGCTGATGGCCATGCTTGCCCAGGCCGCCGCGGGTGTCTTGCTGGAGTGGAACCCTCCACTCCACCCTGAGCATTCGCAGCTGGACGATTGGTTCCTGGGCTCAGAGTGCCGCTCTGCCCCAGTTCCTTTCTTACCGGAGGTGTATGAGGACCTCACGAAGTTGTGGCAGGCACCATTTACTGCCCGGTCCCGTTTCTTGGGTTCTTCCGCTCTCACTACACTTGATGGTGGGGTGGCCAGGGGTACACGGAGGTTCCTTGGGTAGAGCAGGCAATTGTGGTGCACCTATGCCCGCAAAATTCCACCACCTGGTGGAATCATCCTAGGCTCCCGTCCAGGGCCTGCAAGTTCACTTCCCCTTGACAGCCAAGGTGTACAGTGCTGCTGGACACGCTGCTTCCACCTTTCATTCCATGGCCATCCTGCAGGCCCACCAGGCCAACGAGGGTAGTCCTGACCTGAGATTGATGCAGGAGCTGTGCTCGGTGACCGACTTCGCCCTGTGGGTGACGAAAGTCACGGTGCAGGCTCTCGCGCAGGCGATATCCACTATGGTGGTCTAGGAGTGCCACCGGTGGCTCAACCTTGCAGAGATAAGCAATGCCGACAAGGCCCCCCATCTCTCAAGGTGGCCTGTTCAGCGACACTGCTGAGGAATTAGCCCAGCAGTTCTCGGCAGTCAAGAAGCAGACGGAGGCGATCCAGCATCCTGCCCTTGTGTGATTCCTCCGCCACCAACAGGCAGCCAAGATCCAGTACCTCGAAGGTTCGGCCTCAGCATAGAGCCTTCCGCAGGAAGTTGACGCCCCCTGTCCCTCGGTCTGGCGCCAAGAACCCCAGGAGGGCTTCGAAGCATCTCTGAGATGGGCAACCAGAGGTGAGGAGACCCGCTGTCAACCAGGAGGTGGTACACGGACCACTCCATCCCCCGGTGGAGGGCCGGGAGGAGAATCTTTGGTTGCCGCATGCCCAAGGGGCACCGGCACTTTCATTTTCAGAAAAAGAGCAGTTCCTCATTCTCTGGGTCACATGGCTGTGGTTGTCATGGTAGCCATACACTGAACATTTGCAGCAGGGGCGCTGAGGACACGAGTCCCCTGCATTCGCGCACCCAGCTGCGACACAAACAAATACCCATGACCAGGTGCATGTGACACCCAGCCTCCTCACCCGTCACAGACCGGTCCTATGGTGGGTATGCGGAGCGAGGTAAGTGCTCTATCATTTCTCTCAGCACAGACACGAGGCCCCATCTGCAGGTATGTCAATGGTGATTGCATGACTAGCCCTCTCCAACCCGTCGTGCTGGCTCAGGACAATCCGACTCGGCTATGCGATTCAGTTTGCCAGGTTCCCACCCAGGTTCAGTGGCGTCCGTTCTGCGTGTGGAAATCACAGTCCTTCTAGAGAAGGAGGTGATTGAGCCTGTCCCTCCAGCCGAGATGAAGAAGGCTACAGCCCCTACTCCATCGTACCGAAGAAAAGCGGTGGGTTGTGGCCAATCTTAGACCTGCGAGCTTTGAACCAGGACCTGCACAAGCTCCCGTTCTAAATGCTGATGCAGAAGCGCATTCTGTTATGTGTCCAGCGTCAAGATTGGTTCGTGGCAGTAGCCCTGAAGGACGTGTACTTTCATGTCTCCATTCTGCCTTGGGAGTCAGGCATACCGGTACAAGTTCCTCCCCTTCGGTCTGTCCCTGTCACCTCGCATCTTTTCGAAAGTCACAGAGGCAGCCCTTGCCCAGCTCAGGGAAGTGGGCATCCACATCCTCAATTATATTGATGATTGGCTGATTCTAACTCACTCTCGAGATTTATGGTGTGCGCACAGGGACCTGGTGCTCAGACACCTCAGCCGTTTGGGGCTTCGGGTCAACTGGGAAAAGAGCAAGCTGGCCCCGGTGCAGAGCATCTCTTTTCCCGGGACGGAGTTGGACTCAGTCCCTATGACAGCACGCCTCACGAGCGAGCGCGCTCAGTTGGTGCTAAATTGCCTGAAGTCATTCAGGGGAAGAACAACGGTCCCATTGAAACAATTTCAGAGGCTCCTGGGGCATATAGCATCCTCAGCGGCAGTTATGCTGCTCGGGTTGATGTATATGAGACCGCTTCAGCACTGGCTTCAGACTCGGGTCCCGAGATGGGCATGGCGCAGTGGTACGAATCGCATGGCTATCACGCCGATCTGTCGCCGCACGTTCAGCCCTTGGACAGACCTTGCACTTCGATGGACAGGGGTTCCCCTAGAACAAGTGTCCAGGCGTGTCGTTGTCACAACTGATGCATCCAGGTCAGGCTGGGGCACTGTTTGCAATGGGCATGCAGCCTCGAGCTCCGGGACAGGACCTTGACTGCGTTGGCATATCAACTGCCTTGAGTTGCTGCCGGTATTGCTGGCTCTGCGGAGGTTTCGGTCATTGATACATGACAAGCACATGTTACTCCAGACGGACAACATGGCAAAGGTAGCATATATAAATCGCCAAGGCAGTTTATGCTTACGTCGCATGTTGCAACTCGCCCGCCATCTCCTCCTTTGGAGTCAGCAGTGACTGAAGTCGTTGCAGGCCACTCATATCCCAGGCAAACCCAATTGCGTGGCGGACACGCTGTCGCAACAGGTGATGCTCAGAGGAGAGTGGAGACTCCACCCCCAGGTGGTTCAGCTGATTTGGAGTCGATTCATGAAGCACAGATAGACCTGTTTGCTTCCCAAGAATCCTCTCACTGCCTGCTATGGTACTCCCTGGCCGAGACTCTGCTCAGCACGGACACGCAAATATGCATTTCCCCCAGTGAGCCTGTTTACACAGACTCTGTGCAAAGTCAGTGAGGACGAAGAACAAGTCATGTTGGTGGCACCGTACTGGCCCACCCAGACATGGTTCTCGGTGTTCACGCTCCTCGCGACAGCCCCTCCCTGGCAAATTCCCCTGAGGAAGGACCTCCTTTCTCAGGGACGGGGCACTGTCCCCCTCCACCTTGAAAGTGGGTACAAACAGGTATGTAGACGGTAAGTCCTTGGGGAAGCACAACTTGGTCATCAGGTTCCTTAGAGGCACCAGGAGGTTGAATCCTCCTAGGCCACGCCTTATTCCCTCATGGGACCTCTCTGTAGTCTTGCTGGGCCTTCAGAGAGCCCTGTTTGAGCCCCTGGAGTCAGTCGAGCTAGAAGCCCTCTTATTGAAGTCAGCCTCCTGACTGCGCTCACTTCCATCAAGAGGGTTGGGGACCTGCAGGCATTCTCTGTCAGCAATACATGCTTAGCGTTCGGTCCAGCATACTCTCACGTGATCCTGAGACCCCGGCCGGGCTATGTGCCCAAAGTTCCCACTACCCCTTTTAAGGATCAAGTGGCAAACTTGCAAGCACTGCTCCGGGAAGAGGCAGACCCAGCCTTGTCGTTGCTGTGTCCAGTACATGCCTTGCATATTTACAGAGAGCTTTAGATGCTCTGAGCAGCACTTTGTCTGTTTTGTGGGGCAGCAGAAGGGGAAGGCTGTCCCCAAACAGAGGATTGCCTACTGAATTGTGGATGCCATTGCTTTGGCATACCAGGCCAGGGTGCGCCGTACCCCCTGGGAGTATGGGCAGACTCCACTGGGAGTGTGGCATCCTCCTGGGCTCTGGCAAATGGCGCCTCTCTAGCAGACATCTGTAGAGCAGCGGGCTGGGAGACACCCAATACCTTTGCGGGATTTTACAATCTTTGGGTTGAGCCAGTTTTGTCCCGCTTGGGTACGAGTTACTATGCGACTTATGTGGGGTGTCGGGAAGGTTATGATGGGGCTGTGTGCACCGCCGATCTACATAACACAATTCAGCTGGTTGTGGCATTTTGTATAGGGACCCCTAGTGTCACTACATCGACACAACATCGAGTGAGTGACAGATAGGGAACGTCTTGGTTACTGTTGTAACCTCCGTTCCCTGATGGAGGCAACGAGACATTGTGTCCCTCCTGCCACAACACTGAACTACCTGCTGAAATGTCCAGGACTCTGTCTCAGCTCCTCAGCACAAACCTGAATGAGCCGTATCCTTTTATACCTGTATGTCCGGGGGAGTGGCATGCAAATTCCACTCGCCAATTCTCATTGGCCTTTTCTCAAATATCAGAGGTGTTTGGGGCTCCCAAGTTCGACCACTAGTGCCACTACAACGACACAACGTCTTGTTCCCTCCATCAGGGAACGGAGGTTACAACAGTAACCAAGATGATTTTCTAAAATTGTTCATGTTGGCACTAACGATATCCGGCATCACCAGTCAGATATCACTAGAGATAATGTTAAAGAGGTGTATGAACTTGCAAAAAATAATAACAGACACTGTAATATGCCTCCCTGCTCATCATGGTGACAAGGTTTATAGTAGATTAGTATCAATGAATGACTGGATGTCTGAGTGGTGTCCGGAGAATAGCATAGGATTTATAGACACTTGGAAGAGTTTTTGGGGTAGACTTGACCTGCTAAAGAGAGACGGACTCCATCCCTCCAGGGAAGGTGCCGCCCTCCACTCTAGTAATTTGACTCATAGTCTTAATAGTGATAGTATTTGACTAACTAGGGCCCAGGTCAGAAAGCAGACAAACTGGCTAATCCGAACATCTGCTAGCTGCCTTGAGACATCACAAAGTTCACATAAACTACAACACACAGAGACTGTATCACCTAGAAATCATATAGAGACTGTGTATGTTCCCCTAACTACCAAACACAAAACTCTCACTAAATCATTTAGAAAAAAATTGATTAAGGTAAAACTTGAAAATAAAAAAAATAAGATTAACATCATATAAAGGTAGGGCTACTAAACATTAGATCTCTTTCAAGCAAAGCACTAATTGGAAATGAAATTATTACAGATCATAGTTTGGATGCGCTCTGTTTGACTGAAACCTGGCTTAAACCATATGGATATACTTGTTTAAATGAATCTACTCCCCTAGGTTATTGTTATAAAGATGAGCCTCATCTGAAGGGTAGGTGTTGCTACAATTTACAGTGAAGTGTTTGGTGTTACTCAGAGAACAGGATATAAGTTTAAGTCTTTTGAACTAATAATGCTTAATGTGACACCATCAGATAAAATATTTGTCGTCTTTTGCCCTTGCTACAGTATATAGATCACCTAGGCCATATTCTGATTTCCTTGGTGAATTTGCTAATTTTCTATGTGATCTAGTAATTACTGTGGATAGAGCTTTAATTGTTGGTGACTTCAGCATTCACATAGATGATGAAAATGACACATTGGGATTAGCATTTATCGATTTTCTCAACTCACTTGGAGTCGGACAAAATGTGACAGGACCAACTCATCATCATAATCATAAGCTAGATTGAATTCTGTCATATGGAGTTGATGTTGTTACTATAGAAATTCTGCCGCAGAGTGATGACATCTCAGATCATTTCCTCGTCTCTTGTATGTTGCGATCAGCTAATTTTACTCAATCTACACCACGCTAACATTCAGGTAGAACTATTCTTTCGGCCACTAAAGATCACTAATATTTTTCCAGATCCATCTCATATACTCAATAAGCCACAAAGTCTAGAAGAAATTGATGTAATAACAGAAAATATAAATAGTCTTCTCTAGTACTCTTGATAGTGTCGCCCCCCTTCGATTAAAGAAAATTAAAGGAAATAAGCCCACACCATGATACAATGATCACAATTATGCTCTCAAGAAAGCAGCTCGGAAAATGCAGCGCAAGGGGAAGAATACAAAATTAGAGGTATTTTGCGGTGCATGGATGGATAGTGTCTGTAGCTAAAGACAGGCACTAAAAGCTGCCAGATCAGCATATTTTAGCAAACTCATAGAAAATAACCACAACAATCCTAGGTGTTTATTCAGTACTGTGGCTAAATTGGTTAGGAATAAACCTCGACTGAACCAGATATTCCGTTGCAGCACAATAGTAATAACTTCATGAATTTCTTTACTGATAAAATTTAAATAATTAGAAATAAAATTGGAATTATGCAATCGTCTGTCACAGTACCTCAGAAAACAGTGTCTCATAATTTTCCTCATGAGCAACTTTAATCCTTTGCTGTCATAGGTCATGAACAGCTAAAAAAGAGGTATTCCCTATAATCTCAGAACCTCTTCTTAATATTATTAACTCCTCGCTATCCTTAGGACATGTCCCAAGAAACCAAATTGATGTAGGGATGCCACAGTGTGAGTTTTTGACGGTTAAATTACCATCTGAGAAGAAAATTATTTTTATTATTATTATTATTATTATTTGTATTTCTGGGGGTTATGTGGATGCTAAGGGAAGCCCTATAATAAGAAAACTGATAAACACACTCAAAAAATAAATAAAATAAAAATAAGAGGTAATAAGAGATGCTCCAATCTAGGACACAACACTGCTTATACGCATCCCGAGCTCAGTGATATGCTAATGTAACCAGAGTGCTTCAAAAGTGCGTAAATGTACGATTATTGTGGGTGCACAACATGTAGTTCAACGTATTAAACAGTTTTTTCTTCTGCATCAGTTTATTAAAACAATCCGTTGTCTGTCAGGATGAAGAATCAGCAACAGACTCTAAATACTGCCCACAACATCTTACAAATAAACCTTTGGACTATGAATAATAATGGGAACATTGCTTACAGCAGGCAATTTAAAGTCTGAACATGACTAAAATTGTCATTTATTGTTGAATGTGGTGAATTTGTACAGAAGCATTGCTTTAAATAACGAGGACAATTTAAGATGCACTGTGTGCTATCAGCACGCTTAAACATTAAAAAAGTGGCATCTTTAATTCATAACTTTAAAATCACCACAGCTAAAAATATTAAACTTACTAGTTTGTTGTTGGACGACTAGTGGAGCATCCTGTCCCATTTGTAGGATGTGCATCTTTCTAGATGACTTCTGTCTGCATAATTTACATCCGTCGTCTTCAATCAGTCAATTAAAAACTGCCTAACAGCCGATTTAAGTCACTTTTTTTATGGATATGAGTCTGGTAGATCTAATTCTTCTGTTATATTTTGGAATTTGTGTGTTTAAGCTTCAGTTTCACGTGAAAGTTCACGTTCAGTTCGCAACACCTGGCCATTTAATCACCACACGGCCACCTTCCGTAACCATAGCAACAGCTCCAGTACACACATATGCACAAGAGTTTTCCCATTTAGGCTTACAAAATCTTACGAAAACTCTTTTATATTACATATTTAAAGAAGGCAAAAAGGAATCCGTACACCAGGCCATAAAAAAGAATTGCCCCCCACCTATCTATTGGTAGAAATGGCATAACTGGTCCTTTTTAAATAATTATTTTAGGTTTCAGGATGATTCCTTTTTACAACTTCAGGGTACAGCAATGGGGGCAACTTTTGTCCCTGATTATGCCAATCTTTTTATGGGTTACCTAGAGTATCAACATGTCCATAACAATAAACTTTTTTCTTCTAATGTTGTTTTTTTACCAACGTTACATTGAAGACATATTTCTTACATTCAATGGTAGTGAGGCGAAATTTTTCTCTTTTTGAGACTATTCGAATTCCCTGCATGTAAACATCAAGTTCTGTCTTGAATTCAATCGGAGATCTATAAACTTTTTAGACACATTGGTTTTACCTGAGAACAGAACACTTGCCACTTCACTCTATGTAAAACCTACTGACAAAAACAGTGTTTTGCATGCAAAGAATTTCCACACAAGATCTTTGAAATGCAGTATACCTTATAGCCAGTTTTTACGACTGTGCAGAATTTGCAGCAATTTAGAGAATTTTGAGTGCCAAGCCAAAGTCTTGTACAATAAATTTATTCAAAGACAATATCCAAGAAAGTGGTTAGATACAGCCTTGGAGAGATCTCATACTGCTGACATTTCTGGTAACAGTGTACCAAAGAACAGTCATTCTTTATGTATTATTTGTTCCAGAACATACAGTCCTATTAGTGCCAAAGTGAAGGATATAATTAAAAAATACTGGCATGTGTTAACAGATGATAATGTAGGCAAGGATCTGTTTACTAACTTGCCTCTTTTTTCATTCTAGAGGACGAACCATCAGGGACAGATTGGTTCACGTTGATTGTAACACAACAACAGTTGGACGGGATAAGACTCTGGAAGGTCCAAATTGTTTTTTTTTTCCTTACAGACATTTTCATTCTTGTCACAACTCCAAAAACACTTTTGTTAGTTTTGTTACCATTTTATTACTTGTAGTTCTACTAATGTTGTTTACCTTTTGACTTGTCCGTGTGGCTTGCAGTACATTGGCAAAACCAATAGACAACTCCACACCCGCATTAATAAACATGGTATTTCCATCTACAGAGGTGACCCAAAATCTCTGATTGCAAGACATTTTAAAGAAGCCAATTGCCCTGTCCACACTCTCTCTGTTTGTGGCATTGATAATGAAAGCACTATCTATGAAAGCATTTTTAAAAATCATCATCCAGTAATAATAAACGGCTGTGAGTTCATGCATCCTGGCCAGCGTTGAGAAAAGTAACAGGTACCACATGATTCCTCTGTCTAGTTGGGCAATACCAACATGTTCAACGGAGGGGGGACTTCAGTTTTTTGTCTCAGTATGACAGACTCACAGCCACGCAATTGCAAGGTATCTCAAACAAAATGATTTTCAGTGTTGATAAAAATATATAAATGAGGACAGATGCATGTTGTGGGGGGTGGGGGACATGCGCACCCCGTATCCCCCAATTCTATGCCAGTGGCCACAGGGATCAGTTTTAGGGCCTCTACTTTTCTCCTTATATATGCTTCCCCTGGGAGATATTATCAGGAATCGTGGAATAAGTTTTCACTGTAATGCCGACGATACCCAATTAATTTTTTATTTTTATTTTTTTTCTCCCCTTTTCTCCCCAATTTGGAAAGCCAAATTCCCACTACTTAGTAGGTAAACGGCTGTTTACACTTAAATGAACTCCTCTGGTGCAGCTCGGAGATTTCAGCTCAAGAGTCACGATAGGATTATCCCAGTACTAATGGGAAGCTTGATATAACTAACCCGAAAAACAGGAAGAACTCAAAGGTCTGTCAAAATAAAGGTCCCGCTAACATAAAAGCTCTATTCAAATAGATGCGTGAAATTGAAGACAGAAAAAGTTAACGACTGTATAGAAATGTAATATTAAAAAAGTAGCAATAATACTTATAATAACAATTATGTAATATTAAATGGATGTTTTAATATTATTATTATTATTATTATCTGTACGCAATATCACAAATGCAAGTGTTTTATCAGCATGTTGTGATTCAGCCATAACAGCTTTGTGCCACAGGTAATCAGATTTTTTTTTCATTAATGTTTTCATAAATATTAAAATATAAATATTTTTATTTGATTAAAGCTGTATGTATCAATTTGATTAAACATCATTTGATCATGACATTTAATTAAAACAGTTAACATGGAATCCAGAAAAATTTAAACGGAAAACACATAATTTGCATCTGTGAGACTTTATGCATTTCTTTTAATCAAGTAATTTTCTGTGTATTTTCATAAAAAATCTGAGGCTTTTTATTTGTTGATTATAGTATCGATTTAGTATCGATACCGAGGTACCAGGGCTGGTATCGTTCCGAAGCCAAAATTTGGGTATCGGAGCAACCCTAATCCACACACAAATTACCACGCGCCCCATTAAGAGTGAGAACCACTAATCGCGACCACAAGGAGGTTACCCCATGTGACTCTACTCTCCCTAGCAACTGGGCCAATTTGGTTGCTTAGGAGACCTGGTTGGAGTCACTTAACACACCCTGGATTCGAACTCGTGACTCCAGGGGTGGTAGTCAGCATCAATACTCACTGAGTTACCCAGGCACTCGACGATACCCAACTTTATATTTCTTCAAAACCCGACGGAATTTCACAATTCTCCAAATTAGCAGAGTGTATCCATGAAATCAAATATTGGATGGCCAGAAATGTCCTTCTACTCAATTTCAACAAAACAGAGGTACTAATTATTGGACCAAAAACCTCTAAAAATAAACTGCTAAAATATAATTTGACTCTCGATGGATGTACTGTTACAACATCTTCTGCAGCGAAGAACTTAGGTGTTATATTTGATACCAATCTATCCTTTGAAAATCCAATTTCCAGTGTTTGCAGAATAGCATTCTTCCACCACAGAAATATTGCTAAGTTACGACAAATGCTCGCTGTTGCTGATACCGAAAAACTAATTCATGCGTTCATGACCTCAAGACTAGATTATTGTAATGCATTACTGGGAGGATGTCCAGCAAGTTCAATAAATAAACTTCAATTGGTTCAAAATGCAGCTGCCAGAGTGCTGACTAGAACCAAGAAATATGATCATATTAGCCCAATTTTATCGTTGTTACATTGGCTACCTGTTTTCGTATTCATTTTTAAATTTTGTTAACTACGTACAAAGCTTTGAATGGTCTAGCTTTGCAGTACTTAAGTGACCTTTTACCACGCCATGTTCTATCATGTGCTTTACGATCGCAAAATTCTGGCCTGTTAATAGTTCCTAGAATAACAAAATCCACAAAAGGAGTTAGATCCTTTCCTATTTGGCTCCTAAACTATGGAATAGTCTCCCTAACACTGTTTGGGATGCAGACACACTCACTGAGTTTAAGTCTGGACTAAAGACTCATCTATTTAGCCAGGCATATACCTAATTTATCCATCAACTCACAATTAGGCTGCTTTAGGTAGGTCTGATGGAACCAGAAACATTTATCATGATCTATAACTCTATATCTATTTATCATGATCTATAACTAAAATGTAATGGCATCTAGGCTAATATTATTCTATTTGTATTCCTGCCTCAACCTCGGGATTCCTATGCTGAGGTCACCAGAACCAGCCAGATCCAGCTCCGTTCCTGCTCGGTGTTGGACTCCACTGCTATGTGTTTCTGAGTGATGATGACTAAATGCAGCCGGTGCCAGCCAGAAATCACTTCAGTCTATTACGATGGACTTCAGAGGATGAACTGATGCCAACTCCAACCATAAGACATGGGATACTTCATATGCCATTGCCTGAACCTTGGATTTAGGATAGACCTCAACAAAATGACCGGCCGGTTGAGCTGCGATGTACCTCACTTATCTCTGCCTGCATCACCTTGGTCTAATGATGGACTACACTCTTGAAATGGAATACATAGACTATCAATTAATTGCAAACAAAAGCCTTCATCAGCCAATTAACAAAGAACAATGCATCTGTGTGAATTTCTGCAGTTAATAGAGGATTAACTTCAAAGACATTAGTCATTACAGTTCTTACAAAATCTTTATTTAAACACTGGCCCTTAACACTTACTTAGTTTACACATTTTAAACCATGACCTGCACTGCACATAAATAACTAATACTGGCATTACATTCATGCTGGTTAGCTAGAGGGGAACTGGCCCCCACAGTGAGCCTGGTTTCTCCCAAGGTTATTTTTCTCCATTAACCAACATCTTATGGAGTTTTGTGTTCCTTGCCACAGTCATCCTCAGCTTGCTCACTGGGGTTCTAAATACAATTATTATTTAACAATTAATTTTTATACACAATTTACAATCATATTTAATCAAATTACACAATGATGACTCTTAGACATTAGAGATATAACAGTTTCATTTTCTGTTAATGCATGATTATCTGTAAAGCTGCTTTGAAACGATGTGTGTTGTGAAAAGCTCTATACAATTAAAAATGACTTGACCTGACTTGATGGTTACCATTTAGCCACGACCCTAATTTTCAGCAGTAGAGGGATAGTTCACACAAAAAGGAAAATTCTGTCATATTTCCTCACCCTCATGTCATTCTAAACTGATATGCCTTTCTTCCTCATGTGGAACACAAAATTAGATGTTTCAATTAATATCTCGGTCCATCTTTTCAAGTGGTGCCTCACTTTGAAGCTTGTGCTCCTACGTAAAATTGCAAGACTTCTGAAGGCATACAAAATGTTTTGATGAGAAACAACTTGAAATGTAAGTAATTTTACAGTGAAAATCTTCATGGCATTCATAAACACATTATGAGAGAAGCTTGTTCACAGTGGCTTGCGTTCCCTGTCTGTCACTCACCGACGTTGTGTCGATGTAGTGACACTAGGGGGTCAATCTTGAGAGCCCCAATCACCTTCGCTTAAAATAGAAAAGGCCAATGAAAATTGGCGAGTGGAATTTGCATGCCATTCTCCGCCCCGGACATATGGGTATAAAAGGAGATGGCGTGCATCACTCATTCAGATTGTTTCTTTGGAGCCGAACGCATGTGTGTTCGTCCCTGTCACCAACGCTTACACTGCTGGATTTATGGTGCATATCATCGGACACCCCCACACGGTCATGTGTTGTGCTTCCCCTGGGCGCTTCGGCGGCCGAGTCTGCAGGTGCTAAAAGAGTATATTCTAAAGAATATTTTCTTCTAAAAGAGCTCGCACAAACGATTGCCATCTTTTTAAAGATGGCCTTTCGCCTTTGTGCTACTGGATGTGGCCATTATCTCTCCCGGATTTAATGTCTCGTTCGTGGCTCGTGACGAGGATGAGTTATCGGTCGCAGCATCGGAGGGTGGGCTTCTGTTGTCGGAAGCAGACGAATCTTCTGAGCTCCCGCCCATGGGCGGTAGAGCTCAGGATGAGGCGGACGCTGAGATGGCAGCCGTGCTTGCCCGGGTGGCTGTGAACATCGGGCTAAAGTGGAACCCTCCACCCTGCCCTGAGTGTTTGCGGCTGGATGATTGGTTTCTGGGGTTGGAGCGTGACTCACGGCCACGCCGCGCCCTGGTGCCTTTCTTCCTGGAAGTGCACGAGGAGCTAACGAAGTCGTGGAAGGCACCACATGTTCTCCACATGTTAACCTCCCTCTGGTAGAATGTGGTCTCCGTAGTGCCCTCCCTCCTGGAGAGGGAAAAGCACTTCCCAGCGTTATTCTAGAAGGTGCTCAGCGGGAAATTGCTGTGAGGCACGCAGCAGCTTGCCTATGTCCACTCTTCCATACCTCGTGACATGGTTCAGCGCCTGTGGTGTTTCCTATAGAAAACCCTAGTGTCACTACATCGACACAACGTCGAGTGAGTGACAGACAGGGAACATCTGGGTTACTGATGTAACCCCTGTTCCCTGATGGAGGGAATGAGATGTTGTGTCCCTCCTGCCACGTCACTGAACCGGCCGCTGACATGGCCGGGACTCTCTATCGGCTCCTCAGCATAAATCTGAATGAATGATGCACGCCATCTCCTTTTATACCCGTATGTCCAGGGCGGAGAGTGGCATGCAAATTCCACTCGCAAATTCTCATTGGCCTTTTCTATTTTAAGCAAAGGTGATTGGGGCTCTCAAGATTGAACCCCTAGTGTCACTACATCGACACAACGCCTCGTTCCCTCCATCAGGGAACAGGGGTTACACCAGTAACCCAGACGTTTTCACGCAAGAACTTGCAATGTTTTTAGTGCTTAAAGCAAGTTATGCCAGAATTATAATTTTTGGGTGAACTATTAAAGATTAGCAGGTGAGACATCATACTTCGTACCTGGAATACTCTGTCTCCTAATGGCCAGGGTGCCATCTGGTGGCCTGGATGGATTGGAATGTTTAGTGTAGGGCCCCTCATCTGCAAAATACAAGCAAACCAAAAGACATTTGAAATCCTAACCTTGTCAAATACAAGCAACATGTACACACATTCAAAGAGACTAAAGACAATCGAGCGTTCGTCACAGGCGTTGATAGTCGTCACATACACATAGCTATTATAGTGGCTAAAAACACTCTCAAAGAGAGCCTTCAATTCAACAAAAATCAGTTGGAGTGGAAGCTATCAGCTTTTTACACACATACCCAAACATAATAAAGTCTTATATGCACACTTTTAAACACATCACACTCCCCTGCTGATTCTACATGTTGCACAGAGAACAGTGGCCACTCATCTGTGATATGCAGAGAGTGCATTAGAGTTCTCCCTGAGCACGAGCAGCTCCAGCTGTGGCCATCCTATTGTGTGCTCAGGTTTAGAGGTTTGGAACACAGTGCACTGGCAGTGGGACTCCAATTATAATGGGGCCCTAAAAGAACAGCAGGACGGAGACAATGAGCACTGATTGCTTTGACTGCAAGAGCAGTGCGCAGCAAGCAGAGATGGAAAATCAAGACTCAGACTCAGTCTCACTTAAGTTGCAACAAAATTTAGTCTTGTAAGCAAATGACTTGATAATACTTGATTTATACTCCAAATTAGAGAGTCAGGAATAACACATGTCTTCGAAGGTCTACAAGCAAAAACAGCAGTATTCTACAAAGGATGTTTTCAAAAATAATGCAATGACTATTTTTTATTTATCAATTAACTTACATTAAATGTATTTTTTCTGTTCTATTATGTTCTTTTTTTTTACCCCTGGTCATGTTGCATTGAAGATATTTTATTCTATACCATTTTCACCCTTGGCTTTGTTGCATTAATTCTATTCTATTCTAATTTCACCCTGGCCATGTTGCATGAATTCTATTCTATTCTATTGACTATTTAGTCTTCATCATCAGTCATGGTCAGTTTGACTTTACTGTGTGGTCAGTGGGCTTGAGAGAGCAACAAAGAAAGCACCACATCCCATTCCTACTTATTTCTGAACCAAAGGCAGAAAAAGCCCTGAATTAGCCAGTATTAAAAGTACTCTCTCATTAATAAGTCATTTCCCAGCAAGATCTGCACATGGAAATGAGGGGAGGTCAAAATTAATAGGAACTCCTCTGAAGACCACAGGAGATGACAAATAAGTCTTCTCTGTTTTATATCAGTCAGTTAAGAGGCTAGCAGAAATTCCTGGGGCGTTTCTTGGTTAAATCAAATGCAGCAAACTATTAAATGAATGAATGTGCTCTTTATTAAAGTCACAGTACAATGAGGAATTACAGCATAGAAAGAGTGTTTTTTTTTTGTTTTGTTTTTTTGTGAGGGTGGGAATGGAGCGAGAAAGTAAACATAAGGCCATTTTGATTTGTTCAAATTCTTTTGGTCACTGCATAATTATCATACTTCCATTTGTCTTATTTTATAGTTTTAACAATCCTGACTCTACTACTATTTTAAAATGTGGGAAAAAATTGTGTATACTACTATAAAAGTAGTGTCCAAACTTTTGACTTGTAGTGTATACTGTATGACACATATATGAATGTTGATGTTTCCACAACAATTTCTGAGTGTGAATTAAGAAACCATCTGGTGTAATGTATACACCGATCAGCCACAACGTTAAAGCCACCTGCCTAATATTGTGTAGGTCCCCCTCGTGCCACAGTCCAAATCACTGAGATCACATTTTGTCCCCATTCTGATGGTTTATGTGAACATTAACTGAAGCAGCTGACCCATATCTGCATGATTTTATACACTGCATTGCTGCCACATGATTGGCTGATTAGATAATCGCATGGATGATTGTTGGTGCCAGACGGGCTGGTTTGAATATTTCTATAACTGCTGATCTCCTGGGATTTTCACACACAACAGTCTCTAGAATTTACTCCGAATGGTGCCAAAAACAAAAAACATCCAGTGAGCGGCAGTTTTGCAGATGGAAACGCCTTGTTGACGAGAGCAGTCAACAGAGAATGGCCAGACTGGTTCGAACTGACAAAGTCTACGGTAACTCAGATAACCGCTCTGTACAATTGTGGTGAGAAGAATAGAATCTCAGAATGCTATTCTGAGATGCGGGTTGGCGCTGTTTTGGCGGCACGAGGGGGGACCTACATAATATTAGGCAGGTGGTTTAATGTTGTGGCTGATCGGTGTATATACTTTATCTACAAATTACACTACATTACATTTGAAAGTATACCACATTCACCACATAAAGCCATTTAGGAAAAGGAGATGATGACCAGAACAACATAGGGGTCGCTAAATGGATTGTTGTCACATCCGGGAATTCGACTCCTGGAATTTGTGACTGGTTTCAAGCAAAATGCCTACATTTTACTCTGTGTTTTTTGAAAATAAAAAAGGCAGAAAGGGTGTTAGAAGATTTATGTTTTCATGCTGAAAAATTCCATCAACAACATGCAAAAAGCTCCTACATGTAAAAGTTTCAAAGCATTTCATAGACAAAGAAGTGTAAAACAGCATGTGGGTGTTTTTCGATACAGTAGCCCAAGGATTCATTGCTTCATCAGAGCTCATTACCATGAATTTATCAGAAAATTAAGACATTTGATCAATCAAGCTTCTTTCATGAATTTTAGGATTGTCACCCCTTTGTGTTTTGATAGCTCATCTCTGGTGGAAATTACTGAGACTGAATAACGACACGAATCAGCCAAAGTGTCAGCGAAATGTGTGAGTTGTTCAAATGCTCTTGGATCTCAATGATTTTGCCTCTTTTCCTGAATTTGGGTTACAGAGACAGAGAGACAGAGATAAAGAAAGAGAGAGGGACAGAGTGGTTCTTTCTGCGAACTACAGGTCTACAAAGTGGCTTATTTTCTGTCTAGGTTACAGCATCTTACAAAGACAGACAGCTTTCCAAATTACGCTTTCGTGCTTGTTATGTACAGATCACAAACGCAAACAAACAGAAAAAAAAAAAATGAAATGAAATGAAAGAGAATCACAGGAAATAAGCACATGCATAGTGGGGAACTGAATGTATACCATAGAATGTAGAACACCAGAAATGCTGCAACCTCTCTCTTTGATAAAGCACTTTTTTTTTTCACTCCAAAGATGCAGATGTTATGTTTGTTCGCCATGCTATGGAGCAATACACAGTTGTACGACATATGTAGTCTTCTCTCCAGTGCCCCTTGAGAGATCCTCTGAATACACAATAACAGCCTCCTAATGAAAGGTGTAACTTGTGATGCTTTCAAAGGCATCACTATTATCATACTTAGTGTTATGGATTTAAACAAACCCCTAACCCTAATTATTAAACTTGCCCTGCACCGCTTTTGCTACAGAATGATACATAAAATCACAAAATTTGTTGATGAGAGATGTACTATAATTTTCTAAATGGTCGGACAATAAAATGGGCCAAAAAATCCCATAGACTTACATTTAAGGAGATACCCCAGGAAATTTCAATGGACCAGAATATAACAGTGGGGTGGGGTGGACTGGTATGACTTTGGTTTATTCAACCGGCAAGCAACCACCCAAAACACCCTTAGCAACACCATAGCAACTACCCAGAATATCCTTGCAATCGCATAGCAACACCCTAAACACTGTTGTATCACCAACTTTTGCACTGGCAATCAACAATGAAATTTCAATTGCTACAGACAGATGAATGCATTTTTTTTTTTTTTTCACCAATCAGGTGATTCAACCAAGTCTCTTGGATCATTTATAAATAACTACGCAGATGACATTTTGTTAGGCCAGACGGAATACATGCATAACGGAATATTTTTTTCCTTTCAGGTTCTTTTCAAAAACATACAAAGAATACCATCAGGCAGAGGTCAAAATTGAAAACAGACATTTTCTTTTAGAAAGTAAAAAAAAAAAAAAAATTCATAGGATAACACCTAATTTCCACAATTGACATGCAATTTCACACTACAATTTCATCCCCATTCTGATAGATTTAGCAGTTTTGAGAAAACAAAGCTGCACAGCAGGATAATAATTAACAGCATTAGCCAAAGCCTATTTTCAGCATTCAATCTTTCATTCTACCAATGTCACCAACCCCAGTGGTACTCACCAACGTCACTGCGGAAAGCACTGCTAATGCCACACAGGAATGCCATGGCAGACTATGGTGTGAAAGCTCTCTGCAACACCCAGTGGTCACCTGAATGTCACCCGACTCCCAAGAAACCAGTACTAGAAATGTGCTGCAACATTCGGAGCACTCAAACGCCTGTCCTCTTCAAAGTTCAGTCCTGTATTTCAGCACATGAGAGTGTATGCACATCCACGCATACACACACTCAAACTTGGAAAGGGAGATGTTGTTCGGATGAGCGCACCAGTAGGTTCTAAGGCAGTGGGTGTTCTGAAAATGCTGCTGATGGCCCGCCGATTGACGCCCCAACCCCACCCCCTGTTCGGAGAAAAACCACAGGGTGCTTGTACACTCTTGTATAGATGCCAAATATAAAAAACTAAAATTACAGACATAACAGTCCGTTAGTGTGGAAAACCATTCGAAATGTTCTTTATTCCACTAGTGACACTCATGTCCTGTTCATACATTGCAATTTTAATGCAGGAGGTCACAAGTTCGCTGTTCTGTTGGTCACTTGAAGACATTCCTACCACTTATGTTATTCGTGGGCTGAACAACTGGCCACAGCTTTTTATAAACCTGATCAAAAATGAGATGTACTGGCAGTAAAATAAGATATAATTCTATTTTGACAAGGAATCACGATACTTGCTGTTAAAAAAGTACATTCTGCAGTGGAAACCATTTGGTATATAAATTACAGCAGATCTGTAGATTATCAAACGATGAAACAAACTAACTTCCAATGCTGATAATGCCTCACACATGTGCTCCCATGTCTTAACTCCTATTGGTAGTGGACACATTTTCATTGCAATGCACTGCCCATTTTCATAAAGTAAAACTTTTCGCAACTTTGCCATATTGCTGCACACACCCACATTGCATCACGGTCATTGTCACTTATGCTGCCAGAAATTGCCAACTCTCAGATGGATAAATGAGTACAAACCTGGATTTCAAGATGCAAAATATAAGCCTGAACACAGAAAAAGGAACTCCAGTCAAAAAGCATGAGAAAAATGCAAGAGAGAGTGTACGTTTATGTCTGTGGATGTGTGCGAAAGAGATAGAAACAGAGTCAGAGAGAGAGAGAGATAGATAGAGAGAGAGAGAGAGAATAGGACAAGAGGAAAGATGCAAGCACAGTGGCTGTCATTCTGTCATGTTACAGCATGATCACTCATGCATATTAGCACATTCATTTGGGGAATTGGAAGACATGAAAGCAAAGTACAGAAACACTTCCTAAAAGCTTCCTAAAAGATGAGCAGAATCTGGACTTTTGCAGGCTCAACAGACCTCGTTTTTCACTCAGCAACCACTGCGAGGTGGACTAAATATTTTGCAACACAGATAGTGAAAATCCCAGGTGTTTCAAATAAACTGGAACTCACAATGGCAGAATTGGAACTTCAGGTTTGAGCAGAATTAATAGAGAACAGAGTCCATTTTTCATCACTGAAACATTTAAAAGGATAATTCACCCAAAAATGAAAATTCCAGCCTGGTCTCATGAAATTTACATGAGCATTGCAATGTTTTTGCAAAACTAAAATTACATGCTTCATTACACGTTTGGCTGCAGTTTAAAGTGAAATGTCCAGTGGGGGCACCAAAACTGAGCGAAATGAGGTTATAACCAGACAAGGTTTTTAAAGTGAATTTTAGAAGGAGGTTTTAATAAGTAAAATGTACCTCTCTAACCTAAAACTGTACCTTAAAACTAACCAACAGTGTACAAAAGGATAAATGAGAGTTTAACAAAACAGACATCCTTACAATTACCCTTAACCAACACCTAACCTTAACAGATAGTGTTTTAAAATGCAAATTCGAAATAAAAAAAAAAGAAAACAAACATTAACTGAGGCAACCACATCATTTTTTGTCTCTTCTATAGGTTTGAACTGACAAAGTCTATGGTAACTCAGATAACCACTCTGTACAATCATGGTGAGAAGAATAGCATCTCAGAATGCAATTGTACTTGTGATTTGTGTGACAATGATTTAACCACACAGTTGTTGTAGCGCCTCTATTGTTCATTTCACCAGGAAACTGCAGCAAAACATAGAAAGCAGCACGTACAAGTCAGTGACCAGGTTGCAGCCAGCCATCATCATTTACTCACCCTCTTGATTTTTTTTCCAAACCTTTATGACTTTCTTTCTTCCGTGGAACACCAAAAGAAATGTTAGGCAGAATGTTCAGTCTGAGTTACTTTCATTGCATCTTTTATCCATACAATGAAAAAGAATGATAACTGAGGCTTACTTTCTGCTTAACATCTTATTTTTGTGTTCCACAGAAGTGACAAGTATATGAAAGTAAGGCACAGTGTAACTCTATTTGGCCTTCTCTATATGGCATTAAAATCATAACACAGTGACATTGCTGTTGTTCTACATGAATCACAGTGCAAACAAAACAAACTGCCTCAAAATACCTGTTTATTTTTTATTTTAAGTTAATTCAAAAATGTAAGTGCAAAACGATTTCATACTCTAGCTCCAACCAGACAGAGACAACCGTGGTGTTACCCCAAGGGAGGGGGAAGTAATGGCTCTATTATTTTTAGATGTGATCTCAGACTGTTTAAAGAGGAAAGACAAAAAGCCCCCCCCAAGTCAGCTTAGGAGAGTGGAACTACATCCTTCAAAAAGGAAGCAAAAATCCAAGCATCCTCCTGGGCACGGTGGAGGAGTGTCTGTTCATATTCACCACTGAGTGGAGAGGCGGGACGTCCTGGGATTATAAGGCCTTCAATTTTAACATGGGTGGCCTGAGAAGTCAGTTCATTTCATTCTCAACCCTAGGTGGTACATTTGAGATGGAACTAATGTTGGCATAAATGGTACAACACAGAAAAAGGAAAGAGAGAACTGACTTAAAGTGTTACCAATCAATCCCAGTAACATGCCATCGTCATGTTTTTGTAAGTAAAAAAAAAAAAGCAATTCTCGAAAAGAGTGTTTGTATAGGAAGTCATTGAAAGCTCTCCTTGACAGAATTTACCATAAAATGAAACACTAGAATAATTACCAGAATGAAAGTAAGAGTTAGTAAATGGCCTCAGCTGGCGAGCGACAGTACTGGGCATTCGCTCTTAAACAATGAGTCAGTAATTCAAGCTAATGTGTTATTTCAACTATCAAAGAACACTCTAAATTGACTGGACTCAAATTAGGTGGAGAACAAAATGAGAAACAAGAGGACAGCAAAATACAAGGTGCTTCACCTAAATAAGTGGTGCTTGTTGAGCTATTACTATTATTATTGCTCATTCTTATGGTTAGGTATTCGAACAAAGCCCTTTGTTTTTTGGTTTTTAAAATAGCGGTTTTGGATTTATGAGTTAAACTAGGTCTGTGGTAAATATTACTTGAAGATACTTGGACGTTTTGTTCTACAATATAAATTACACAGTCATACCTCAGTGTGAATTTTGAAGCAGCACTGAAGCAACATACTTAACAAAAAAAAAAAAACAAAAACAAAAAAAAAAAAACACATGGCAGCTTCAAAATTCCATCCACAACACTTTTTTTTTTTTAATGGGCAAGCGCCACTTACTTTTTTTTTTTTTTTTTTCAGAAATGTGAGTGTGAAAAACAACCTTGATTTAATGTCACACAAACTGTGATTTTGTCATTTGTGGATACGCAATGTTTGAAATTTTAGAGACTTTATTCCAGCACTTGATCATATGGGTGCATGTAATGTTCTAAATGTGCAGACATCAGGGGAGACCACTAGCACCAGGGCCATAATTCATCTTCAGGTCAGCACCTGCTAGAGTTGTTGCACAGCAGAAACTTCTGGAAAGGAAGCTTATGTAATCCTTCACTTCTGGACTCTGTGCTCAATGAACATTCAAACACTCAGATTTTTCAGCCTGGCCCAGGCTCCATCACTGGGCTCATAAGTGTCCATACTGGAACCAAAGCAGCAGATAATCTTATGGTGGGTTCAGCTGGTTGGTCAGCTGGATTGATAGGTAGCCAAATTAAAGATACTAAAAAATATATGAAGATACAAACAGCTGTCCTGTGGCAAATTTGCAGTTTGCTCTTTGCAGTTCTCCAGTCTTAATGTGTGCTTGCAATTTTCCGGCCTTTAGAAGGAGAGCAATTAACTAACTAGAACACGCGGAGGCAACAATGAAGCTTTGAATTGGCACCAAAGAACAATAGCATCTAATTTTTAAGGACAAAATGCAAGAGTCATTGTTCCAAACCAGTTCCATGCTCTAAAAACTAGCTTAACCACCTCAAGTTGAACAACTGGTAGCTGGTTTGATCCAGCTTGGATCAGCTAATGACCAGTTTAGACCAGTTATAAACCAACTACTATGCTCCAAAAACAACTTCTTCATCACCTTAAGCTAATATGACCAGCTGGTAGTTAGTATGTTGCAGGTCCAAGATGGTCTACCAGCTTGGACCAGCTAATGACCAGTTTATACCCCCTAATAATAAACTTGAACAAGCTAAAAACCAGCAGCTATCTTAAAGGGGTCATGACATACTCTTTTTTTTTTTTTTTATTATCTTCCCTGAGGTCCACTTATAATGTCAGTTTGCAAGTATTTTTTTTTTTGCACCAAAACAGTCAAAACTTAATAATATATTATCTTTTCCCACCCTGTCTCTTGCTCTCTGTCTGAAAAGCTTGGTTTAAAGCTATCTGGCCCTTTAAGACTTCAATGTAAACACCCACTGTTCTGATTGGCTAACTTCGTGCAGTCCCTCAAATACAGGCATATTTGAAACTCAATCGAAAGAAAATGAAACATAACATTATAATTTATAAAACTACATTTCAGGGTTAACACATAATGTATACCCAACATATTTCATCTGAATGTATCAAATGTTCACTCAAGCAGATCAACTATCAAACAGTCATGACATTTGAAACATTCGTGAATTAAACTGTGTGCTCACGAGTCCGGTAGTGTTTAACTGCCGCATCTTTCAGTTCCTTTGCAAAGCTTGAATCATATTGTGACTGGTTCACAAGCAATCCACTTTGATATAAACAAAAATGGTCCAGGGGCCGGATTCACAAAAAAGTTCTTAAGAAAATAATTATGAAATTTCTTAGGATAAACTATAAGAAGTTCATAAGAACATTCCAAGTATCAAAAATTTTCTTAAGAACATCTTAATTTTTTTCTTAAGAATTAAAAGGCAGGCTTTGACATTGTCTGATCAGCCTGCTGATTTGACGTGTCTAATAGCCTACAACAAATTCAATACTTCAACACTGGTAAATCGTAACAATAAATGTATCTTTTAACTTTTTTATTTTAAATAGCAAGCACCTCGCAATAATTTTTTTTAAATGTAATGTGCGTGAGATGTGTTAGTTTAATGACATTAACCGTCATAGGAGAATTTACTTGCTGCTAACCATTTGATAACTTTAATCTGACATGGAGGAAAAGAAAAGAAACAAAAACTTCAGCAGACAACAGCTGGATGTTCTTGTTGAGGAAATTACTGCAAGGAAAAAGTTCTCCTTGGAAAGCTTGATAATAATATCACGCCGGAAAGTAAGAGGCAGGTAAATGGCAAAGGGTGGCGGAGGCTGTCTCCGCTGTGCCCAACACCAATAGGGACGTGGGTGGGGGTTGAAAAAGAAAGTCTCAACTTTCTAATGTTATAATTATTATGTTTCTATGAACTCTAAAGATCGCACTGAGAGAGAGAGCGCTATATGCAGCACATCAGTTTGAATGAGCATGATTAGTTACCACATTAAGAAGCTTCAAAACAACATTTATTGTTTGAATTTGGTGACAACATTTACATGGTTTGAAAGCTGAAAATAAAAATATAATTAATCACAAAATATGTTTTGGTCTAAAATCCCATTTGTAAACAGCACATTGTGACTTCAGACTCAACATGATAGAACACATCACATTTAAAACAACCCAGTTAATTCATTAAGCAACTTACCTGTTAGAATTTAAGACAACTGTGAGGTTATCCTAACTTTAAGATGTTATTTACGATGATTTTTAAGAAAAAATTTTTCGAGAATTTGAATGCTTCTTCCGTTTTTTCTTAAGAACAGTCTTAAGAAAAAAGATAAGAACTTTCTTAAGAAGTTTTTTTGGGAAAACAAAATATTCTTAACTTTCTTCTTAAGTTAGAAATTAAGAAGAAAATTGTAATTAATAGGGTGGCCAGGTGTCCTGTTTTTCCCGGGACAGTCCCATATTTAAAGTCAGCATGTAATCAAAATGTACCCTATTCACTTTGTTAGCGCACATTACTAGTCTTGTGGTGAACAATTCATCCATGCAAGTTAAAAAAAAAAAAAAATGTCTATGTAATCTTCAATCAAAATCTGAAAATTAGATTTGCCTCTGGAATGACATTCCTTCTCTGATGACGTCAGTTTGACGGCTTGGGCAGAACACCCTTTAACCACTCCTCTCCAACCGCCAGTCTGCTTTGAGCTTTGACAGGGAGTAAAAAAGACAAATAACAAACGGAGATGGCAAGGAGGTGTGTTTTAGGTTGTGGATCTCCCAAAACCCTTTTCCCAATCCTCCAAATACCCTGGTTGTGGGCCCGATGGCTAGATTTTTGGAATTTCGAAGTCGGATATCAGAGAGGTTGTGGTTGTTTTCGAGGCATTTCATCTGCGAATGCTTCAAAAATTGGACAGAACACGAAATGGGGTTTGTGAAATATCTGTCCTTAACAGATTCAGGAGCACCTGAATGAGAGGCATAGTTAGTAATGTTAAGACAGTTTGACATATGATAAACTAAATTTGCCAACTGAACATGGTAAGCATGTGATTAGTGGTCGTTGCTAGCTGCATTATCTGCCAGCTATATATTTAGATATAGTTTTAGGCTACTGTTCTAAGCAATGCAACCTATTTAAAACCTTGCCAAAATGCAGTAATTAAACACCGGTTAATGTAATAAAGGTTGCAGCAGTAATAGCTCAATAATAGTTCAAAATCAATATTCTGTTTCACTCGGAAATATGTCACGATACTGAAGTAAAGTTGGTCACAACTTCTGTTACATGTGGACTTCAAGCACTTATTCTGAAAAAAACGTGTTTTGTCCCGTATTTTCCCTCTCCTAAAATTTCTAATCAAAGTTAACCAAGGACACGGCTTATAAAACCAATAAAATCACACCGTGTTTTTGAAGTACATGATTGGATTAAACTATCCAATCACAATCCCCTATCAATAGACGTTCAGTTAGTGAACTGATTGAAAGAGCACACAGATGAAATTGTGGCTGGAAAAATATCAAGGAAGCTTGCATGTACATTTAATGAGAATCTTCAAAAAGAGTTTACATTTCTAAAAAAAGGAGTCACAGACAGAGCCTAGTAAAGTGAGGTGTGAGATTTGTGGAGCTCGCTTTTCCATTTCCCATGGAGGCTGCACTGACATCGCGCAGCATGTTCATACAAAAAAGCATGTGGATGCTGCTAAAAGTAAGTGTGCCACACAAAGTGTTAGCGATTTTTTTGTGAAGCAAAGTTCCAAATCTGACAAGGTGCATGCAAGTGAATTACTTTTTGCTTATCATTCTGTTGTGCATGGCCATAGTTTTGCACATTCATGACCTGAGAAAAGTCTTGCAGGACTCGCTGGAGGAATCATACCCTCTGACATTAAAAAGCAGTTGGATGCCCTGGTTGAAGCTGGTGACATGCGAGCAGATGATTTCTTTTGTGCAGTGAGAAACTTTTATTCAGCGTCGGTGGATTACCTCCAAAATTGGAGCCACTCATTGGAGAACACAGAAAAACTTGTGTGGGACCTACTGAGAGTCATCCCAGAGGGGAAAGACATTCAGAGCAGCCTCGAACACTTCTACTTCAGAATCCCCGCTCTCAGTTTGATTGACGAAACTACACTCTTTGATGAGTGGGCTTGCACGAAAAACATGGTCACTCGTCGCATCACTGAGTGGAACATGAACAAGACGGCCGTGTCTGAGAGATGGACAGATGTTTCTTGTGAGCTGGAGAACAAGACCATTAACTTCAGAGTCCTCCCAATGTCATGGAGTTTGTTTTATGCCTGTCTGGGACATCTGCATCTGTGGAGCGTGTGTTCTCATTAATGAACGCAGCATGGACACCAGATAAATCTTGACTCAGTGTAACAGTCATGAAGGCAATGCTTTTCATATGTCTTAATTTTGGACTGGACTGCTCTGCATTTTACGATAAACTCTTGAAAGACAAAAGCACACTGAAAAAAATTGCTGCCAGCAAAAAGTACATGGTGACAACAGTTATAGATGTGGATGCACCCTCTATTTCACACTGATCTGCGCCTAGGTAAGGATATGTCGATTTCATTTTTGCTGGGAGGGGGCTGTCCTGTTTTCCACAAGCAGGAATCTGGTCACCCTAGTAATTAAGAAGAATTTTCTTCTTAAGAATGCTTCGTGAATGTGGCCCCAGGATGCCTTCAAAACAACAGGAAACAGCGCAGCTAAATGAAACAAAATGGAGGTCTCCTTTTTAGAGTAATAACCTGATATTGCGTCTTTTAAAAGCAGCGCAAGATGTATGATAAAGGTCAAAGCTGTTCTAGTGTAGAAAAACATTTAAATCCAGAAAGTAAGTCCACTTTGCTGTAGATTCATCTCCCATGACAGGCTCTCTCTCCTCTTCACATGTGACTGACTGTGAACACCAGTGCGTGGGGCCAATGGTGCAGTGACGAAAAATAGACTTTGATGTCTTGCTGGAGGCAGTCAATATGCAGATGTATTTGGTCCTTGTGACGTCACAAGTTCCACAAATTCTAAACGGCCCATTTCTGGAGCCTGGTTTAAATAAATGCTATGTTTCTATTAAGGAAGAAGTTTCCAGTTCTGAAACTTACAGTATGTTTTTATAGTACAATTACCTCTAATATGCCAAAAGATCAAGGAAAATTGTATTCCTCATGTCATGACCACACAAAAAAACAGCTTGTTTTCCACCATAAGCTGATATGACCAACTGGTTGCTGGTTTGTTTCTGGTCCAAGATGGTCTACCACCTTGAATCAGCTAATAACCAGTTTGGAACAGCTAGAAAGCAGCTAATATGTTCTAAAAACCAGTTTGTTGTCCTCCATAGGCTATGACCTGCTGGTTACTGGTTTGTATCTGGTCAAAGATGGTTTACAACCTTGAACCAGCTAATGACCACCATGGACCTGCTAGAAACCAGCTACCATGTTTCAAAAACCAGCAGCTGATCTCCTTAATCTAATATGACCAGCTGGTAGCTAGTTTGTTGCTGGTCCAAGATGGTCTACCCAACAGTGTCGTGAACCATTTCAAGCAGACAACCCTTTGGCTGCATCCCTCATGTAGCTAAGTGGCTAATTCTTCAGATTGATTCTACCTTTCATTTCAGCCCACATTGTTTGCACCATTCTCTGAAGCTTATCTGCTGTGTAGGTGAGAGGAGCACTAGTTCTCACTGAAGGCCACTACTGAGAATAATTGGCTGTTTAAAGTGTCTCAGAGGCCAGTCTTTTTAAATGCTAAAACTCAAACTGCATGACGTCTTTGAAATTCATGAGAACGCTTATGAATTAATCTAATGAATGTGACTCTTTGACCTCCACAAAGGGAAGGAGTTGCTGGCCACTTTTAAAGATGAATACCGCTCCCTGCCATGGTAATATTTCTTCACAATGAGACACTACAGTAACATTGCAGTGAGATTAAACATCTGTTTAAGAGCAACATGTTAAGTTTCTCAATAGGAAAAACCTAGTTAAATCCAGATAAAACCATACCATACTCTTACAGAATTAATGAAGATTGTCCATTTTTCACCACTGTTTCTGCATTTTCTTCAAACAAAGCTATTGTATATATTTCAAAAACTTGGAAAATAGTCAAATGGATTACTTTTGCAGTGCTTCTATGGCACTTTTTGTCCTTTTTGGAGCATGACACCCTGGTCACTACATGCTTTCACTGTATAAAAAAGAGCATCTTGGCTATTCTGTAAAACATCTCCTTGTGTTTCACAAAATAAATATAAATGGATTTGGAATAAAATGAGGGTGAGTAACATCATGAGGGTGAGTAAATAATGATATAATTTTGTCTGCACATACTGATTCTGAAAGTTTCTTTGAAGGTCTTTGAAGTTCTTAGTAAACTAAAATGTTTGTGATACATGTTTTGCAAGATCACTGCATGGGTGCCACAAGTGCATTATCTTAGAGCAGCATGTAATAACATTGCTTCATAACTTTAATGCTTCCTGTGTATAGAAGAAAAAAAGAAATCAAAGGGAAGATGGTGGAAAGAGTGTGGTGGAAGATGCTTGCTCAGTGGGCAAGGAGAACGAACTGTTTGTTCTCTTTCACTCCCCCAACTCTGAAGGGATCCTAACCAGCAGAGAAAATTAAGAATGACAGAAAACATACACCTACCTCTCTACCTCTTCTCCTCCCCTCACTCCCCAATCAAACTGAGCACGAGCCCTATTACCGCCTACTGCTACACAATGTTGTGTTTCTCCCCACAAGGCCAACCCTCAATCCTCAAACCCTCCTAAGCAAAGCCCACATAGTCACTAGAAATGAAGAGATTAGTGAAAAAAAAAAAAAAAAAAAACTTTAGGAGAAACAGTGGCTCTTCTTTTTTTACTGGGAGATTTGGGAACTTTGTTGCATCAGTGCTTTGCATCCTCTTTAAAAAAGTATCTGATCTTACATGGATTTTCTTCATAATGTATTCCTTATTGCTGCACTTTTTGCCTTTGCATTTAATCTTACGCAAGTTATCTTATATTTCTAATAAAATTGCGGCATCTTTTCCTATGTATCTTTACAGATATTAAGTGTTTTCTTTTTTGTCAAATAATACTAATATTAATACTATTGTTGTGACTTACAGTGCACTCTGTATTCAATATGTCTTTGTATGAAGATGCCTTTGTAAACCAAAAACATGGTGGTGTCCCCACAAAACTATGTAATCGTTACAGCTGTGCTATCATTTATAGTCATTGACAGCAGTTAAGTTTTATATGGGTCAGACTGTAGATGGGTTTTGTTGACTGGGATTTTTGTTTTGTTGTGTGCATTGTATAGGTTTGTGGAGTGTTTCAATGTTTTCATGTTTAATTCATAACATGCAGGGTTTTAAGTAAATGTCTAACACAAGTAGATGTAAATGGCAATAAGATACCATCAAACATTTGTTTTAAACATTTGTTTTAACAGTCATTATAAGTGTGCATTATGCAATAATTCTGAACAAATGTACTTAACACAAGTATATATAGTATGCATAGCAGTGGCAAGTAATCACTCTTGTTCCAAATGATAACATGTTTTACATTTTTATATTATTTTTTACGCTTGATTCTTTCTAATCACTCCTCAGACTGTGTATATGTAACAGGAGCCAGCTGGTACGTGATAGCTGTGCGGTATGTGTAAACCTCACTCCCCTGGCCTCAAGAGGCGCACTAGCGACTGACGCTAGAGGCTGTAGCGTTTAGCTTCCTTGTTAGCGCACCCGCCTCCCATTCTGGCTGACACCGGTTCAGATCCCGCTCGGAGTGGGTCATGGTGCCGTGACCCAGAAGGGAGTGAGGTTTAGGAGGGTGAGTGCAACGGGAGCCAGCTGGTATGTGATAGCTGTGCGGTATGTGTAAACCTCACACCCCTGGCCTCAAGAGTCACACTAGCGACTGAACCTAGAGTCTGTAGCCTTTAGCCCCCTCGTTAGCATGCCTGCCTCCTATGCCTGCTGACACCGGTTCCAATCCCGCTTGGAGCAGGTTGAGCAGGACCGGTTACATATACAGTACATTATAATACTGCCGGTGAACTTATCCAGCAGGTGAACTGAAATGGTTTGTGAAAGTGTCTCAAGTGTTTTTTTTCTCATTGAGCAAATCAACAACAAACTCGTCATCGCTGCTACAGCTGATAGAGAATTTTTTTTAAAATCTGCTCGCTAGAGAACCTGCTTGATTGTCTTAATTGTTCTGCAAACTTGTCAAGCGTTTTTTCTTTTCATCCATCATAGGCGGAGAGCGGACCAACTCAAAGGTGCGTTGAGCCACCTACTGTGCCGGGGTAAAATTGCTTGTTGATTAGCACCATCTTTTTTAAAGGCGTGAATGTGCTAATGGTGAACATATGCATCGTTTTTGAGACTTGTGTCTCTGAAGAACAAATATGGGCGTTTTCCAATCAGTGGTCATTTTCAAATTGGGATGGCCACTTTACACAATTTGTCTACTATATTGAGGTTCCCTACTTTCATTGGATAGTTGAAAAATGTCCATCTCAGTTTGAAAAGGCCAACAGATTGGGAAAAGCTCATTACTGTTCCGCAGAGACCTATACTGCTCATTTTTATGTGAAAGGGCCATTCCTCTGTGATTCGCTTTGCATAATCTCATTGCCTATGTGTTAAAAGGCTTTTATGCTGGAACCGAAAAGGTAAGCTGTAGAATATGCCATTGTACAATGCAACACTAAAAAATTGTTTTAACTGGGTTTAGGAGGCCTAGACAAACAAGATTTGAATTAGAAGGGATGTCCACCCACTTTTGGCAATGTAGTGCAATTGTGTTCAAGGAAGTCAGAAAATATCTTGGTTACTGATGTAACCTCTATTCCCTGATGGAGGGAACGAGGCGTTGTGTCGATGTAGTGACACTAGGGGTTCGATCTTGAGAGCATCAATCACCTTTGCTTAAAATAGAAAAGGCCAATGAAAATTGGAGAGTGGAATTTGCATGCCACTCTCCGTCCCGGACATATGGGTATAAAAGGAGATGGTGTGCATCACTCATTCAGATTTATGCTGAGGAGCCGATAAAGAGTCCCGGCCATGTCAGCGGCCGGTTCAGCACCACGGCAGGAGGGACATAATGTCTTGTTCCCTCCATCAGGGAACAGAGGTTACATCAGTAACCAAGACGTTCCCTGTCTGTCACTCACTCGAAGTTGTGTCGATGTATTGACACTAGGGGTTCCTATATGAAACGCTGCAGGCGCTGAACCATGTCACGAGGCAGGGAAGAGTGGACACGGGCAAGCTGCTGCGTGCCTCGCAGCGAGCACTCAACCACGTCGTGACCTTCCAGCGAGTTAGGTAAGGCATCTCCCTAGTCCCGTTAAGCGGGGAGAAGGCACTTACCCAAGTAGGATACCGGCGGTGCCTTTCTTAATTTGCTGTTAAGCAATCTCCTGCCGAGCACTTTCTAGAATAGTGCTGGGAAGTGCTCTTCCCTCTCCAGAAAGGAGAGCACTACGGAGACCACATCCTGCCGGAGGGAGGTTAACATGTGGAGCATACCTCACATAGACTTACCAACGGGGAAGTACACATATGGAATGATATCACAGGAGGACCCTATCTACAGAGAGGGTACGCAGCACAGTGGCTGAGACAGAGAAAGCTCTGACGAGGGAAAACACAGGTTTCACCTAAGGGGGAAACTGAACAGCAGAAACCCATCATACAGGATTACCAAAGGGGAATCACCATGCATAGAGCACTGAGCCCAAGCACATGGGCTCACCTGAAAAGGGAAATACCACGAGTACTGGCCTGGTGGCGTTACTCCTCCACCGAGTTCGTCACCGGACAGTGCTAAAGAATTAGCGTAGATTAGCAAAGAGGTGTCCGGAGTTCACCGGTATGGGGAACTGTTGTGGACAAAAAGTGCATATTATCACCTTTGAGAAAAGGGAAAGGTGCAATGCAAGCGGTACACCCAACCGGCCACCCGGTCTACCTGCTGTTACCGCATAACACTCGGGTCGAAACCAGGTCTATGCGTAGGTTATAAAACCTTGCAAAGGTGTTGGGCGTAGCCCAACCCGCAGCTCTGCATATGTCTGCTAGAGAGGCCCCCCTTGCCAGTGCCCAGGAGAATGCAACACCTCTAGTGGAGTGCACCCAGATCCCCAAGGGGCATGGCAAGTCCTGATACTGGTATGCGAGAGAAATGGCATCCACAATCCAATGGGCCAACCTCTGCTTGGAGACAGCTTTCCCCTTCTGCTGTCCTCCAAAACAGACAAAGAGCTGCTCCGAGCATCTAAAGCTCTGCGTGTGTTCCAGATAGATGCGCAGGGCGTGAACTGGACACAGCAACAACAAGGCCCGGACAGACCGAAGGGGAGGACCTTGTACTGGTATGCTCGTCCCTCGAAAGCAAACAGAAGAAAGGGTCTGTGTCGAGGAAGGATCGATACTTGAAAGTACGCATCCTTCAGGCCGATGGCCACGAACCAATCCTGATGTTGTACTGACATCAGGATGCACTTCTGCATTAACATCCTGAACGGAAGCCTGTGTAAGGCCTTGTTCAGGGCACGCAGGTCCAAGATTGGGCGCGACCCTCCCCCTCTCTTGGGCACGATAAAATAAGGGCTGTAGAAGCCCTTGCGCAACTCGGCTACGGGGACGGGCTCTATTGCTCCTTTCGCCAGAAGGGTGGCAACTTCCACCCGAAGGACGGAGGCACCCTCGCCCTGCACCATAGTGGAGAGGATGCCACTGTCCGGGGCGGGCGTCTGGCAAACTGGATCATGTAGCCAAGGCGAACCGTCCTGATGAGCCACCGTGAGGGGCTGGAGAGCTCTAACCAGGCCTCCAGCCTCCGTGACAGCGGCACCAGGGGGATGACTGGACTTACCGTGCCTGGGCAGGGTGGTTCACGGCAAGGCAGAGCAGGCCCCCCACTTGGAAGACAGCCCAGGGGGGACGTGCTGCTCCGCAAGCCCGCAACGGTGGCCGGTGACTGGGGTGGGCGAGTGGCCCCAGAGACCAGCACACTTACCTGTTCGCCGGCTGTCTCTCGACGGAGAATGAGGGAACGGGAAGTACTCGCGTTCGCCTGATTGACTGGAAAGACTTCCAGCGCCTGGCTTTTACGATTGTGCTGGCCCAGGGAATGAGGAAACTGCTCTTTTATTGACCATGTGGGTGCCGAGGCCCAGAGGGCACTCCGTGATGACATACTCACCACACGCTGGCCCAGGGGCGATGGTGGGGCTGGAGAGATATCTCGGGCCAAACCGGTCAGGAGCGGTCGCCTCATCCTGTCTGGGGTTCTTGGGGGCCAACTGACAGGCAGCTTGACTGAGGCCAGCTTGCGGGCTCTAATGGTACAGGAACCAGGGCCGGCACCGCAGGGGAATGGCTCTGGTGAGAAGCAGACAGGGTGCGGGACATAGGTGGCCGGGTCGCACCGTGGCAGGATGTGTTTAATTGCCTCGATCTGCTTTCTCACCGTCGAGAACTGATGGCCGAAATCCTCGACGGTGCCCCCCTTGGGAGTTGGGCGCATCAAGAAAGCGGACTTTCTCGGCGTTACGCATCTCTGCAAAGTTGAGCCACAGGTGCCACTCTTGGACCACAAGCGTGGACATCATCCACCCCAGTGCATACGCTGTGACCTTCGTCGCACGTAAAGCGAGGTTGGTCGCAGTGCGCAGTTCCCGCATCAGCCCTGGGTCAGTCCTACCCTCGTGCAGGTCTTTTAGCGCCTTGGCCTGGTGGACCTGCAGGATGGCCATGGCGTGCAGGGCGGAAGCGGCCTGACCCACGGCCTTGTAAGCCTTCGTCATTAAAGAGGAAGAGAACTTACAGGCCTTGGAAGGGAGCCTTGGTCGGTCGCACCAGGTGGCTGCGCCCTGCAGGCATAAATGCACCGTTACGGCACGCTCTACCTGGGGAAGCTCGACATATCTCTTAGCCGCTCCGCCGGAGGGGAGAGATAACAGCCACATCCAGTAGCGCAAACGCGGAAGGACATCTTTAAAAAGATGCCAAGCATTTGCGTGAGCTCTTTTAGAAGGAAATATACTCTTTCTAATATACTCTTTTAGCACCTGCAGACTCAGGCTGCTGAAGCGCCCAGGGGAAACACAGCACTCAACTGTGTGAGGGTGACCGCTGATATGCGGCGTAAGAATACATCAGCGCAGCAAAGAGTGAGAGGACGAACACACATGCATTCGGCTCCGAAGAAAAAATCAGAATGAGCGATGCATGCCATCTCCTTTTATACCCGTATGTCCGGGGCGGAGAGTGGCATGCAAATTCTACTCGCCAATTATCACTGGCCTTTTCTATTTTAAGCAAAGGTGATTGGGGCTTTCAAGATCGAACCCCTAGTGTCACTACATCGACACAATGTCGAGTGAGTGACAGACAGGGAACTTTTGCTTAGCAAGAGACAAAATTGTTTGGGAGAGCACTAACATTCCTGTGTTTATGTCCACTTAAGATGTCATGTTTGATGTGTTGCCAATGTTTATAATAAACTGCTTGCCAAAAGAGTCTTCCTCCTATTGACACCTAATCCACATGAGCCCAGCGAAAGGTGGCTGTTTGGGTTTGCTTTGAGCTTGGCAGCATTCAGTTTCCATGACACCCTGTACCAGTTCCAGTTTTGCTATTTGGACATATGGAGGCAGATGATTACACCCTGCAGGCATTTTAACCAATCAGATAAAACGGAATGCCTCCAAGACTGTCGCCTTCTACAACCTTGTCAAGTTGGTCTGAAACAATGCTTATGCCACAAATTTTACAAAGCCAAGATGAGCATCAGATGCAAGAGGATTAAAGCTCTAGAGCAGCATATGAGTTTGGTGGAATTAGCTATCGCTGGTTGCTTTCACATGCGGTCCAGCTGACACAAGCAGAATCAAAGCAAGCCTTGCATGTAATGGGGCTAATGAAGGCTTCTGTTCAGAATCAGGGCTGCTTGTTTTGATGTGTGTGCAAGTTTATGGACTTACATTGGGCTAGTAGTGGCTGAATAGCAACTCACTAAATTGGGTGTGAAAATTCTACCAGATGAGCCTGGTTCAGACTGATAAACACAATGGATCCTATTCACTAATAATTGTGTGTCTTGCATGTGTGCACAGACAAGGTTCTCACATTATATTTTTGTCGGATTCACAACAGGTATGTATGCACGTTCATAACAGGTACGCACACACAATTTGTTCTTACCCTTGATCAAATGTTGAAGAATCAGAATTATTCTAAATAAGGGAGAGTGTGCTTGCATTAATCACTGGCATAAAACATGCCAAGGACTTGTCCATATAAGGGTTTTCCACACAACCTCACTTGTACAGTCAACTGTCACTTTTTGCCAATGTAATCTTATTCTCTCACATATGCCATTGTCAGAACCATCTGAAACTATCAATCAATCCATCCAACCATCCATCCATACATACATCCATCAACACATTTCTGGCTTGACACAATCCATGTTTTAAAGCCACTAAGAGTCTGTGATATTGTGTACATGTGATTTGAGTTGGCTACTAAATTGTATCCTACATTTTGAAAAATGTAAGTCCAAATAATTGATGTACCATTATATCTGTACGAAAACATTCATGCACAAGTTTTACGCACAAATACGCACAGTTAGTGAATGCAACTCAATTATACCAGAACAGCATGCTAACCATGGGCCCTCCAAACCTGCACCAGGCTTCAAGACCAGCTGGACTGCCTGGCAGGTGTGTGACTGAACACTGAGACAGACAAGCCTTGCCAAAATCGGACATGGGGGTGGAAATGACTTAATTGGGCCCAAGAGAAGGCATTCACTGAGACAAGTCATTCAGTTGAGAAAGGACTGCCATTTATGGGCATTTTTGCTATATTATTAACCTATCTGGCAAGCACACTTGGGTTCACCATTGAGGTGATATTTAAATCCCGCCAGAGCTGAAGTTGAGGGGTGCTGATCTGCTTTCCATCTGCGAGAGCACAAAAATTTACAAAAATTCGACCTTTCGACAACTCTGTGACATTCATACCCATTGGGAGAAATTACAGAGAGGGTACAAGGCATGGCAACACAGTGTCATCCATTCAAAATAACAGACTTCCTCTAGGCACAAAGATTATTCTACTGAAACAGACAGGGCTGACTGAAAACACAATGGAGGCTCGCGTTGGTTTGATCGCCTCACTTATCAGCAAAGCGATCTATAGAACTGACATTTCACTGTGAGGTAACTTTACAAGGCTGATACTGTTGACAAGAATTATTTACTTTAATCTTACCACTGTCGGATCTGTTCACATAAGTAAATTGGGGACAGTTCTTGCTAGAATAAGCATTACTATTACTTTTTCTCATGCTTTTGGGCAATCCTAAGTATTAAACTTCAGAGAGTAACTCTGCCCACAGAATTTATGATACGGACATGAATGAAACCTCAAATCGTGCAGCTTGTTGAAGTTGTGCTATTACTTTTCTAAGTGGTTAGACTTCCGGTTTTCACCGGAAAGGCAATACAAATTATATTATTCAATTGTATTGAAGGAGAGACCAAGCCATTTCTGGGGATTAGAATATCTTAGAGACTTGGGGGAACACCAAAAACACCCTAGCAACAACATAGTAATACACAAAAAAGCTTAATAAACAGTACAACAATGCCCCGGCATCCACCCATAACAGCCTGGCATTGTGGTGGCGAGTTTTGCACGGGCAAACACCATTCACATTTTCGTATATATATATATATACATACAGTATAAAAACTATTTTAATTAGTAGTCTGTGACAGCTGTTCATTTTAATGGTCACAAAGGCTGAAGGTTGACATTCTAGGACCCTCAACTTCAAACTTAATGAGCTCTTTTCTACCATCTTCCATTTCATATGCAATGGCGACCATAATTTAAATATAGGACACTCATTAGGAGCCATCAAACCATAATGTCTCTAGGTTTTACAATTTCAAGTCTATGCACAATGCTCCGCAGGGCCGAAGCAGCCCCTCCACCACCTTCTCCTCCGCTACCTCGTCTTCCTGACGATAAATCCAGCTGTCAGGCAAGTGTAGAAGGATTGATGGAGGCTGTTCAAAGGCAAAGCTGTGGAGGATCAGGACAGATGTGTGCCAGCAGAATGAATAAGAGCCAGATGCACTGGAAACAGCATCTCTCATGTCCAAAAATGGACAGCTTTCATGTCCGAAACTCAAGCCTGGTGAAAGAACTCGATGCCCTGTGGACTTCTCCTGAAATCATGATGGTTCCTCTGGAGTGTGAATAGAACAGACAAAGTGTGATGTTCGCACTGTTTGTATAGTAGCAACTAGTGATGTGCAAAACCTTATCGGTAACGTATGTTCCGTGTTCAATATAAGTTAAGCTCAATTGACAACATTTGTAGCATAATGTTGATTACCTCAACAAAAAAACAAAAAACAAAAAAAAAGAAGAAAAAAATTCAACTTAACTTTTGTTTTTTTATCTTGGTTACAGTAAAGGACTTACAATGGAAGAGTCCATAAACATTAAAATACACACTGTTTCAAAAGTATAGCCCAAAGATGTAAACATTATACATGTTAACATGTTTTTATAGTGATTAAATTGACTAAGTCCATATTTTACTTTAAATCTCCACTTTCACATTCTACTTCTTTTGTTTATGGTGATTCGCATTCTTCATGCATTTTGCCACCTACTGGGCAGAAAGGAGAATTTATAGTAAAAAAGGACTTACATATTGTTCTGTTTCTCACCCAGATCTATCGTATGGATTACTTTTATGCTGCTTTATGTCCTTTTTGGAGCTTCAAAGTTTTGGCCACCATTCACTTGCACTGTATGGATTACAGAGCTGAAATATTCTTCTAAAAATCTTCGTTTGTGTTCAGCAGAAGAAAGAAAGTCATACCCATCTGGGATGGCTTGAGGGTAAGTAAATGATGAGAGAATTTTTAATTTTGGGTAAACTATCCCTTTAAGGAAGGCCTTTAAAATTAGGCTGGTTTTCATGACCCTGATCAGTGTTTCTTATACAGTGTGTGCATAACACAGATCTTGCATTCAAAAACAGCTAGACAGAGCACAACCCAATGTAACAATGCAAGGGTCTCAACACATGTTTTTATCCATTTTTCAATTTTACTTTTAATACTGTTTAATCCTATTAATAGATTTTTAATACTAATTTAAATTGTAATACTATTTATAACTTGAGACACCATCTTAAAACCGCAACATTTATGGCAGAATGGTCAGAAAAGTGTGAGATGTGGCGCAGCAGTTCAGGCGGTGCTTTAAAACCCTTCCTCAAAAGGGTTTTACCATGCAAACTGTCCAACAGCTAAAGCACAGCAAGCTAAATCATTAAAGCCCAGTTGCTAAAAATATCAAAAGTAATATATATACAGTATATATATATATATATATATATATATATATATATAGATAGATAGATAGATAGATAGATTGATATATATATAGATATACACTAGTCGACTACACTTATCGACTAGTTGGTTGCTGGACAACTGTTAGTAGCAACTGTTTCTGTGGCTGAATCCAAGGAATAAGATACAGGTAACAGGATGTTGGATGCCTGATAATTTCCTATTGGGGTTTTTTGTGGATTTTTCCTTTTGCAATTTTTTTTTTTTCTCTCAGTTGGGGAGCATTTTGTCTTTCTATCTTTTGTGAATGAGAGCTTAATCTGCAGGTTCCCATAATGCAGCTCCACAAACTGAGCTCTAAATTGTTTTTCACTTAGAAATCAGGTGGCCTGAGCCAGTAGGCTCAGTCCAAAAGATTACAGTGTACCCAGTGACTGTTCAAGAATGAAAATTGAAAGCGCTCTTATCAGAGCCAGGGAGCGATTAGCATACCAATTATTACAGCAGGCATGGTATGATTCTACTAAATCCAGAATCCACACACACTTGGATGTGAACATATGCTCAAACATACAAACAGAAGGAACATATGAATACATATACTCCAACACAAGCACTTATATACAATATAAAACAAATATAAAAGACCAGGTCTCTCTGTCCACCTTGTAACCCAGAAAAACAGAAAGCAGTGAAAGGCATTACTCAGCTCATATCAATAAGCTAAAATATAATTGGCACAGCTTTCAGAACACCTGCAGAGGTGAAGGCATCCATGGGTATTCCATTTGGTGAAAAATAAAATGCATACATTTGTTTAATCAAACAACCTACTTATACTTTTCCATCTTTAAGAGTCCAATTCATCTTCTAATAAATATTAAAGGGATAGTTCACCCCAAAATTTAAAGTCCTGTCACAATTTACTCACCCTCATGTTGTTACAAACTCTTATGACTTTTTTTCTCCCACAGAACACAATGGGAGATGTTAGGCAGAAAGTTAGCCTCTGTCACCATTCACTTTTATTGCATGGGTAAAACAATGCAATGTAGATTTGGATAATGAGTCTGGTGCAACTTGAACCAGGCTCAACAAAAAAAAAGTGCATGGAGACAGCAAAGTACATGGAAAAATGGAAAAATCCAGCAACTCTTGTTAAAGGGAGAGTGTTTATTTAAATTCAAAACTATTCCTTTAGGTTTATAGGCTGAGATTTCTGTCTGTTTATTTTTATTTATTTATTTTGTAAAATGAAGAGAAATCCAACACCTGGCAATTTTTCATTTTCTGACTGGATGGCCGCAAAAGTGAAACAGAGATATAAAACCGACTGGCCATGGCACCATAAATGCCACTACCAAGACAAATGCTGTACAGGGCTAAGGCCAGGAACACTAAACAATCTCAAATAAAATGACAAATCATCAGAAACGATGGTTGCAGTGGACCCTTGGTGAAAGAAAGAAATAAACCAAGCTTTTTTTTCTTTGATCAGAGATTACTACAATTAATTGCAATATTTTATATTTACTGAATTTAATTTTGAGTTTTGAATAAACTATATTTTGTTTGATGACTGCTAAACATTTCAATTAAAAAAAAATAGAAATGTCAACTCAAATCAGTTTTTCATGGCCATTTATTTACTTATTTTGTAAGCAGCCATGTAATAAGCGGGACAATGTACAGTCAGTCGGTCATTATCACAAAATTGGCTCACTTTCCCATAATGATCATATATAAATATTCCAGCACACCTGTTACAACAAGTTACCTGGGCAGACTTGTCTAACAGTGAAATCGGAAACAGTAGGATAACTTTTCTTAAGCTGAAATCCATCTGTGCTGCCAAAAACTGCCAAAGCGGTAAGTGTTGTTTGGCACATGGGCACGCATGAGCTCCATTTTCTGGGTGAAATGTCCTGGGATGGGTGCCAAAAGCGAATTAGCTTTCAGCTGTACAGGCTTTAATACAGCATATTTTATAACTCTACCCCCCATCCCAAACTTAAACCTAACCATCAGTGGAGTAACAATTTAATGTTAGTGGAACTAACACAACCTCCCAAACGTGCTCGTCACCAATTATACAAGCGTCATTACTTCCTGGTTTTAACACAGGATCTGAACCCAGGTCTCCCACGTTGCTTACACAACATGCTTCCGGTCACGCCACAGGGGAATGTAAACATGCTGGAGCCGATGCAAAAATTTCTGAAAGGAGAAGGCCTTGTCTGTGAGTTGGCATAATGTGGCTGATCCTAGGGTACCAGAACTCTCGGAAACAACATGCTGACTTCCTGTGTGATCATGTTAACCTGGGATAATGGTCATTATATAGAATATTTGATCACAGAATGCAGCAGTTGAGTAATCAAGTACAATCAAGTACTCCAGAAAGTCGTGTATTAATGTGATATTCTTATTGAAAAACTTTATTATAAATATTGCAATTCATTATCCCTTACTTACATATCATTGTTTTTACTACAGCATGGCTGTTGACTTTTGAGGTCGCAATATATTTAATGATATCACCAGACATAATGAAGATTACACTTGACTGATTTAAACTTTTGTTGCCAGCAAACAACATTAGCTCTACATCACCTATGCCTGCAGCATCCATTAGCTTATATCATCTTTCTTGAATGAATTATTCCTCATATACTCTCCCAACTGACCTACAGTAGATTACTCGCTGACTCATCATGAATCTACCTAAGACTCTGAAAGCACACACAAAACACAGAAAGCGATAGAGAGTTAAACCATGTGACAAATCACACAGGAGGCAAGATCCGTAGGGAAAACTATGTATGACTGACACACAGGCATCCGTAAGGGAACACAACAATAGTATCATGCACCAAGTGTCATGGGAAATCATATATGAACCTCTCAACAACACCTGCAGCTATAATTTATAGTATGCACCTACAGTTTTAGCTATGTACATAAGAGATCATTTCAAGCTACTTTTTACCATCCAGAAATCAGTACTTGCCAAAATCAGTACCATTCAGAAACAAGCTACTGGTTTGTGCATGTAGGAAAAGCATACATTCTGGCTGCAATGCTTTTTTCACGCAGCCAACAGGGTATTTACTCATCTTATTGAGGCCAAGTGCTCTCCCCTGAGGGAGGACAACTTGCAGTATTTATGACAACTCTACCATTTCCAATCTCTTAAGTAATTCCAAATTGGCCAACTCACACTCACATCATTACCAGTTGGGGGAAATATACAGAAATAATTTAAAATGTTTACCACTCCTCTCTAAAAAACAGTTTTTAGCCATTGCACATTGGGCAAAATCATTCAATTATCCTTATAAGAATCATTCTAAAGTCGCAAGTGTGACCCAACATGGCATTCAAGACATCATGATTCAGTTTAGTTTGCATCCGATATGCATGAACCAGGGGCGGACTGGGAATAAAAAGTGGCCCCGGACTTTTTGGCCCAGAGTGGCCCACCAAACCCGGCCAGCAACACACCACACCATAACACACATAAATGAGCCGGTGCTCATTGATTTCATTTTCCGGCTCAATTTCAAGTTTTTGTGTTAAAAAAAAAAAAAAAAAAAAAAAAACATTTCTATTGACTGCTAGTCATGACAACGGGTCCCACGGTGCAAAAAATTTCATAACTTTAAAACATATAAAACCACAGTAAATATGGATTTTTTTAGAGAAAGCACTAAAAATAAGCACTTTATAGCTCAGACAAATAACATGTCCAAAAACGTTTTTTCACTGCATACAGATGTTAGGTTAAAATGTACATGAAAGTACAAGGGAAAGTGTGTATTTTAGGTGCTGTGACAAGTCAGCATAAAGATCCTAATCACCTTTCAACTTTTTTTCTAAAAGTGCAAATAAACTATTGTCCTAGTTAATATGAGCTTGTGGAAACAACAGGTATAATAATAATATATTGTATATGCATATATAGCTATACAAGATCATAAAATGTTGTTTAAAATAGTTAGATGAAGAAAGTGTCACACAGCAGGACACTGATGACAATGCTTAAAATTTCATGTCAATTACTCACATAACTATGTGTAAATGTTTATTAAAAAAAACCCAAAAAAAACAATGAAAACAAAGTTGGCCAGAATATGTACATATATAAATATAAACAAATATAAATATATGTAAACAAAATAAACATACCTCTTAAAGTGTAGATCTTAGCAGATATTGTGCAAATTAATTGCTCATATTTTCATTCTAAGTGAGTTTGTTGTGTCTTTATGTCTGCAGTGTTTTAATTCCTTCCCCAGATTATTCTTGAGAAAAAAATTAAAAGCCCAATGCTTTGACAAGCGCTGCTTCCGCTATCCTTTAAACAAAGTAAGCCTCAAAGACTCAAATAGCCACAAAGTAATATTTTCCAAGACTTATTTTTTGCAAGTTTATCAGGTGTGAGCATTATTCAGCAAGCTGCACTTCAGCTCCCTGCAGTATGAATAAATTATGCAAATTACTATGTACTATTCATAGATTTTATATATGCTGCTGTTACTGTATTTGTTGTATCTTTCAGTTATTTGTCATTTAGTGATTATTCAGAGCTCATCTCACACTTAATATGCTGTTTTGGTTGTCACCATTATTGTGATTTGTATGTCAAATAATGAGGTCCATGCAAGGTACAGAGATATTAGTGATAGGAAGATTGGATCATTTTAGTGACTTGAATCTTTGAGTTTCGTTCAGCAAAATTAACAAATCTTTATTTAAGTCATTTTGTTCATTTCATTCATTTGAGCAGAATTAAATTAAAATGTTACATTTTCAATAGCCAAATCCCCCCAACACGTCTACTTATGCAAACTTTGATTTTAGTCCCAATAAGGAAAAATGTATAATGCAGCCAAGGACAAATTATGAGAAACAGAAATGATTAGTTCACCTTTGGAATCTTCTTGTCTGAGTCGTTCATTCTTTTGTCACGTGACAGCCGTATGTGCATTGCGTATATGGCTGTCACGTGACCAAAGAACGAATGACTCGGGCCAGATGACTCGAGAGGTGAACTAATCATTTCTGTTTCCTGTGTGAGCAATGCATAGTGTATACGGCTGTCACGTGACAAAAGAAGGAACGACTCGGACCAAAAGAGTTGAAAGTTGAACTAATCATTTCTGTTTCCTGTACAGCGCCTATGCGGTTTTCACGTAACAAACGAACGGAGGTTGCGCAATGCACATGCGCGGCCAACACAAAATGAACGAATCACTCTCTGAGGCTACTCGTTCTTCTGAGTCACATAAAAGATTCATTCAAAATGAACGAATTGTTCATAAACGACCCATCACTAGGAGATATTGCGCACATACACGAAAATGCGCTATGATTAGTGAGTACTATCAAATACAAGTTATCACAGTTTTCAAAATAAAAGCCAGAGTAAAAGGCTTTACCTTACTGAGTTTTTGAACAGTCACTCTGTAAAGGGGTTTGCACAGGCATGTTGGAGCCCAGGGCAGCCGTCTACATCGCCTGTAGGACAGCAGCAGGGCTGGCCCAAATTACCCAGCGGTCCACCGGAAAAACACCCGGTTCTCCCAATGGCCAGTCCGCCCCTGGCATGAACTGATGGTTTAAACAAAACCTGCTGGCATCCCAGCATGAATCACAAAGCCAGTGTATCCAATGCACACCATGATCACGAGAGCTTCTCATCCAACAGACAAACAGCATTCCCAAACAACAGCTTGCCGTCAGATAAATAATAAACAGGGGAGAAGCTGTCAGCATATATACAAGCAGCCAAAAGACACTGAGCATCATTTCAAGTAGCCTACACTTGGCAGACAACCAAACTACGGTACTCACTCCTGTTAAATATTAATGTGGAATGGGGGGGGGGGGTTGATGAGCGATTCTTCAGTGCGCCTTTTTTTTTTTTTTTGCCCCAGGCTTCATGCAAGAGCATTTCAAAACAAAGGCGCGCAACTGATGACCATCTCTGGTCCATGCCGCTGTCCTCTATCAGGTCCGATGACCCGTCTCTGCGTCTTAATGTCCTGCGTAAATGTCAGCAGCCCACATCTATTACAAAAGCAATCAGGAAACAGAGACTAGGTGGACGGTTGCAAAAGGTAGACTGGAGGCTGAAAATGAGCGAAACCGTACCTTTGTTCACTCTCCGCAGTATCTGGCATCGGCATTTGAAAGAGACGGCTATCATACTAGCTCAGTACACGCAGCCTGTGTGGTCGTCCGTTGGCTCCGATAAAAGCGATGCTGCACATGGGCATCCAGATTCTTCGCACATAGCACAGGCGCCTTGTCCCATCGGAAAAAGACTTACTCCGTAAGCGGTGCAGACCTCGAATCATGCACTTCTTCCCAGCACACAATTCAGCGCTGGGCTCCGTGGTTTACAATGGCAAATCGTATTTTCCCCCCAAATAAAATCCGGTGGGTTGAGGAAGGTGCGCGCAGCAGAGGAGCAAGAGAGCGCTGCTTATGTCTCTCTCATCTGCGAGTCAGTCTGATCTGAATGGGCTTTCAAAGTTGCATGCTTACTATATCCAGTAGTAGCCAGTTACCTTAGCACAACTAGGGGAAAAATGACAGTTTTTGCGATGAAAATATGATTTCTTATAGATTTTTAGCTAGATTATATAATATTAATTATAAGAAATATTTTTATTATAATTAATGTATTTATTTATTTGTAGTAGCCTAGGCCTAAATAATACGCAATATTTATTTATATTATTATCATTATTATAATTATTATTTCTGGCCGAGATGCACTATTCCCTCGCAACCATTATATAACTAACTGGGATAGAGACGTATAAAGGTCGGTTTGATTAGGTTTTTTTTTTTTTTTTTGGTCAGGGGCGGGGAAGGGGGTTCTTATACTAATCTGGACTGCTTGTTATTTATGTGAGATTTATACAAGCGGGAAAAATTAAGAGTCTTTTGATTACCCTTGGGTGAGGATTTGATGAGGGTTTCCTGACGAAATTAAAATAACATACTTGCGTTTTTTGTTACTTCAAATACACACAAACGCAGACATTCGTTTTTAACACGCAACGACCCAAAAAAGCTTTTGAAACAAGATTTATTGTTCTTCACTAAAAAAAAATAATAAAATAAAATAAAAAAACGTTAGACAAATTTAAATATGGAAAAAAAAAAAAAAAAAAAAAACAACAAAAAAACGCGAATCCTGTTTTGCGGATTTGGACGGTTAATTAGCCAATCGCATCTGTTTAATTGTGTAATGTGCGAAATGCCGGAGCAGCAATCATTATTATTATTATTATTATTATTATTATTATTATTATTTTACAAACGCAGATAACATGCATTTCAGGTCAGTCACCGTTTCTCTGTGAATTATCAGATATTTGAAGGCACGATAAACCTGGCAACAAGGGCCAAGAGAACTCTCTGTGGGTGAGTGCGTGCGTGTATGAAATATGCCCGAATAAGTCTTTAACAAGAATGTAAGTGTTAAGGTCATTGCAACCGTACTGTGTTCTGCCTATGATGCTTGTAAGCCCAGTCTGAGATACCATCTGTGCAGTGTGTGAGCCCAGGGGTCTAATCTCTCTTTTTAACCCCACTCTATATTTGTTTCCATTTATTTTAATTTTGTCAAGCATCCAGGTTGATAGTCCAGCAGAGTGGATCAATGTTGCCAAAGAGAGGGATTATGATTACTGATCAGATTACACACATACAGGGATTTGTCTGTCCACTTGGATATATATAATGCTTTGAACGCAGGGATCACCATGAGAGATATTTTGGCATTCCATACATGTGGTTCTCAGAAAATGTTGTCAACTTTTAGGAGTACACTTGCATAAAAGGGCTTCAAAACTAATAAATCTGCACTAAATGTCACAAAAGTCAAATGTTACATTTGCAGATGCATTGAGAGGCACGTCTGATTTCCTCTCTGTGCTCAGGGAGAAAAGAGCAAATGCAGCAACATATGATTATTCATCATCATCATCATCATCCATGATGGGTACATGATAACGATCTCAATTTCAAAGTGAGACACCACATGTGTATGAAACCTATTTAAATCATGCCCATCAAGTCTGTTGTTTGTCTCCCAGAATGTGCAATCAATTCACCTGAGATGAGCGTGGCTGGAATGGCAATCAAAACAGTAGGATACTTTTTGCTTTCTTATAACAGCTCCAAAGGCGCCCACCAACTTCCATGGGGAATAGCTCCGTAAGGGTTAGCATTCATGCATAGTGTGAATGCAAGTAACTGAGGGGTGTTCAATGTGCATGGGTGGATTTACTCTGTCACATCAACATGACATACTGGTGCAGAGGTCTGTTATTAAACAAATTGTAAGGCTGCAAACTTGCCGGGTTGGTGGTCTTGGCAAATATCTGTCATCAGATGCTGAGAGCGCTCATGGCAACTGCAGTCGGACAGATGGAAAGTGTTTCACAGCAATCTCAAAGTCACTCAGACCTCTCATTACAGAGACTCTCTTTATATATATGTATATATATATATATATATATATATATATATATATATATATATATATATATATATATATATATATATAGTATACAGTGTATACAAATATATTGTAAATTCACTCCCAAGCATCTGGGTAATGCACAAAGTAAGAATTTAATTGCACAATTAACTTGTTTTTCTATGTAAATGACAAAGCATTTATCTTGACTTGATGTTCATCAACCAAACATTAGTACGAAATTCCATGAATATCCTCATGAATGGTGGATGTCTTAGGGTGGAGATTAACCAGACCATGAAAAACTGAAGCACCATGTTTTAGACAAGAAAGCATGAGACAGGCCAGGAGCATTTCTTTTCACAAAGAGCACTGAACTATTATAATTAAACAGCGAGAACTAAGTCTGATGCCTTTTAGCCCATTCAAAACACTAGAGACAATGACGAGAGCTGTCCATTAGCTGTGGTGCTGAAATGGCGTGTGGAGTAACAGTCTGTTTTCTGGGGCGTTAGCAGCCTCAAGTGGCAAAAGAGGTGAACTGCACCACCATTCGCGTTGGCATTCAGACAGGGATGGGCTCAAATATAATTAGTTGTGCAGAGGAAGCACAATTCAATTTCAAATCTCCATATAGCTTAATTAAATCATAGAATTAAATATATAATTGTGAGTGTGTGTGTGTGTGTGTGTGTGTAGGCAATCAGTGAATTTTCAGCTATGCATTAATGCTGTGAACATAGTTTTCTACCTCATCCCACAGGCACTTTATTGGACTGAGATCTGGGACTGTGTAGGCCATTAGAGTAAACAGACATCACTGTTATGTTCCTGGAAGCAGCTTGAAATGATGTGTACTTAGTGACAGGGCACATTATCCTGCTGGAAGAGTCTATTTAAAATGAGCAGTCTGCTGCTATAAAGGGACACAGTTATCCACAAAGCATAGAAACACAGTGGATGGAAAAGATGATTCATTTGTATTGAGGGGCTTATGTGTGTCAAAATAATTCTCTTTTTTGAGAGCAAAAGCGAGAGAGAGAGAGAGAGAGAGACAGAGAGAGAGAGAGAGAGAGAGAGAGAGAGAGAGAGAGAGAGAAATATCTTATCATTTGAAATTGAAATTCATTAGAACACGACGTATTTCCAATCTCCAGTGGTACAGTTTTGGTGAGCAGTGGTGTAGCCTCATCTTTAGAGAAACAAAATTTGCCATGGTTTTCTGCCAACTACTACAGCCGATTCACATCAATGTTTGTGGTCATAATACAGAAGTACCGTCAAATAAAATATATAACTAAAAAACAGATAATTATAATGAGGTAGCATTGAGTTTTATAATTTGCAAGTGCATAAATATGCTTAGTCTCAAAGTGCAACAGTAAGAAAAAATGTGTGCTCAGTTTATAGAGCAAGAGTAGCATAATCTAGGCTGTAAGAAAAAGTAACATGAGTCATGAGTTAAACAGCAGTTCTGACTGTGTTGAGCAGATTTAAGGGATGCAGGAATTCATCTAATTAAGTTCCATACTATGTTTTATTAAAGCCACAATAAAGTGAGCACACTGACATTTCTTTCTCTCTCACTTGTTCTTGCGCTATTTTAGAGGTAGAGAGAGCTCTATATTGATTCAGTCTAATGGAGGCAAATTCAGGGGTCGGACTGAAGCACTGGCCATTTAGTGGAAGTGTGCTTCACAATGTAATGCAAATGAGGGCTTTTCTGATGCTGTTTTAAGCATACCAACTCTTAATTACAAATATTTCATAAAAATGCAATTTTAATGAATTAACAGGGACTGCAAGACAGCTCCGGAGAGCAAAATTAAATGGAGCTGTGTGTTTGGTTAGTTCCTTATTATAAAACTTAGACAGAGAAAATTAGCCAGTCCATTTATAACTTGATTTATAACTGTCAGTCACTAACAACACAGCATCCGTTTTGTTAAATCTCTGTTCTATTAAGTCTATAACAGGAGTCAACAACCATTGGCACTCAAGTGATAAGACTGAGGGAGAGGAATAGGTTATTATATGTACTTTATTTGGATATTTATATCAGAAATGTTGAAGTCCAAATGTTGAAGTGCCAAACTACCTCTTGCAGCAGTCTTTCCTTATGCAGCCTGTCTTATTTAGTTATGAGCTGTATGGCAAGCTAAACACTTCAAACGTAGGATAAAATTGATCAAATTATCTGGTTAGAAAAAATAAATAAACAAAATAATAGTGCAGTCACATTAGAGCTGACAGCAGTGGTGACGCACTTTGGCACACTTTTTACATTTGCAAATGTAAAGTAAATGTTACTGTAAATTAGGGCTTGCACAGCTATTCATTTTTACTTTTCGACTAACAGACCAGAAAACTAGCAGAGTAGTCAGTTACTCAGCATGTTAATGTTTGCCTAATGTAAATGACATTTTCCGCTATTTTCCACAATAATAATAATAATAATAATAATAATAATAATAATAATAATAATAAAAACATTAATGGATAATTCCACCAATAATCACCAATAAGCAATAATCAATAATCAATAGTCACTTGCATTGTCATAAATGGTGCCAAACTATAGTCAGTCCTATAGTTTCTTGAATGGTTTCAGGGCATTTCACAAGAATTTTGGCTTGTATGTAAAAAAACTAAACGTCCGTGCTCATGTTATTTACACTTTAGCATAATTTCAAATCAAAGTGCATACATTTGAAAATGTATTTGCAAGCAAATACCCAGGATGTAGTTAACAGACTGAGGATTATTCCTCCTGCTATCACCATATTGAGCGAGTGCAACTATAATCATAAGATCTACATCTACCTGGCATTGACCCAACATGATGACTAGTGATAAAATTAAATGAGCAACCGAGTAGTTGACTACTTGGTGTAACCCCGATTGCAGATAAAATGGAAATGAAATGGGGATTGCGCATGTAGAGTGTATTGGGAGATGATATGGCATATATTAACAAGAAAAAAAGCACCTCAGTTCAAAAAGCTTGCTGACCCCCTGACCTATATATATGGTGGCATTAAAAAATAGATGATGGCAAACAAAATAAAAGCACTCCTTGTTCAGTGACTACCATAATATAGTACATTAATGACACAAAATGTGTTTTGAAATGACCAATGCAATCATTCACTGACTCATAAATGACTGCAGATGTACACAATAAAAAACAAAACAAAAAAAACAATTCTAACAATTCTGGCAAAACACAAACACAACATTTCCAAGCTGAACCTCCAAACGATGTTTCTCCTTAAAACAGATCTTGAGGAAGTTCCAAAAACATTCACTGCCATGACCATGTTTAATCAGCTCAGCACTTATCAAGCTTTGCATGTCACTACTGCTGCAAGACTGGCAAAGCTGGGATCCTGGCATATCTCAACGGCATGTGATTGCTCTCGTCTAGGGCATGTGGTGCCAGCCCCATGTTACCAGGGAAAGGATTGAGGCAGTTTGCGAAATTGACTTGGCCAGGGCAGAAATTCACCGTCAGGGCAATTTGCTACTCAGACCATGTGCCAAGCAGACACAAAGACGAACAGACCATTCACTGTCTCGCTGTCAGATAGATTCTCCAGTCAAGTGCAGTGACAGTTTACAGCATAAGTGGCCCGCATCTGACTGAAAATATTTTGAAAGAGCTAAAACCACCCACAGATGTCCCTGTCAGACAGACTTGTGTTCAAGCCAAGGTGCAACTCAAGTGATTAATAGGTCTATCCATGTATCTCCATCCCACAGAATTGCCTTAAAATGCTTCTTCAAGATGAAAGGAGCAGTGAGCAAAATAGATGGAAGGGAATTTTTAAAATAAGAGCACTGGGTGTCTCCACAATAGAAAACAAAATAAAACTCCTCCGCCAGGTCGGATTGTAGCTTGGAGTCAGTTGCATTGTTCCAAACAGATTGCACATCAAGGCTGATGAAACGCTGATGACTGATTTTAAAAACGTACCCAGAAACGCTTCCGATGGGAAGCCGGAACAACCCCTCTGTCCCTTTGAAGTGAGGCTACATCAAACAGGATCTCCACAGGCTGTTTTCTCAAGCACTCTTTCTGAAAAAAGCCTGACACCCACAGAAACTTCACCCAGAGGTGATCATTAAATCTTTAATTACAGTCGATGAAGCACACATGTAATGAAAATAACTAAATAAAGAGATGTTTCAAGGGACCAAATACCTGTATGTAAAAAAAAAAAAAAAAACCTTTACTTAAAGGTGAGGGGTGTCATTTCTTTGCCACTAGTGTCACCAAAAGGAATGGCAAAAATAATGACTGTTGTGAGGGTTTTTAAACGCACCCGTCATCTTCCATTGGTCGACCAAAAGATAGTCCCAGCCCAAACTCACACCGTTGGTCGAGTCAATGTTGCTGTGTCAGGCTGGGTGGAATGCTTAAAGGTGCAATATGTAACATTTTTCATGTAATATTCACCATTTTTCGCCAATGTGTGAACGGCTTGTAACGCAACTTAAAAAATGAGCCCTTCCTGGACTTCCTAGGTTGCCTTTTAAAGCCTGTAGACTGATTTTAATGCGAAGGGAGCGGGTCGCTTTTGCCGGGAAAATCCAAAGGATGTGACGTTTTTGCGCGCTCCCGAGAGCCTTGCCTCAGACAGTAGCTTCTCTTCCACTATTCAACAGCGTCAACAGACAGTCTGCAACACTAGGTAACGTTATCTTAGAGATGGAATCCAGAAAATGTCCGGCTCCCAGCACAACACTGACTCCTACACAAACTCAGAGTAAGCCAAAAAACAAAACAAAAAAAAAAAACATTTATCTACTGAATCCCGTATGGCTAAGCGGGAACGTGATCGTGGTCGAGCGAAAACTAGAGTGAACATCGGCAGGACATTTGATTCCAGGAGGGACCTTCGTTTGGTTTTGGAGATCAAAACCAACCCTGAATTGGCGTTCTTCTTATTGGGCAGATAAGCTTAAATAACTGCAAAGCATGTGAAATATAGTGCCATAAGGATTGATCTGTGTAATTTTAGCTAACTTGATCTTGCCTGCTAACGCTGACAAATTGCAAAGCTACCTTGCTTCGTAACTTTCAAATAATTTCAACGATCTTCTCTTTATACTAAAAGTCAGGTTAATGTCAATGTTAAGCTGTTATTATTCAGCAAGGTAAACTACAATAACACATGAAATGAATGCTAGACAATGTTCAAGATAATGCAAAAAGACCCATTTATTAGTGTAACGTAGCTTGGTTATACAGAAAATATATACATTCTATTATTATAAAACAATAGCGCATCGATATATCAAAATGACAGTTGTGATGGAATCACATCAATACTGAATTGTGTCAACATATTTATAATGTACAGTTATTTTATAAACAGCTACTGTCATCATCCACCGAATTTAGCTAACAGCTATTGATAAAGCTGGCTAGCTAACGCCGACATAAGCTATCGTATAAATGCAGACAATGTATCATGCAAAGAAAAGTGATTACATCAAACTACAGTCTTGCATAGCCAAAACTATATCCATACTTTGTTTTAGCCCTGTTCCAGCACTGGAGAGTCAAATATAAAATACAGTCTCAAAGTTTGTAGTAAAACAGTCATAACTGTGTAATTTTAATTATGCTACCTCATCTGTCAGCATGATGCCGGTGAATCACGTTGTCCCTTTGTACATTACGTCATTGTTTTGGCCGATGCTTGCATCTCTATGGAGTGTGTGCGTGAGCAACAGATAGCTGGTTGCAGTTCACTTAACGGCCACAGGTGTCATTAATAACAAGTGTTTCTGAATCTTACATACTGCACCTTTAAACAAACAGAGCAATGTTGAATGCACCACAGAGATACAATGTTTTCACTTTTTGGGAAATTCAACCTATTGATAAATAATAAATAACTGAACATGAAAAAAGTTACACACTTCAGTTTTATGAGAAACAAATCTAGTCAAGTGTGTCCAAAACTTTGACTGGTGTGGTGACAGACAGGTTTTCCAAGCAGGATGTGCTCCTGGAACACACAACATGCCTGTCAAACAAATATAGTCCTAACCCTTCCTGCGTCCACATATGCATACTACATACAGCCTCTACATCATCAACACGATGAACCCTTTGCTAAGAAAACTGTTGTTTGCAATATACTAGATGTCAGCTGCCTCCTGAAATGAAAAAAATCAAATGAAAGTTTTCATGCTCTTCTGGACGTAGAAGACCTTGTAATATCAATTCCAAAATGGCCACGTTCATATTGCAATGCACATACATTATCTTCTTGCTGATTATGATAAAGTAAAAGTAACAAAAATGCTTATATTTGTATTGATATTTCAAAATAAGTATTTGTAGAATTGAAGCAACTTGTGCTTGTTTAAAATTACATACAGTACATACTGTAGTTTTATAGAAAAACATCCTGTTGAAATATGTATCAAATATGAAACAACAGACTTTTGTAATTATCTCAATCATCATTCAATTCAAGCATATCACAATAAAAAAAAGCTTTGAAAATACTGACATATAATTTTTTATAAGATATATCTAAAGTGAGTATAAAACTTATATTAATATGTATTTTTATATATGCAGCCTGCTAAATCATCATACAAATGTCATTGTTTTACATGACAAGCTAATATAATATGATGTTACTATAACCTCCTGAGACCCACCAAAAATAAAGGTTGTACAATTTTGCTTTGCAATGTCAGTGTAGTGTTTGATGCATTAAAAAGCATATGGTAATATTTTTTTTTTTTTAGTTTTTCAGTATTTTTTATAATAATTGGTTTGATGTGCTGACCCAGGTGAGGAAGTTGTCATGGCCAAACTCCCAACATTTGGTATATCGGAAAAGCCCAGTGTGTCCTCTTAAAATACTCCAATTTTCTACTGTGGCATGTATGGGCTAAGACATACTTGAATAAAAAATGCCTCTATCTAACAATTGACTAACCGTTACTATTAAATACCCATAAAATCAGAGGGAAATGATAGATTTAAAAGAATGTTGTTCAATCCTAACCTCAGTCCTAAACCTAACCCAAAAATCTGATTGGTTGATAGGTATTTTGTTCAAACACCTACAAGGTTGTTAATCCAGGAACATATACTACTTGGCGAAATCATGGTAAGCATAACAAACATCTCCCTAACCCAAAGATACCAAGAATGGAGAAGCATATCTACTAACAATACTCAAATTACCATGAAGTGAGCATTTACCATAAAAAAGTCAAAACTTTAATACTAATTAATTTCCAGAATTTATTATCATAACCAGGAAAAATTACACATTTACTGCAATTCTTTGAACATACAAAACTATTTTTATTATTATTATTATTATTATTTTTCATGATTTGCAAGATTCCAACAACCCCTTCAAAATTACACAGTGTTCTGTGTCAAATTACATAGTATGACCAATTTGCACAACAGCCACTCATGGTCTCTCACCTTGGAAGACTTCTTCCTCTCTTGTACCTGCAAGATCCTCCTCACAAACATGAGCAGAATAAAAGGTTGGACATGAGAAAGGAACCCCAGCCCAGCTCTGCAGCAGCCTTCGCATTCTGCCTCCGATCCCAGCTGTGAGAACTGGATTTGACCTGGGAGTACAGTCCCTCAATCCCTGTGCCTCTCTAATCGACCCTCTTTTATAACAAGGACTAATTGATAGCCCTAAAATCATTATATGCGCATCAAATCCCTCTCTCTGCCACTAGAGGCCAGCAATGCGCACAGTTGTGCACAGGCAAATGCAGGTGGAGGATTTTCAGTGACTGTCAATGCATGCGGGTGAAGGTGGTTGCCATGGAAATAGTGCAGCCTCTTTCGGTAAGGGCGGATCTGAGAGCGGTAGTGTGCAGCTTATAGGAGTTGACAGGAAGTGGGTTAAGATCCTTTGGTGAAATATGGGAGTGTGAGAATGCATGCACCTGTTTCTAAGTATTTGTGAGTTTTCGTACTCCCCAGATTTGTTAGTAAAACATTTGCATGTTAATGAATTCCAAACATTTGTAAAGAGGGGGCGTGTGCACTTCATTCACAATTATCATATTCCACACCTATGAAAATGCCATATAAGGAAGGCACCAGACTCTCTAGTAAATGCGGTCAGCATCTACACCGACATTAAAACCACCTGCCTAATATTGCGTAAGTCCCACACGGGCCGCCAAAACAGCGCCAACCCGCATCAGAATAGCATTCTGAGATTCTATTCTTCTCACCACAATTGTACAGAGTGGTTATCTGAGTTACCATAGACTTTGTCAGTTTGAACCAGTCTGGCCATTCTCTTTTAACCTCTCTCATCAACAAGGCGTTTCCATCCGCAGAACTGCCACTCACTGGATGTTTTTTGTTTTTGGCACCATTCGGAGTAAATTCTAGAGACTGTTGTGTGTGAAAATCCCAGGAGACCAGTAGTTACAGAAATACTCAAATCAGCCCTTCTAGCACCAACAATCATGCGATTATCTAATCAGCCAAACATCAGCATGCAGTGCATACAAGCATGCACATATGGGTCAGGAGCTTCAGTTAAGTTTCACATCAACCATCAGAATGGGAAAAACAATTGACCTCAGTGATTTGGACCCAGGGCCGTACAACAGGCAAAACAGGCGACCGCCTAGAGCCCCTACGTGCTTGGGGGGCCCCGTGAAGGCGTGAACACATGCAAAGTAAATGATCAAGTCATAAAATTAAGAAACATTGATGACATTTATTTTGAAATTCTCTGCAGTCCAATGGTGTTTTCTATCGCACACACATACACAAGAGAATGTGCAATGTGTGTGGATCTGATAATTTAACATAAAAATCACAAAGATGGTGAAAACTAAAAACAACATATTAAGTATAAAATGAGCTCTGAATAATCAATAAAAGACAAATAACTGAAAGTTACACCAAATAAAATAACAGCAGTATATCTAAAAGTAAAGCTAGCAGTACACACTAATCTGCATAATTTATTCATAACGCAAAGCATTGCTGGGAACTGGAGCGCAGCTTCTTATAACAGTATTATTAGACACAGATCACACACCTTGCTGACTAATGGGCACGCCTGACAGAAATGCAGAAAATAAGTAATGAAAAATATTGCTTTGTGGCTATTGAGTCTTTGAAGTTTATTTTGTGTAAAGGATAGCAGAAACAGCACTTGACAAATCATTAGGGCTTTTCGTGTTTTCTCAAGAATAGTCTGCTGGGGAAGGAATTCTGACACTATCGATATAAAGATGCAAAAAACTCATATAGAGTGAAAATATGACCAATTAATCTGGAAAATAATCAAACCACCCTATCTGCAAAGATGTCTGCTCTCTAAGAGGTATGTGTTTTAGTCTACATTTGTTCACAAATATATATTTCGAGGTGTTGTGTTTAAAGACCCTATTTAAAATATGTAATTTTATTGCTGTAGTTACCTGATTTTCCCTGATGTATTCTTTTCTGCACACATTCTGGCCAACTTTTTGTTTTTTTCTGGCCATTGATTTTGCTGCTCTAAATAAACATTTACACATAGTGATGGGGGTAGTTGAAATTGAATTTCAAGCAATGTAGTGTCCTATACTATTAAAACGATCTAAAACTATTTTAAACTACATTTTCTTATTTTGTGTTACTTTAATGGGTAACACTTATGGTTGTATTTGTTAACATTAGTTAACTACATTAGTTAACATGAACTAACAATGAACAATACTTTATAATCTTAGTTAATGTTAATTTCTACATATACTAGTCCATTTTTAACATTAAAAATTATATGTTAACATTTATTTATTTTTGTTGTGGCTGATTTTGACCGTATGCGGAACGGTAATAGTATAATTTTTTTATGAATGAAGTGCATTTTTGATTTAGCAAGCATAGTAGCGTCTCAAAGAAAGTGAAGATTTACTGTCATAGCATGTTTTTGCTGTCTTCGGAGGCCATTTTGTGAATCAAACAGTTCAAGAAGTCAATAAAAATGGTTTGACATGAGTGTAAAACATGTTCAGTTCATGCCGGGAGGAGGATGTCCACCACCATTAACCTTCTCTGGTTCAATTCACTGCGCATCGCCAGCATCATTTGTGAAACTTATCGGGTAAATTATTATGGTAACAGTGATATACTTGCAAATTGAAGAATCTTCAGAGAAATTAATAGAACGCCTGAAGAAGATCTTTGGCCGAAACGTTGTAAGCTATTACAGGTTTGCAAGCTCTACGACAGTGTGCAGACTTTTTCTATTTTTCCCTCGTTGTATTGTATATGCACCTGCCTGCGATTTATTTATTTATGGATTTAACAGCATTAGCATTGACCATGCATTACCAGCTGAACACGATTTACCGATGCCTATATTAAATTATGAAACCTAAATTATAGAGCTCATATATATATATATATATATATATATATATATATATACATATAAAAAACTGTCCAAAGTCACGTTAGATGGCATTAATTTTTTTGAGAAAAATCAAGCAGAGTTGGGAAAACATCAGAACGGCTTTACGAATGATTTGCACAAAATTGGTTCTGCTCGTGTTTCATGAATGAGGCCCAATGTGTGTGCGACTGTATGTGTAAAAAAAGGTTTGAATAAGCAACATAACCACTCTTGGTATGGCACTATATGCAATGCACCGGGTAAAGGTATGTGTGTAAAGCAGCTCATGAATATTATGAATATGAATTACTTCTCTAAGGGTGGCTTATGTCTGCTCTATATGGATTTAGTGGGGGGAAAGGTGGCCAGGCTGAGCACACAGTATAATGATTTGCTCATCTGACTCAGCAAACCTATATAGTGCTGCTAATGCACTGTTGTTTGTGTGTGTGTATCATTGACCCGTTTCCCTATCAAACCAGACTGCTGCTAATCTAAACATCTCATTTAAAGTTCGGCTGACCCAGACTGCATTGCCAACACAAGAACACAATGAACCACAGACAGACGGACAGATAGATAGATAGATAGTGTTACTGACATTTCAATGGAGGAGGTCTGTAAATCATCAGATACCACTGATGTAAAGCTGCAGTTGCTCAGCAGAGGGAGCTGATTCACCACGTTAGTTGAGTACCAGGACTGTAGTCATACATCATATGCTCTAAAACTTTCTGACAGTCTGTGCTAATCTGTTTAATCCTGAGATGTGAGTCTTTGCAGGTCCTCCTTTGGCTAAGCATCTGAGTATGTGTGTGTGTTTATATGAGGGCAGCCTGCAGAAAACACTCTGCTGGAATCAAAGACAGGACAGCCATGATGAAGGAATGACAGATAGGCTCCATCAATCTTCGTCACTGTTATTACAGAACACTTGACTCAGCTATCAGCATATCTGCATTTAATAAGAGCCAAAGCCAGCCAGAGGGCAGATCACTGTATGTGTTTATGTGTGTATGTGTAAGTGAGAGGGATAGAAAGAAGAGAGTGACAGGAACAGAGAGGCTGGTAGTTCAATAGTCCTGCGCAGCCTTAAACATCAATGCCGATAATAGCCTGACAACATTTGACTTCCAAAACTACATATCACCGAATCGTTCCACTACTGTTTTATCCAGGACACACCTGCTATCCTAGACTCCTTTAAGCACTGTGAACACTCTAATGAGGACCTGTTTGTGACACCATTCACTCATACAATATCCAGAGAATTACCTTGGCTGATGCACTTGACGGGTGTTAAAGTCAACATGAAATGAAAATTCATTTCATCAGTGCACAATAAGACCAGGAGCATGTATCAAAACATCAAATCTGCCCCTGAAATGACTTTCCATTTCGGCTGGTGTCACCTATGCCAAGCGGATGGCAAAAATAATGTTAATCAATAGCCAAAAATGTTTTTAGGCATTGTTATAGTCTATTGCTATGGTAATGTAGCTTTTGTAAAATAGTGCCAGTACTTAATTTTGGTTGAAGTAAATGTAATGTTACAACTTATACCGCTAAATAATAATAATAATAAAAACAATTACATTGAAAAACAACGAAAAGTTCTCGAGGGTGAACTTAACCTTTAGCCTCCACATCCTAATCAAAAAGTCTGTGCTGATGGATTTTCAAAAGGAGAGTTGTCCTCTACAATCAACTGCAAACTTGCATTCAGGTCTGGCTCCATTCTGATATGGAATGCCCACTTTTTCCAGTCCAAACCAAAAAAAAAGTGAAAATACGTCACATTACGGAAGTAAAATGGGTCAATTCATGTTGACACCTCGTCAAACTCGTCTGCAGTGACGAAAACGTACAGAAATTGACAGGTGGTATTGCAGAGGAGTTTAAATCAACATTATGGAGTTTCATCGTTGTACCAGACAGTTAAAGGGATAGTTCACCCAAAAATGAAAATTCTTTCTTGATTTACTCACCCTCATGCCATCCCAGATGTGTATGACTTTCTTTCTTCAGCAGAACACAAAGATTTTTAGAAGAATATCTCAGCTCTGTAGTTCTAGACAATGCAAGGGAATGGTGATCAGTCATCTGTAGATCCAAAAATCACATACAAGAAATTCATACAATTCCAGTGTTTAAATCCATATCTTGCGAAGCAATATAATAGATGTGGTTGAGAAACAGGTAAAAATGTAAGTCTTTTTTTACTTTAAATCTCCATTTTCACTTTCGGATGTGAAAGTGAAACTGAACAGGCACCACATGTGACTTTCAGATGTAAAAGTGAAAGTGGAGATTTTAAGTAAAAAAAGGACTAAAATTTTGACATGTTTCTCACCCACACCTATTATATCTCTTCTGAAGACATGGATTTAACCACTGGAGTGTTATGGATTAATTCAATGTTTGTTTTATGTGATTTTTGGAGCTACAAATGTCTGATCACCATTCCCTTGCATTGTATGGACCTACAGAGTTGAAATATTCTTCTAAAAATCTTTGTTTGTATTCTGCAGAAGAAAGAAAGTCATACACACCTGGGATGGCATGAGTAAATAATGAGAGAATTTTCATTTTGGGGTGAACTATCCCTTTAAGAATTGTTTTTGGGATCTTATTTATTTATTTATATATTTATTTATTTTTTAACGCTATCCAAAATCTCTTATGTCTGACACCAAGAATGTCTTTAAACAGTCTCTAAGTCCTGGCTTTCTATGACCATTAGGGTACAGTACAACTAAATCCACAGCCTCAGGGCTGCGAGTAATTGTTAGTTGGCCTCTGGCAACAGTAAAGTAAATCACATCTCTATTGGTTCATCCCAGTCGACTGACATGAGCCAGGAATAATACATCAACTTTCTTAGTGTGAGAAAATCAAGGAATTATTACAAATGGTGCATTATGGGTGCAATCAGCATCCCTTTTGCTGGTTCTGTTTTGTGAAGCTATCAGACTTTGATAGGGGATGCCAAGCAGAGATTACAATTGGAATAATGCAGCCCTGACACCCCCCTAGGATATGTTGATAGGCATTTCCTGTGTGAGGGGGAAGTGGTTATTTTCAGGGCTGCTACACACGTCTCGCCTTTCCCTTCCCCAAAATCATATTTAAACCTAGCCAGCTCCGCATAAAATAATTTCAGAATTCACAGAGCCTTCTGAAAGTCACTCCAGAAGATATTCCAGAGACTTAGTCATCATTTGTCAAGATGCTATATATATATATATATATATATATATATATATATATATATATATATATATATATATATATATATATATAAAAAAACATAAAAACAACACAGTGCTTATAAAAATCAAAATAGAAAGGCATGAAGGTGCAAATAAGTTTCTCATACATTTCCCCCCCAGGCTTAAATAAAAAAGGTCATATTTAAAAAGTTCACATTTATACAATAAATTGGACCGACACTCCATCAAGGCCTATTTCTAGCTGTTAGAAATGCGATGCACTCCCCAGATCGATTGTGGTCTTGCACAAATTACAGTGAAAGAGGCAGTGCTATTTAAAACTCAGACTCAATGGGTGGTCTAATCTCTTTGAGCAAACACACTAAGCCTTTTTTGCAGACTTTTTATATTTCCGCAACATCCAGAAAATTGTTGACAATTTGGTTGGTGGAGCAGTTAACAAAACCTTGAGAAACTAAGCTGACTGTTTTTTGTTTTTTTTATTTGTCATCATTTACTCACTCCTCATGTGTCTTTCTTTCTTCCATGGAACACAAAAGAAGAAATGTAGAAGAATGTTCACATTGTCACAAGTGAACAGGGACCGGGGGTGGCAAGCTCTTAAAATGACAAAAAGTGCTATAAAAGCACCCTAAAAGTACTCAAAATGACTTGTGATCTATATTCTACATCTTCTCAAAATACACAACAGTTTTGCGTGAGAAATGGATTGAAATGTAAGTCGTTATTCCCTGATAAAAAAAACTTCTCATCTGCCACAGTTCTCAATCTCATTTGCATTTACGCATATCTAAAATGTTGCACCGTGTTCAGTTACAAGACATGTGACAACTAATACCAAGTCAAACCTGGTGCAATCCATCTTCACGCATATTTATGCATACACAATCGTGAATGAGATTTGAGAGAAAAATGTCAAAGTCACATGGCTTGTAAAGCATCAGTGACATCAGTGTGAGTAAATAACTGAATTTTTATTTTTGGGTGAACTATTCCTTTAAGTTGATGTCACACACATGCACCGATGTCACCCATCAAACTGCAGACACCATAAACTTTTGCTGCCTGTAAATACAGAATCTCTTAGGGTTGATGTCATCAGGTCACTGTGAGTGAGGCGGGGCTTTTCTCTTTCTGAGCATTTGTCCACAAGAGACCATAGAATGTGACAGACAGCACACACATGAAATATTAAAGAGAGCAACTTACCTAAATGGGAAGAGTAGCATGAGCAGGAAAGGCAGCAAGAGAGGGAGAGAAAGAGAGAAAGAATATATTAGTCAAGGAGCATAATAATACATTTCAATATGAACTCATTTCTTCCATGACAGAATAATCTGAGCTATCCACAATAATTGTATAGCTCTATACTGTATTTCAACAAAAGTCTGAATGGGAAGATTCAAAGAAATTTTACAGCAGAAGAAACAACTGAGACTTGATAATTATTTTAGGAGAAACATCTGAAAAGTTGAAACCTCAGTGAAACATTACCGACAACTCTGTTAAAGGAATATTCCAGGTTCAAGACAAGTTAAGCTTAATTGACAGCACTTGTGGCATAATATTAATTTATGCAAAAATACATTTTGACTTGCTCCTCCTTTTCTTTAAAAAAAAAACAAAATAAATAAATAAAATCTGAGTTGCAGTGAGGCACTTACAATGGAAGTGAATGGGGGGCCAATTTGTGAATGTTAAAATACTCACCGTTTCAAAAGTATAGCCACAAGATGTAAACAATATGTGTGTAAACATGATTTTAGTGTGATAAAATCACTTACTAACCTTTTCTGTGTAAAATTATAGCCAATTTTACAACTTCGCTACCATAACGATGTAATGTCAACAAACCCTGAATCCCTAAAATGACTGTAAAAATTTAAACAACTTTACAGCTCAAATAATACATGAGTTTTAACAGAAGAATTAATGTAAGTGCATTTATAAGATTTCAAGCTTCAAATTTCTGCCTTTAAACTCTCTAAAAATTGGCCCCATTTACTTCCATTGTAAGTGCCTCACTGTAACCTTGATTTTTGCTTTTTTTTTTTTTTAAAGAAAACGAGGGATAATTCGAAAAAATGTTTTGTGGTAATCAACATTATGCCACAAATTGTATCAACTGAGCTTAACTTGTGTTGAACCCAGAATATTCCGGAAAGTCTCAGTCATAATCAAGTCGCTATGCAGTGGCGGATTTAGGCATGGGCATCTTGCAGATGGGCCGCACCCCCAAACCTTATACAAGCTGGAACCACTACTGTCGCTCCGAACAGGCAACCTTTGAGCAAATAATTTTTCCTCTGGTTGTGCTGCCCGAAGCAGTACACTAGAATGGACATGCTATAGACCAGTGGTTCCCAACCCTGTTCATGGAGGCCCCCAACACTAAACATTTTGGATATCTCCCTAATCAAATACACCTGATTCAACTCATTAGCTTGTTAGTAGAGACTCCACGACCTGAATTGGGTGCGTCAGATAAGAGAGATGTGCCGTGTTGGTGGGCCTCCAGGAACAGGGTTGGAAACCACTGCTATAGACCTTATTCATGCTAGCGCCATCTTTGATTTTTAATAGGAATTACAACGAGGCTGTGAGGGATAGACGTACAGTCTTTTCAATGGGATGTACTGCAGTTTAAAGTGTTTTTGGATTGTTCCGTGGACAAAAAATTGATAAAATATCTGTCCAAGAACATTCAGTATACAAAGAACTCCAGACAACACGAGTTGTGGAAAATCAGATGTGATCTAGGAGCTTTAAATAGCTTTATACCGTTCGTGCAACTGAAGAGATGGTAAGTCTATCCCTCCAGCCTCGTTGTCATTCCCATTAAAATTCAAAGATGGCGCTAGTGTGAATAAAGTCAATCAAAACATAATGGATGCTCCCATCTTTTGCTGAGATAAGCAGACAAACGGCACCAGCTATGCATCAACTAAGAAAACATCACTGTAGGTGTCACTATCTCTTTGGGAAGCAGAATGTGTGAGTGTGTAACCTTATTGCATGCATTATATTTATATCGTCACCCCACCTTAAATAATGGAGTGCACAGGACAGCCTAACCACCTTCTCTCACCCACTTCCAAAAGGGGAAAAAAGTGACAATTTACATTTTTCAAAATGTTTTTCTACCCCAATGACTTCAGTGCCTTGGGCTAAAGGCAGGAGAAGAAAAAATGGCACATGATTTGACGATCAAATTTGCATCTTTCCAATCAGCATCTGCGAGTGTCAACAAATCAAATATAACATGCATGCCGGGAGGAAAATTAGCTTTGGGTCAGTGGGTAAGCTGCACTTGAGCTGCCCATAATGTGGTCTGTTCTAATGACGGTATAACTCATGAAAAAACGTCTCAACAGCGTAATCATAGTCTAATGTGACTGAACTGCAGCTTTAGCTTGTCTTTACCCTCCACATATAGCGCTGCAGAGAAGTAAGAGAGTTTCGGCTAAAGATGGAACTGTAAATGACTCAATATCGAGGCATGACAGCTGATGTCATCGCCAACTCGCTCTGGTGAGAATGACGTTAATACTCTATACTAACAGATGATGAAATGCACAATAGTGGGCGGCCAGATAATGCAAAGCTCCAGGCTTAAATAAAGCCAATAGGTCCTCAATTTCTCCTGAGTTCTACAGGAGACGTGGGTAAATGCAGTCCTTCCTTGAAATCACTTTGGGTTGAGCTGTTGTACTTGGCGACTATGTTCAGTATTAGGTGCCACACCGTAAGTTGTCACACTGACGGTTGTTTATCCCCATGGGGGGATTGTTCTGCTAGTAGGGTTTGCTGGGACTCTGTCCTTTGGACAAAGAGGACTGAATTCATTTTCCCCTTCAGTAAACTCTGGTTGGCTCTCCAGTCCGAGTGATTAAACCAAACACGAGTAACTTCTATAGTCCAGGGAAATCAAAAGTTACTCTTTGAAAGATGCAGAGTTTGCCCGACTAATTTGTATGTGCGCAACATCGCAAATCCCCTGGAGACACTAACATAACTCTAGGTAAAGCGGGTGACAACAGTGATGAACATCTACAAAGATCTTCTTTAGTATGGCAGTAAAATTAGTGTGGTTGTGCGTTTGCTTGTGTGTGTTGGTGTGTGTGAGTGTGTGTGAGAGAGATGAATCAAGCATAGCCGAACCCTCCGGCTTTGTGATGTGGCCGTGCATCTCAATGCAGAGGAGAAAAAAATCACTTCAGTGCCTCTGCTAGCATGTTAACCAGCCTCCACTAAAGCAAGGGAACACAAACGTGCTAGCTTCTTGCTATTGAACTGGGGCATCCTCATGAGAGATGCCAGGGGGCTAGACATTAATTAAATCTGATCCTCTGCTTGCAGTTGAGCCACAGAAGCTGTGACTGCAATCATGTGCATCTTACAGCACTGACTGCCTGCTTGCCTGCTTCACTGGAAATGCAAGATTGAGCTGGTGACATGTCCTTGTGCAAATATTGTAGACCATATACTGATTTGGAATACAGGATTTTGTTTTTTCAAGAGAATGAAATGTACGGTTACAGGTGTGGATACCGCAGTCAACAATGTAATGGTATAATGTATGTTGATTACATGCATTTTAATGTGTGAATAAATCAGCCAACTCACTTTACTATGATAAACATACATTCTCAAAAAAAGTACTGTTTAAGGTACATTGGCTATTCCTGGGGTGGAAAATCCTTTAGGGGACCTTTTTTGTACCTCTACTGTAATTAAAATGTCTAACTCATTTTGGGTACTAAGGAAATATTATGTACCTTTAAAGGTACATTTACGTATTTGTTTTGTTCCTCGTAAATTTTTATCTCCTTAAGAGTGCAAATATGTACCCAAAACAAGGATAGTGGTGATGCTTGCTATCACAATGGTTTACTTTTATAATTGTCTTTTACTCTTAAAGGGATAGATTCATACAAAATAAAAATTCAGTTATCATTTACTCACCTTTATATGGTTTCAGACCCATATGACTTACTTTCTTCCATGGAACACAAAAGAAAACATTTAGGTATTTTTACCTTACATGAAGCTATTGTATTACATCAGAATACCTGGAATATAGTACACAACTCATATTGGCCACATTTATGACACGTTTATTGTGCTATTTGTGTCATTTTAGAAGCCTAAAAGCTCTAGTCCATTTTCAACATAACAGCATGGAAAAAAACGACCAGGAAAAAAAAATTCTTTTGTGTTACAAGGAAGAAAGAAAGTCATACAGGTTTGGAACAAGATGATGGTTAGTAAATAAGGACATATTTTCATTTTAGGGTTTACATTCCTTTTAAATGTGACACTATTAGCTTGATTTAATTACTGCATACAAAACCACAATATGTTTTCAGCCTACATCATTACAAAATCTATAGACAAGCCTTTTGCACATGAGTATACTATTGCCAGTAAAGGTGAAAAGCATGCTGAGAAAGCAGCACATCCCCTCCCTTTCTCAATGGAATCAAGGCCAACATGAAAGTGCTAGTGCAGGGTCTCTCTACTGTTTCAGGGGATACACAAATTTATTTTATACTAATGTCAAACAAAGAGAAGAGAACTGCATATTAAGCCCTAAAAGCTATACAAGCATGATTTGCATGCTTAAAAATAGCACCAGAAGGACTCGACTGAACAGGGCATGTTTGCAACAATTCAGCGCCATAAAAACATGTTTTTACAAATTTTATTTGACTTATCAGCTAAGAATAAATTCTTCATTCTAGCCCACTCTAGCTATACTGAAAGAAATTCAGATTCATATCACAATGGACAAAGTCAAATAACATTTGTAAAAACATTTTTTCAAGTCCATTGTGATAACAAGCCATCAGCATTTAGCTATTAAAATTTTAACAGCATAAGAACATGCATGTGGTTCTGGAAAATCATGTTCTGTCTCGTGTAAAACTAGAGGCTGTTCCAAAACAAGACGTTGACCTGCGTGGACATCGTCTTCGCCATCGTGGCAGCAGGTCAAAAAGTGAAAACCTGGGTCAGGTGGGACCACACAGCATGTTGGAGACTATGTTTATGATGCATGTTGCTGTTTAGGACTTCCTTCTGCAACAGCACATCCTTCTGTCTAAATACCCTGCACACATTCCATATTAAACTGTTTTAATTCTGGCATCTTCTTTCATTGGTGCCAGGTTTAATATTTTCTCACTGATGACAGCTGCTAATGTTTCTTATCTGTTTAAGAAACAAAAACAAACCATTGAGGTCACTACCTCAAAAATGTCATAATTTGAATAATGAATAATGAACTCCCAAAATTGGTAACAAAGAAATGCAATTAAACCAAGGCCTGCAGATAACACCTTTTGAACGCAATAACTACAGTCATATCAAAAGCCTCAAGCGATCTCTACATGAAAAAGCAATAAACCAATAAATATTCCAAGCACACCCCAACCCAGTGTTGACAGCTCAGGTACAAGAAGCCATACAACATCTCTACACATTTGGGCCATGAAAAACACTCGTTAAACAATGTGTATGTGTGGGTTCATCAAAGTATCATGTTTTGTGGTTTGGCACTTTCAACATTGTAGAGTCCACAAGATCTGGCTGAGGGTCTAGCATTATCAAGCCACTGGCTCATCAGGGCCTCCTATGGCTTTCCAGACTCTGTAATCTAAAGCCCCAAGCACACACTCGCACTCAAAGATTGAGCAGATGTGGCAAACATGGCAGCTACATCATCAAACCCCTGCTGGGAGAATGGGTGAATGATACAGGAAGAGACTGAGGCTGTGTCTCATTCTGTAGATCATGAACATGAATTCAGGAAGCAGCAAGGGCCTTGGTCCACTAAACATTGGGACACTGATGACTCACTGTGACACAATTGCGAGGTCGCCCATTAAATGACATAAGGTAGCGGGTACACAAAGGAGATGTAAGATGGAGCACCTGGTATTAAATCCTGCAAATGCTTTTTTAAGAAGAGGTTCTACTGAGTGCTAGTTAGTGAGATTAGCACTTGTTGAGAGCATACAGCTTGGAGGGCTTTGAGGGTCACTGATGTGAGATGTGTTAACACGTATGTTAAGAAGGGAAGATTTAATTTTGTTCTGATGGGAGTAAAGCTACCTTGAGCATCAGGCACTAACCGCATTGCTCATTAACAAGATACACAACTTAGTGTATATAGTTGTTACATTCAAATATGCCAAGCGCAAAAAGACACAAACATTTTAGTTAATTGCGAATCATTGACGTCTAATTGGTCACAGTGGTGCTTTTGCCCCAATAGTAGGCTCAAACCTTTTTAGAAAGTAACACTATATTTTACATTTCTCCTTTTTATTTTCTCTCTCAAACAACTATGAATCTCTCTTCCATCTTTTTCTTGGATTAGCATTACATTTACTTTATAAAGACAAGCATTACTATTGTAATTGCTCTGCTTAGGTTTAGGGATTTAAACAAACTTCTAACCCCAAGTATTAAACATTTGTGTGTGACTCTTATTGGAGAAGACATGATATCTCATATTGCATGGCTTGTTGAGAAGGCGTGTGCTATTACTTTTTTTTAAGTTATTGAACGTACGATTTGTTACTTAAGACTTGCACCAGGTGGATGATAAAATGGTCAAAAAAGGAAAGATCAGAACCATATCTAGAGAACGGAGTATCATATAGAGTTGGGGGTCAGCTCTTTTGACTTGAGCCAATAAACAACACACGAGTAACCACCCAGAACACCCTAGCAACCATGCCACCTTCATAAAATGTAAAAATCTAGTTGATATTGTTGCTGTAAATTGGATACTACTTGGTAGCCAAATTCAAGCATCTCTTCACACTTTTTCAAGCATCTTTACACTTATAACATTTTATCCTCACCTGCAACAGCTCTTTTCGTTATTGCTCCTCCCAAAACATCCCTCCTTCTTTTTATACTTTCCCTATTCTAAGTAACCCTGTAATTTCTGGGTTCTGGTATTTACAGTGTTCTTGTTAAAACATCCACACATTTCGTCTATTTACATCCTTGAGAATTACGGATTCTAAGAGGAAAAAAGACATATGTCCTATAAATCTTACAAACATACACAGACACCAGCAAAAACACAACCTCCCTCAATTAGAAATAATGCACTTTAGTGACAGCCTGACCAGCTGAGATACAAGCATTCTAATCAACATTTCACACTGGCAGTGATGCTAAGGCCATTACATTCATTTTTAACATCATTATATTGCATCAGCAACAACATAGAAGTGTCGAAAGAACAGTTGACATGAGTTAAAGTTACCCAGGGGGCCTGTGAATTGTGAATGAGAGTGTGGGGGGCCAGAAATATGCACAAGATAGAAAGGAGGATCATTTTATTCAATGAGACACAGTCTACAATGGAAGTGAATGCAGAATTGTGATGCAACAAAACTAAAATTGCAAAGCTGTCAACACTGCAAGTGTCCAAAGTTGCTAGATTTTTTACATGAAATTATGGAAAGCATCTTAAGCACTCTTAAAGACCCCATGAAATCGTTGATGAGTGCAGCTGTCTTTCTTGTTTTGACAAATATGGTGGGATATATCTGTAACACTTGGGACATTTGCCCTAGCGGCAACTAGAGGTCGCTAGGGTAAGTTTAAGACCCTAGGTTTGAAGTTCTGTTTATTCCTTGTCTTGTCATGTGATATCCTGTTTCCCTCATGTTCATGTGTCTTGTTCTCATTGGTTTATTGTCTTGTTAACTTGTTATCAGTTCTGTTTTGTTACTGATTTTTGTTTAGTAGTCTTGTTATTAGTTAAGTCTTTTCATTGGTTGTCTTTGTCATGTGTTTCCCTTGTCTGTGTATATATTGCCCTTGTGTTCTCTCTGTCTTTGTCAGTTGTTAAACCTGTATGGATGTTTTGTTTGTTCTTCGGTTTTGTTTTTAGTAACGTGTGTTTAGTTTTATGAATAAAAGCCTGCACTTAGATCCTCCTCGTTCCTACAGATGTTACAATATCAAAGAGCTCATCCCCTTTATATATATATATATATATATATATATGTATGTATATATATATTAAATAGGCTTTAGTTATGCCACAGCCAAGAAACATGTGCTACTGTGCTACAGCTTGTCTGTTGCATGCGGTATTGGGGGGAGGGGCAGTCAATGTAGATTGTGTTTAATTGGACAAAAATCTATGTAGTGCAAGATGAGTCATCAATATTTTTGGTCCATTTTCCCAGAAGTAAAAGACTAAATTTTAAATGAGACTATTTCAAAAGCTTCAAAGCTAATAGACATGGACTAAAATGTTGTTTTCATGGGGTCTTTAAACTACAGTTCTAGCGTTGGAGCCATACCAAAGTCCACACATTTAAGTGTTCCCACTTTCTAGATTTACTCATTACCCTTTCCAAGCAAAGTCAAGAGTTTTTTCTTGGAGTCACAGCCTGCAACGTTTACCATTTCTTGTAACTCTTAGAAATTACTGTGACTAGACTCAAACTGTGTCTACAAGTTTACAGCAATGAGTGAATAAGCATCTTTTCAGCAACATAACCTGTGACAAGTAGAGAGCCCTTGTACAGTTTCAGCCACACACAGAGTTGCAGCAAGTCAACTGAAAGGCATCTTGTTTCACACAGCCAGAACTCTCCTTGGCGCCTGAGGGGGTGGTAACAACCCGAAACTTTTTTGTTCCATTCCTTCTCAGTAGACAGACCCCATAATGGTCTCCGACAGGCAGTTAAAGGGCAGCTGTGACAGGGACTCAGGGCTTTTATCAATAGCCACCCTCACATTCTTGTGCCTGTGTACATGCTAGCATAATTACAGACGTGGGCCTGCTGCTACCAAGAGCTGTGCATACAGAGATAATAGGAGAGAAGAGGTTGTTTACCGTGCAAATAGTAAGAGGTAGAGAGAGAGAAAGAGGGTGAGAAAGAGATAACTCCTACAGAGCACAGCAGTCCTCAATGAGGTGAGCAGGGTTGCTAAAGAGAGAAGCACTTTGGGCATTGAGGGAGGAACTCACTAAGAATTAACTTTGCAAGCTGATAGTGTAATTTATTTGCACATGCTAATAAATCTGTGCGGTTTTAACTCGCGGATCTGTGCAAAGTAACTATACAAATAAGGTAACAACCTTTATTTGTTTATCATTTGATGAATTTCGCTGTAACACTGGTAAATCCCTGATTTTATCACACTTAAATAATGTTATCCTGAATAATGTTTACGTCTTGTGGCTACACTTTTTAAACAGTGTGTATTTTAATGTTTATAGACTGGCCCTATTCATTTTCATTGTAAGTGCCTTACTGTAACTGCATTTTAAAAAAATAAAACAATTCTCCCCTTTTCTCCCCAACTTGTCATGCCCAATTCCCAGTGCACACTAAGTCCTCATGGTGGCATAGTGACTCGCCTCAATCCGCGTGGTGGAGGACGAATCTCAGTTGCCTCCGTGGCTGAGACAGTCAATCTGTGCATCTTATCATGTGGCTTGTTGAGCATGTTACCGCGGAGACCTAGTGCGTGTGGAGGCTTCACGCTATTCCCCGCGGCAAACAAACGCACAATGCACCACGTGCCCCACCGAGAGCGAGAACTACATTATAGCGACCGTGAGGCGGTTAACCCAACGTGACTCTACCCACCCTAGCAACCGGGCCAATTGATTGCTTAGGAAGCCTGACTGGAGTCACTCAGCACAACCTGGATTGCGACTCCAGGTGTGGTAGTCAACATCTTTACCCCGCATTTTTGCTTTTTTTAAGAAACGAAGGATAAGACGAAATAATTTTTTGTGGTAATCACATTGAGTTCAACTTGTATGCACCTGTAACATTCCTTTCCAAGGCTTATTTTTATAGAGAATTTATCTAGAATTTTGTTTATTTTTTGCACCACATTGGCAAATAATTTTGTTCAGGCAAATACTGTTTAAGAAAATTAGTTTATCCAGTGAAGTACTTGTGGAAGACCAATCCAGAGGCAACGACTGAACACAGAGGCCTAAGTAGGAGTTTAACGACTGCCAAAAAATTACTCAAAATGATTGAAGACAGAGAGAAAAAGGAATAAGGAAGGAGTGTGAGGAGGCGAGTAAGCCTTGATGTTCCTGCATAGAGAAAATGGCTGGAGGTGAAGAGCATTTTCGGGGATTGAGTGACAGGTTGTTCTTTGATAGTTCCATGCCAGTGCTAGTGAAAAGCGAGAATGGCAAGAACAGCAGTGGTAGAGACGTGACAGAAATATCAAGGTAGATTAGGAAACAGACTGAGGGGTTGGAGCCGGAAGGTTTGAGATGCAACAGGGGTGGATCTGGTGTGGGAGTGTGGAGGGAAATGACAGCCTAAATCAAACAGCACTAAAATAAGAAAACCTCTAGGTTTAAAGAATGCTAGATGAGCATTTCATGAAGGAAATACTAATGCTTGCAAGGCAGGAAAAAAATAGATACACGTTTTGGGATTTGGTTCTTTGTAAATAAAAATGCTGTGCCACTTTGCCATTGTCATGACACTTACCAGGCGTCAACCAACACAACATGACACCATATTTGTAAATGTGGCTATAGATGGTTACACTCAGTATACAAATATTATGACAACGTCATCACTTTTTCAAAATTAAACATTTAATCAATTTAAGTTAGGGGGGATTCTCAACATTTAATATGAAATTTCCTAAAATGTATAAAATGTATAAAAAAAAACAAATAGCACACCTAAGGCCAGAAACATACTTAACGCAAGTACACGTACACAGATTCAAGCACTTGACCTGTTCATTGCCAACATGCAGTCCTGCTGAACATGATTTTACGTGCAATCTTTTGTTAGTGTGGCAGTTACAAACATCAGTACTCAAGGGGTAAATAGAGCCACTTTCAAATATATGTGCCATAAAACCAGATGTGTTATTATTCGGGTAAGTTGCTATAAAATTTTGGCTGTACCTTACTTTCACAATATTCTCTTCAAACTGTTGCTCTGTCATCATAGTAGTTGGCTTGAAAGAGAAACCTCACCGTAGAAGCAAACAGTTCACAGTTATCTCCTCTAGTGCCTCTTGCGACAAGGTTTAGAATGCAAAACATACTTTCATTGCGTTATGAATCGTGTTCTGATACATTTTAAAATGCAACAACGAATAAAATCGAGCTTGCGTAGCTAGAGGAGTCTGCGTCACATACTTTCATATGGTGTGTTTCGGCCTTAATGCTAAGCGGTTTGGGCTAAATTAATTACAGAAATGTAATACTAAGGATTAGGGATTTAGAACAACCCCTAACCAGAACGTTTGCGGAAAATCAATACAGTGATGCCTTGCAAGCACTGTAAATATCTATCTTCACCCTGACAAGGTTTCGAAATGGCACTCATAAGTACATAATCTCCATCATGTAATCTGCATGAGATCATTAGTGAAGGTCCTTTAAGATCAGAAAGAGTTGTTTAGAAGCGATGACCTGAGTTTTCATAGAATCAAGACAGCTGAGTCAGTCCAGTGACTGCATAATCTATCATGTCGGATCAGACTGTGGTTAGGGCAGTATTTCAGACACTCTCCCATTTTTAGGGAAAATAATACAAATTAGAGGCAACTCACCCACACCAAGTCCTACACTGCAAGTGCAGCCAGCCTCCCCTTACACCAAATTTACATCAGGCCTGAAACTCTGTACCTAACAAGCTGCAGATTGCAGTTTTCATAGAAGTGTCAAACTAAATGTCCTCTTCTCTGTCTTTCAGTCACACTCTGAGTCTGCATAGAAGCCACAGTCAAGGCACAAACTGCCAAAGGCAATGATCCAACCCATCATCCTTCCATTTGCAAACATACCTGAACCAAGAGCTCTAAATCCAGAAGCATCTGATTTGTGGTGAGATTAATCCAGTCAAATATTTTATGTGTTAAAGATATATTCATGTGTTAAAGTCTTAACTACATTATTTAATTTTAAGTATAGTCAGTATATTTTTGTCAATGTTCGATATGGTAAGAATGGCCAAAATTGAACTCTAAGAACACTGATACAAAAATAAAAAAATGTATTAAAAAAAGCTTTTTACATTTTCTGAAGAAATTGAGTGGTGCTTGCATGTTCAAACCCCACAGCCATGATGCCAGGGTGTTGGGGTGGTTGTTAGCGCATTGCTAATGTATGCAGTTGCTAGGATGTTTTGAGTGGTTGCTAGGTGGTTACTTACTTGCTTAAGTCAAAAGAGCCCACCCCAATGTCTCTATGATATTCTGGTTCTTGGAAATACCCGGGGTACCTCCTGCAATGCAATAAAAAGTTTTGGCCATATTATAGTGTTAGGGGGTTTGTAAAAGTAAAACGGGAGTCACCAGTAATGAGCGTTCAAGTCTAAAATACCACCTTCTCAAAACAATGGATGCACATCTACCATATAAAACCCAAAAGAACACCTCAGTACTGTATATGCATGGCCTCCTAAAAGTGTTTAAGGTAACCACATTTACTGTCAGCTAGGAAAGTGCAAGGACATATTTTGCACATAAAATGAACAGGTAATTATTGTCTCAGTAGAGGTCCAAAGCAGAAACAGGCCTAACAGAGAAGACAGAAGTAATCATGACTTCTTAAATCATGTACGTATGCTCTTAATCAAGTAAGAGCTTTTGAGAGGCCTGTGTGTCAGTAAGACATCAGCTACGCTGACAAATTACTCATGTAATATGGGGAGAGAGGTAGCTTCCAGGGGCACAAGTTGAATCTAATGTTAAAAGCTTTAGGCCTCAGGTAAGCAATGCATTCTTAAAATAGGGCTGTTTCTGTGTTCCGCTTGGAAGCAGGAAGTGTAATTATGGAACACAGGAGAATGTGACTCTAGATTAATGTCCTGTCTTGTCTTTCCCTATTCTGGTCCAGTGCTGCATTGCAAGCTACAGGTTTATTGTGAGCAGTGGAAGGTGTGCAATAATATGAGAGAATGAAACACGAGTTGAGAGTGTGTGTGAATGTGTGTATCAGTTTCGGTGAAAGAGTGCGTGACTGGACTTTACAGGACCCAATGATGCCTGTGACCCAAGAGCTGCCCATGCAGCTAAATTATCAATGAGTCTCTATGATTAATACCACAGCCGAGTGCACTGACCTTTACTGGGCCACTACAGCAAACGCTATGCTTTACAATCCCTCTCTTTTTAACCTTTATGGACCTTCTAGTTTTCTTTTTGATCGTTTACCCATAATTCTTTGCAACTCTGGAAATAATTGTCATCTTTTGATAGGGCTGTTTGGTATGATGTAGAGGTTGACTGATAGTGGATTTTGCTGATAGCAATAACTAAGGTGGTGGGAAAGGCTGATAACCGATTATTCGGCCGATAGTGTTTAAAATTGGTTTATAGAATGTAAAAAAAATCGAATTCTTTCCTTACTATGATGAGCACAGACAAAGAGTCCTAAATAAATAAAATCCCAGATGCAGTTTATTGTTCAACCAAAATTGAAGTAAAAATGAAGTTTTGGTGCATAGCACAGGACTTTTAAGTATAAAAAAAGCCTAAAACACACCAGGGACTCTTATTTTTAAATGATGAAATGATGAAAAAACGAACTATCGGCACAGATTAATCAATAAAACCAATATATTGTTCTACCTCCAGTATGACAGTATAATATATACCATGGTGTGTGATGGTAAAAAATGTACCAACCATATGGATTTTGCTATTCTGTTTAAACCACGGCAGGTATATTTGCATGACTATCAGAGGCGAGGACTACTATATGTTATTTGCAGGTGAGAACAACAAAGAAATGTAATGTGAAAATAAAGAGCAGGATGAGTCCTGACAGTCATGACAAGGAAGAGCTTGTCGTTAGGCAGTTTGCTGGGCAAGAAGTGAAGCAAAGTCTGTTATGACAACTTAATGCGTTATTATAGAATTCAATTGATGCGCGGACAGAGCTGTGTGGAAATTTACTATTTTACAATGGCTTCAAATGTGGCTCATCCTGTCAGAATTTATAGTCATAACTATCAGTGATATACAGTATGCCATGTGATAGAACTATATATTGTAGCCAGGGTTGGGAGGGTTACTTTTGAAATGTATTCCACTACAGATTACAGAATACATGCTGTAAAATGTAATTTGTAACGTATTCCGTTAGATTACTCAAGGTCAGTAACGTATTCTAAATACTTTGGATTACTTCTTCAGCACTGGTAGATTTTTTTCACTTGTTTTGACTATAAAAACTCTGCCAGTACAGTAAGACAAAATACACATGTTAAAAATACATTCTCTGAAAAACCTAAATATCTTATGCAGTGTTGTTTCTAAAACAAGATAAATCAAACTGATCTTGTTTTAAGGATTTTTAGATATTTTTTACAGGAAAACAATACAAAAATTATTATCAAGTATACGATTTTTGCCCTAATATCAAAGGTCTTACTAGAAAAAAAGAAATTATGATCTAACGTGAATTTTCTTGATAAAAAAATATGATCGTGCCTGGTAACGTGCATGTAAAATGGCTAGAAATAGCATTTTAGCTTAGCGTAAAGCTGACAGTTTACACAAGGTTTATTTCTATTTCTTCTGCTCCAAACTTACTTCAAACTTACTTCTCTGTCTGCTCGTATGAATGTAACACATCAGAAGAAAGTGTTTCACGGCTGTTCAAATGCACTTTGGATCGCATCATTTATATGTGTAAATGTTTTCCATCTGAAAGGACTAAATATTAAATGAAACAAATGACAATAAAATGCAAAGTAATCTCTTCAGTAATCAAAATACTTTTTGAATGTAACTGTATTCTAATAAATTGTAACTGTAGTGGAATACAGTTACTTATATTTTGTATTTTAAATACGTATTCCTGTTACATGTATTCCGTTACTCCCCAAATCTGACTGTAGCCTACATTTACTGTATTTGCTAGAAAACAAGCACACAAACAAGTAGTATATTGGAAATTGAATGTCAGTTTTTTATCAAAGGTGCTGGAATGCCCTTCCATGATCATGTCAGCCCAATTTAACCCCTGGTTACCGCGATATAAAATTACTCATACTGTGACATAAGATTCTGGTCATACCACCCACCATTATGGGAATGTATTGTTTTTGATGCAATACCTTTATGAAACTCACACACACACATTAAAGCATGACTAATATGAACATATGAAGACTCAATCCAGTCAGCTGTCAGACATCTCATCCGTTTGTCACACACCACTGTATCAATAAGCGAAATTACACAGCAGCTTGTAACTGAATGTCTCTATACAGCCATGTCCTACAAACAGCCAGTTGTTTCACAGTGCACCGGAATTTTTGAGATCTAAGATTGCGATGTGCCGTGTGTTGTTTAAAATATTAGCTCTGACTGTAGTGGGGTGCGAGGGGTGCCAATAAAAATAAAAGAACCCAATCCACATCATTTTTTTTGTCACCTCTGTCACCTCTCTTGCTCTCATCGTTTCACACTCCCTGTCTCTTTCAGACTTCATTTCCTCCATGTCACTCTTTCACAGAGCTCATCCTGTCCTTTGATCCTCTCTGAACATGAAGTGTAGTGTGTGCTGAAATGTTTTTTGGTTGGTTAGCAGGATATTTTTTCATTTGCTTAGCCAAATATGGCCAAAAAATAGTTTCACATTAATCGGGTGATTTCAGTATTCACTAAAAATTTTCCCCTCAACCATAACATGTCATTTGCACATGTGCATATTCAAAATTGGTGTCAAAATATGACATTTGACATCAGTCACACCAAATGCCATTGGATCTTGCATGTCTTTGTAAGTATGTGGAAGCATGAGATTTGAGAGCTTAGGAGGAGGGAAATGTTTTTAGTTCTTAATTTAAAATTGTATCTTTTCCTCACACAAAGCTATTGGATAAGACACTGAATTTTGAGTGTAATTTTTTAAGGATTAGTTATTTTTATAAAGCATTTTCCTAAACTTTATGGCCCTTGGTCACTCTATGCTTTTGTTGAATGGGAAAAAGCAGTTTTAACATTCTTCTAAATTGTTCTTATTGTGTTCCATGGAAGAAAGAAAGCTACAGGTTTTGAACAACATAAGTTTAAGTAAATTACAGAATTTTCATTTTTGGGTAAACAATTCCTTTAAACCAAACTCAGCACTACTTCAGTGTAGAGTGAATGTTTTTCACAGAAAATTATTTGTGTTCAAGCACTTCCTGAGAAAATTTCCCACTGTGTTGCTGAGAAATATCAAACATGCCATTTTTTTTAGGGAAAACTTACAGTTCTAAATAATTTTACACTTGCTCCAAACGACAAAAAAATAAAAAAAAAATAAAAAAAATAAAAAAATAAAAAAATCACAAAAAGATATTAAAGCATTCTCATTACCAGGAACTACTGTATATGCTGAGCATGTCTCCTGAAAAAAAAAAAAAAAAAAAAAACAATTTCATAATGTACTTTATGCACTATGATCAATAAACCTCTTTATTCTCCTCACCCTATACAGCTCCATCGTCTCTGGCCCGTCAGTATGATGGCCCTCACTCACAAAGACTCCATAGAGGGCCACTGACTCACACCTTTTGTGTGGGTTGATTGAAAGCAGTCAGATATGTAGGACATGCACTACAAATGGATTTTGCTTTAGAAAGGCCCTGATCCTTTTCTCTATCTTAAGCCCTTTATTTGGATCGGCTGAGGAGCCTGACTGAATCACTGTCTGTGCATTATGAAGCCCCATAACAGGATTTTATGAACACTCCAACTTAATCACTCAAAAACATACACTGCATTAATAAAACACCTTTTGTGGTACACGAAGACACAAAAACATAAAATGAAAAAAAATAAAATAAATAAATAATTATATATATATATATATATATATATATATTTCCAATCCCTTAAATTCTTGTATCTTCGAATTAGAAAGCCTACACTTTGAAAACACAAAGATGTTTAGTGCAGGTTTTCTGAATATTCAACACCTGAACAAATCTCATTTAATACCTGAGTGCGAATGAGATTTCAAGCAAGGGAAAAGTCACAGCAATTAACTTTTTGTCAGTCACTGCCTCTCCATCCAATTGAATTAGTGAAATAATGAGGTGAAATTGGAGTAGCTTAATGACTGTCAGCACTTTGAATTTCCTTTTTTAATTTTTGGCCAACTTTGATGTTCTCTAATTAGTTTCTTTCTTTACCCATGGCTGACGTTTAGGTGGAATTTTGTCATAAGAAAATGCAGTGAAACATTTGCGTAGTTGAAGCAGTTTTCTTTATCAGCTTCAAGGTTTTAGCTAAAAATATTCAGAATTTATAAGAAAAAATTTACATCTTATCTCATGTAACTGGTCATAATTTCAGGTTTTCACCATTTTTAATCTCTTGCCTTAACCAGTACATTTTAAACGGAAATACATTTTTGAAAGTAGCCTACATATCATCTATTTCTAAACAGCCTTAAAATTGATATGAAGTCATAAAAGCTGCATGAATAATAATTATAATTACTATGATCAAAATGCCATTTCAAGTAGCATGTCACACCACAGGATGTAAACTTTCCAAAAGTATTTCATTTCAACCCACATATTATAAAAATAGCTACCCATTAATAAATAATAAACAATAATAAAATAAAAAAAAACAGTAAATATGATTCCCTATCTGTCACTCACTCGACGTTGGTGTCAATGTAGTGACACTAGGGGTCACTCTTGGGAGCCCGAGACACCTCTGGTCTTTGATAAAAGGCCAATGAAAATTGCCGAGTGGTATTTGCATGCCACTCCCCCGGACATACAGGTATAAAAGGAGCTGGTATGCCACCACTCATTCAGATTTTCTCTTCGGAGCCGAACGGTCATGCTCATTGAGCTGAATACTACTGTTCATCCACCTCTGCTGGATCTGATGGCGCATTTCAGCGGCTTCTCCCCCCTCTGCACTGGTGCACTGCAGAGAACGCCCCTGGGCACTTTGGCAGAAAAACTAGAGAGTATATTTTCTGAAAGAGCATTTTTCCCCTCTAAAAGAGTATATATTTCTCTAAAAGAGCGCAGACACGGAACGTCTTTTTAAAGACGCGCCTTTTTAAAGATGCTTTTCCGATTGTGTGTTATTCCTGGTTGTGCTCGTTATCTCTCGCCTTCTAACGGTCACGATCACTGTCTTTCGTGTCTGGGCACTGCTCACGGTGAGACAGCGTTCGTGGATGGTCATGTTCTCATTGCGAGAATATGTCCATGGCAACGTTGCGGTCGCGGCTCGAATTCATAAGAAAGCGAGCCACCCCAGAGGCTCCCGCCTCGGTCCTTTTACCCATGGGTATGAGGCCAGCGCGGCTAGCACTGGGGGCGATTTGGGGACCCCAATGAGACCGCGTCCGCCGGGTATCCCCCCGCAGACCTCCCATTCCCCAGCACACTCCTCTGCCCCGATCGGGCTTCTGGGTGAGTCCGCCGGCTCGTCTCACGGCGAGTTCGACCTCTTATTCGGAGCCCGTGAAAGTGATGAGCTCTCGAGCGCAGAATCGGAGAGCGGGCTCGTCCAGTCGGAAGCCTCAGCTGGGCTCCTCCCTTCGGGGTCGATTGCCCAGTAACAGGCTGACGCGGAGATGACGACATGCTTTCCCGGGCAGCTGCGAGCGTTGGTTAGAGTGGATTTCACCGCTCTTCCCTGAACCCTCGCGGCTCGGTGATTGGTTCCTGGGCTCAAAGCCACGCCCCGCCCCCGTTCCTTTCTTCCTGGAAGTGCATGAAGAGCTGACAAGGTCGCGGGAGGCACTTTTTACTGCCTGGTCCCGATCTTTTCAGCTTCCCCGCCCTCACTACCCTCGATGGTGGGGCGGCCAAGGGCTATTCGGCAATCCCCCGGTGGATAAAGGTGCTCGCGGTGCACCTATACCCGCAGAGCGCCGCCACCTGGCGTGGGTGCCCAAAGCCCCCGTCCAAGGCCTGTAGGTTTACGTCGTCTCTGACGGCCAAGGCCTATGGTGCCGCTGGACAAGCCGCCTCCGCCCTGCATGCCATGGCTCTCCTGCAAGTCCGCCAAGGCATTAAAGGAACTGCACGAGGGTAGTTCCGCCCCAGGATTGATGCAGGAGCTACGCTCGGCAACCGACCTCGCTCTCCGAGCGAAGGAGGTCACGGCGCTGTCTCTCGGGCGGACGATGGCCACACTAGTGGTCCAGGAGCGCCACCTTTGGCTCAACCTCGTCAAGATGGGTGAGGCCGACAAGACACGATTCCTTGCTGCCCCCATTTCCCAGGCGGGCCTATTCGGAGACACCGTCAAGGACTTTGCCCAGCAGTTCTCGATGGTAGAGCAGTAGATGGATGCTAGCCGGCATATCCTGCCCCGGCACGGCTCAAGATCCCGCACCCCGTCTACTCATGGCCAAGGGTGTCCCCCTGCGGTGACTGCACCGGCTCCGCCGCAGCCCGCCCCTTCGGCCAGGCCCCGGCGTGGAGCCCACCGCAGGGAGCAGACGCCACCCGTCTCGCGGCCGCCCAGAACCCGTGAAAGGCTTCAAAGTGCTCTTGAGACGGGCGACCCAGGGACAACGAAACCCACTGCTCTGGAGCTGGTAAGCAGATCTTCATCTTTTTGTTACCTTTTGCATTTAATTGAGCTGCATGCCCAAGTGGTTGCAGTACTCAAGAGCTCAGCAAGAGCGGTTTCCTTGTTCCCTGGGTCACGTATCCGGTGTGTATGGCCGTCATCACGACCACCGTCCACCACTCCATTTGGCAGGTTTGGCGCTCCAGCGGCGGTCTCCCGCCCCTGAGGGCCCAGCTGTGGCACAAATCCACCCCCGATGTGACGGTCTCCACGGGTCATGAGGACAGGCCTCTTCCTCCCCCGTCCCAGGCTGTTCCGGGGGTGGTCACAAGGAGCCAGGTAAGTGCTTCGATGTCCTTAGACTCAGCACGGCCACGACGTGGTGTGGCACCTCAAGCTCCGCCCCGCCGCGAAGCCCCATCTGCCGGTACATCCGATGACGTTGTCCCTTTGGTCCCCCTTGCGTGGAACTTGGACACATGGCTTGCGCTTTCCAATCCGTCTCAAGGGCTGGTCCGGACCGTCCGACTCGGCTGTGCGATTCACTTTGCCGGGCATCCGCCCAGGTTCAGCAGTGTCCACTTCACCTTGGTGAAAGACAGAAACGCTGCTACCTTGCGCGGAGATCGCTACCCTCCTACGGAAGGGCGCGATAGAACCTGTCCCTCCAGCCGAGATGAAGAAGGGTTTTTTTCAGCCCCTACTTCATCGTACCGAAAAAAGGCGGTGGGTTGAGGCCAATCTTGGACCTGTGAGTTCTGAACTAGGCTTTACACAGACTCCCGTTCAAGATGCTGACGCAAAAACGCATTCTGGCGGGCGCCCGGCATCAAGATTGGTTTGCGGCGGTAGACCTGAAGGATGCGTACTTCCACGCCTCGATCCTTCCTCGACACAGACCCTTCCTGCGGTTCGCGTTCGAGGGTCAGGCATATCAGTACAAAGTCCTCCCTTTCGGCCTGTCCCTGTCTCCTCGCGTCTTTACGAAGGTCACCGAGGCAGCCCTTGCCCAGTTAAGGGAGGTGGGCATTCACGTTCTCAACTATCTCGACAACTGGCTAATCCTAGCTCACTCTCGAGACGTGTTGTGCGCACACAGAGACCTGGTGCTCTCACACCTCAGCCGGCTAGGGCTTTGGGTCAACTGGGAAAAGAGTAAGCTCCTCCCGGTTCAGAGCATCCCTTTTCTTGGTTTGGAGTTGGACTCAGTCTCCTTGAAGGCGCGCCTTACGAACGAGCACGCCCAGTCGGTGCTGGCCTGTTTGAAGGCATTCAAACAGGGAACAGCGGTTCCACTGAAACTCCCTCAGAGGCTCCTGGGGCATATGGCATCCTCAGCGGTGGCCACCTCGCTCGGGTTGATGCATATGAGGCCGCTTCAGCACTGGCTCCAGACTCGAGTCCCGAGATGGCCATGGCAACACGGGACACACCACGTGGCCATCGCGTTGGTCTGTCACCGTCTTTTCAGCCCTTGGACCGACCTCTCATTCCTACGGGCAGGTGTTCCTCTAGAACTGGTCCCCAGGCGCATCGTGGTCACGACAGACGCCTCCAAAATGGGCTGGGGCGCCGTTTGCAACGGGCACGCAGCCGCCGGCCTCTGGACGGGTCCGCGACTGCATTGGCACATCAACTGCCTCGAGTTGTTTGCAATTCTGCTCGCCCTGCGGAGGTTTCGGCCGTTGATCCACAGCAAGCACATGTTAGTTCAGACAGACAATACGACAATGGTAGCATATGTCAACCGCCAAGGTGGTTTGCGCTCTCGTTGTATGTCACAACTCGCCCGCCGTCTCCTCCTTTGGAGTCAGCACCTCAAGTTGCTGCAAGCCACTCACATCCTGGGCAACCTCAACACTACGGTGGACGCGCCGTTACAACAGGTTACACTCAGAGGAGAGTGGAGACTCCACCTTCAGGTGGTCCAGCTGATTTGGAGTCGATTCGACAGGCACAGGTGCACCTGTTCGCCTCCCAAGAATCCTCCCCACTGCCCGCTCTGGTATGCCCTGACCGAGGCCTCCCTCGGCATAGACGTGCTGGCACACAGCTGGCCCCCTGGCATTCACAAATATGCGTTTCCCCCAGTGAGCCTGCTTGCACAGACCCTGTGCAAGGTCAGGGAGGACGAGGAGCAGGTCATCCTGGTAGCACCCAACTGGCCCGCCCAGACGTGGTGCTCGGACCTCACGCTCCTTGCGACAGCCCCCCCCCTGGCAAATTCCCCTGAGGAAGGACCTTCTTTCTCAGGGAAGGGGCACCATCTGGCACCCACGCCCAGACCTCTGGAATCTCCATGTCTGGCCCCTGGATGGGATGCGGAAGACCTAAGCTGTCTCCCACCTGCGATGGTAGACACGATCACTCAGGCTAGGGCTCCCTCTACGAGACGCCTGTATGCCTTTAAGTGGCGTCTGTTCGCTAAGTGGTGTTCTTCCCGTCGGGAAGACCCCCAGAGATGCGCAGTCAAATCAGTGCTTTCCTTCCTGCAAGAGAGGTTGGAAGGGAGGCTGTCCCCTTCCACCTTGAAGGTGTACGTTGCTGCCATAGCAGCACACCATGACGCAGTCGACGGTAAGTCCTTAGGGAAGCACAACCTGATCATCAGGTTCCTAAGAGGCGCCAGGAGGCTGAATCCCTCCAGGCCGCGCCTCGTTCCCTCATCGGACCTCTGTAGTTCTTCAGGGTCTACAGAGAGCCCCCTTTGAGCCTTTGCAGTCAGCCGAGCTTAAGGCACTCTCCTTGAAGACTGCCCTCCTGACTGCGCTCACTTCCATCAAGAGGGTAGGTGACCTGCAAGCGTTCTCTGTCAGTGAAACGTGCCTGGAGTTCGGTCCAGGTTACTCTCACGTGATCCTGAGACCCTGACCAGGCTATGTGCCCAAGGTTCCCACCACCCCTTTAGGGACTAGGTGGTGAACCTGCAAGTGCTGCCCCAGGAGGAGGCAGACCCAGCCCTGTCGTCGCTGTGTCTGGTGCGCACTTTACGCATCTATTTGGATCGCACGCAGAGCTTTAGAATCTCTGAGCAGCTCTTTGTCTGCTTTTGGTGCACAGTGGAAAGGAAGCTCTGTCTCCAAGCAGAGGATCGCCCACTGGCTCGTTTACGCCATAACTATGGCATATCTCTCCCAAAACATGCTGCCCCCGGTAGGGCTACGAGCCCATTCTACCTGTGGTGTAGCAGCTTCTTGGGCCCTGGCCAGAGGTGCCTCTCTAACAGACATTTGCAGAGCAGCGGGCTGGGCAACACCCAACACCTTTGCAAGGTTCTACAACCTCCGGGTGGAACCGGTTTCATCCCAGGTAGTGGCACGCAACACAAGCGGATAAGCCTGGGATAGCCGGCTAGGTGTATCGCTTGCACATAGGGCCTTCCACCTCCTTTTGAGCTGAAGACATGCACCATTAATTCCCAGTAGTGTTCACAAAATTTGTTCCCTGGTTGACTTCCTCCAAGCCCTGTGGCAGTCGAGTTTTCAGAGAGATTCGCTGCCGGCCCAGTACACGCACTAACTAAGAACCCTGTTCTGGGGTAGGTGCTCCGCATGTGGTGGTTCCCTGTAAGGCTAACCCCATGTGATCTATAACTTCCGCTAATTCGTTTCCCTGCTGGCAAACTGCGTCTTCCTTGGGCAGAGCCACTCTGCCCCAGTCTCCATGTTTGTAGTAACTCCTCCCCCATTGGGCAGGATCTACCTTGAAGGCTCTCCACATGGTTGAAAAGACCATGTGACGTATTCTTCCACTTAAATATCCCCCCTCTCTTGGGACGAGGTGTGGTCTCCACGGTGTCCTCCCCTTGGGAGGGACACCCCCCGACTAGACCTGGCGGCCCAGTCGGATAATCCCCCTTCTTTTTTAGGGAGTGGAAAAAGAGAAGGGGAAAAGAGGCCACGGCTGGGTTAAGCCTGTCTCTATCTTTGGGTAGTCGACTTGTCCCCAAAAAGGGCCATTCGACACTCATAACTATGTTGGGGGAGGTTACGTGTCGACCTGGTGTGCTGGCTATGAGGCACACAGCAAGTCTGCCCACCACACACCGCCAGTTCACGTAACACAGTCAGCCTTGTGGCATTTTGTATAGGGACCCCTAGTGTCACTACATCGACATTGACGTCGAGTGAGTGACAGATAGGGAACGTCATGGTTACTGGTGTAACCTCCGTTCCCTGATGGAGGGAACGAGACGTTGGTCCCTCCTGCCACAATGCTGAACTACCCGCTGAAATGGCCGGGCCTTATATCGGCTCCTCAGCGTAAAACCTGAATGAGTGGTTGCATACCAGCTCCTTTTATACCCGTATGTCCGGGGGAGTGGCATGCAAATACCACTCGCCAATTTTCATTGGCCTTTTATCAAAGACCAGAGGTGTCTCGGGCTCCCAAGAGTGACCCCTAGTGTCACTACATCGACACCAACGTCTCGTTCCCTCCATCAGGGAACGGAGGTTACACCAGTAACCATGATGTTTTGAAAAGCTATGCAGGTTATTAATATAAAAGAAGCTAGAAGAAAAAAAACAAACAAACAAACAAAAAAAAACCACTAAGATAAAGTAGATAACTTACAAATTCATCATGGCATTTATAAAAAAAAAAAAGAAAAAAAAAAAAAAAGAAGAATGTTTCTACATTCTTTAATCTTCATAGAAAAGAATTTTGTAACTTTTATAAGTTATAAAGGGACCATTGAAAAGGTGACCAACATAATATCTATAACCAAGAGAGAAATGCTGGAGTCTGTGAATGTAATGGACCATTTGGTTCTGCTAGGGTGACCATATTCTGTTTTTCCAAAAAGAGGACACCTTTTTTTTTCACCGGGGGAAGGGGGATTGGGGCATAGCATAAATATATATATAAATAAATAAAAATGTCCAACATTCTTTTGAATGTCCATGTACTAAAATAAAATATTTGATGCCATGAGTGTACCTTCATTTACTATTGCTATTATTTTGAATGGCCATGGAAAATGAAGCAATGTGATAATTTTACCTGGTCGCAAAAAGTAGTCCGTTAATTTACCTGATAAATTTTCACCTTTTGCTGACACTTTATGCTTCGCAGAGCTAAAATGTGCTTCTAAATCACTTGCACCTTTATTAGCAACTGACACATAAGTGCCAGCTTTACATGTCATACATTCTGCTTCCCACGGATCTCGACCTGGATAAAAGCATGCTACTGTCAAGCAACTGTTTGATGCCGAACACAACAGCGCTTCGTGCATTCGCAGAGAGATTGACAGGCAGGAATTTGGCCACAGTTTGCTGCAAGCCTCTTATAATCGACCAATTGGTGTGCGAGAAGGCAGGACTTACAAAGACGGGTTAAAGCAATGCAAATATGCGTGCACACACAATGAAGTATTAGACCAGATGCACATCATAATGCAACTAAAGCCGAATCCCAGACATTTTAGAAATCCAGGCCGGACGCTTTTTTAAGGTCCGAAAAGAGGACATATCCAGGAAAAAGAGGACGTATGGTCACCCTAGTTCTGCAGGAGTCACCAGTTCCTTCCTACTGTGATGTCACTGTCAAGGACAGAGGGGCAGTTTAAAAAAATCATTGATGGAGAGGAAGCTAAAAATTCAGTGAAATAGATGAGTGCAGTCATTGATTGAGACTGTAATGGCCCCCCTCCATCTGCCCCAGACTCCTCAGGCAACAAAATGCGCAGTACTTTGCCGCACCAATTAATAAAACCCAATTACCAGAGACGCTTAGTCAACATAATGTTTATCAATTTCATGTTTGCTTATAAATATTTATGCAAGACTGAGAATCACAGGCAAGGAAAGTAGCAAGTAGTTTTGTCTGACTTTTTACACGCTGGGACCTCTCTCAAAAGTCAGCCCACACAGTTTGTCGGAACCTTAGACTTTGTTAGCGCAAATGAGCTGATTTGACAACAGCCATGTATGAACTACAATTTGGCTAACCTTCATGTTTTAAATGCATGTCTTATTTTCTTCCCAAAAAAGCATTCCTTTCCCTGGCTTAAAAGTGGGATCAGTAGACACAATACTGTGTGTTTCAATCAGGAACAATGAGCAAAGCATAAGTCTTATGGCAGCTGTTGTAAGGAAGTTATTTGGAGAAGCTTCCATCCATCAACTGTCTATAACCAGAGGTGGGTTCCACATTAAATTGATAGTTTGTGTGATCTTTGATTCACATCTGTTCTAATCAAAGCCAAATGATGACGTCAGAGCCTGCAGTAACGAATCAAAATGAGCCATTCGAATTTGAGCTCACTCAGGAGCAGCGATTGTAATTACAGATGTCTTTAAAAGAGTCACTCTGAAATAAGACTCAATGTGAATTGATTTAGAAATCACAAGCTTCTCAGGAGGAGCTGAGCTCTCAGAGGACCAAACAAAAAGAAGAGATAAGAAAGGAAAATGAGGCCACTGCCTGAGGGTCCTGGAACACTACTGGGACAGCGAAGAGAGGAAGAGAGGGGGAGAAGAGACGAGGGTGGCTTTCTGGTACAGCAGTAGAAAGGGAACCAGAGACAATGCTAGATAATGCATGGATACTTTTAATTAGTGTTTAAATATCAGACCATCAAAGCACAAAATGCATGATGTAGACACAGTAAAACAATAAAGTCACTGAAGACAGAGGAAGGATGCAAAAATACTTTTTTTTTAGGGCTTCCTTCAAATGTATTACAAGAAATCAAATTAATGTAAATAAATCGCATACTTGCAGGGAAAAGGCCCCAAATTAAGCTAATTTGAAGACATTAAATTTTTGTGGCAAATGAAAGCATAGAATAGACAATACAAAAAGTGAATATATTGTTTGCTTTATTTTTTTTTAATTGAAGAAACGCGTATCACTGGCCTACAGTCGAAAGCAATCCAGTTTGCAACCGAGTTTGTCAATTTGTCCAAGGAAGACTAAGCGGCCATTTACACAGGACGTGTCATTGAAGTTTTTTGCCTGTTGCATTACTTCTAGCTATTTTTAATCATCTAGCGCAATGAGTGCCGCATTTTAAGCACATGTTCAAAGTAGTTAAATATTACTCCAATGGTAGTACAATTCTTTATTGCTTAATGTATGTCCGGATCTAGGGGCATGATTATTTTTAATAGTTAGTAACACAAAATTAATGTGTGAAATTGGCAACCCCATTACAGCATAAATTGCATGATGTAGACAAAGTCAAATCAATAAAGTCACAAAAAACAGAGTATTTACAGTATGTGTAAATACAAGTTTTTTTTTGTTTGTTTTTTGTTTTTTTTTATAATCCAAAACTTATCAGTCAATACTAGAGCAGGGCAATGTCTCTCTCTAGACTTAATTATTATGATTATTAATAATTATGGTCATTATAAAGTTGTCATTATTGAGCTACGGTCTAAACACTGTCTGCTGCAAGGGTACTCTAAATGCTGCATTATGTACAGTTTGTTTTATGCTGCAAGCTATTTGTTTTATCGGTTGAGTCCTTAACTAAACTGGCAGAGCCCTCTGTTCAACAGTCTGCCAGTGGTCATACTGATTTAATTTACACCAACAATTTCCCTCTGCATCTCTTTTGGTTCTACTTGTTATCACCCATTCTGTCTGACAATCTTGATAATTGCAATTTAAAGCCACAGCTAAGTCAGCCTTTGACTTTATTGTCAAGGGAATCAAGAAGGCAGAGAATAAAGATGGTATGACAAGCCACATAATGTTTTGTATTTTATTCCACAAAAGCGCAGGCCTCTTTTAACAGTCTGGACGATCAGGGAAGTTTCAGTATTAAACAGTATTACAAATGGGGACAATGCAATTTCCTGCCCCACACTTTTAGAAATTCTATACTCTATTCATTACAGTTCTACAAACTCCACTGAACCATTTATGCCAGAATTGTCTTTATTCATCATTCTAAGTTTTATTTGTAAGTGATTTTGAATATTATATTACCTCTTCACTTATGTTTCATCCCTGCAGAAAAATAAAGTGTTATTTTACATTTTGAGTTTGATAACTACATTAGGATGGAACGTTCAGTCAATAAAACAAAAAACTAAATCCATCAAATGTTAATATCCCATCTTAGAGGTCTGCATGGGCTTTAAAATGAAACCTGAACCCAACCCGTACCCGAGATGTGTGGCCTGACCCTACCCGGCCCGAATGATACCGTCAGATTTTAAGCCCGAACCTGAAATCGCTTACTATCTCGACTCAAGATGGCGCCGAGTATGTCTGCTGCGTTGCGAGCTCTGACACAACATGGTAGTGTTTTGTTTGTTTCGTTTACAATTCGTATGTTTTTTGTCTTGGATGTTGTCTGCCTTATTGTCGACGACAGACAAACACTTTTGGACATTGGTTCAACAATTACACACCGTAAACCGGACTTCAAATTCCTCAATGCTGACCCGCTGTTTACAAACACACCAGCGGAGCCCTTTGTCTGGGCAGCCTGGCCGCGGAAACGCAGGAGGAAAAGGGGAAACAGAGCCAGCGTTCTCATCAGAGTAAGACGCCGTGCAAATTGATCCCCGCTACCCAGTATTCTACTGGCAAATGTTCAGTCTCTGGATAACAAGCTCTGCGAGCTGAAAGCGCGGATCTCTTTCCAACGAGACACGAGGGACTGCTACATTATCTGCCTTACGGAAACTTGGATGTCTGCTGAGATTCCAGACTCAGCCATTGAACCTGCGGGGTTCTCCGTGCACCGAGCGGACAGAGCAAAAGACCTCTCAGGTAAAAGCAGAGGTGGTGGTGTATGTTTTATGATCAACAAATCCTGGTGTGATCAGAGGAACGTACATTCTATCAAGTCTTTCAGCTCTCCTGATCTGGAATTTCTCATGCTTCTGTGTCGACCATTCTGGCTACCAAGAGAATTCACAGCGATCATTATCACTGCTGTGTATATCCCGCCACAAGCCGAGACAGACCGGGCACTCAAGGAACTGTATGGGATTATAAGCAAGCAGGAAACCGCTCACCCTGAGACCGCATTCATTGTGACCGGGGACTTTAACAAAGCCAATTTTAAATCAATTGCACCAAAATACCACCAACACATCAGTTTTGACACATGAGGGGACTGGGCTTTGGACCATTGCTACTCTCCCTTCCGGGATGGCTACAAATCCCTCCCCCTCCCACCATTTGGCAAATCGGACCACTCTTCCATTCTGCTTCTGCCCGCTTACAGGCAAAAACTGAAACAGGAAGCACCCACCCTCAGAACGATCCAGTGCTGGTCGGACCAATCAGACTCTACGCTACAAGACTGTTTTGATCACACGGACTGGGAGATGTTCCGGTCCGCCTCTGATGACGACATCGAGCTTTACGCTGATAGCGTAATGTGTTTCATCAGAAAGTGCGTAGAGGACGTCATTCCGACCAAAACAATACGGATCTATCCGAACCAAAGCCATGGATTAGTAGCGATTTTCGCGCGGCACTTAATGTGCGGACCTCCGCTTTTAATTCCAGGAATGCGGAGGAGCATAAACAAGCCAGTTATGCCCTCCGAAAAACTATCAGAACAGCAAAACGGCAGTACAGGAACAAGATTGAAGGACAGTTTAACACCACCGACTCTAGAAGCATGTGGCAGGGAATTAACATCATCACGGACTTAAAAACTCCACCGTGAACACCGCTGCATCTCTCCCGGATGAGCTAAATAATTTTTATGCTCGTTTCAAGGGAAATAACACCGTCCTCGTGGAAAGAGCTCTCGCGGCCAAAGCTACAGAGGTTAGTTCACTCTCCGTCTCTGTAGCGAATGTAACCCGATCCTTCCGACGGGTGAATATCCGCAAAGCCGCAGGTCCAGACGGCATTCCAGGCCGCGTCATCAGAGCATGCGCGAACCAACTGGCTGGTGTTTTTACGGACATTTTCAACCTTTCCCTCTCCTTGTCTGTAGTCCCCATATGTTTAAAATGTCCACCATTGTGCCTGTACCAAAGCAATCCAAAATCACTTGCTTAAATGACTGGCGTCCTGTTGCTCTGACCCCCATCATCAGCAAATGCTTTGAGAGACTAATCAGAGATTACATCTGCTCTGTGCTGCCTCTCTCTCTAGACCCATTGCAGTTTGCTTACCGCAACAACCGCTCCACTGATGATGCCATTGCATCTACAATACACACTGCTCTCTCCCACCTGGAAAAAAAGAACACTTATGTGAGAATGCTGTTTGTAGACTACAGCTCAGCATTCAACACCATAGTGCCCTCTAAGCTTGATGAGAAACTCTGGGCTCTGGGCTTAAACAGCTCGCTGTGCAGCTGGATCCTGGATTTCCTGTCAAGCAGACGCCAGGTGGTTAAAATGGGCAGTAACATCTCTTCATCACTGACCCTCAACACTGGAGCCCCACAGGGCTGTGTTCTCAGCCCACTCTTGTATTCTCTGTACACACATGACTGTGTGGCAACACATAGCTCCAATGCCACCATTAAGTTTGCTGATGACACGACGGTGGTAGGTCTGATCACTGACAATGATGAAACAGCCTACAGAGAGGAGGTGCACACTCTGACACACTGGTGTCAGCAGCACAACCTTTCCTTCAACGTCAGTAAGACAAAGGAGATTGTGGTGGACTTCAGAAGAAAAGACAGAGAACACAGTCCCATCACCATCAATGGAGCACCAGTGGAGAGAGTCAGCAGCTTCAAGTTCCTGGGTGTCCACATCACTGAAGAACTCACATGGTCCATCCACACTGAAGTCATTGTGAAGAAGGCTCATCAGCGCCTCTTCTTCCTGAGACGGCTGAGGAAGTTTGGAATGAACCGCCACATCCTCACACGGTTCTACACCTGCACTGTAGAGAGCATCCTGACTGGCTGCATCTCCGCCTGGTATGACAATAGCACCACCCACAACCGCAAAGCACTGCAAAGGGTGGTGCGAACTGCCAGACACATCATCGGAGGTGAGCTTCCCTCCCTCCAGGACATATATACCAGGCAGTGTGTGAAAAAAGTTCGGAGGATCATCAGAGACTCCAGCCACCCGAGCCATGGGCTGTTCTCACTGCTACCATCAGGCAGGCGGTATCGCAGCATCAGGACCCGCACCAGCCGACTTCATGATAGCTTCTTCCCCCAAGCAATCAGACTTTTGAACTCTTGATCTCCCACAATCAAAATGCATCAGCACTGCACTTTTTAATCTTATAATCTTATTATCTCACACTGGACTGTCATAAATTATATTATTATTATATTATATTCTCTCTTAACAACTTACTATCAACCGACAGCCTGAATGTCAATACAGTACAATACAACCTACTGTACATTCTATATATACTATATATACTTTTTTATTGAATAATGTGTATCTTAATTGTGTGTACTGTATACTGTACAGTGTATGTTATTATTTGTATATTGTGTTGTGTATATTAGATTTTAAATTGTGTTGTGTAAATCTAATGTTTATTGTAATTGGTATATGTCTCATCACTGTCACGACTGCTATGCTGCTTGGAACTGCACCCAAGAATTTCACACACCATTGCACTTGTGTATATGGTTGTGTGACAATAAAAGTGATTTGATTTGATTTGATTTATCTAATTTCTTCTCCTAACAAGTACTGTTGCAATAGGCTATATTCTATGTAAGCATATAGGCAACATTTGTAACAGTACTGAAATAGTAAAAATACTCAGTTTTAACAAGGCACAGCAGCCCCTTAGTACACTAGAGCAGAATGGGAAAAAAGCATTGACTTACCGTTTATTTGCTGAAACTTCAATTGGTGCAGAACAATCTGGAATAAAATGAAACAATGCAACAGTCTCCTCTATGCAGCCTGAACTTGTTTAGAATGTTGAATCTTTACGACAACTGCGTTAAAAACAATCTAGACGCAGCGCAAAGAATGAAACAGAGCCCAGGTGTCTCAACATGCGTTTTTGAAAAATGTTAGTTCTTTTTAACTTAACATGGTGTTTAAAATGTTTCGGTCCTGCACGAGACACAGTGCAAATGTTAAAGACATTCCTCCAGCATGTGTTTACATAGGAAAACAGACACGTGCAAAAAAACACGTTCGGTGTGAACGACCCCTAACTCATCCGTTCGCACGTGTCTGTGAGTGAGAGCACATGTGCGAAACAAGTTCGGTAAGCCTGTTTATTTTTTCATTCATTATAACCCCGAACCCGAAGTTCTACTTGAAAAACTGACCCAAACCCGGCCCAAAACCCGTTGGGTTCTTGGGTCCCATCAGGCACGGGTTGGTTTGCAGTCCTCTATCCTATCTATGGAATCCAAAAGGTTCTATATAGAACCTTTTTGCATGGCTTCAAAGAACACTATAGGGTTCTTATGAATGAACCAAAGTCTTTCTAGCAAGTCAGTCTACTGTTGGCCATCTTTGGAATGCTCTCTGGAGGCTATTTTAAGTCATGCCAGTACAGCTCCCATCTACTTGAATGGGGGAACACCGAAATCTCAAAAATGGTTGGTCAAGATTACGATCAAACAACATATTTCAAATCAGCAATAAAATTTGATAATATTGGAACCATAAATTGTGCTTCTTTACCTCAGATTACATTAAAACACGTAATTTTCCCGGCTTGTATAGCTAATGCGCATGCACGTTCTCAAGTTGATTGACAGGCAATGTCTGTATCTAAAAGGTGATTGGCGGGACTTCTTTTCTACATCCGTTGACCATTGGGCACTAGAGTTTCTTGGTTGGTCGTTCCAATTTCTCCCATTCATTTAAACAGAAGTGGCCCGTCTCTGCTAAATAGTCTCTGGAATGAACCCTTACAAGGGGTTTCTATGGAACATATTAGGGGTTCTAAACACAAGAGTAATAGAACTCTTTCAGGTTCTATTTAGAACCATTTCTAACAGAGTGAGTTGTTGTGCAACCCAAATTAGTAGGACCTTATCTCATATGTTCCAGTGGGTAGACATCTGCATTAGCCTGCTGCTACAGTTCCACACTGATTATTTGATTCTAATGTAAGATTTCGCCTATTCCAGCTTAATGTGAAGAAAAAACACAAGCAATTCTTTCGTATAGGTTTGCATACTTTTCGCTATCGATGCATAATAAGTTGGGATTGGAGAATGCATTTTAACCTTATAAATAAACAAACAAACAAATAAATAAATAAATAATTACACACACCCTTTTAAGATGAACATGCGAGAAAAACTGATCCAAGATCAGCAGTTACAGCTGAAAAATATGTAATTGCAAGTAGGAGGGACAGCATGAGGAACTAAGCAGAGGTGAACATGTTGACGGTAAAGGTAGAGCTGTGTCCTTGACTTAGAGACAAATGCCTGTGTGATAGACCAGGCATTTAACATCATGATGTGCATGTCTCTGCGGAAAATCAATAGAAGGAAATTACAAGGTGCTTGCACAAAGCTGCACCCTGCAAAATTCTACTGTCCCAAGGACGTAGATGAGGTTTTGTTCTATCTCCAGTTGTGCCTCTTCGTTTGGGTTTGGTCAGCAGGAAAATGTCCTTTAACGACACTAATGATAATTAATGAAAAGATTTAATGGCTATAAAGGTTGCCTGTAATAATTAACTTTGGTGTGGAAATTAACAATTAGCTCCATCCTCCTTGCCTCTGGTGTGCTCACTAAATACCACAGTCTTTAACCCACTGAATGGACCTCATAATCCTTTCAAATGGAAGCAGACAAAATATATTAGTAACTAGGGAAGGGTAAAGAATTAAGTGATACTGGTTTCTTTACAATAACTTTGTTTTGAGATGCACCAGATAATTTATCCTGACTTGATTATACCATTTACTAGGATGTATTTTGTTTAAACATATTATCTACAAAATATGTACTAAACAAAATACTATATTTGGTACAGTAACATATCATTTACTATAACAAAACTCTTTTCCTAAAGTGTTGTCATATGAACAAACAGTCAGATATGACTCTGTTTTAAGTCTCACAATCCTTTACACATAACATAGTAATAGTTCTTGATTTATTTAGAGTTGGAAAAGCCAGAAAATAAATAATGCGCAGTTCAGTGCGTCAATTAGACATTTTGTATTTTAGTGTAGTGGTCGACCGGTATATCGCAGAGGCCGATAAATCGGCCAATATTCTGACTTTTTTAATTATCGGCACCGGACGATACATTTTCCCGTTTGGCCGATTTGTTTCTTGAGGGCGCCGAGAATCGCCTGCTTGCATGTGAAGCAACTGAGGCATGTAAACGACCAGTCATGGTTCTTTTTGTTGTTACGTGCCATCGTGTTACTACAATAATAGACCGGTGTGCAAAACAGTATAATTTAAACGGTACTCATATCAGAGCCGCGGCAGACGTGTTTGAGCTCATAATGTTAAAGTGCTCGCCTGTTTCATTCACTCTCTCTCACCTCAACAGTTCCCTGTAAATTTTAATTGTCTTGTCTAATGATAAAAAGGCAAATATCAATAAAACAAATATCAAATACCGTCTGAAAATATGTGCATATCTCGTTTAAACAGATGTAATAACCCAAACTCACACAACTTCAGCAGATCCCACATCCTGTGGATAGCTCATATATCTTCCTCTGAAGCACGTATTCTAACAGTCTCTTCTCAACAGTTCCCTGTCACCTTTAACTTTCTTTTCTAATGACAAAAGGCAAATATCAATAAAACTTTTATTATATACCATTTGTAAATATGCAGATATCTCGTTTAAACAGATGTACGAACCTCATGAAAATCCAACGTTTTCTTCCCGTCGAGCACTCATCTAATATCTTCCTCTGAAGCACATATTCTATCAGCCAGAATCAAAAACTTCAGGATCAGGATAAAAAGTTCCTCTGATTCACAAATCATGACAGTCACTCCGTGTCAAGTCAAGCAGGTGATCCAGACAGTTTAAACTGTAAGGAGATTGTTGCTCGAACTGGATGCACATGAGCACGTGTGTGCAACTTTAAGGCTGCGTCCAAAACCAGGAAAATGCTGCCACCGGAGGCTGTATACGGAGGTAGGGTGAAAATAAGGTGCTTTTCAAACTTTTCAGAGACCAGTTTCCTTTCATTCAAAGCAGATGTCAGTTAAGCCATTAACTGATTAGGCAGCAAGGTAGCAAGTCAGCTGCCCAAATTTTCGTGTGCAGCCCAAGGTAAAAGCACTTCACATGTGCTACAAGTAAATGTCTTATTCACTATGCACTGTATGTACATTTGGTTTGATTCTGTATTTTTGAGTAAATGCGATTGTTTTTTTTGTTTTTTTGTTTTTTTTTTCTCCCCAATTTGGAATGCCCAATTCCCAATGCACTCTAAGTCCGTAGTGGCGTAGTGACTCGCCTCAATCCGGGTGGCTGTGGACGAATCTCAGTTGCCTCTGCATCTGAGACCTTCAATCCACGCATCTTATCACGTGGCTTGTTGAGACATAGCGTGTGTGGAGGCTTCACGCCATCCACCGCAGCATCTAAGCACAACTCACCATGCGCCCCACCAAGAGCGAACAAAATTATAGCGACCACGAGGAGGTTACCCCATGTAACTCTACCCTCCCTAGCAACCGGGCCAATTTGGTTGCTTAGGAGACCTGGCTGGAGTCACTCAGCACTCCCTGGAATTCTAACTCGTGAACTCCAGGGGTGGTAGTCAGTGTCTTTACTTGCTGAGCTACCCAGCTACCCTGAGTAAATGCGATTGTTAATGCACACATGCCATCCATGGTTGCTGGACTACTGTGTATACTGTTATTTCCTTCTTCCTAATATTTTAACAATTTCTTCAAGTGCAAATAAATATATATTTTTTTGATGACAACAGAAATCTGAAGAAACTGCTATCTACTATTTCAAATGCAATATTATTTTTTAGTCTTGTGTGAAATTGAGTAAATATAGTGCTAAATAAGAGTTTATATATATTTTATTTATTTTTAGTAATTTAATGTTTGTTATTTACTATATTAAATTGTGTGATATATCGGCATTGTATCGGCCTATCGGCCACCCTGCTCTCTGGATATCGGCATCGGCCATTAAAAACCCCATATCAGTATTTTAGTGTTCCATATTGGCTGAAGAATACAGATATTCAAGAACAGTTAATGGAACACAGTGTCATGAAACTCATTCTGTTTGGTATTTCTTAAAAAATGTAACCTTTTCTGAATAAAAACTGTTTCACCATTCCCAACTCTAGAAAACCAACATGGGATTACTGCACTATTAGTTGGTCATGAGGAAATTAGAATTTTGAAATGGCTTGGCACTGAAGCAAGTTTAGCTTGATGAGGCTTGAGGGAGAATATAACACATTCAACTAGATTCCCCTGTTGTCATTTCTAGATGTTCACTCAAATGCCAGATACACAGGTTTTCCCCTACAAAAACCCTATGGTTCTGTCAAGGCAATGTGCAAGAACCGTGTCAACACTTACCATCAAACCACTTCAAGCTATCTGAAACATAAAAGGTTAGAATAAGGTCAGTTAGCGTAACCAAAGTCAAAAAACACATTATTTGATTATTCTTGATAACAGGATGAAATTCATTCAAGGAAAACAACCTAGTACACCAGTAGTCCCAGTAAATGTAATGTGACAGTGGGAGGAAGAACTCATTTTCAAGATGCTAGTTTGCATGCAGCACTCACGAATGACAACACAAACTAAGGGTTTCTATTTTTATCCAGCCCCCCTGTGGTGCGCAAGACCATGTTTAAGTCATCCAGCATGTGCCAGCTCGCCTCAATGGCAAATCAACTCAGTAAATTTAAGTCTCTGCAAATGCACCTTAAACTGCTAAGCAGAAGAATGATTGATTATGACTTGGGCCGTGCAGTAATGCAATACAATTAATCTCAACTCCTTACTCTGTGCACAAAAAGCAAATAGGTTTCACAGTATGCAGCATGCTCAAAACTGGAATGAAGCACTTGCACAAGTGCTATTGTTGTACTGGCAGCCATGTGTCACCAAATTTTTGGGATTGGGTATTACTGTGATGATGCTTAATCTAAAAGTATGCAGACACCCTTTTTAATTATCAGGTTTATCTAAGCCTGTTAAATACAAAGAAGACAAATCTTCATTCTACAGCACACAATGACATTCCAGATAATTGTGTGATTCAAACTTTGTGGCAGCAGTTTGAGGAGGGCCCTTTTCTGTTCAACTTACAGTATGACAATGCCCCTGTGCACAAAGTGAGTTCCATAAAGGGGGAAAAAAAAAAACATATTTGGGAGGAATTGGAATGCTGACTGTGAGCTAGACCCCATCACTTAACATCAGTACCTGACCCCACTGATGTTCATGTCTGAAAGGGAGCAAATCCCCACTGCCATGATCCAATATCTAGTGGAAAGCTTTCCAAGAAAAGTGGTAGCTGTTATGTGGAACCAACTCCCTAATGCCAGTGGTTTTGCTTAACAAGCACATATGGGTGTGGCGTTTGGGTGTCAACATACTTTGGCCATATAGTATCTCTTTAACTGAAACCAATAAGAGACATCATGTTCTGCCTATCTGGAACATGAAAGCTGGCAAATAACACAAAAATTATAGTAGTTGAGCAGTCAGAGTCTACAATTGGCAGACAGAACATCCCCCACCCTCTGAATGGAGCACAGAGGGTAATGGCACTCAAGTTTTCAATCAGCAGAGAAATACAGTAATGAGCTGGCAGAAAAGCAAATCGCTGGTATATGTGAAAGGTACAAGAGAGATAAACTTGGTTAATACAAAACGAGGCTTCCCACATTAAAGCATTGGTTTGTAATTACCACATGATAAGCGAATGCTTCTGTATTTGGTGTTGCAGAAGAGCTATTGGAATTTCTATTCTCGGTTAGCCTTATTTCAGAGATCTGTACTTGGTGAGATTAGACGTTTACAGCGCTCGAGTTTAGCAGTGCTTAAGAATCCCCCAAATTCATCTACAGCCCAAAGGCAGTGTTTGGTAATATAAATGCTATGTGATGCAAGACATTTTTGTGACAATTATGTTTTACAATGAACAAAAATCTGCTCTATTTATCCTATGTACAGTATATACTCTAACTGGAATACAATGTTTTCCAGATTATGCACTCTTTAACAGATATCTTGCCGAAGAATATGTGCTTACAATTAAGAGTTTAAAGCGCTTTAATATTCTAATTAATATTCTAATCTGTTCCTTTTCAAATAAAGATTAACACTAAATCTTGAAAGTTTTGAAGAGCTAAAGAGAGTCAGTGTTGTCTGTTTGTCTCTGTAGTAACACTGAAATTTGTAACATGCTGTGCATTTTTATTCCAAGTATAAGGATACATGCTAGAATGGAATGTGTTCTGCCATTGCCTCCATTGCTCGGATTCACTAGCCCCTGTTTTAACAATTGTGGATACAAGTAACAGTAGAAGAGACAGAAAACTTCCAATTTTCATGCATGGCAGATTGACATTTAGACATTTAGTGTATTCTGGGTATTGTAGTCTTGCCAGCTGCAGGCACTAGGAAAGAGGCCCATATTGAATTGCACTATGATTCACTCACACATGATTCAGGCTTTTATCTACAGCCCTTAATTACTCTGTTAACTTGTATCTCCAGCTTCATAGTCAATATGAAATACACACAAGCTGTCAGATTCAAAAGCTCCCCCATAAATATGCTTTTTGCATTCACAAATAGCATAAAGGTAAAATGCATTAAACCTTTAACTAGTTCCTGCCTTCATTTGTTCTCTATAAGATCTCCTATTCAAAAACAAGGATGCTTCCTGAATCAGTTAGGTTTTAAAGGGTTAGTTTACTCCAATATTAAAATTGTCATTATTTACCCAACTTCGTGCCATTAATTCACTGAACATCTGGCCCTCTGCTGCAGCTTTCAGATCATATTTAATATCTTTTCGGTCAATTGCACAGTTGGATGTTAGTAACATCATGTCATTGGTTCTCGCGTACAGCATGTTGTCACCAAACATTATCGATGTCAAACTTGTCGCTTGCTGCCAATTTGACTTGCGAGTTATGTTGCACAGTTGTATAAACAATTTTTGTGGTGCTTTTTTGTCCTATTTGGTGCAATGAACTGTCATTGTATGGAAACGGGCTGTGTGAAGATTCTTCATAAATTCTTCTTTTGTGTTTACTGGACAAAATAACAGCATACAGGTTTGAAATGACATGAGGGTGAGTAAAGAATGATCGAATTTTCCTTTTTGGGTGAACTATTCTTTTAAGAGGCATATAAACATAGGTGGACCTCCGATGAACACACACACACACACACACACACACACACACACACACACACACACACACAGACAGCCCTGTTATAAACTCACACTCTTATACAAAGAGCAGTGGATTTTCTAATTCCAATCACTTGTCATCTAATGTTGGACCAGGCCCAGCCATCTCATAAGTTTCATTTATAGCCACTGCGTCCTCTGTTCCCACAGTACAAGACTTAGGAAAGCAAAGCATAACTTATTAAGCACTTCAGATATCAGTGGCATTACACAGCCATCTCTGAGTGCCCTGGGTAGATACAACAATGGCTTTTCAGAGTTCCACTAGAGCGAAAGTAGTTGTTTTTTACTAAGAAGTGCCGAAAGCTCCTCAAGCCTCCTCTCTCGGTTGTCCGTTAAACTCCTGGCTCTCTTAACAAAAGGAACTGATTTTCAGACAGGGGGAAGTAGGGTTAGAAGCTTCTGTTGGACAAAGAGGCATAATGACTGGAGAAGTTTTCCCAGGCAATTGTCTGTAAAAGCCAGAGCACTCACCCAAAGTGCACTTGCAATGCCACACGTGCACACCAGCAATGTTTATAAGCACATTGAGCTACCAAGACAAAAATGGTGCAGTGTTTCCTACAGTATGCTGTTTTTGCAGCGGGGGCAACACTTCAAGACCCCCATATGTGGTCCAAATTCTTGTGGCTATACTTTTTAAACAGTAAACAGAATTCTAACGGTTATGGATTGGCCCTATTTATTTCCATTATAAGTGTCTTCCTTTAACCCAGATTTTAAAAGGGACAAGTCCAAATACATTTTTGTCTTATCAACATTATGCCACAAATGCTGTGGATTGATCTTAAATTGTATTGAACCCAGAATATTTTTTTTAGTTCATGATACCTTATGCATTTACTGATGGTTTTAAAGGGTTAGTTTACTCCAATATTTAAAAATGTATTATTTACCCACCCTCGTACCATTAATTCAGTGAAAATTCTGTGAACATTTAAAAGAAATATAATTTCTTTTCAGTTGCACCACTACTGAATAGCAGCATTAGAAAAACTGTGGTCCAGTAAAGAATATTAAGAAAAATGCTGCTGTGTATGTGAGAGAGGGATAAGAAGAAGAACTTCTCTTTTGTTCAAATGTCCCATTTAACTCTGTGCAGAGATCAAGGTTCAGAGAACCTATACACAATTAAAAGAGATACTTGCCAGTGGAAATCACTCGGATGCTGTCTTTGGACGTGGATGCGAGGGAAGGAAATCAAGCACAGGTGGGAAGAGGCCGGATATCAGGCCAGCTTTTTTCCACAATACTCCACATTGCAGTACTTTTATGCTCAGCTGAACAACAGAACTCCTGTGCCATTTATCCTCTGAACTAATTTTCTCTTATGAACTCCTGGCTGATTAAAAACTACAGCGAGATCTTGACAAAGAGAGGCTGTATAATATTATTTCGGATGGCTAAATAGGCTCACTTATACATTGTGATACAGTGATTCAAGTTTAGAAAACTTTTGAAGCAGCAATGCATCATGGTTGGGCTGCACGGTTCAGATTGAGAGGATTTAGCATATAAATAATATTTACAACAGTAATAAATACTAGCAGAGCACCGCAGTGCCTCAACAGGGTGTGATGTTATCTAAAAAAGAAAGAAAACCATAAAGACCAGCTTTGCTAGTGCTAACATGGTCCTCAGAGTCAGTTTATGGTCTGGATGATTATGCTACTCAATTTAGCACCTGATGGTAAGACTTGGGGGGGGGGGGGGTGCTTGTCTTTGCTGATCTTTGATGGATTAAAAGACATGTACAGCTGTAACACTGCAAGTCACATAGGCAAAACAAGCCTGTAATATCTGAACATCAGCTGTTGTATAGTTATCTCATTCTCTAAGTTTATATAAAACCCTCCCCTTCAGAGTACCACAAACATGAGCAAAGATTCAAGTGCTAGATTTGTGGGAGTACAGTAATAATCTGTAAACAGAGTCAGGTACAATTGACAGAGCTACACGCACTTTTACCAACTCCCACATATGCACACACACACACAGGCAGGTGTGACTGGCACTCACCCTACTGTGGCGAACAAAGTTGATTGGGCGCTCTCTGCAGAAACCCTGTAAGCTCCACAAAAGCATTATTTAATCAGCCTAAGGTCAGTCCTGCAAAGCCTCGTCTGTAACTCTTTCACTTGTTTTCTCTATTTCTCCTCGTTTTTCAAATATCTGCCTTGGCTAAAGGGAAGCATGTCAAAATGTGACTTGATTAATCATGTTAGTAGTGATTTTGGGAGACCGTGTGTTTGTTGTGGCACTGAGATAACTCAATTATGTTCCACAAATGCAGTCTGTGAGTAACTGCCAATAGAATCGCTAATAGACCAAAGTGCTGATCTTGGTCTGATGTATGGTGACACACCAATGATTATACAATAAGCAAACGATTTTACTAAACTAGACTCAATTTACTTATTTTCTCAGCACCAATTTGAACAGCAAATATGGGTGTCTAGGATAAGACTCTTAGAGAGCTCATAAAACAGCCATAGATGTCTGAGAAAAAGCAGCAATCAACTGGCATTATGTGATTATTCAGAGACTCAAAGAAATTAAACAGTTTATCACATCTTTTATCCTTGAGGTGGTGAAAAAAAAAATGCTATTCCCTCATAAAGGTAGTTTTGCCCCATAGTGTTTACATTGCCACATACTTTTCACATTGTTTGGGTCAGCTAAAGTTGGTATCTAATTTGAGTCTCCAACTGATGTACATTTCAAAACTAATCATTTGAATGTAATTCACTCTGTGACAATTATCCAACTGCTGTGAGCAATCATTGCTAAGCATGGCTTAACACATTTCTTAACACTTCCAGTGAAGAAGTTTGAAATCACATGCCAAGACAGGACTATTAAGTCTTAACGGAAACCTTATACATATCTACTGTATACATTTTAACCTCAAATCTTGATGTTGATAAAAAAATAAAAATAAAAAAAAACATTACAAAAAAAACATGGTCACGTTATGCATCAACTACCCATACAACAAAATCTATCCTGAATGAACATCATTTCCACAAAGAAACCATTCAAGCGTACTGAAGGCTAGAGAAATAACTACAACCAAAAAACAGCCTACGGTGCTGTGCTGTATGTACAAGGCACTTTGGCTCCTGATCTCATCAGAGTTGATAGATCACGGCAATAGTGAAATCAGAGAAATGGAAGGAGAAAGAGATGAAAATAAAAGAGGAGTTTTATCAAGCGAGAGGGAGTGCATAAAACAAATGCAGGGACTAGAAGATTGGGGGAGGGGTCTTCCTGAGCACTACTTCTGATAGGCTGCAGGCAGAATGGACCATTATGAGGGTCCAGCCAGCACTTGATGATGAAAGCTGTGAGAGAATGTGCAAAGCCTTTTCACTGAGTACTGCACATGGTGTCGCAATCCTATATGACACACCCCCCTAGCCTAACCACATTAAGACATCATGAAGCATCATTAACAGAGATTACTTTTGAATAAAGGCACTTTCCAATACAGTACACTTCGGTGTCCCATTGTTTAATTTATGCATCAGAGGCACAAATCCCATGTTGTTGTTGTGCAGTCTATTAATTATATTTTGATATATGTTTGATAAACTATACAGTGTCATATATTTGACATAATCTCAATGTAGTAAAAAACGTATATTTAATAATAATATTTTAATATTATACATAAATATTATAAAGTTAATCTAATTTTAATAACCAAAAACTTCATATTTAGCAGTGTCTCACATTTTGCATGCAACTGTTTATTTCCACCAATAAAAAAAAAAAGTAACATTTATCAAAGTCAAAATTGTGACCCTTTCACGCAGGAAATCAACGTGTTGCTCACGAATTATCATGCACCCTGAAATCGACCCCATTCTACCGAATTACTTAAAGTGTCATCCCCAATCAGATATTTCTGGATAATTTCAACTCTGATCATCGTTCCCTCAGTGCTACTGACAGCACGTTGTGCGAGCAACCTCTGAAACACGGGTTCTAGTCCCATGGACACCAGTAAGTAATTGCATTCACCTTAACAATAGTGAATGTGATTCGTAGATTGCATTTTTGTTCTAAAATCTAATTTTTACTCCAATGAGAGTTAGGTTTGGGCATATGGTTAAAAAAATGCATTTCTGTTGAATTTATGATATCATTTAAAAAAAAAAATACATTTAACAAAACGTACAGCTTCGTCCACTGGGGGCAATAGTTCGAATTTCCGTAAGTTAATTAAGAGAGAGACCTATTTCAGCAGCAGAACTCTCTACCTACTGTCACTAAGTTCACAGTGCGATCAGTCAGATTTTTTTTTTAGCCAAACAGAAGTTCAATTTAGCCATGATTATGGCAATTCCTCCTCTCAAATTGAAAATGACAGAGATTTCGTTACTTCGCCTTTTGTTGCAAGCTGAGCATCAGAACTGTGTTCTCAGACAGCAAATTAAACAATAACATGATAGCCCATCTGACACAGTAATATGAAGGATTGGGGGGCTTTGGTGGATGCAACAGAGAGCACCATGATTGCAGGGGTTAAGATGCCATCACTAGAAGAAGAGTTACTATTGCTGTTGTTTACTCGGCTTATCTGACAATGTCAACCTATATGACCAACACTAACCCAATCTGGAGGCCTGGAACTCCTTAGACTCAACCAAGATGTGTGTGATACATGGCACTGCCAATGAAAATTAATGCATTCCTTAATGGCTCTTACACAACATCAAAATTCATCATGCCTCTTTGATGAAAAAGGCTCTATCGCATGCAGAGAAATGGGGGAGATAATAGGTTACGCATTTGCTTTCAGAGAGGACATTTCCAGCGGGGAGGATGAGGTGGCCTTACAGTACAAATAAGTAGAATGCCCACTGTAAATGGGGCAGTGCACTGCCGTGATAGCCGAGAGCGCTGGAATGGTCTGTAGATCTCAGGCTGGCATCTACTGTATTTTTTATCAACCACTTTTTTCCAGTGCAAACTACTTCTACAGCTCTTCCTATTATAACAGACAGGAAGGGTCATGAACTAAGGTTATGTCATAATAGGACAAATAAAGCTGTCTAAGCTTGATTAGATTCCATGGAATGTACTGTATGCTCTGCCCCATATCCAGCTGTTTGGAACATGGTAGAAGAAAAATTAAGCCATGACAGTAATAACATCAACAAAAAGAGGGTAATGTACAATTGTACATCTAAAAAAAGATTCTAAAAGATAAACGTGTGCCAAGTACTTTTTATCTCAAACAAGAGTGATGACAATATAATGCAGACAAAACCCTCTGCATTACAATGAAGTCCTCAGGTAACCACCTTTCTCTTGGCTTAACTGCTAATGCCTCAAGAAGCATCAGCTGACTGTGAATAGTGACTGGGGAGGAGAGGATATTGTGGAGGGACCATCAGGCTTCATTATCACCTACTAACTGTGAAAAGCTCGTTAAAATACCCAACTTTATCCTTCTTTAGCAACCGTGGGCCTAAATGTTAATTTAGGTCTGCTTCAACGCGTCTTCGGAAAACAAAATCTTGTGACATCCAATTTGTAAAGGAACCATAATTTAAACTGAACAGCCAACAGTATTTGTAGGGGTAAAAACCTTGTTAATCTTGAAGTTTGTACAAAACAATTGAACATTTTATCAGAGGGAAACATTTTGTTTCTCTTTTCTTACAAAATGAAGGCATTTGGTATGCATTTATTTTTTTCTAGAGGGTTTTGTGTGACCTACTAGGGAGATTTCTGCTTTGATATGCAAGTTCCTAGATTTAGCTCTCCAGTTCCTCTGAGATGGCTGTTAGAAGTGATGCCACTCTCTTTTTGGGAACCAAACAGACAGTATTCTGCCACAACAGTCTTGGTTGCTATCTTTATGACTCTATACAAGGCAATGTAATCTCACTCGAGGTACAGTATGACATTTCCTCATGCAACCCCACGTCCACATGTGTGGACACTGTATTTTGGCTTATAATTTAAATTAACTTAAACCAACTGAATACTGTTCACAACACTCTACACTGTCATTTAAAGGTTAAACTTCTTTCGCACAGAGTCAAGTGAAACAACAGTATGACATCGATTTCCGTGAAGCGCTCCTACGGGCACAGTGCCAACAAAAGTGCCTCTGGTAAGAAACCTGAAGAGAAAAGAAAAGAAGTTATTTCATTAAAACTTGTTTGGGTGTAAAGAGTAGCATCTCTAGATTCATTTGATGTGCCGCTTTAAAAAAATGAATTCATTTTTCGTGCATCAGCGCACTGATAAACATCATGTCTACATGTGTGGAAAATGGGACCTTATTCCCTCAAAAGTTGGCAAAACATGCTAGTTATTTTGTATAACTTTCAACACAACAGTTAACACATCAGTGGGTCATTTCGCTTTATTTGTATATATATTTTGTTATATTTGTATTTTTATTTTGTTATCACTGTATAATATAGTTCTATTCATTAACATTAGTAAACGCATTCCTTTATATTTACTGTGCATTTTCACATGGAGAATCAATGCGTTCATCCAAAAGCTGAAAAATATGGCTTTCAGAGGCTCTAAATGGCTAATGGCTTTTGAACTGTTCAAAGAACAGTGCAGACAGACAGCACACTGGAGGTTAAGTCATTCACTAAATAGGGAGCAAGGGAGCATCCTATAACTCTCTATTCAGCTAAGTGCATTCACTCCAAAAATCCAACCAAAAGTTCAGTTTCAGGCTGCAGATAATGTTTGGACCACTCAATATGTTTGGCAGACATGGGACAATGGTAATCAGTACATAGATTCGGCATTTTATAATGCTATTTTATTTATTTATTTTCTTACATGGTTGGCAGTGATTGGATGATGGTGGCCAGTACTTTGAATAAGAATTATTTATTCAGCTTTATTGAAAATCAGCTCTAATGTCAGTAACGTCTCAAAAACATGAATAACCAACACTCCTGGAAACAATTTGATGAAAAACGTTCTATAGCTTGTTATTATTTAAAATTTTACAACATAGACCTGCTGTCCACATATGTGGACATACATTTTTAGGAAAACTATTTGCTCTAAGTTTTTTTTTTTTTTTTTTTTTACTTGTTTATTAGATGCTACTATTTACAAATAAAAAAAAGATAACTGGAAAATTAGTTATGCTTGGGTCTCAGGAGGTTAAGGTATATCCTCTTTACGTAGCAAGGAATCTAAAATCCATTTTATGTTTTTAAAACTAAATTGCAAGGCAACAATTTAATATTTGTTATTGTGATTTTGTACACAGTGTCATTTAATGTAGATAAAACATTCTGGTCTGGGGCAGGTTTTTTTTTTCTTTTCTTTTTTTTTCTTTAATGAAACAGAATTTTCATAAAATGGAGTCAGTTTAAATTTCACATTGACTAAGTCTTTGACTAGTGCTTCTGCATAATGATTCACATTTTTAAAAGACTGGTACTGCAAAGAAACTTGACTACCAAAGACTATTCCTGTGAACAAGAGAAAAACAAACAAGCAAATTGGATGCTGTGCATTAGGTTTCAGGGAACCTCGTAGGAGGGAAAGGACACTTGTCCTGAGCTAAAAGAAGGCAGCTAATGTTTAATTTAGGGAGTCTCGCTCAACGAAGACACATAGTCATCACTTAAAACACAGTAAACATAGTTACAGTATTCTTTATCCTGTTGTACTTTATAAAAAGGCAGTTTGCAGAGGAAAGGGATTTGCATATGATCCAGTTGAAAGCAATAGTGAAGGTGTTTGTACAGCGCATCCGGAAAGTATTCACAGCGCTTCACTTTTTCCACATTTTGTTATGTTACAGCCTTATTCCAAAATGGATTAAATTCATTATTTTCCTCAAAATTCTACAAACAATACCCTATAATGACAACATGAAAGAAGTTTGTTTGAAATCTTTGCAAATTTATTAAAAATAAAAAACAAAAAAAAATCACATGTACATAAGTATTCACAGCCTTTGCCATGACACTCCAAATTGAGCTCAGGTGCATCCTGTTTCCACTGATCATCCTTGAGATGTTTCTACAACTTGATTGGAGTCCACCTGTGATAAATTCAGTTGATTGGACATGATTTGGAAAGGCACACACCTGTCTATATAAGGTCCCACAGTTAACAGTGCATGTCAGAGCACAAACCAAGCCATGAAGTCCAAGGAATTGTCTGTAGACCTCCGAGACAGGATTGTATCGAGGCACAGATCTGGGGAAGGGTACAGAAAAATTTCTGCAGCATTGAAGGTCCCAGTGAGCACAGTGGCCTCCATCATCCGTAAATGGAAGAAGTTTGGAACCACCAGGACTCTTCCTAGAGCTGGCCGCCTGGCCAAACTGAGCGATCGGGGGAGAAGGGCCTTAGTCAGGGAGGTGACCAAGAACCCGATGGTCACTCTGACAGAGCTCCAGCATTTCTCTGTGGGGAGAGGAGAACCTTCCAGAAGAACAACCATCTCTGCAGCACTCCACCAATCAGGCCTGTATGGTAAAGTGGCCAGACGGAAGCCACTCCTCAGTAAAAGGCACATGACAGCCCACCTGGAGTTTGCCAAAAGGCACCTGAAGGACTCTCAGACCATGAGAAACAAAGATTGAACTCTTTGGCCTGAATGGCAAACGTTATGTTTGGAGGAAACCAGGCACCGCTCATCACCTGGCCAATACCATCCCTACAGTGAAGCATGGTGGTGGCAGCATCATGCTGTGGGGATGTTTTTCAGCGGCAGGAACTGGGAGACTAGTCAGGATCGAGGGAAAGATGAATGCAGCAATGTACAGAGACATCCTTGATGAAAACCTGCTCCAGAGCGCTCTGGACCTCAGACTGGGGCGAAGGTTCATCTTCCAACAGGACAACGACCCTAAGCACACAGCCAAGATAACAAAGGAGTGGCTCCGGGACAACTCTGTGAATGTCCTTGAGTGGTCCAGCCAGAGCCCAGACTTGAACCCGATTGAACATCTCTGGAGAGATCTGAAAATGGCTGTGCACCGACGCTCCCCATCCAACCTGATGGAGCTTGAGAGGTCCTGCAAAGAAGAATGGGAGAAACTGCCCAAAAATAGGTGTGCCAAGCTTGTAGCATCATACTCAAAAAGACTTGAGGCTGTAATTGGTGCCAAAGGTGCTTCAACAAAGTATTGAGCAAAGGCTGTGAATACTTATGTACATGTGATTTTTTATTGATTTTTTTTATAAATTTGCAAAGATTTCAAACAAACTTCTTTCACGTTGTCATTATGGGGTATTGTTTGTAGAATTTTGAGGAAAATAATGAATTTAATCCATTTTGGAATAAGGCTGTAACATAACAAAATGTGGAAAAAGTGAAGCACTGTGAATATTTTCTGGATGCACTGTAAGTGAATGAATATGAGGAATTCATTTACGAGGAACAGATTTAATTTCAAAATTAGGGATGGGGGATTGAACTGGAAAATGTGTTTGAAATCCCTCACATATCCCACTATAAATAAACGGAAAAGAGGTTTCAACATTGGGTCACCTCCACCAGAACACCCTGTTCTTCAGTCCTTAGACTCCCGAATGCATCAACAAACATATTCTGTCTCTCTGCCTCTTTGTTACTGTGATATGATCCATTAATCAAAATGTATTGTTGACATCCCCAAAAGTGTGTGTCCTACAGCAAGCCCACCAGTAAATTTTTTTTTACTGTATCAAAAATTAATTTCAACAACTGCACAAGGGAGAATTTGATAAATGAATGTGAATGGACATACTAAAACCTGACCGTGAATTATACATGAGCAAGGCAGAAATGATGAAGAGAGAGACAGAGGCAAAACGAGGGACCCTAGTTGAGGGAGGGGAGGCCGACTGGGCTAGGGAGATCCACGTGTGACATTTCCAGGGTTTTGTCATTGGTTAATTAGCGGCTGATCCCTTTGTGCCCATCAAGCTGTACTTAGCTGCCTTTAAATTTTAGTAGCAGCATTGCAAGCTCAAAGTCCAATTACATTTAACACACACCTAATGCGTTAAGCCAAACTGAGGAGTGATAAGTGGAAAATATGACATCTTCACATCTCCTAGCAATCTAAAAATATTCCAAATGTCATTTATTCTTTAACTTTATCTGTATGACTCACTCAGACTCCAGCTGAGCCAATTAGGTGTCTAATTCTATGTTTTGGTACTGAGCACTTTGCTGCTGCTTATCAAAGCGAATACCTGAGATTAAAACTCATGCTTGAAAGAGAGAAGGCATTTAGTGAACAGGTTGCAACCATCAGGTGAAATCATAATCAGCCCAACTCGCTGATCAAAAATAATTTAAGCTGATTAATGTCTATGCAAAGAGAAAGCACATAGTGGAATTAATAAATTTAGTCATGCAATCAGTTTTCACTAGTCATTCTCAATACAAGCTAGAAACGAGAAGGAGAACGCTGAAGTCCAGCAGGTTTAAATTCTCAGTTTTAAAAGGTTGTTTATGCGAATCAGTGTTTTCATGCATGGCATCACAAAAGCTGACAGCAAAGAGTTTATCTTAGGTAATGCTGTCTGACTAACAGCTGATTCAGTACTCTAAAACATTCGCCAAGCCTAATGATATACTTATGGTGAAAAACTTAAACTATACTCAAATAATGACTCATAAAAATAAAAAAAACACACATACCAAGATTCAGGCTACTTAAGAATCAGAATACGAATCAGAATGTGTTTTACTGGTCAAGTGTGCTCACACACAAGAAATTGAACTTGGTAACAAAACATTCCAGTATTCACATAAATGCAACAGCTAGACATAGAACTACTAGAATAAAATATTTACAAATAATATGAACAGAGAATAGTATGTATACATTCAAGTATGAGCAGAGATCTGTAGAGAAGTATAAATTAGTGGTCGACTGATATGGGTTTTTTAATGGCCGATCTCGATATCCAGAGAGCAGGGTGGCCAATAGGCCGATACTATGCCGATATATCACACAATTTAATATAGTAAATAACATAAACATAAAATTGCTAAAAAAAAATAATAAACTCTTATTTAGCACTATATTTACTCAATTTCACACAAAACTTTAACTTTGTAAAAAAGAATATATATATATATATATATATATATATATATATATATATATATATATATATATATATATATATATATATTGTATTTTAAATGGTACAGTAGATTTATTTATAGGCTTATTTCTGTTTAGTCATCAAATTTTACTAATTTATTTGCACATGAAGAAATTCTTAATATATAAGGAAGAAGGAAATAACGGTACACACAGTAGTCCAGCAACCATGGATGGCATGTCCACATTAGCAATCGCATTTTCTAAAAAAATACAGAATCAAACCAATTGTACATACAGTGCATAGTGAATAAGATTTTTAATAATAGCACACATGAAGCACTTTTACTTTGAAGTTGCACTCACGCGCTCGTGCGGATCCAGCGTGAGCAGCAATCTCCTGACAGTTTAAATGGCCTGGATCGCCTGCTTGGATTGTCACGGAGTGACCGTCATGATTCAGAGAAACTTTTGATCCTGATCCTGAAGTTTTGATTCTGGCTGATAGAATATGTGCTTCAGAGGAAGATATTAGATGAAAGCTCAGCAGGAAACGCTGGATTTTCATGTGGTTCATGAATTACATCTGTTTAAACGAGATATCTGCATATTTGTAGACAGTATATAATAGAAGTTTTATTGATATTTGCCTTTTATCATTATAAAAGAAAGTTGAAAGTTACAGGGAACTGCTGAGAAGAGGCTGATAGATTACGTGCTTTAGAAGTAAATATATGAGCGCTCCACAGGACGCTGGATCTGCTGAAGTTGTGTGAAGTTTGTTTATTACATCTGTTTAAACGAGATATGCGCATATTTGCAGATGGTATTTGATATTAGTTTTACTGATATCTGCCTTTTTATCATTAGACAAGACAATTAAAAGTTACAGGGAATTGTTGAGGAGAGAGAGGGAGAATGACATTATGAGCTCAAACGCGTCTGCCATGGCTCTGATATGCGGACCGTTTGAATGACACAGTGTTGCACACTGGTCTATTATTGTAGTAACACGATAACACATAACAACAAAACAAACCATGACTGGTCGTTTTCATGTCTCAGTCACTTCACATGCAAGCAGGTGATTTTCGGCACCCTCAAAAAACAAAGTGGTCAAATGGGAAAATTTATAGTCCGATGCCAATAATTGAAAAAGTCAGAATATCGCCCGATTTATCGGCATTGCCGATATATCGGTCGACCACTGGTATAAATATGAAAAAAGTATTACGTTAAAAAATAAAAATAATGAATTTGCATAGAATAGGAAGCATATACAAATGTATGTCAATCATTTTGAATAGTGATTACTTCCTCTGTTTCTAAACTGTGATGTAATACACATTTGAACTAATATTCCATTTTAAAGTTGACATAATACAAAAGAGAATACTACAGCAATGCTTTACTAACAGCAAACATCTGCTTTAAACCGCTCTCAGTCTGTCCATCTTTCACCAGGAGAGCTGTGGAATGAGAATTACAGGATTCCCTGCCCTCGTCCCTGTTATTACCCCATGACACCTGGGGGCAGGCAAAACAGGTAAGAGAGTGCCGGTGGAGCACAATGCTAATTATCATTCAAGTGTCCCTGCAGAGAACTTTAGCCCAGAAAGGATACAAAGGGCAGCAAGATATATAAGCCAGAGTAGAGAAACAGCTTAAATGGATGTAGCATACATTGAAGGCATGTTTTATAATAGACAATGGTAGAACAATGGTTTTGGAAAGACGCTACACTCCGGCTGTGTTTTTGAAACACAGTTACCTGAGACCAGCATGCTGTTGAAAATAATGCCTAGTGTCAACACACAGGCACATGGGCACATACACAAACTTCTCACCTGTGAGAAAGAACAGTAGAAAATCCAAAACACACTTAGTAGCACTCAAACAGCAGCGGCTCAGCAGTGAGTGTGCAAGTATGGCAATAAATGTCTGCTCTAGTGTACATTTAATGGCCAGCGCAGCATTAAACACCCTGTAAATCAATACAAACAAATGGTGAGCGACTGAAGCCATCCATCAGGCAGAGGGAGGAGTGACATACACACCTACACCCTTATAAACAAACTCGCACTGACAAAAAACCGCAACTTCTGCAAGCTGAAGACCCCACAGGAGTTTGTGTTGTGCAGATAATCCATTAACTCATTTCGCCCTATTCTCACCCCAGGCTAGTGATGCATGCAATTGTAAAACAATGACTGATACGCAAGCTGTAATCCCTCTTCAAGGTGGGCCAGCAGGGAACACTTACGTTGCAGGTGCTCTGAAGCATAGTAGTAAACATCCTCATAGCCTTCGTGATAATCCTCCTCTGGACGGTACTTTTTGCCCTTGCGTCTCCTGGACCTCTGTATCTGCTTTACAAAGCCAAGAAATCGTTCCATTCCTGTCTACCGCGTGCAGTCCAGTTGATACAGGCGCAGACCGCTGCACTCAGTCAGTGTGTGAAGGTGTGGGCTCGGCTTTACAAAGAGCACGGCTCAGAGAGATCTCAAAGAGAGAGAGAGAGAGACAACGGCAGAGAGGGAGGAGGAGGGGGAGTGACAGACCACAGTCAGCTGGGGAGAAGAGGATGGGTCATATATCAGTCTTCTACGGTGGACCCGTCTCCTTTTAGAGAACCGTGTAGGCATGGCAGTACCCTCACCCATGCATTCTCCATTCTCAGCTCAATGGGACTTTGTGCATACGTGTGTGCACGTGTAGTGGAAGAGAGTGTGTGCAGTGTAGAATCCGGTAAGGAAGAGAGTGAGAAAGGAACAATTAGAGGGTGCAGGGAAAACACAGATCTACTCCTTTCACAAAGAAGAGAAAGACACAAAGTTCAAAGGAACTGGCAGCCAGGCAAGGAATCCTTGGGCTACGACTGTCTCATTCCAGAGCACGAGCTGAGCGGGGTGGGGGACTATGTCTGGAAAACAATGCAGTTAAAGGGGGCACGTGCATGTTTATCACTAAGAATGACAGACACTGCACCAGCACTAGAGAGGTGTGGATGGGAACCCTCAAGGGGGTCTCCTGCAATTTCATTGTGAGACAAAGCGATAATTCAGCAGACTCAGGGAGCACTGTGGTAATGTGTAGAGCTGGCGTGGCACTGACAAATGGAGAAAAAAAGAGGATTACAACAAACTCCCCTAGCATCAGCCCAGCTAGTGTAGCCTAAATCACTGGCTAATAGGCGGAGATGACTTGTTGATTGAGCCAATGACCAACTAAAGTTTGACACCCTGGTTTCCGCTGTGAGACACGTGTCAATTACCCATTCATTCAGAAGGGGCGTGTGCCTGATGTCACCCCAGGGAATGATTGAAATGGGACCAGAAAGAGGTAAAAATGGAATGGAATACTAGCTTCGTACTTCACTTATGATGTCCACACTAATCTGTTTTCATTTGAAAATGCAGTTTTCAGTTCCCTGACATCATTGTTTTTCAAAGTATGCAGTACTAGAGAACGTTTTTAGTGTAGGAAAATGCCATTCCAGTGTGGATGAGAGGAGTAAACATAGCTAAATCAATGCATTTTCAAATGAAAACGTATTAGTGTGGACATGGTCTCACTGAATACTGCACAATAAAGCCTACTATTTAAAAAATAAATAACTGAAACAGTAGGCATTATTCCATGATAAACATTTCTAACAGTAGAATTCTACATTGTTGTCACATGACCTCATCATTCTGCATGTTTCATTCAGCGAGTACTATCGAGTTATCATCTTGGAAGTAAAAACTTTATTTTATTTTGCATTTTAAATCCAATTTTGTGTAAAAATGTGTTAATATTTGGCAGTCTGATCAAATAATGAGACAGTCAAGACAGAGATGTTAAGACAGATATGTTGAAAATCACAGCTGATATTGCTTCTGGTTCTTTCATCACAGTGCAAATGGAAGGTGAAGTTGACTGCATCCACATACTGAGTAGTAAGGTAGTAAGGTAGTGTGCTATTCCAAACAACGTATGCCAGTCCAGTGTGCAGAATAGTGTGCAGAAGTCACTCCTTTGCCTTGATATGGGAAACAATGTGTTTACTCCTCACCAAAAACACCCTCTGATTTTCACACCCTATGGATTTACCTCCTGTCCTCTCTGTCAGCTCAGTTTCACTGTGATTGGACAGCTGAGGTTGTGGGTGCCCAGTCTGTATTGCAATAAATGTGATCTAAAATGCACCACTGTTGAAAAACTTTCACTACAGACTCAGTCATGTAAGGATATATAACCATGTTTGGGAGTTTCTGTTTCCAGAGCGTTTTTCATTTTGACAGGCGACTGCACTCAGGACCTCGCTGGTGTTGATCATGTTCCTTTGTGCAAGGCACTGGGGGGGCTTTCTTTGTTTGAGGTCTGTCAGACATACAAGCACCAAGTAGCAGGTTTAATCCCGCCCCTTTGGATTACTCCTTTTGATTGTTTGTAATTTTGCAGCTGTGGTGAAGTTTTCAAAGAGCAAGGATTATATCTGTGTTTTATTGCGTTCACATTGCGTTCTTTGGTTTTAGTGGCAAACAGAGGAAAAAAGTTGAAGCTGTGATCTAGCGGTTGGCACACATGGTCCAGACATGACATGGTTTTTTTTTGTGTGAAAAAAAGAGGGTCAGAACCATATGGACCCTTTTCACATTTTTGTGTTTGGAATGCAGAAGAAATCTATAGCAAGGAAAACTTTAATAGTGGCGATTGGGAGATCATAGCAAAAAAAAAAAACATTCACATTTGCTCCAACAGCAAAAAAAAAAAAAAAAAAAAAACATTTATTAAGTTTCCACCACATTCCAACAAAAATAAATAAATAAAGAGAACAATGGATTTCGGCAGTCAGATTCCACATTAATTGCAGTGGTGATTTTTTTTATTTTTTTTTATTATTATTTTTAATTTTTTTTTTTATTAATGTCAGGGTAATATAGCAATGAATGTTCTAAATTTACACTAAATTTAAAAAAAAATGTACCCACCACTAAATAAGGTGGAAACGCATCATCAAAGTCTATTAAAATTGCTCCATTGAATGATTCCTTTTTGATTCTCAGCAATCCTCAAAATAACAAAACAAAACAAAAAGTCAATTGGTAGGAGACTGTCAAAAGTAATTTCAGTAATTAGAGGAATGTTCATACATTAAATACTGTCTCACTTCACAATCTGATTGTCTACTTTTGAGCAAACACATGCTTTCTCTTCAGGGAATGGTGCATCCTGGGATTTCACAATTTGGAGACATGTTTATCCAATCTGTCTGCCACCTGAGGCAATCAATGCACATCCAACAGACTCACTCGCCATTGATCCAGATAAATACATAAATTCAGACACTATCCAGTTAGCAGGTGGGGCTTTAATTAGATATGTGGTGGTCGTACTTGTAATTACACATCTTGTGTTCCTTGGCGGAGGACTGGATTTGGATTTGGCAGAAGCTCTTTGTAAAACTGCAGAGCAGAGTCTGTGTTACCAGGAAGGTATAAATCAGCATGAAAAGAGCTCCTTCCTTTACCTAAGATATTAGATTCACAATGTGGCAACTATTATTATTCATGAGGTAAGTAGGGTGGCTAGATGTCCCGTTTTTTCCCAGGACAGTCCTGTATTTAAGCATTTTGTCTAGTGTCCCGACTTATTCTGAAAAAAGTTGTGTTTTGTCCCGTATTTCCCCTCTCCTAAAATTTCTCTATCACCTATGTGGCTTTCTCAGTCATGTGAGTATTCTAAGGTAGCCAAGGATACAGCTAATAAAACCAATAAAATCACACTGTGTTATTTGAAGTGCATGATTGGACTAAACTTTCCAATAACAATCCCCTATCAATAGACGTCCAGTTAGTGAACTGAATGAAGAGTCAGTTTGAAAGAGCACACAGATGAAACTGCAGCTGGAAAAATGTCAAGGAAGCATGTATGTACATTTAATGAGGATCTTCAAAAAGAGTTTATATTTCAAAAAAAGAGCCACAGACAGAGCCTAGTAAAGTGAGGTGTGAGACTTGTGGAGCTCACTTTTCCATTGCCCATGGAGGCCGCACCAACATCATGCAGCATGTTCATACAAAAAAGCATGTGGATGCTGCTAAAAGTAAGTGTGCCACACCATGTTCAGAATCTGACAAGGTGCATGCAAGTGAAGGACTTTTTGCTTATCATTCTGTAGTGCATGGCCATAGCTTTGCACATTCATGACCTGAGAAAAGTCTTGCAGGCCATGCTGGAGGAATCATTCATACACTCTGACATTAAAAAGCAGTTGGATGCCCTAGTTGAAGACATGCGAGCAGATGATTTCTTTTGTGCAGTCAGAAACTTTTATTCAGCATCGGTGGATTGCCTCCAAAATTGGAGCCACTCATTGGAGAACACAGAAACTTGAATGGGCCCTACTGAGAGACATCCCAAAGTGGAAAGATATTCAGAGCAGCCTTGAACACTTCTACTCCAGAATCCCCGCTCTCAGTTTGGCTGATGAAACCACACTCTTTGATGAGTGGGCTTGCGCAAAAAACATTGTCACTCATCGCATCACTGAGTGGAACATGAATAAGACAGGCATGTCTGAGAGATGGACAGATGTTTTTCGTGAGCTGGAGAGCAAGACCATCAACTTCAGAATCTTAGCCAAGGTTGTGGAGTTTGTTTTATGCCTGCATAGGACATCTGCATATGTGGAGCGTGTGTTCTCATTAATGAATGCAGCATGGACACCGGATAAATCTCGATTCAGTGTATGAAGGCAATGCTTTTCGTATGTCTTAATTTTGGACTGGACTGCTCTGCATTTTACGATAAGCTCTTGAAAGACAAGTGCACAGTGAGAAAAATTGCTGCCAGCTAAAAGTACAAGGTGACAACAGTTACAGATGTGCATGCACCCTCTCCTTCGCATTGATATGCGCTTAGGTAAGGATTTGTCAATTTCCTTTTTGCTGGGAGGGGGCTGTCCCGTTTTCCACAAGCAGGAATCTGGTCACCCTAATTGTAAGTAAAACTATGAATACCTCTTATGGAGATAGTGTAATTAGGACTATATTTCATAAAATTACATTTGCTACTTTGGAATTTGGAATTACTTTGGAAGATCTGTAATATCAAGCTTTAAGGGGTAATAATGTTGTGATGGTTTTTGCTTGCATGTTATGGAGAATGTGGCCACCTTCCAGTTGCAAGCCTGTCCTGAGATCTTTTTCAGATAAACTACTGCAGTAAAAGCCAGGCTTTAAACATTGAGTCTGTGCCAAGCTCTTAGTCTATCTGCATGAAGTCAGGGCCAAGCATTTACTGCAGTCACCCTTTTTGCTGTCCTCCTGGCTCACAAGGTCAAAATATAACTTTGGTGAAACTTCTAATTTCTTTGTTATGCTTAGTTCCATTTGTACAGTAAATGTCACACTTGGTGCAGAGTTCTGTCATTCTGTTCTACACCACCATTCACTTTGATTGTACAGAAAAAAAGATCCAGTAAAAGTGAATGGTAACTGAGGCTGTCAGTCCTTAACCTTCTGCCTAAACTTCTGCCTAAAAAATTGTTTCTTTGTGTTCCACAGAGAAAAAAGTCATATAGGTTTGGAAAAAAAAAAATGACAAAATTAGATTTTTGGATGAACTATCACTTTAAAGAGACAACACTGCAGTGAAAGACAGGCCGAAAGTAAGACGGAAAGTGTGTGTGAAAGATACAGGCAGAGTGAAAGCAATCCAGGCAGAACTTCTTAAAACCCTCACTTGTACAACCATCTGAGCATGCAATGCCTCAAGCTTTTTCTGGAACCAGGGCTGTGCCAGTTTGCTGCAATATGGTAACTCCTCTCAGGAAGCAAGTCTATTGCTTGGGTAGGAAAAAGCAGTCCACAAACACCACATCTATGCCTCAGACTGTTGAAAAATTCTCTCAGTAGAGGTAGGAGGATGCTGACAGGTTAAACAGTTGTGTTTTCATAGTTATTTGGATGGAGTCATTCAGAATTCATGAAGGAATGTTGAGTCAATTGCTTCACACATTGAAAAAACTAACAGACCCACACAAACATGCACAGTCTCCTACAGAGCTCTGCCTTCTTCACAGTTCCCATAGTTTTCCCATCATTTTTATCCACCCTGAGCAAGTTCGGTGAATTGGATCTATTTTCATCGCTTTTGCACCAAGACTCTTCCTCATGCAAGGTCTCGGCTCTAAAGGGGATCTGCTTGGTGTGGAAAAACATCTGAATCAAGGGTTGAGGCATGACGGTTGTCTCTTGTATTGAGAGTCTGAGTCTTACCTTCAAAATTAAGGCCCACATGACTAAGAGTTGGCTCATAGAAGTGGTGTAGAATTTAAAGCTTAGGCTGGCAACCAGAAGGTTTGCTGGATCAATCTCTGCAAAAAGCAAAACAACAACATTGCCCTAAAGCAAGCACTTAACCCCAGGTTGATCCAGGGATATTGCCCCTGCAATAAGTTTATGGCGCTATACTAAGGCGAAATCTTGTGAAAATAAAATGAAAACATATTTCAGCACCTTCCTACCTCTACTCACTTCTGCAAACCAATGTTCTCTCCAGAAATCTTTGGTCAGTGAGTACCAACATACAGTAAGGACACACAAAATCACTCTCCAGAACATTTACATTCACATACCTTCATGGTAGAATGATCCTTCCAACCAATTTTGAACAACTGTATCCATATCTATCTCATCAGACAAAAAAACATCTATTCCTTGACGCACAACTGTTAATTCACATACTCATCAAAAAAATAAGTAAATACCCTTTCTCCATTCTCTTTTCATGTGCCAAAATACAGTATCTCACCTTCATCATTGTTCTGGCTGATAGTTCATACACTTCTGAGCAATTCTGGAGCATTTTGTACTGTGGACATTTTTCATGTTACTCTATGCCATTTGGTCACACCCCCTTTGAAACTAGATAAACCATTTTTATTAGGTTTATATACTTACAGAATGTCCAAAAATAGAATAAATACAAACGTGATACATACAGAAGTTTTTGCAGGAGCAATGTTAATATATAATAGCTCACCAAAACATTTAATTTGTCATTATTTTCCCTCCTCGTTCCAAACCAGTACTTTTTTCAACCGTGAAACACAAGATTGAGGGATAAGAGGATTGTAATTCTAACTGTCAAGCTCCAAAAGCACATTAAAGCACCATAAAAGTTGTCCAAATCGTGTGTGTGCTATATTTAAAGTCTACTGAAGCCATACAAAAGCATTTAATATAGCATATAAATAAAGATTCTACTCAATAACTTGACTACAGGAAAAGCAAACCTAATTTCTCAGTTCTGTAGATGGAAGAAAGGGAGGTATCTCGAAACGGCAGAGGTAAGCAATCAAAATCTCAGATAGAGCATTGTTGTATACCTGCAACAGCCTAGAGCTGGTGAAATGCTTTAAAACTTGCATGAATGTGCCTCTTCCTTTCGGATTTGAGTAGATAAGAGCTAACATCTCTGCTATAGCTCTGAATGTAGAACCTTCTCCTTACAGCTTGTACCTTTTGAAAGAGTTGGTATGGATGGCCTACCTGTCAATCTTCTACTATGACAGCCTTGTTGCAATGTTTGAGTATGAAAAGAGCTAATGGAAGGGTTTAAACCTCAGGCCTAGATACTCTCAAATATGCTCAACATTCCAAGACCCCATTTTGACGTTGTCATTACCTTAGTAAGAAGTTAAACATACTTAATCCTTTGCCATAGTCCCTTCCGATCCTTACATCATGTCAACATAACATTGGGCAGAAATGGTTCATTCTTTTGGGTTGAGGCACATGGGAAATCCAGAGGCGATCTGTCATCCAAACAAGCCCACCAAATAAAAGGGAGCTACTGGCAGAACAGCCCAGAGACAGAATAAGCCAGTTGGATAAAAGGATGTCTTTGAGTATAACACTGCTGTCAGGAGCGAGTTAGAAAGATTGAAGGGTTTGCAAGCTCTCAAGCAATTACTCTGATTCATTTCATGCCCAGGCAGTTCATGTTAGCCAAAACCATATGGGCTGTCACCAGCCTTCACTCAACCTAAAAATGCAGTGGGCAGAACAAATCTGTGACCCGTCCACCCTCCACTGGATGTTCCAAGGTCTCTGTGGACAAGTACAGGAGGAGTGGAGGACATGCAAACATCATTAAATCATTCAATTAAAGTGCTAGTCTCACTTTTCATGCATGGACTACAAAATCTACAATAAAGGTAATTATATTAGGTAAGGAGGGAGCACTTATTGGCCATAAGGATTACCAAATACATAAGTATTTGTACACTTTAGTCACACTTTAGTCCAAAGATTTCATTGCATAACAAAATATCAAACCAAGTGGCATCAAATATCTACACTTTTCAGCCATCTATTTAACTATTTTGAATTGGTCTTAAGGTCATTTTTAGTGGATGAATGACATAAGTTCTCATTAAGTTCACACAAGTGTAAAAGCAGAAGGTGTAGGTCATCACATTAACTATGGACATGTCTCACTACTTTGACAACCAGAAAGTGTCCTTATACTTTCTCTTAATTTTGGACAGTACTTCTATACTTCTCCAATCCTGCAAGAAGATCTTTATGGTCTCATCAGTCAACCCAGTTCACAGGTAGAAAGAAAGTCACGCACAGAACTATACAGCAAATGACAAGGAACAAGTGCTTCAGGGTAAAGCTTAATTTCTTGGAACTTCAATCACTTCTCAGGCTTGAAATACAAGTCCATATTATTAATGTACGTGATATGACTTCGGATGGATTTGATTGTTATCAACAAGCCTGTCAGCAACAACACAAAAAATGCCATTGTGCCTGATGCTGTCTCAGTAAAGCCAGAGGAAGGTACATTAAGGGAATTTTAGGGTAAACTACATATTTTCAAAACTGAATAGCCAGTACGTTGCCTGAATGACTTGTCGACTAAACTGCTTTAAGATTGCCCTGAATAAATAGGCAGGTTTTCCTTACCCCAACTGAACCCATTGGACCCATTTCTTAAGGGGCGATTATGTAAAGTTTGTCTTGCATTCTAAACCAGCTAGACAGAGTGCAACAGAATGAAAGACATTGTAGATGTCTCGAGACATCTTAAACATTCAACACTCATGGCAGGACACTCAAGAAAAGACCAGTTTAATGTGTATGGATGTTGTAGCAGCACATTAAAGGGGAGAAGGTTTTAGAAGGCAAACTGTCTAACAGCTAAAGCAAAGCATACTGTCAGCTCGCTAATTAAAGCATGACTGCTAAATATAAAATCGAAACTAAAAATTCATATATAGTGAATATAAAGTCTAAAAAATAGAATTAGGCCTAAGCTGCACACCACTTTTCTAAGAATTATGGGGGCAGATGATATGTGCGATTCAAAACATTATTATTTAAATTGCTCTGTTTTCCTAACGTTCTCCTGAGGAATCTTTCAAAAATGAGATTCTGCAAAACACTGTATTGAATAAATATGCTTCATGCTGTTCATTAGTTAACAGACCTTCTTTCACAGCTGTCTCAAAGTCCTTGGCAACAGGCAAAGGCGTCTGATTAACATAAAATTTTATTGCGTTCGAAGTCTCATCTACTGTAAAGCTCTTTGGGAAGGACTTCCATTCCAAAAGCACCAATTGGTTTACTGACAGTTATACACTATATTGCCAAAAGTATTCGCTCACCTGCCTTTAGACGCATATGAACTTAAGTGACATCCCATTCTTAACCCATAGTGTTTAATATGACGTCAGCCCACCCTTTGCAGCTATAACAGCTTCAACTATTCTGGGAAGGCTTTCCACAAGGTTTAGGAGTGTGTTTATGGGAATTTTTGACCATTCTTCCAGAAGCGCATTTGTGAGGTCAGACACTGATGTTGGACGAGAAGGCCTGGCTCACAGTCTTCGCTCAAATTCATCCCAAAGGTGCTCTATAGGGTTGAGGTCAGGACTCTGTGCAGGCCAGTCAAGTTCTTCCACACCAAACTCACTCATCCATGTCTTTATGGACCTTGCTTTGTGCATTGGTGTGCAGTCATGTTGGAACAGGAAGGGGCCATCACCAAACTGTTCCCACAAAATTGGGAGCATGGAATTGTCCAAAATCTCTTGGTATGCTGAAGCATTCAGAGTTCCTTTCACTGGAACTAAGGGGCCAAGCCCAGCTCCTGAAAAACAACCCCACACCATAATCCCTCCTCCACTAAACTTCACAGCTGGCACAATGCAGTCAGACAAGTACCGTTCTCCTGGCAACCGCCAAACCCAGACTCGACCATCAGATTGCCAGATGGAGAAGCGTGATTCGTCACTCCAGAGAACGCGTCTCCACTGCTCTAGGGTCCAGTGGCGGCGTGCTTTACACCACTACATCCGACACTTTGCATTGCACTTGGTGATGTATGGCTTGGATGCAGCTGCTCGGCCATGGAAACCCATCCATGAAGCTCTCTACGCACTGTTCTTGAGCTAATCTGAAGGCCACATGAACTTTGGAGGTCTGTAGCGATTGACTCTGCAGAAAGTTGGCGACCTCTGCGCACTATGCGCCTCAGCATCCGCTGACCCCACTCTGTCATTTTACGTGGCCTACCACTTCGTGGCTGAGTTGCTGTCATTCCCAATCGCTTCCACTTTGTTATAATACCACTGACAGTTGACTGTGGAATATTTAGTAGCGAGGAAATTTCACGACTGGACTTGTTGCACAGGTGGCATCCTATCACAGTACCACGCTGGAATTCACTGAGCCCCTGAGAGCGGCCCATTCTTTCACAAATGTTTGTAGAAGCAGTCTGCATGCCTAGGTGCTTCATTTTATACACCTGTGGCCATGGAAGTGATTGGAACACCTGAATTCAATTATTTGGATGGGTGAGCGAATACTTTTGGCAATATAGTGTAACTGTAAACATTTCCTCCCTTTCACAGATCATTCACACCAGTTCTGGATTGTTGTTAATGTCCAAACGCAGATGCATTTTTGCAGACCAAGTCTCAAATGAGATGTGTGACCCTATTTGGCCAGTGTTTGACATGGAATCAAACTGTCTGCATTTCCATTCCATTTTACAGCACAATTCTGAGTATGCAATATTGCTTTTATACAATGATCTATGAACAAACTAATATCGAGAAACGTAAATTTTAAACATGACATTGCCATGACATTGCCAGTTATTTTGTTCATTTTTGTTCCACCTAAAATAAATAAATAAATAAAGCCAAAGATGGATCTACCGTTGTGGGTCGTGATATTGCTTTATACAACAATTACATAAACGAGAAGTTAATGTTGAGAAGCGTACATTTGAGACACAATATGGACATTTATCTTGTTAAATTTTGTTCCACCAATGAACCAGAGGAAGCCAAAGAAGGATCTGTCTTTGTTTGTCTCCAAGAAACGCACAGACTGGCAGTCTGTGGGAAATGCAGCAAACTCAGACAAGCGAAATGATACAAACAGTTAAGTGTCCCTGTGCTGTTTTACCAAATATCACTTTTGGAACACCGCTTCAATCAGATTAGAGGACCTTAACTAACTGAACACTGGGGATCTAAAGCAAAAATGAGTTATACTTATGGGGCCAGTGTCTCTTACCTGAAAAATATATGACTGTGGAGGTGAACACAAGCATCTAGACACTGGCCTGCTTTCTTTAGACAGCACTACTACTATAAAACTGTCACATGACTTATGTATAAGCCCACCACAGACAGTGGAATCTCTCCCCTGGGAAAGATATTGTCATCTCCGAGACATTAAGTGTTCACATGGCAGACATCATCACATCGTGAGGAATGTGTTTGTGTCGTGATGACTGTAGGGTACTAGTTTTGTCTCCAGCAGTAAACACAATCATTTCACTGTCTGAGGAGCTCACCATCACTTCGATCTGTCTTGTGGGGTTGCACCAATATTTCGATTCGACATAACCTAACTAATGGAGTGTGATGTGGCTCAAGCACCGCTGGGGAGTAAGAAAAATTACAAACACCTCCAATCACTCTTGATTTTATTTTATGTTAAATTAAAACCATGCAGCAGTGCTACATCTCATCTGCTTTTTTTTTTTCAAACCAAACACATTCATTCTGATGATATAAAAGATGTGAGGATATAAATGTGATGATTTTTCAGAATATAAAGTGAGTCAGTGCTGCAGGCATCTGCTGTAGCATGAGGAGAGAAAGATAACACCTCTGCTGCTGGAGGGGCTAAAAATATATGTTCATGGTCATAATAGACCTCTTGATAGTTGATGTTATTGTACCACTTACTTGTAGATGAATACACCAATGACTGCAGGGGCATAGAGACCCACTCTGCCTATTGTAAATCAAATTTATCTAAGGGTTTTGGGGCTTTCGCTGAGACCACACTGAAAATCTGGGAGTCAAAATCTAATCTAAACTTGGAAATGCACAGAACGTTTAGGATTCTGACAAATTTAAAACAAATAAACATTACGACATAAAATGAATAAGAAGTATTTAAGATTCTGCCCTATTTAAATAAACACACTTGTGACATTGTCCACGTTAACTTTGCACAAAAGGTCTGATTTTCATGCTTCCATTAAAGCACACATAATGCTCCTTGTAACATTCTCAAATAATGCTAGATATCACTGTATGTGAATATGATAAGTATAAGAAAAAACTTGTTCCTTCTTATAACCTGCTAATTTAGAGGGGGGATCCTGGAACTCAGGAATCTATAATTGTCTTAAATACATACCTGTGCAAACATGCCATAACAGATATGTTTAAGACAAGACCCCCTACTTGAGATGGCATGTCAGGTCATGAAACACAATTTGAAACATAATTCCATTGGAATCAGAATGTATTACACCAAAAAGCATTCCATGTACAAGAAATACTGCAGTGTTAAACCACGCAAGGTAACGTCATGGTTACTTGTGTAACCTCCATTCCCTGATGGAGGGAACAAGACGTTGTGTCGATGTAGTGACACTAGGGGTCACTCTTGGGAGCCCGAGACACCTCTGGTCTTTGATAAGGCCAATGAAAATTGGTGAGTGGTTTTTGCATGCCACTCCCCCGGACATATGGGTATAAAAGGAGCTGGTATGCAACCACTCATTCAGGTTTTATGTTGAAGAGCCGATATAAGGTCCGGCCATTTCAGCGGGTATTTCAGCATTGTGGCAGGAGGGACACAACGTCTTGTTCCCTCCATCAGGGAATGGAGGTTACACAAGTAACCATGACGTTCCCTATCTGTCACTCACTTGACGTTGTGTCGATGTAGTGACACTAGGGGTCCCTATACGAAACACTACAATTGGCTGAACTGTGTAACGTGAACTGGCGGTTTGTGGTGGGCAGACTACTGTGTGCTTCATAGCCAGCACACCAGGTCGACACGTAACCTCCCCCAACATAGTTATGAGTGTCGAACGGCCCTTTTGGGGACAAGTCGACTACCCAAGAGATAGAGACAGGCTTAACCCAGTCATGGCCACTTTTCCCCTTCTCTTTTTTCCACTCCCTAAAAGAGAAGGGGGATTATCCGACTGGGCTGCCAGGTCTAGTCGGGGGGTGTCCCTCCCAAAGGGAAGACACAGCGGAGACCACACCACGCCCAAAGAGAGGGGGGGATATTTAAGTGGAAGGATACATCACATGGTCTTTCCAACCATGTGGAGAGTCTTCAAGATAGATCCTGCCCAATGGGGGAGGAGTTACTACAAACATGGAGACTGGGGCAGAGGGGCTCTGCCCAAGGAAGACGCAGTTTGCCAACAGGGAAACGAATTAGCGGAAGATACATATCGCATGGGGTTAGCCTTATAGGGAACCGCCACATGCGGAGCACCTACCCCTGAACAGGACTCTTAGTTAGCACGTGTACTGGGCCGGCAGCGAATCTCTCCGAAAACTCGACTGCCACAGGGCTCGGAGGAAGTCAACCAGGGAACAAACTTGTGAACACTACTGGGAATTAATGTTGCATGTCTTCAGCTCAAAAGGAGGTGGAAGGCCCTATGTGCAAGCGATACACCTAGCCGGCTATCCCGGGCTTATCCGCTTGTGTTGCGTGCCACTACCTGGGATGAAACCGGTTCCACCCGGAGGTTGTAGAACCTTGCAAAGGTGTTGGGTGTTGCCCAGCCCACTGCTCTGCAAATGTCTGTTAGAGAGGCACCCCTGGCCAGGGCCCAGGAAGCCACTACGCCCCTGGTAGAATGGGCTCGTAGCCCTACTGGGGGCGGCATGTCCTGGGCGTGATATGCCATAGTTATGGCGTCGATGATCCAGTGGGCAATCCTCTGCTTGGAGACAGCGCTTCCATTCTGAGCTGCTCAGAGCTCTGCGTGCGATCCAAATAGATACGTAAAGTGCGCACCGGACACAGCAATGACAGGGCTGGGTCTGCCTCCTCCTGGGGCAGTGCTTGCAGGTTCACCTGGTCCCTAAAAGGGGTGGTGGGAACCTTGGGCACATAGCCCGGTCGGGGTCTCAGGATCACGTGAGAGTTGCCCGGACTGAACTCCAGGCACGTTTCACTGACAGAGAACGCTTGCAGGTTTCCTTCCCTCTTGATAGAAGTGAGCGCAGTCAGGAGGGCAGTCTTCAAGGAGAGTGCCTTAAGTTCAGCTGACTGCAAATGCTCAAAGGGGGCTCTCTGTAGACCCTGAAGAACGACAGAGAGGTCCCATGAGGGAACAAGGTGTGGTCTGGAGGGATTCAGCCTCCTGGCGCCTCTTAGGAACCTGATGATCAGGTCGTGCTTCCCTAAGGACTTACCGTCGACTGCGTCATGGTGTGCTGCTATGGCGGCAACGTACACCTTCAAGGTGGAAGGGGACAGCCTCCCTTCCAACCTCTCCTGCAGGAAGGAAAGCACTGATCCGACTGCGCATCTCTGGGGGTCTTCCCGTCGGAAAGAACACCACTTAGCGAACAGACACCACTTAAAGGCATACAGGCACCTCGTAGAGGGGGCCCTAGCCTGAGTGATCGTGTCTACCATCGAATGACGGTATATACACCATGCAATAGTAGAAAATGTCAACCGGTAGATATTCTGCTGTATTGTTTATATCGGGGCACATAATATCAGTACAATTATCAGTGTGCATGACTGCTTTATGTTGTTTAAACACGGGGGCAATGAAAAAAGTAAATGGAGTATTGCGAAAATACAAAGCTGGATGCATCCCAAACAAGTCAAGATGAGGAAGAACTTGTTATTAAGCTGTTTAACTACCCAAACAAAGCCATGACTTGGCACATTAAAATAGAATTAAATAATGTGCTTTCAGGTGTGCATACTGTATATCGGCTATTTCAGAACAATCAGAATTCAGAGCAGGAACAATCCATTGTATGATATTTGTTCGGCTGTTTTGAGTCTTCTGTTTTTAACTAAGGTGTTACTTGATATGTAACTAATCATTAATCTGTTATGAATGATCTTATCTTTTGGCCTATCAATTTTCAAATTAAAAGAGAATCTAATAAAAATAAATTAAGTTGAATTAATTGGTTTATCCAAAAACTTTGTGCAATATACAAGTACAGTTATATAAAATGTTGTTGATACCACCGACTCTTATATTCAGTACTGTTATCAATTAATCCTGGTCAGCTTCCTATGACAGTTGTAAATATGAGCTGTTGAACAGACAACTAATACATACAGATTAAACATACTGTAAAAGAGACATTAATGTAGTGAAAGAGAGGTAGATGGGAAATCTCAGTTCTAGTCTAGCGTTGTTTCTTTACTTTGAACTGAGGATAGCAATCCCATTTCCCATCCGATTCAAACAATCCTATTAAACCGTAACCAAGAGATGCTGTTCTAACAATCAATTAAGGTGCAGGGAAGTCATCCGGGACCTCTTTCTAGATTTAACATGGCCCAAGATTCTGGTGGACATGCTGTAATTTAATTTCCGTCTTTGGAGTAGAACTCAGCAGATTTTCAACAGGTCGAGATCAGGATACACTGACCGTGAAAAAGGCACGCATGTTGGCTTGCCAGTACTGTGGACACATTGAGCAAACATATTTGCCATATGCACACATTCTCAGCATGCTGAAAGCAGCAACAACAGATTTTGTCCGTGTGTCTGTGTATGTGTGTTTTGTAAGTCAAACGTTGTCCTAATCCTGTTTATATCATAAAATGAACAGTTTACTGATGTGAGATGAACTACATGTGTATGAAAATCTGATGACATTCACATTGCACCTAAATCACTTCTCAAATGCAAACTATTATAACTGATTTACATGTATTCTGATCCATATAACTAAAAGGTGAGATAAAAGTGTGACCTTTTGAATTAATCTTTTCTTTTAAAGGTGCTGTAAATGATTTTTTAAATGCCACACATAAATTGTCCCTACTATTTGACTGATATCACTAAATTATTTGTTCTGAGAAAGCACTTTTATCTTAACAAAGCTGAGCAGTAAAGAGCCACATTCAATGAGAGCCAAAACTGTTAACTTTAATGATGACTGGCCCACAGAGCATGCTAATAAAACTCACTTGATGGAGAATCTCTAAGTGATCACAAAAAATGTCACAGAAAGTTGTAACTCAAAAGAAATGAAACTCCTGTCGAGCTTGTTTACTCTAGAACGTGTATCCGCATTAACTGGACCAGCCTGAAAAACACAGTTTTTTAGTGTGATTTGAGCTGAAGAAGCAACAGTTACAATACCATTGTATTTTATTGCTGAATTGACTAATGTTATTGAAATGTAACCTTCACAAACAGTTTTGGAGATTTCAGTCTTTCTTCATTCAAGTGCTGGACACTCGGAACTCTACACAAGCTTGGTTCTTTATAAACTTTATAAAACAGTGGCAAGGGCATTGTAATAGCTTCACTCAATGCAGTACCCAATATTACAGTCTTAGTAATTGTGGAGCACTTTACTGAGATAACCTTGAGCTCTATAAAGACAGGAAAGAGAAACCCAATTCAAGTGGCTTGCATTGGGCTGCATTAGAGAAACTTAATCACTGCCATCTAACACACTGACTGAAACACATCTAATGAGACCGAGTCCCAGGGAATAAAAGTCAAAGCCGTTCAGTCTAAACACCTGCTCAGCCTTGAGCTAAATGGGACACCAAACTCTTTTATTGATTTTATTTGTACACAAGGGCATGACATGTAGATCATTCATGCTGTCAAATATTTAGCCACATTCCCCCGATATTCCCCCCAACGCATATTAGAGTTCATAATTGCATCCTTATTTCCTTACTCTGCTGGCTCTGAATTTTAACAGCCGAAAACCCCTCAGCTTTAAATATGTCAAAGACAGCTGGATATGCTGCATGGAATAAACACCCTGATTTCATTTTTGCAACGTGCAGTGGTGGCAGATGTTCCCTGGAAATAAAAACTAATCTCAGACTATGAGGAATAACCACATGGTGAACACTGTTAAGTTTCTATAGGTAAGCAATACTTAAACACTCTTTAACACTTGTCCCTGCTTAAAGGCACTCAGTAATTTTTTAGTTTAAAATGCATTGGCTGATATGGTGATATGCCATTGTAGAATTCGCAGTTAGCCATGATTAATTTATACTGTGAGAAAAAAATTTCCAATAATAGGGAGGTTTTAAAGTGTGAACAGTGTAAAGTAAGTGTATTTAAAACTCGAGATAAAGTGTGTAGTATTTGGCTTGTTATGTGATTTCAACATGGTGGCTACTATTAGGCAGCTCAGCTCAATGTAAAAGAATTCAGCTTTTATTTATTTAGCTACTGTTATGACTGGAGTCTTCATCTCATGTTTAGAGTATAGATTTTTCAAATCATTTCAAACTAGTCAAAACATTATAATTTGGGTCCTTGATGACACAGAACATCCTAATTGTATGGTTCTGATAATGGCATCCTTGTAAAAATGTGTCTGTTTGTCAGAAAGTGGAATGCCAGCATGGAATGAACAATTTGCTCTTTTTACGGTTTAAAAGTACAATGATCAAATCAGAGCAGGGTATTAATGCATCAGCATGCAATCATGGCTCAGGCAATTGATATTGGCACTGCCTAGTTTTTTGGTGGGTGTGGAAATGAACTGGAGAGGAGAAATAAATGATGAAATATAGTTTTTCTGAGTGAAAAACACACTTTTCCACAATAAATAAAATTAGATACATCGCCAAGCTCCACTCATAAGCATTCGCTTGTCATAGTTTCTCAATTCTGTCTGCTACAACCTAATTTTACCCCAGTAACCTCTCCTGCATTGCTGTCACCCTGGCATTTTTCCATTTAAATCAATACCCTGTTTTTGTTCACTGCCTCAGTCCTTTAAACTAAATAACACCTTGAAACCCCCACAAAACAATTTTGCAGAATGACAGAGAATGCCGTTAACCCTGAGTGTTAAGTCATATCACTACTCAGTGCGAGGGAATAAAAACCAACATCACCACCCACAGAAAGCATAATGATGTTTAAGAGCTTTTCAGGCAGTAAATAGTCAGAGATTCACAGCACACAGCGGGATACGTGATATGATTGGCCAGAGCGGCATGAATATACAGTACTATGCAATAGTTTTAGGCACATAAGATGTTTCACAAAAACATTTGTCTTAAGATGGTTATTTATATCTTCAGCTTTAGTGTGTCAATAGGAAATATATAATATATATATTCTTTTATAGTTGCAAAAGGAATGTTTGGGAGTCTAAAATGGAACAGTGCAACAGATGGCATGACCCCAACAGAGCCCCCTACTGAACATCGAGTCAGTCTGGGATTACATGAAGAGAGGAAGAAATGGAGACAGCCTAAACAGATAGAAGAACTGTGGCAAATTCTCCAAGATGCTTGGAACATCCTATCTGCCAACAACCAAGAAAAACTGTGACTAGATGTACCTATGATAATTGGTGCTGTTTTGAAGGCAAAGGTGTTCACACCGAATATTGATTTAGCTTGTTTTATGTTTACTGCACCTTGTATGATGTTAATTGATATATGAAAACTATTTATGGCATTATTTTTGAAGACGTCCACACTATGCAACAGTTTTCACAAGTGCCTAAAACATTTGCACACTACTGTATATGAAAATATACAGTACATAGGTGGTATAATGGAGTGTTCTCAGAGAAAGGTGCTGTACTGTATGTTCAAAAGCATGAATGTGTCAGTGTCTGATCGTATTCTTTATTAACATGAAATCAGAATGTAGCTAAGACAAATTCATGTAATTTCACCCCAACTATATTATGTACACTTTACGAGCCAGTGCAAATTCCAGTGATGAAAAGCCAGCATATACTAATAATAACAAGCAAAGCAGAACACTTAAATAACTAGCCTGCTAGTTCTAACTGCACAGTTGTTTTTAAGCTACTGTTTATCCAAAGTGACTTCAACTTACAGTACATTTATTACCGACACAAAAGCCCCACCAATACCATGTAATACCAGGTACTTAAATGGTACTCCAAGGTACCAAAACTGTAAAAATAAATAAAATAATAATAATAATAATAATAATAATAAGATGGTACGTTTGGTATCTTCTGTTTATGACAATCCAAACAGGTTATATTTGGAAAAAAATAATAATAACAATAATTCCAAGAAAAGTAAATGAACAGTATTTTTCATCCAAGCTATCTAATAATGCTCTCTCTTAGACCCACTTATTCTTTAAAACATAAAACAATAGGGGCATTGAAATGTCACAATGGATGAAAACTGCCCTAAAAGCACAAAGAGGCCTTCTGGTTTTAAACAGTGCTGTAAAAGGCCACTGGAGTTCGAGCCAGTTGCAGTAACAGGTGTAAATGAGAGGCTCTCTTGTGTTAAATGTTACACTTTAGGTCTCCCTGCACATGCTGGGCTGCTGGAGGAGTCGTTGAGATAGGATGAGACAAGGAGCCTCTCTCTGCAGGTCAGTGTGTAACACATGACTCCCCGGTGGGTCTAACGTCCTCAAGGTTACTTCAAACAGCGGCTGTGTAGGAGCAGATAAGGATGGATTCACACACTGTGTGTGTAAGAATGTATCTGTGGAAATGAAAACTTGCTCAGATAAAAAAAAGAGAGAAAAACTCTCTTTAATAAAGGAGCAGCCACTTAACGGAGAGTTGAGACTGTAGTTAATGTCCTAATTTTAAAATCAAACAAACAAAAAAGTAACATGTTATGTTACGACCATGTTTTTTGGACATTTGGACAAGTCCTTTGGAGTAAATAGCGAAATGGTAATAATTCAGTACCATGATATACACTACCAGTGAAAAGTTTAGACTTACTTGATTGAATGTCTTTCACACCTGGAAAAGGTTCCATTTAATCATTCATTATTTCATTAAAATCACAACTTTACTAAACAGGATGATTGTAACACTCCAATGTTTTCTGCTTGTGTTCCTGGCTGCTCATTCATTTGCCAATGCAGCTGATGAGTCTGGCAGGCATTTCCTCTTATCTGTGGCCACAGGTATGAACACGGACAGCCCTAGGACAGGGGTGGCTGTTCTGCCTTGGAAAATGTTCATCATTTTAGGAGTTATGCTCTAGTGAGCTTGCTCTTATTGTTTGCCCAGTGGCCATGGCAGGCAGTTTGGTGATCAGAGGGGGGAAAATCATACGAACAATATGACATTTGGAGAGACAGAAAAACAGGCAGAACGAGGCACAGAGATAGAGGAACAGGCCTCAGGAATTGTCTAAGCTGCCCACAATAAGCTCGAGACATATTATTCTGACAAATCACAGCAATGCTTCAATATTGCATTTTCCTGTCTATCTGATTAAAAATTAATTGTCAGGGCCTTTTATACACAGGTTTGGGAAACAGATCTTGGCAGACAAAATGTTATGTGTGTTTTCTATATGACATGCATATGGCAGCCAGTGTCACTGTCAAGGTGCAAGTAGGTGTAAAATCTGGCTGGGTGAAAGTAAAAAGTTTAGCAATAAGGTACGAGAGCCTGAGTTATATTGTTAAAAGGGGTTGATAACTATATTCACGACATAGCACAGCCTTGACTACCTTACTGTTTTTATAAACTAGTAACTAAATTTATTAAGGACACAACATTTAAATAAAATGCTATTTTACTATGCACATAGTTTTTCTATAATGATATAGAAATAACGATCAGCCTATGGGTCCTGTGCACTGATACTGTATACTGTACAGTATCTAGGTGAACAGGTGTTTTGCATCAAAGCTTTTACTTTATTGTGGATTTTAGCATGGCTTGAATGCTTTATTGACCAGCGTTCAGGACCTGAAATATATATTTTAGAATGTTTATTGAAGATTATTTCACTTTATACAAAAGCTACTGTTTAAAAGCTATTTATACAAATGCTACTGTAATGGTAGCCAGCTGGTACGTGCTGTGCAGTGTGTGTAAACCTCACTCCCCTCGCCTCAAGAGGCGCACTAGCAACTGATGCTAGTGGCTGTAGCCTTAAGCCTCCTCATTAGTGTGCCTGCCTCCCATGCCGAAGATGCAGGTTCGAATCCTTTCCGGAGCGGGTCGAGCAGGACCGGTTACACTACATTACAGTAAAAGTAATAATATTGAAACAAAGTATGCATGGTCATGAGAATTTGCTACAATCTCAAACCTCTAAACTGTAGGGAGTAACAACCAGGTCAGATTATTGCACTTTTTGTTTAGCAAACCAAATGCATATTCATTCACCTGCTAATAATTAAAATAATATTGTTATTTTTTGGGTGAACTATCCCTTTAACAATAATGGCAATGCAGGGTAAATTTCAGCTTTAATTTGGCTCACAGACGGACAAAGCAACATAAAGATATGAATATCCATCAGTGCACCATTGTGAAGGTGCAGTACTTTCTCTGCAGCATTCTCTGCATATTCCACGTGGAACGCTGACGGTGTGCCATACAGGAAGCCATTTACTACAAAATGCCCTCCCCCTTCCAGTGTTCCCAGATCCCAACCTCCATCTCAGATTCACACATGCGACAACACAGAGCTCCAGCATCAGCACTTAACAGGAGCATTGCCTGTTCTACATGCCCTACTTACTGACTCAAAACACACACACAATGTGCATATTATCATATTACATGCCTTGCCTCAGCACCCTGGTTTATGGAGCATCTCAGCGACATGCTGAGAATTATGACTCAATGGTGTGGCACTTCTGAGATCATGACCACCACTTCTGCTACACACACACACACACACACACACACACACACACATACTGTATATCTATAACATACATTATATGTATAAGTGCCACATCAAATTACAGAGCAAGATATGACAACGTTGTGACAAATGCTTTATGATAGGATTACTATTAATATTATTATCATTAGAGTATTATCCATCTGATAAAGTAAGGTGTCACAGGTTCATGCAGGTAGGTCTTCTGGATTTCAAACATCTACTCTATACTGGTCTATTTTAAAAGCCATAAATAATTTAGTTTTCTTAAAGAGCTATTTGACTTCTCTACAGAGTTCTTTGTTCAATTTTCAAGCCATTGCAATCATCACATTTAATCTCTCAGTCTTAGACAGTAAGAGAGAATTAATAAACAAAAATTGCTGGCTGATCTTGGAAGCTGATTTCACATAAAGTTTAGCTTAATGAGAGATGCAAATGATCATTAGCCTCTGCTAATAGGATTGTAATGGCAGAGCCATGGAACACTGCAAAATTGAGTTGAATAGAGTTAGAGAAGCTAACCCAAGACTATTAAATACAGAACTACTGGAGGCCTATTCCTACAGTGACAGATAACCTATAAATACATTTTCAATGGAAAACATTAAGTATTCCCCCAAATTAAAGAAACTGTCTGCATTCTAGTGCATTTTGATTCATACATTGATAATCATTCAACTTATTCATGACATGATGCATTATGCACTGCTGGAATTTATATACAAAACAATTTATTTTATATAAAAAATACATTTATATATACAGTTGAAGTCAGAAGTTTACATACACTTAGGTGAAAGTCATTAAAACTCATTTTATAACCACTCCACAGATTTCATATTAGCAAACTGTAGTTTTGGCAAGTTGTTTAGGACATCTACTTTGTGCATGACATGAGTAATTTTTCCAACAATTGTTTACAGACAGATTGTTTCACTTTTAATTGACTATATCACAATTCCAGTGGGTCAGAAGTTTACATACACTAAGTTATCTGTGCCTTTAAGCAGCTTGTAAAATTCCAGAAAATGATGCCAAAATTCCAAAGGCAGTTAGCCAATTAGCTTCTGATAGGCTAATTGGCTAATTGGAGTCAACTGGATGTGTACCTGTGGATGTATTTGAAGGCTACCTTCAAACTCAGTGCCTCTTTGCTTGACATCATGGGAAAATCAAAAGAAATCAGCCAAGACCTCAAATTGTGGACCTCCACAAGTCTGGTTCATCCTTGGGAGCAATTTTCAAACGCCTGAAGATACCACATTCATCTTTACAAACAACAGTACAGAAGTATAAACACCATGGGACCACACAGCCATCATACCGCTCAGGAAGGAGATGCATTTTGTCTCCTAGAGATGAACGTAGTTTGATGCAAAAAGTGCAAATCAATCCCAGAACAACAGCAAAGGACCTTGTGAAGATGCTGGAGGAAACAGGTAGACAAGTATCTATATCCACAGTAAAATTAGTCCTATATCATCATAACCTGAAAGGCTGCTCAGCAAGGAAGAAGCCTCTGCTCCAAAACCGCCATAAAAAGCCAGACTACAGTTTGCAACTGTACATGGGGACAAAGATCTTATTTTTGGAGAAATGTCCTCTGGTCTGATGAAACAAAATTTTTACTGTTTGGCCATAATGACACGCGTTATGTTTAGAGGAAAAAGGGTGAGGCTTGCAAGCCGAAGAACACCATCCCAACCGTGAAACATGGGGGTGGCAGTATCATGTTGTGGGGGTGCTTTGCTGCAGGAGGGACTGGTGCACTTCACAAAATAGATGGCATCACGAGGAAGGGAAATTATTTGGATATATTGAAGTAACATCTCAAGACATCAACCAGGAAGTTGAAGCTCTGTTGCAAATGGGTCTTCCAAATGGACAATGACCCCAAGCATACCTCCAAAGATGTGGCAAAATGGCTAAAGGACAACAAAGTCAAGGTATTGGAGTGGCCATCACAAAGCCCTGACCTCAATTCGATAGAAAATTTGTGTCTGGCTGAATGGGCCAAAATTCCAGCAACTTATTGTGAGAAGCTTGTGGAAGTTTACCCAAAAAGTTTGACCCAAGTTAAACAATTTAAAGACAATGCTACCAAATACTAACAATGTGTATGTAAACTTCTGTCCCACTGGGAATGTGATGAAAGAAATAAAAGCGGAAATAAATCATTCTCTCTACTATTATTCTTTCACAATTTTAAATATAGTGATTCTAACTGACCTAAGACAGGGAATGTTTTCTACGATTAAGTCAGGAATTGTGAAAAACAATTTAAATGTATTTGGACAAGGTGTATGTAAACTTCTGACTTCAACTGTATAAACAATTTCCAATGTAGAATGTTAATTTTTAGCAGCAAGAAGACAGAATGACTTCTTATTTTGAATGGCAATACATCTCAATTGTGATCAGATTATCAAAAGCTAATTGTGCAGTCCACCAATAACTTCAGGACATCCAGCGGAAGGCCTACTAGTGACCGATAGTAAAACGACCTGGTAAACTCAGTGATAAAATTGCTGTCAGTGTGTACAGGGCTTTAGAATCACAGACTTCTTCCATTTCTCTATGATTTAAATTCTAATATAACCAAGATGTGTAAATGTTATATATGCCATCTTAGATGCCGTTAAAACTGAAGGCATTCTTGAGCTAAAAAATACAATTTAGATGCAGCGCAGCAAACTGAAAAAAATGCAGGTGTCTTGAAAAGCAATTTTGAAAAGTTGCCATTCTTTTTAACCTAAAATGGCAAACGTAGCACTCCAGCATAAGATGCTGAAAAAACAGCTTGGCATAGTGCAAACAATCAAAGACATAGCACATGTTTGCATTGAAAAACAATGGATTAACAGTGCACACGGACACAAAAATATGTTTGGTGTGAACGGCCCCTTCTATGATTTGTAAGTCTGAACAACGAAGCCATTTGTGATGCCCAGTCAGAAGGACTGCACACATACTGTAGAGGATGATATACTTTCTACCTAAACTCAGAAGTGAAAGAGCTTTCAAGCGGAATAAACATGTTTTCAATTCTCCTCTCTCTATCTCTCCCACTTCCTTTCTCCTAAAAAACAGCACTTCCTGTGAGGAGGGGTAATCACAGACAAACATGCACACAGATCCCCTCTCCTGCACAAAAGCTCTTTGCCTCCGGAGCTGGAAAAAGGAAAATTAACATTGGGCCTTGAGTTGGATCATGCATAATGCATACTAGTTAAAACCAGGAATGTTAGACTTTCACTAAAGAAAAAAAAGTACCATAAAGTATCATGGCATGTACCAGAGTTAGTTAATACCTGTTAATACCATGCTACATAAAAATGGTAACTATTTAGTACCCTGGTGTGTATATATAAAGTATATCAAATATCAAATAACCATATGGCATTACCATCTGATACCATCCATGTACCATGGTACTGCAATGTTGCTTTTTATAAGGGTGTGGAGTGGAGCTGTTCTCTCTTTACACCAAACAGCTAATACATTCACATACCATGGTAAATGAATATATGGTAATCATTCAGTACCATCGTATCAAAGTACCATGGTATTACCATCTGATAACACTGTTTCATTGTACCACCTACTGCAGTACTTTTATATAAGGATTGTGAGTTGCAAACAGCTAATTAAACAATATCTAAAAAAGCATATTTTTGCTCCTGGCAAAGTCTTTATATACAGTCTATATACTGTGTGTGTATATATATATATATATACAGTACTGTGCAAAAGTTTTAGGCACTTGTGAAAACTGTAGCATAGTGTGGACGTCTTCAAAAATAATGCCATAAATAGTTTTCATATATCAATTAACATCATACAAGGTGCAGTAAACATAAAACAAGCTAAATCAATATTCGGTGTGACCACCTCTGCCTTCAAAACAGCACCAATTATCATAGGTACACCTGGACACAGTTTTTCTTGGTTGATGGCAGATAGGATATTCCAAGCATCTTGGAAAATTTGCCACAGTTCTTCTATCTATTTAGGTTGTCTCCATTTCTTCCACCTCTGCATGTAATCCCAGACTGAATCGATGTTCAGTGGGGGGCTCTGTTGGGGTCATGACATCTGTTGCAGGGTTCCCTGTTCTTCTTTTCTGTTCTTTTATATTTGCAAAAGGAATGTTTGGGAGTCTAAAATGTATATTTCCTATTGACACACTAAAGCTGAAGATATAAATAACCATCTTAAGACAAATGTTTTTGTGAAATATCTTATGTGCCTAGTATATATATATATATATATATATATATATATATATATATATATATATATATATATATATATTATATTGGACAGAAAGAGTATCTGTGTTTAAAATAGAAATCACAATGATCCAACAAGCAATTAAGATTGTAGCATTGGTTTAGGGTTGAACAAATTGTAACTGAGTGCAGATAATACAAACATCATTCCCATGAGGATGTTGCAAAAAGACCTGTATATTTTCTCATCTAGATTAAAGACTAGAGATTTTAGAGCTTACACCTTCATAAAGATCCAAAAAGATATGTCTCTACTGTGCATCTCACGATCAAAATCTTATTTACAGTTCTACTTTTGATAAATTTACCCTTTCACAATGAGTACAGGCCTTTCTCCAGAGGTGAACTTGACGACTCTCTTGAACTCATCAATATTCACGGTACATTTTTCTTGAGGGATGAGGATGTGATTTGCAATTTATGCTATAGCAGTTTGAGAGGGTCGGATGTTGATCCTCGGCAAAGACAAAGAAACTCATTCAAACTAGAATGCTGCATTAATCATTGTGATAAAAATCTGCTGAGTGGACACATGCAGTTAGCTCAGAGTGAGTGAGAGGGAGGCTAGCATTCACTGCTAATGTTGTGCACTGGATAAGCATGGACAGAAAAAGTTTTGAGATCAAAATACTCATTTGAGGTCAGTGTGGGTCAAAAGTACTGAAGGCTGAGGATTATTTGGAGAATATACCAAATATGACAATGATAGTAAATGCTAATATAAATCTCAGATTGATTTAATACGGAATATTAGTAGCAACATCAGTCTTTAGAGTCTGCCCAACATTTCTTTTCAGATTAAACATAAAACATGCTCATGTACTGACATTTTAACAAAATGTGCTCATTTACTGACTTATAGACAAGACTTAAGCAAATATTAAAGTCAACATCAGGGACTGGCTCCATTCTGGTGTGGAACGGATATTTTTCATGATCCAATCAAATCCTGATGGACAAAATCAAGAATTGCCTGAAATTTTCTACTCACTGAATATTCTGTTTTACTCTAAGTAAAATAGCAGACATGTTCTAAAAGAATCAGATTGTGTCACAATCCACTTTTATCATAATGCCATGCTAGATAATTATAGTAATTCCACAATGTTCAAAAAAAGGTTACAAAAGGCATTTGAAATCATTATTGCTCAAAAGCAGACCATTGCATTTTAAATTCAATTCAACTGGCTGGCAAATGTAAACACCATCATACCCATTTACTGCCAATTATCTATTTGAGAAATGTGTCTGGCATATCTTTGAATACAGTATATTGTTATTTTCACATTAACATTACACAACACTCTCCCTCAAATAAAAAAGCACACTCACGCAAGCAGCCATACACTAATGGGCACCATTTGTAAAAATCAGTCCAGTCAATTTCCAAGTGCCAACACCGGGAAAAGAGGAAAAGTCTTGATGACTGAAGCTATATCCGCTACTCTTGATTGCTCACTGCTCCATTATAGAGCCAATAAAATGAAAAACTTTGCCAAGAACCCTGTCTCTACTCAGCACTCAATGCTACTTGACAGCTTTTGTTGCTTTTTATACTCCTCCAAGTTCAAATGCCTTAGAAAGTTATCCATTTCTCAAGAGAACAGATTATGTTAATTAGATTCATACTCTTCAATGAGGTAACAGTCCCATTCATTTATTTCATTCATTTATTCTTCCATAACTGTCCTTTCAATTTAGCTGTTTTATGGAATACTGCATTGGCTGTTTGATAGCGAGGTAACTGGGTGAAAATCCAAGTACTGTGGGGCTGCTGTCGGAAAACAGCAGTAAACTCTTTCTGGAGCTCAATTCTACGCATCATAAAATAAAATGACTTTCATTCAGTAAAAACAAGGAACATGAATTTATAGCTGCTTCAAACCAAGCATGCAACAAAAAAGGACAAGGATAGATTTTGAGGTTTGTGTACCGCAGTCTGGTCCACAGTGTACTAACGCTTTGTGACAGGAGCGCAGTACATCTGGGTAAAACATGACTTTGCTGTCAGCATCTGTCCAGTACAGCAACACTGCAAGAAATCCTCTAGAGGAAAGTGTAGTTGGAAACCTTAGTCATCCAGCCTGTTTCAGGTAAAAACGGATGCAGAGATAGCAGTGGAGGCTTTCAAGTCGACAGCTGTATGCTCTCAACACATTTGTACGGGACGATGAAGCTTATTATTTATAGAAGGTCTGACTACTTGGATAAGTCTTGAAGAGGGTGAATGTGAAAGTCTCAAAAAATAAAGGCTGCAATTAGAACCAAAAAGGGTTTTGGATGTCATGTAAGAACATTTTTCAAGATCCACAGAGAACATTTTACTCTCAAATGTATTGATTTATTTATTTATTTACAATCTATGTACTTTACTGGTAGCCTACTTAAAAGGGATAGTTCAACCAAAAATGAAAATACTCTCATCATTTACTCACCCTCATGCCATCCTAGATGTTTATGATGTTATATAATAATATTTCAGCTCTGTAGGTCCATACGATGCAAGTGAATGGTGACCAAAAAAATGTAAGCTCCAAAAACCACATAAAGGCAGCAATAAAGTAATCCATAAAACAACATTGGTTTAATCCATGCCTTCTGAAGTGATCCAAATCAGCTTTGGGTGAGATCAGGCCAAAATATAACCCCTTTTCATTATAAATCTCGCCATTGCAGTCTCTAGGCACAATCATACACTGGTGGCCAATAGTTTTGAATGTACAGATTTTGCTGTTTTGGAAGGAAATTGGTAATTTAATTAACCAAAGTGTCATTCAACTGATCACAATGTATAGTCAGGACATTACTGATGTAAAAAACTGCACCATTGATTTGAAAAAAGTCATTTTTGATCAAACCTAGACAGGCCACATTTCCAGCAGCCATCACTCCAACACCTTATCCTTGAGTAATCATGCTAAATTGCTAATTTGGTACTAGAAAATCACTTGCCACTATATCAAACACAGCTGAAACCTATTTGGTTCATTAAATGAAGCTTAACATTGTCTTTGTGTTTGTTTTTGAGTTGACACAGTATGCAATAGACTGGCATGTCTTAAGTCAAAAATGGCAAAAAAAGAAACAGCTTTCTCTAGAAACTCATCAGTCAATCATTGTTTTGAGGAATTAAGGCTATACAATGCTTGAAATTGCCAAAAAACTGAAGATTTCATACAAAAGTGTACACTACAGTCTTCAAAGACAAAGGACAACTGGCTCTAACAAGGACAGAAAGATGTGGAAGGCCAGATGTACAACTAAACAAGAGGATAAGTACATCAGAGTCTCTAGCTTGAGAAATAGACGCCTCACATGTCCTCAGCTGACAGCTTCATTGAATTCTACCCGCTCAACAGCAGTTTCATGTACAACAGTAAAGAGAAGACTCAGGGGTGCAGGCCTTATGGGAAGAATTGCAAAGAAAAAGCCACTTTTGAAACAGAAAAACAAAAAGAAAAGGTTAGAGTGGGCAAAGAAACAGACATTGGACAACAGATAATTGGAAAAGAGTGTTTTGGATCTTAACCCCATTGAGCTTTTGTGGGATCAGCTAGACTGTAAGGTGTGTGAGAAGTGCCCGACAAGACAGCCACATCTATGGCAAGTGCTACAGGAAGCGTGGGGTGAAATGTAACCTGAGTATCTGGACAAACTGATAGCTAAAATGCCAAGGATCTGCAAAGCTGTCATTGCTGCACGTGGAGGAGTTTTTGATGAGAACCCTTTAAAGTAGTTTAAATTGAAATAGTAATTGTTCACGTTATTAATGTCCTGCCTATACATTGTGATCAGTTGAATGCCACTTTGGTGAATAAAGTACCAATTTCAAGAGCAAAATCTGTACATTATTCCAAACTTTTGGCCACCAGTGTAATTTCAGACTCGATTACACTTCCTAGTGCTTGACGCAAGCACAAAACGCTAGATGGCAATAGGAAGTGTAATCAGCCTTGAAATCATGATTGCCAAGGAGACTGCAGATGTAAAGATTTATAGTTAAAAAAGAGCTACATTGTGTTACCTTTTATTATGCCATTTTAGAGCTTCAAAATTTTGGTCACCATTCATTGCATTGTATGTACCTACAGAGCTGAGATATTCTTCTTTAAATCTTCATTTGCGTTCAGGAGAAGAAAGAAAGTCATACACATCTGGGATGGCATGAGGGTGAGTAAATGATGAGAGAATTTTCCTTTTAGGGTGAACTATCCCTTTAAATAAACCAAAATCAATACAGTGATCTGAAGAACATATAATGTAACATTAATGTAATTGTTTTCATCACAGATATGAAAGAACTGAAAATGTGTGTTTATGCCATATTTAATATGAATTGTAATTATTTTATCAAAATTAATATTAATAATGTTATTGCTAAGCAAAAAAAGCTGATATATCATTTAATAATATGAGTACTTTTTGAGCTGTTGAATCGTTTCACAGGTAAGGAACTGAAAATGTGTTTATATGCAATATTTAATATTAATATTAAAAATGTTATAGCAAAGCAAATGTATGATCTAATTATATATGCAAAAACAAATGTTTTTTATTAGTTTTGTTGAATCTTCACAAATATGAAAGAACTTAAAATATGCTTGTGCATTATTTAATATTAATATTAATTATGCTTACAATAATTCATATAAAGATTAATAGCATTATTGCTTAGCAATAACAGCTGACATACAATTTATTAATACTAGCAACAACAACAATTAAAAAAAAAAAAAAAAACACCACTCAGAATTTCATCTGAGCTAAAATTAAAGTAAAATTAGATAGCACTGAAATGTAATGAAATTTAAGAGCACTGATAGTTTAAGCACCTATTATGGGGCATAATTATTTATGGGTTGCATGAGATGAAGCCAAATTAAACCATGAGCAATTTAATTTCATACTGCTAAAAATAAATCAATAAATATGATAACTGCTTAAGGCACAGAGCAGTACGCCCATCTATCACGTAGCACAATAAGGCCTTAGGGTTTGTGAGGTATCATCTTACTTGTGGAAACCATCTGTCCATGAACACAAGCCTCGTGGTTAATGAGGAAGTTTTTGCGCATAGCACGGCCTCCCAGCATGCCACAGAAACGTGATCAAAATACCTCAGGGGCCATTAGTACAACTCTCTGATTCAGAGACAATCCTGAATTAGCATTCACCTTTCAAATTGCTCATTCTATCGACAGGCACACTGACATAAAATGCCTGGCTGTATGACCTCATTAGAGGGCAAGTTTAGGTGCTGTGTCAAATGTCTATCCACCCAAATCCAGCAATTGCATAGGCTGGTGGACTTGAATGAGATATTGTCAGAGTACTTCCTTATTTTTCAGTTTACACAATATATTTCACTGACATGATAAGGGTAGTGTCCAAAACCAAAGGCAGCTGCCTTGCTTACCAGTCATTTACCATTTTTGTTTGAAGAATACCTCCGGCTAAAGGAAACAAGTTTCAGTCAGGTTTCCATGGCACCATAACGTCAAAACTAATGATCTAATGATCAAATTCAAGAGCTTTAGACATAACCAAGCACATACAGTATTTGATGACTACAGTGCTTATTTCCCTGTAGAAATGGAAACTTAAGTTGACATTTATTAAATAATTCTTTCAAACACTCCAACAGATGCCATATATTTTCTTTCCACCAACTACCAAACCGTACGAACAGGATTGTGGAATACATCAACCAGATGAAGGCATCTTTGTAGACAGGCTTTTACGCAAAAATTGGATTTTTTCAGGTTTTGGACACAGCCAAGAACTGTGATAGTAATTCAAAAGGGAAGCTTTTTGCATTTCATGTCTTATCTTTGGACTTTTTATGTGACCTCCATATATCAATGACAAAGATGATCAATATCCTTATACTTTTTTTATATAAAGTCATATGCTCTTTTTTTCATATATCGACAATATGTTAATGTCCAACATAGGGAGAAAACTACAGAGCAAAGTTTATGGCTTGCTTCACTAAAAGTGACCAGAACTCATACATTTTTAATAAATTGTCGATTTAAGGCGACATGAGCAAGAAACGCCATTGGCAAGTTCATACAAATGTGAAGCAATGAGATGCAGCAACTACTAGTGGGAATGCTCACATGGTTCACCTCCTGTTGTCAGGCAGTACAGTCAAGTAGAAATGCCTACAAAAGACCAACATTCCCTAAACTTGCCGACTTCCAGATATTAAACTCTTATCAGTGTGAATGCCCCTTGCAAGTAAACAGTGTGACATGATGAAATAGATCTCTCCCCATTGCAGACAATAATATGGAGTTCCTAGTTTTCACATTTTGACCAATCAGGATTTCTGTAGCATAATTTACTCATCCTCATGATATCCCAGGCATGTATGAATTTCTTTCTTCACCAGAACACATTTGAAGAAAATTAGAAAAATATCTTAGCTCAGTAGGTCCTTCAAATGTAAATGGATGGTGATCTGATTTTTGAAGCTCCAAAATTCACAGACAGTCAGCATAAATGTCAACCATTCATCTCCAGCTGTTAAATTAATGTCTTCTAAAGCAACACGATCACTTTTGGTGTGAAAAAGATAAATATTTAAGTACTTTTTTTAACTCTAAATCATGCTTCCGTTCTGTAGTGGTATGCACGTGGGATGTAATTGCACTGGCATTTGAAACATGCGAGAATTGAGGCAAGTGAGGAGTAACACTGTACAGTACTTGGTTTATATCTGTATTTATCTGTTTCTTTACCTACAGTGGTGCGTTTGTGTGCTTATCCTAGATGTCTCAACCGAGTGAAGAACGTGAGATTACCTGTATCACGGCAACACGAATACGTCACACGAAAGACAGCTTGAACTCCAGCCTCTCGTGAAGCTTACCAGAATGGATGATTTAGAGTTAAAAAAGTACTTAAATATTTATCTTTTTTCACACCAAAAGTGATTGTATCTCTTTAGAAAACATTAATTTAACCGCTGGAGTCGCATCAGTGATGTTTATGCTGACTGTCTGTGATTTTTGGAGCTTCAAAAACACACCTGGTATATCATGAGGGTGAGTAAATAATGAGAGAATTTTTTTTATTTTTGGGTGACCTATCCCTTTAAATCAAACCTGACATCAAAATGCTTTCCATTAAAATAAATAAATGTAGGGGTGTCTCCAGACGTATGGACCTGTGATTTTGTTTACATTACATTTATTCGATCAGTCTTGTGCCTCGGACAGGCCCACTTTATTTCAGTTAAAATAACGAGCATGCTAACAGAGGGCACTACAGATCTAGGCTTTCATATGGAGAGCTTTTCATCCAGCTGGCTGCTCTGATATAGACACCTGCCAAGACGAACCTGAAAGTGTAAGTCTTCTTCATGTACTCCCATTTCCACATTGAGTGATAAGAATAGAGTCAGACAGTGAGGATGAACCTGCTTCAGAAATAACTGATCATAAAAAGAAGCAGCTTAACCTGCTAAATGAATAAAGGTCAAGACTAATGACAGTTTCACACTGCACACGAAAGCAGGGCTTATTTCGAAGACAATATTAACAGGTTACAGTATTCACACTACCTGCCTAAGTAGCGCAGTATTGCGTTGTTGCGCATACTGTGCTAAACTCAGCAGAAAATATGGTGATAATGCACTATAAACATATTTAGCAACACAATCTTTTATGAAGCAACACAAAATACAGTTTAGGGTTTGGGTTTCATTCAGTGTAAATTAAGTACCATTTGGATGTAAATGTGATCGTTCAGATGAGAACGATCATAGTTCAGACCCGGGATTGATGTAGGAACTGCGCTCAGCGACTGACCTCGGTCTCCGGGCGACGAAGGTCACGGCGCGGTCTCTCGGGCGGGCGATGTCCACCCTGGTGGTCCAGGAACACCACATTTGGCTCAAGATGAGAGAGGCTGACAAGGTACGGTTCCTTGACGCCCCCATCTCCCAGGTTGGCCTGTTTGGCGACACCGTCAAGGACTTTGCCCAGCAGTTCTCGGCAGTGAAGCAGCAGACGGAGGCCATTCAACATATCCTGCCCCGGCGCGGATCAAGACCCCGCACCCCATCTGCTCATCGCCAAGGGCGTCCTCCTGCAGCAACAGCACCGGCTCCGCCGCAGCCCGCCCCCACAGCCCGGCCCCAGCGTGGAGCCCACCGCAGGAAGCAGATGCCACCCATCTCACGGCCGGCCTCCAAGAACCCGAGAAAGGCTTCGAAGCGCCCCTTAGACGGGCGACCCAGGGACGAGGAGACCCGCTGCTCTGGAGCTGGTGAATAGACCACTTCATCCCACAGTGGAGGGCTGGGAGGAGAATGTTTTGTTTGGTTTTCATTTAATTTCGCCGCATGCCCAAGAGTCTGCAGTACCCAAAAGTTCAATAAAAGAGCGGTTTTCTTGTTCCCTGGGTCACATATCCGGTGCGCATGGCCGTCATCACGACCACCGTCCACCATTCCATTTCAGAAGGTTTGGCGCTCCAGCGGCCCTGCGTGCCCAGCTGTAGCACAAGCATGCCCACACCGGGATGGTTCCGACAGACTGCAGGGACGATATACTTCCTCCCCCCTCCCCGACCGATCCTATGGTGGGTATCAGGAGCCAGGTAAATGCTTCGATATCCCTCGACGTGGTGCCTCAGGCTCCGCCCCACCGCGAGGCCCCACCCGCTGGTACGTCCGACGAGATTGTCCCTTTGGTCCCCCTCACCCGGAGCTTGGATGCGTGGCTTGTGCTTTCCAACCCGTCGCGATGGCTGATCCGGACCGTCTGACTCGGCTATGCGATTCAGTTCACCAGGCGTCTGCCCAGGTTCAGTGGCGTCCACTTCACCTCGGTGAAGGGCGAGAACGCCGCTACCTTGCGCGCGGAAATCGCTACCCTTCTATGGAAGGGTGTGATAGAGCCTGTCCCTCCAGCAGTACCGAAGAAAGGCGGTGGGTTGCGGCCAATCTTGGACCTGCGAGTACTGAACCGGGCTTTGCACAGACTCCCGTTCAAGATGCTGACGCAAAAATGCATTCTAGCGAGCGTCCGGCATCAAGATTGATTCGCAGCGGTAGACCTGAAGGACGCGTACTTCCACGTCTCTGTTTTACCTCGACACAGACACTTCCTGCGGTTTGCTTTCGAAGGCCGGGAGCACCAGTACAAGGTCCTCCCCTTCGGCCTGTCCTTGTCCCCTCGCATCTTCACGAAGGTCGCAGAGGCAGCCCTTGCCCCGCTAAGGGAAATGGGCATTTGCATACTCAACTACCTCGATGACTGGCTGATCCTAGCTCACTCTCGAGAGTTACTGTGCACACACAGGGACCTGGTGCTCAGGCACCTCAGACGGCGGGGGCTTCGGGTCAACTGGGAAAAGAGCAAGCTCTCCCCGGTTCAGAGCATCTTTTTTCTCAGCTTGGAGTTGGACTCAGTCTTGATGACAGCACGCCTCACGAACGAGTGCGCACAGTCGGTGCTGAACTGTCTGAAGGCGTTCAGGCAGAAGACAGCGGTTCCACTGAAACTCTTTCAGAGGCTCCTAGGGCATATGGCATCCTCAGTGGTGGCCACACCGCTCAGGTTGATGCATATCAGACTGCTTCAGCACTGGCTTCAGATGGGCATGGCGCCGCGGGACACATTGTGTGGTCGTCACGCCGATCTGTCGCCGCCTCTTCAGCCCTTGGACCGACCTGACATTTCTATGGGCAGGGGTTCCACTAGAACAGGTCTCCAGGTGCGTCGTGGTTATGATGGATGCCTCCAAGACGGGCTGGGGCGCCGCATGCAACGGGCACGCAGCCGCCGGCTCCTGGACTGGCCCGCGGCTACGTTGGCACATCAACTGCCTCGAGTTGTTGGCAGTACTGCGGAGGCTTCGGCCGTTGATCCAGGACAAGCATGTGTTGGTTCGGACAGACAACACGGCAAAGGTGGCATACATCAACCGCCAAGGCAACTTATGCTCCCGTTGCATGTCACAACTCGCCCGCTGTCTCCTCCTCTGGAGTCAGCAGCACCTCAAGTCGCTGTGAGCCACTCACATCCCGGGCGACCGCAACATCGCAGCGGACACGCTGTCAAGACAGGTTACGCTCAGGGGAGAGTGGAGACTCCACCCCCTGGTGGTCCAGCAGATTTGGAGTCGATTCGGCCGAGCACAGGTAGACCTGTTTGCTTCCCATGAATCCTCCCACTAGCTGCTTTGGTACGCCCTGACCGAGGCACCCCTCGGTATAGATGCGCTGGCATGCAGCTGGCACCCAGGACTACACAAATATGCGTTTCCCCCAGTGACCCTACTTCCACAGACCTTGTGCAAGGTCAGGGAGGATGAGGAGCAGGTCATCCTGGTAGCACCCTTCTGGCCACCCAGACGTGGTTCTCGGACCTCACGCTCCTCACGACAGCCCACCCCCTGGCGAATTCCCCTGAGCAAGGACCTTCTTTCTCAGGGACGGGGCACCATCATGGTACCTACGACCAGACCTCTGGAACCTCCATGTCTGGCCCCTGGACGGGACGCAGAAGACCTAAGTGGCCTACCAACCGCGGTGGTAGACACAATCACTCAGGCTAGGGATCCCTCTACGAGGCACCTGTATGCCTTGAAGTGGCGTCTGTTCACTAAGTGGTATTCTTCCCAATGTGAAGACCCTCAGAGAGGGGCGGCTGTCCCCCTCCACCTTGAAGGTGTATGTAGCCGCCATTTCGGCACATCACGATGCAGTGGATGGTAAGTATTTGGGGAAGCACGACTTGATCATCAGGTTCTTGAGAGGCTCTAGGAGGCTGAACCCCCCCCAGACCGTGCCTCATTCCCTCATGGGTTCTCTCTGTAGTCCTTCGGAGACTACGGGGAGCTCCCTTCGAGCTGTTGGAGTCAGCTGAGCTAAAGGCACTCTCTCTGAAGACTGCCCTCCTGACTGTGCTCACTTCCATCAAGAGGGTAGGGGACCTGCAGGTGTTCTCTGTCAGCGAAATGTGCCTGGAGTTCAGTCCGGGCTACTCTCACATGATCCTGAGACCCCGACTGGGCTATGTGCCCAAGGTTCCCATGACCCCATTTAGGGATCAGGTGGTGAACCTGCAAGCGCTGCCCCAGGAGGAGGCAAACCCAGCCTTGGCATTGCTGTGTCCAGTGCATGCTTTACGCATCTATTTGGATCGCACACAGAGCTTTAGAAACTCCGAACAGCTCTTTGTCTGCATTGGCGGACAGCGGAAAGGAAGCACTGTCTCCAAATAGAGGATCACCCAATGGGTCATTGACACCATTGTGATGGCATATCATGCTCAGCATGTGCCGCCCCCCACGGGGCTACGAGCCCATTCTACCAGGAGTGTGGCGGCCTCCTGGGCCCTGACCAAAGGCGCCTTTCTAGCAGACATCTGCAGAGCAGCGTGCTGGGAACACCCAACACCTTTGCGAGGTTCTACAATCTCTGGGTTGAGCCGGTTTCGTCCCGTGTTTTGTCAAATACGAACAGGTAAGTTCTGGGACAGCTGGCCGGGTGTACCACTTGCGCATAGCGCCTTTCCCTCCTTTGAGGTGAAGACGTGCACTGCTGACTCCCAGTAGTTTTCACAAAGTGGTGATCCCTGGATGACTTTCCTCCTTAGCCCTGTGGCAGACGAGTTTGCAGAGAAACTCGCTGCCGGCCCAGTACATGTGCTAACTAAGCGCTGTACTGGGGTAGGTGCTCCACATGTGCTGGTTCCCCATAGGTGGCCCCATGTGATGTATATCTGCTGCTAAATTGTTTCCCTGTTGGTAAACTGCGTCTTCCTTGGGCAGAGGTTCCTCTGCCCCCGGTCACCGTGTTTGTAGAGTTCCTCCCCTCTCGGGTAGGACGTCCCATGGGATTTCTTAACATGACATACTTCCGACAAGACTCGGTAAGACCATGTGATGTATTTCCACTCAAAATCCCCCCCCCCCCCCGTGGTCTCTGCAGTGTCTTCCCCTTGGGAGTGACACCCCCATGACTTAGACACTTATGACCCCAGTCAGTAAACGAATTCCACTCTTTTTGGGGAGAAAAGAGAGGAAAAGAGACCACGACTGGGCTAGCCTGTCCCTATTTTTTGGGCAGTTGAGCGTTGGGGGAGGTTACGTGATGGCCTGGTGCGCTGGCTACGGGGCACACAGCGGTCTGCCAGTCTCGCACCACCAGTCCATGTAACACAGTTCAGCTTATTGTGGCGTTTCGTATAGGGACCCCTAGTGTCACTACATCGACACAACGTCGAATGAGTGACAGATAGGGAACGTCCTGTTACTTTCGTAACCTCCGTTCCATGATGGAGGGAATGAGACATTGTGTCCCTCCTGCCACAATACTGAACTACCCGCTGAAATGACCGGGACTTTGTCTTGGCTCCTCAGCACAAAACATGAATGAGTGGCTGCATACCAGCTCCTTTTAATTCCACTTGCGAATTCTCATTGGCCTTTTTTCAAAGATCAGAGGTGTTTGGGGCTCCCAAGAGTGAAACCTAGTGTCACTACATCGACACAACGTCTCGTTCCCTCCATCAGGGAACGGAGGTTACGAAAGTAACCAGGATGATTTCTGCATAGCGCAGAATTTTGGTTACATAGAGAAACTCTGTCACTGTAAAAGCACAATGCAAGCCTGTTGTTGCGACATCTGCACTTTATGCAAACTATGCATGTTTATGATTAAGATTACTGGCCACTGTGCAAAGACTGTCCAGTCCATGCTTGAAATACAAGACTGAAATGCTATAATAATTAAATTAAATACTGTACAAAGTGTGTTTCTCTCTGAAAGCAGTGAAGCAGAATATGATCTGGGCCAGGAAAACCCATGGCCCTCTAATCGCATTAGCTACATCACTGCTGCTCAGGCTTGCTGCTGCCAGCATGAAGTATTAAAGACCACCCAAATACCCCTCTCTCTGTCTAATAACTCCCCATTCCACCATTGCATATTCCATGCATCCACCTTTGCACAATAAATATATATATTTTTTGCCACATAACCACAAGTTTTGGATCTAAATTTAAACCTTGATTAAACAAAATTTGATCATGACTACTTTCATTTTATCCAGAGATATATAAAAAAAAAAAAGTCTGGACGTGATCAATTTAATCGAATAATAAGGTAAAAAGACAATGAATAAATAAAGATGATGCCACAATGCTTTTAGCTGAAAAGCAATGCTGTTTGTGCAATATTTAAATATTATACAGTAAATCCACTCAAATATTTCTTATTCATTTTACGTCATCACGCATTATTTCTAAAATCCAAAATTCTTTGTTTATTTCCAGGTTTAATTAATATTTTGAGTCTTATACTTTCAAATGTGGTCTCAGACTTTTGAACCCTACTATATTACTGCATAAAGACTTAATCTTTCACAGAAAAAAATGCAATGAAGAAATTATCAAATCTATTTTAATTATTAAATAATAGACTGCCGTTTCCATATCAAGTTAAAATGCCAACACTCCTCAGTCTGACTTATCATCTTGACACGAAAACCTAGCTGAATTATAACCCCAGCTGAATTTCTGCATTTAGGAATATGGAAAGGAAATTGAATCCAACTGTATATTTTGACAGGTTTTTAAACTACATTCATCTGAAAGCTGAGTTCAGCATTATTGAATTTTATAATGCAATTTTGAATAAAAGCAGAACAGTAGCCCAGTGGTGCACAAACTATAATAACCCACACGCTTAAATATCCCTACGAAAACATTATAAAAAAGAAAAAAAAGAACTGGCAATACCAGGCAAATCTTATTCAGCAGCACAACATATCTTGACTGTCTTATCTACACTTTTTATCTCCTGCTGGCAGTATAAAGTGAGCTTTTCATTTTTCACCAGCGATAAAAATCAAAACATTCTCACAGTCCTTCTGAATTGCTATTGGTTTATCAAGGACCAAGACAGCAGGGACTCCCTTCATCTGTCTTAAGTCTTTCTTCTAGTTTCTATCTGCCATAAATGCTCTTGTGGAGCATCGCTTCACTGAACACAAGCTTCTAAGGACAAGCAAGGAAGTGGATTCTTTGATTCTCTGTCAAAAGAAATAAAAACGACTACACCGGGTCAAACGGTTCCACCGGTCTCCTTCTTATCTTCCACTGCCAGTAGGTAATTTATAGCCAATTCCTCTATATCAGTGGTTTTCTACTGGTTTTGGTTCATGACCCAGATCTTACATTAAACATCAAGTGATGACCTAACACAGTACCAAAATTGCACAACAGTAAACAACAATTTCCTTAAAATTAAACATTGAAATGTATAAATAAGCAAAATTATTAACATAAGCTGAATGAGAAAAATGCATAAAATACACCAGAAATGTGATTTACCTTTGAACCTGCATATTTAATGTACACTAGTTTGGCTTATACTTTACTTTGCGCAGTTTTGTTAATGTTTTTCAAAGATAAGGGCATGTAATGCAACCTGTTCTTTTGGCACCTGCCTAATATGGTTAGCTTCTATCAAGTGACAGATGAATCTGTGCCAAAATATTGTAGAGTTCGACTAGCCTTTGATGTTAACAAAAAAAGATTGATTATCTGGCTAATAGCATTTTATTATTTGCATTTAGCATTGTTTTTCCATATGTCCCTATAAGAACAGATTTGCACCCCATTTCTAAGTCGCAACCCACCAGCTGAGAACAATTACTTTATATGATGTGTTTTTATTTGGGATAAAAACTGCCAGTGGCACTCTCTGTCATCGATCCATTACATGTTGTAGAACACGGGCTGGGTTGTAAATCAAGCGGCCAGGTTGCGTGGTGCTGGCAAAGCCTTCTCACAGCGCCAAATACACACAGAGGCGGCCATTCATCATTTTGAAACAGGAACGTGGCTATGCACAGCTGATGTATGCATGTGTTCAACAAGCACTAATCTATAAATGCCCTCTTAATCAAAGCAGATGGATTGATTGATGTCATAAAGAAATACAGCATGTCGTAAAACAGTTTCTCACAGATTTAAAAATCAGGATCCATCAAGCTGTTCCTCATTCTTTGCTTTGCGAGCAACGTTGGGTTATTCTGACTCTGGCTTCCACACAGGGATAGATAGGGATCTATAATGTTTATTATGGGGTATTTGACCTTTTTTAGGCCAAGGACATCTTGGTAGATAGAAAGACGGTGCAGAGACCTGTAGCATATTGCATAAAATATAATGTTGCATCCTAAGCCTGGCCTATATTAACAAGCATAAAGTGTCAAATTAATGCATTTACATTCAGTTGTTATGATGCTTAAATATCAAGCCATTTAATAAAATATTTTAATGTGGGTGGGACAATTACATTTTTAGATGAATGTAGCTTCTTAAAAAGATAGTTTCCCAAAAAAGAAAATTCTGTCATTGTTTACTCCCCCCTCTCATGTTGTTCCAAACCTGTATTACTTTCTTTCTTCTCTGGAAAACAAAACAAGATGTTAGGCACAATGCTAGGACTGATAGTCACCATGCACTTTCATTGTATGATAAACGAGCAGCATTAATATTCTTCCAAATTTCCACAGGGTTACACAGAAGAAATTGAATCATACAGATTTGGAACAACGTGATTAAATAATGAAATAATTTTCAGTTTTGGGTGAACTATCCCTTTAAATTCAGCTTTGGTTATAGCCCCTGTTTTTTGGGAGTCCCCAGTTTATTAGAGGGATTCCAGGTGACATTTTAGAAAAACAAAGACTGATTTCAAGTCCAACAGAACATCATTTCACCAAATCCTTTTTGTGATCTTCTGACTTTCACTGAAATGTCACCTTCATTCAAACTGGCTTCAGCTTTCTTGTCAATCAGTGGAAGCACAAAGGGATCTGTATTGATGCACTGAGCTGATCCTGCAGGATTTCTGACACTTTGTCATTCTGCAAGAGGGGGCGAGGGGACTTGCTTGACAATCACAAACATACAACACACACATTACCAAATGGTAAAACAGCGATTTCAGAAATAAACACACAAACCAAGTGGATTCTAAGTAAGTATAGAGTAAAGCCCCAGTTGTTGTAAAGGCACAAGGGTAAAGAAAGTAACTTTGACTCCATAACTTTGTTTATTTATGGGTCATTAATATATTACAAGGTGCTAACACCTAAAGAGACATGTGTATCAAGAGACATTTAAATGTCCACAATCCACATCATGACTTTGGGCACCAACTACTAACATATTTTATCATATTTTATATATACAGTTGAAGTCAGATGTTTACATTCACTTAGGTTGAAGTCATTAAAACTATTGTTTTTAACCACTCCACAGATTTAATATTAGAAAACTATAGTTTTGGCAAGTTGTTTAGGACATCTACTTTGTGCATGACATGATAAATTGCCTTTATGCAGCTTGGAAAATTCCAGAAAATGATGTCAAGCCTTTAGGCAATTAACCAATTAGCTTATGATAAGCTAATTGGAGTCAATTGGAGGTGTAGCTGTGAATGTATTTTAAGGCCTGCCTTCAAACTCTGTGCCACTTTGCTTGACATCATGGGAAAATCAAAAGAAATCAGCCAAGACCTCAGAAACAAACAATTGTGGACCTCCACAAGTCTAATTAATCCTTGGGAGCAATTTCCAAATGATTGAAGGTACCACGTTCATCTGTACAAACAATAATATTCATATAAATGCCATGGGACCACTCAGCCATCATACCGCTCAGGAAGGAGACTCATTCTCCTAGAGATGAACGCAATCAGATAGAAAATTTGTGGGCAGAACTGAAAAAAACATGTGCAAGCAAGAAGGCCTACAAACCTGACTCAGTTACACCAGTTCTGTCTGGAGGAATGGGCCAAAATTCCAACAACTTTTTGTGAGAAGCTTGTGGAAGGCTACCCAAAAAGTTTGACCCAAGTTAAACAATTTAAAGGCAATGCTACCAAATACTAACAAAGTGTATGTAAATTTATGACCCACTGGGAATGTGATGACGGAAATAAATCATTCTCTCTACTATTATTCTGACATTTCACATTCTTAAAATAAACTAGTGATCCTAACTGACCTAAGACGGAATATTTTCTATGATTTAATGTCAGGAATTGTGAACTGAGTTTACATGTATTTGGCTAAGGTGTATGTAAACTTCTGACTTCAACTGAGTATAAACTCAGCAAAAAAAGAAACTTCCCTTTTTCAGGATGCTGTATTTTAAAGATAATTTTGTAAAAATCCAAATAACTTTACAGATCTTTATTGTAAAGGGTTTGAACAATGTTTTCCATGCTTGTTCAATGAACATTAAACAATTAATGAACATGCACCTGTGGAACGGTCGTTAAGACACTAACAGCTTACAGATGGTAGGCAATTAATGTCACTGTTATAAAAACTTAGGACACTAAAGAGACCTTTCTACTGACTCTAAAAAACACCAAAAGAAAGATGCCCAGGGTCCCTGCTCATCTGCGTGAACGTACCTTAGGTATGCTGCATGAGGACTGCAGATGTGGCCAGGGCAATAAATTGCAATGTCCGTACTGTGAGACGCCTAAGACAGCGCTACAGGGAGACAGGAAGGACAGCTGATCATCCTCGAAGTGGCAGACCACGTGTAACAACACCTGCACAGGATCAGTACATCCGCATATCACACCTGCGGGACAGGTACAGGATGGCAACAACAACTGCCTGAGTTACACCAGGAATGCACAGTCCCTCCATCAGTGCTCAGACTGTCCACAATAGGCTGAGAGAGGCTGGACTGAGGGCTTGTAGGCCTGTTGTAAGGCAGGTCCTTACCAGACATCACCGGCAACAACGTCACCTATGGGCACAAACCCACCTTCGCTGGACCAGACAGGACTGGCAAAAAGTGCTCTTCACTGACGAGTCGCGGTTTTGTCTCACCAGGGGTGTTGGTCGGACTCACGTTTATCGTCGGAGGAATGAGCGTTACACCGAGGCCTGTACTCTGGAGCAGGATCGATTTGGAGGTGGAGGGTCCGTCATGGTCTGGGGCGATGTGTCACAGCATCATTGGACTTAGCTTGTTGTCATTGCAGGCAATCTCAACGCTGTGCGTTACAGGGAAGACATCCTCCTCCCTCATGTGGTACCCTTCCTGCAGGCTCATCCTGACATCCCTCCAGCATGACAATGCCACCAGCCATACTGCTCGTTCTGTGCATGATTTCCTGCAGGTCAGGAATGTCAGTGTTCTGCCATGGCCAGCGAAGAGCCCGGATCTCAAACCCATTGAGCACGTCTAGGACCTGTTGGATCGGAGGGTGAGGGCTAGGGCCATTCCTCCCAGAAATGTCCGGGAACTTGCAAGTGCCTAGGTGGAAGAGTGGGGTAACATCTCGCAGCAAGAACTGGCAAATCTGGTGCAGTCCATGAGGAGGAGATTCACTGCAGTACTTAATGCAGCTGGTGGCCACACCAGATACTGACTGTTACTTTTGATTTTGACCCCCCCCCCCCCCCCTTTGTTCAGGGACACATTATTCCATTTCTGTTAGTCATATGTCTGTGAAACTTGTTCAGTTTATGTCTTAGTTGTTGAAATGTTTCAATGTTCATACAAATGTTTACACATGTTAAGTTTGCTGAAAATAAAAGCAGTTGAAAGTGAGGACATTTCATTTTTTTTTTTTTTTTTTTTTTTTTGCTGAGTTTATATAAAAATGTATTCCTCACATCTCGATATCCGAACACAACAGATTTCTAAAACTTCCCACAGACTTGCTGCAACTCCCTAATGTGGAGTCAATCACATCAAATGTTATCAGAGGCAATTTTTGAGTTTTTCTTTTTGGTGCACAGAAAAAAGATGTTCTTGTTGCAGATGGATTTACACGAAAGGAATATCCCATGAGAAAAGCCCACCAGTACAACAGAACTTTAGGAAACAGACCTTAAATTATTCACTTGTTTTCCTCTGTGTAAACTTACACCAAAAATCAAAGCGTGACCTTATTCTTTATCAGGGTTTTGGGAATATCCCAGCAGGTTTGTAAGGCTGGAGATGCAGCTGCCGTGCCATCTAGTGGCCTTCATAACATATTACAACAGGATTTACAACCACGAGGTGTTGAAACCACTATGAATCTCATGTAGTTGATAAATTAGTGTTAATATTTAGCCCACAATCAGGGTTCCCATACTTTTTAAACAATACATTATCATGGCATTTCAAGTTGAAAGTGATTACTGGATAAGAATGTAAAAATAATAAATAAACTCTGATGACTGATTCACTGATGAATTAATTGTATAGACCAATTCATGGGGGAAACATTTTTTTTTTTTCAAAAGAGTGATTTGCTCAAAAATTGGACATCACAGTGACTTGCCAGCCAGTTTTACTCTAAAACAGTGCAATATCTTAGCCAATGAAATATTTTAGAAGAGAGTATAACTACAAAATATTCAGTATTTCAAAGTCCAAAGGCTTTTACGATTACTTTTATTTCCAACCAGGTCTGGAAAACACACATTTAAAATGTATCCAATATGTCTAGGTTTTCAATGATCTTGGGAGCCCTGCACAGTGTTTTGAGGTTGCTATTTCATGTTTTAAAAGACATGAAAGGAAGCAAAGGTGACCTACTTCACAGAAACTTAAGGATTACTAAATGAAAACAGAAGACTAGCGAGTGAGCAGCTGACAGCAGCTTAATGGAGACACTGTATCATAGTGTCAAGAGGAAGACATAATGACCGCCAGTATCTGCCAAAGACAAACACTCACTGGCCTTCTAATGGCCTGCACTGTAACCCAATGTCACACGTCACACAACAAATTAAATCTCATCAATGGTAATATTTTTTGGAAAGCGAGTGCTTTGTCAAGATGAGGCCTGGTTTCAGGGCAAGTAAAGGGGCAGAATGTGAAAATGAGCATTTTATTTTATTTTTTTTGATTTTTCCCCTTTTTCTCCCAATTTGGAATGCCCAATTCCCAATGTGCTTTTAAGTCCTCGTGGTCGCGTAGTGATTTGCCTCAGTCCGGGTGGTGGAGGACGAATCCCAGTTGCCTCCGCGTCTGAGACAGTCAACCCGCACATCTTATCTCGTGGCTTGTTGAGCGCGATGCCATGGAGACATAGCACGTGTGGAGGCTTCACGCCACCCACCGCAGCAACCACGCTCAACTCACCAGGCACCCCACCAAGAACGAACCATATTATAGTGACCATGAGGAGTTTACCCCATGTGACTCTACCCTCCCTAGCAACCAGGCCAATTTGGTTGCTTAGTAGACCTGGTTGGAGTCACTCAGCACGCCCTGGGATTCGAACTAGCGAGCTAGCGAACTCCAGGGGTATTTTACCACTAAGCTACCCAGGCCCCTGTGAAAATGAGCTCGAGACACGGCTCTGTTAAAACTGCAGCCCAATTATTTTATGACAACATCTGATTACAGGGGAAGTGTTTCATTATTGCAGCTTCTTGTCAGGTTTGGGTCCAGGAAATGGCAGGACTCAAATGCAGAGTAGTGATCAAATTAAACGAAATTTAACTAAAAAAATAAAACTACCCGAAGGGGAAAAATACACAGTCCAAGGTGACACAATGATGACGGCTGGGCTGGAGCAAGGAACCGACGGGAATCCACATGAAACGACCGACAGAGACCTAACAGGGGACATAAACACAAGCAACATCCCACAACAAACTGGCACCAGACAGAGCACAAAGGAAAATGATAAACGGAGAGAAATCAGGAGGGTAACAAGGAAAAAAATGAGGAGGGCAGGTGAAAACAATCAACTAATAATCAGACAGATTACAAGGCAAATGAGAGGGTGGGGTTATCACTGCAGACAAGACAGACACGAATGCACAAGGAAAATTCAAAATCAAGTGCATTCACATAACATGAGACAAAACACAAGTGCCTGGACTCTGAGTAAATAAACCAAATCAACCGAAGTGGCTGAATCCAGACACAAGACATATAACAGACATGGAACACGTACATGTCAGGGCTCTGCCACAAACGGGGTGGGTGGGGGGTAAGAGACTAAGGGCAGAACCCTGACACTGCTCTTTTGTAGCATGACTAGAAACAAGATTATTCATTTCAACTGGACACACGCTCACACACAAACAAACTTTAGTAGATTATACTATACAAACCAGATGATACAGATGAGTAAGAACAGCACAAAAAACACCTTAGACAAGCCCCCCAATATTCAGATAAGTGGTCGATCAATATTGGTTTTTCAGTGGTTGATTCTTAAAGGTGGAGAGTGCCATTAAAACATTCTCCTACCCCAGCCTAATATACAGACACATAATTACATAAATTAAGTAAGCCATTTGTAGGTTGATTTCCCCTAAAAAGTGTCATATCAAAACATTGCTTTATGTTTGAGCATCCCTAATAGCCTTACAAAGAAACATTGGCTCAACCAATTGCATGAGTTTGCGGCGGAACTATCAGTTTGCTGACCAATTGCAGGAATGGTGGAGCGTTCAGGAAAGTTGTTTAGAGAAGTCGTTATTTTTACAATTCCATCTGGTGTCACTAGTAGCACAGAAATTACATGCTTCACATTTAAATTATTACATTTGGTCCACCACAATCCTAAACATGAGGTTACATTCTTGAAAAATAGTATAAAAGATTTAATTATACAAACTACAAGCCCTTTCTATCAACCAAATGGACCTCTGTGCCAGTCAGAATGTGGCCGCAACCAGATTAATTTGTACTTCCCAAAAAGACGTTCATTCGTGCCATGTTTGGCTCTGAGCTTTATCAGTGGGATTAACAGTTTGCCTCTTCACAGCCATTAATAAAGAATGCCATCTAGTGAGAGCTCAAAGAACAGAGCTGATAACTGCAGTCCATCGCTCTGTGCTTCAATATACTCTGAGACATGGAGGGTTGGACAGTAGGAAAAAGAAAGAGATGGAGTAAGAGGGCTTTCACGGTAGGTGGATGTAATGTGTAAGGGATGGGCAAGGAGGAGGTGGGCACCAGCAGAACAGTCAGCGTAAACTTTAATGACATAAACGTAACTTAAAACAACACAAAACACATAGAAGCACACACACACACAGTCTCTCTCTCGAACAGGCTTCTCCGGCTCCCCTTTATGTCTCTCTCCTGCTGATTAGTTGACTCAGTGCCGGCCGTGCACCCTCACGGCCCGGCCAAGCCCTCCTCCTCATCACACTCCTCCCCTGCCCGATTCAGGCCAGGGCACCATCCGGACTGGCCTACTCCCCCCCCCACCCCCATCTCTGGAGGGGAGACCCTGCCCTTCCGGCCATTCCTCCGACCCATGGCGGATGGAACGGCTCTTCCCCTTCCTGCCGGATTTCTCCAACTCCTGGCGACTGGCAGCGACTCCTCCATCCCCCAGCGGACGGCCGTGGCTCCTCCGACGGCAGCGGCAAGGACTCCATGACAGCGCATCCCTCCTCCTTCCTGGGTTTTGTCTCCATTGTAATAGGTAAAGGTGGGCGAAGAGGAGGCAGGAACCAGCTGAACATTCAACGTAAGTTTTAATAACATAAATGAACTCAAATCAAGTTAAACACATAGACACACACACAGTGGCCGCATGTGGCACTCTCTCTCTCGAATTGCTGCCTCCGGCTCGTCTTTATCCCCCTCCCAGCTGATTAGCCCGATTCAGGGCTGGGCGTGTGTTCTCACGGCCCGGCCCCGCCCTCCTCCTTGTCACACTCCTCCACTCCCCTCCCTGTAGTTGCCCTTCCGGCCGTGCCTGCCGGCAGGTCTTCACGCCTTTCTGGAGCCCTGGGAGAGGGGATAGGGGAGAAAGGGGAGAGAGAAAGAGCGAGGCGGAGGGACAGAGAGAGAGAGAGAGGAGAGAAATGCGCGGCCGCTGTGTGTGTGCTCGTCTATGTGTTTTATGTTATGTTCCAGTTCTTTTATGTCATTAAAGTTATGTTGACTGTTCTGCTGGTTCCCGCCTCCTCCTTGCCCATGTTTACGCGTAACAGGAACTATTCCGTCCGACAGGGGTCGGAGGACTCGCTGCCGTCTGCCAGATGTCCGAGGAGTGGCTGAGGACCAAGCGACGGCGTGCCTGTGGACCGGCGAGCCAGTTTTCTCTCTCTCTCTCCTCTCTCTCTGTCGCTCCGCCCTGCTCTTTCCCTCTCCCCTTTCCCTCCCCTCGTCTTTCCCAGAGCTCCAGAAAGGTGGGGAAGACCTGCCGGCAGGCACGGACAGAAGGGAACCCCCCCCCCAGGCAGGAAGGGGATGGGAGTACATCATGCTGGGGGTCCCCGGCCTGAGTCGGGCGATGGAGGAGTGTGACAAGGAGGAGGGCCGGGCCGTGAAGACACACGCCCAGCCCTGAATCAGGTTAATCAGCTGGGAGGAGGATAAAGATGAGCCAGAGGACACAGTTCGAGAGAGAGAGCCACATTCGGCGGCTGTGTGTGTGTGTCTATGTGTCTGTGTTTCATGGTGCTTTCACACTAACACTTTTGGTGCACAGCCGAGTTTGAATGACGTCAAAGTTTGGATGGTATGAACACTGTTTTCCGAACTCGGGTGCGCACCTGCAAACCACACCCGAGTCCACTTGAAAAGGTGGTCTGGGGTACGATTCATGTGAACTCCAATACGGTTCGCTGCTGAAGTGAAACCTTATTGATGACGTATAATTTCCATCTTTGCAGGCTCCCGATCGCAATTATTATGGTTTAATTCATTTTTTATACCAGTTTGTGTCCAAATAAATCACCTTCAGAGAGCAGCTCACAGTCTCCACATCTCTTGTAACGCATCTGCAGGCTCATGGCAGACAAACGCTAATATTCTTCACATCATTGCACATTCAATGCATTCATGGGAGACAAACATAATTGTTGTTTTGAGCATGTAAAGTTTTGGTGGTAAATCCAAAGAGATGAATACTTCAATAACACAGTGAAGCTGATGTCTTCTTGAATTTTTGCCTAGATACAGTGGTAAACAGCTCCCGCTGTACTCACATTGATGACGTAATTGGACTGCGGTTCGGACCCAAAAATATGATGTGAACAGAGACCAGTGGGGGCAGGGGGAGGGGGGAGGAAGTGAACTCGGGTTCGGTCCAAGCAATCGAACCAAGTGTGAAAGCACTCCAACTTCATTTGTTTTATTAAAAGTTGTGTTTACTGTTCAGCCGGTTCCCACCTCCTCCTTGCCCACCTTACACTGTATACAGTGGACATTTAAAACCAGTCCACCATATGTTAGAATCACCCCTGCTGAAAACCAGATAGAGCTCAGGGCAGCTCAAATTGGTTATTTTCATGGCTGAGATGTCTAATGAGGTCCAAATAAAAGATGTGCAAGGCTCAACATTAAGGATGGCTTGAGGCCAAGAATGATGCTGCATTTCCACTATCCGTCTTCTGTTTGTTGATACTTGTTTTTTTGCCTTGCAAACTTAAAAGATTTGAATTTCTGTGATGTGTATTATTGAATATTGTTGTTGAACATTCTACTGATTAAAAAATGACACCAAGGTTCAAGTTATCTAGCTGGCTATTGTGGCTAATATGCATGAGGTTTTGTGGAAATTGCAAGAATGGGTTGTGACAGTCTTAGAAGCATACGTTAGAATTGGCTGAATATGTTTCGCACCATATGTTACCTGCTCCATCCATTTGAGTCACTTTGTCCCAAAAACACATTCTGAGTTTTATGCACTAAAGTATAAAGAAAAGTATGTATATGATTATATGAGGCTTTCCTTTTTACTTTTTAGTCAATAAAACTCAAAATGTGGTCACATATGTTATTAATTTCTCACAAAAGTGTGTTTATGAATATATAGCTGTCATGTAGTTACACTGTAACTGTATAATTTCCAGCTATTATTGCAAGTAAAGAGAAATCCTAAAAAACAATCAAACAAACAAAAACTAAAATAAAATTTGAGGTAGGGCCAGTGGAAATGTTCCTATTCTATTTTATTCTCATCCCTCCATTTCACTGCTTTAGGAAGTATACAGTAAGTGAAAGTAGGGAAGTGGGGATTTTGTATCTTTGGTTTTATTTTAAATGACACCACTGAGTATCAAACAAATAGAGATAAAATGTTGACAAGTTTGAAAGCTATTTATACGTGTTTATACCACTAATCCCAGTGTTGCTGACTACAATTCATTGAATTGCAATGTATGAAGTTGTTTCAGATAAACTGATATAGGATATTCTGTGTCTATATAACTAAATAATTTCAAGAACAATCCAGGTGGTACCATGTTTACCAGTGACATACTGTAAAACTGCCATTACTCATCTGACATTGCACCATCGTGGGAGTTTTTTTGGACAATAAAACTACATTATCAAAACAAATTTTTTGGCCATTTGTAAAAATAAATAATAAAAGTACTTCTGAGATGTACTGCAAAGATGTTTCCAGCAGAAATTATTCACAAAGGATAGAATGGAGATATGGCTTTAATCATATGTCTCTCTGTCCCTTTAAACTCTGCATGAAAGCCTTCTCTGCATAGATGGTCAAATTACACATCACTTTGGGTCTACAGCCTGACTGTCTGTCCATTTAAAGAGATCAATATGTCTGCTTCTCTAAGGACCACAGATGTTCTGTTTGCTGTCCAATATGCTCTTTCTGTCTCACTCAATGTGTCTATTGTGCTTTAGATTCACCTGACTGCAATCTGTTGCTATGAGGGTAAGCAAGAATGTGTTTCAGTAGTAGCAGTAGGCCTAAATCCTGTGGAAAGTCTAAATCAGATTTCACCCAAGGTACTTCACTTCCTGCCACCATGATAAACCATGGTTGCATCCCGTAATATCTACATGTACAATTCTATATTCCACACTCATTGTCCATTTCACTGTATGTGGTATGCATAATCAGGATTAGTGCATCTCAAATCATAGTGCAGTGAAAATGGTATGCAAAAGTTGCCCTTATTCACCATTTAGTACACCTTCTAAGAGTCTAGCTGCATCCGAATATGCATTCTTCCTTAATATTGTATGTCAAAAACAGTATGACAATGAAGAAGGATGTCCAAATCCTCTGCAGTCATAAAAGGGTAGGCGAGAAATACCCAGATGACCAACTACATCCAGAGAGATTCTTAAGTGCACATCCACTGGACACTGTCCTATCCCATAATACCACGGGAGCTGAGGAGACATCACATTCAAAATGCTGAATAAAAAAATAAAAAAAAAACAGCAGAGGACTATAAGTTGAGCAGCTCTTTTCAAATGCATGTACTGTATCCAAAAATGTTGTTCCTTGTGCTTATATTGCGCTTGTTTAACAAGAGTAGATTATTTTTGCGGTTGTTGTTGCTACGTCATATTTTGTATGAAGTTTGTCTGGAATGTATTCATACTACTCACTTGCATAACTGCATACTTTTTTTTTTTTTTTTGACCAAGAAGTGTACATACAGATGCAGTACATACTCTGACAATACTGCATGTGATTTTGAGTTTTGGACTTATATTGCCCTCATATTGCTCTTCTGGTAATATGACTAACTCTTCTCTGCTGAGGTATGCAAGTTGTAGTCAGTTGTAACCCCGCCCCTTCAAGAGTCCATCATGTAAACAAACCTGGCTTAAGAGCATCTAGTGAAGAAATTAAGTTTTTTTTTCTTTGGCTGGTTCCCTAACAAAACCCTATTCCCTTCCCCAAACTATACTGGTTACGGGCCCACTGGCTTGAATTCACATTTTGAAGAAGGAACTTACTACATCCTCAAAAGTATTTATATTCCAAACACCAGTGAAGTACATACTTGTTGGTGTGCAGTAGAAGTATCCAAATTGGAACTGTTACCCTTTGTATGGTCAACTGCACCTTTATGCTCCTCCACCTATCTATGTCTTTAAGTCAGATAAGAGATACAGCTAGATTATGTAACACATTAGATATACTGTATCTACAAACAATCTCCATTAAATTGCCTTCAGCCTTCCTATCTCCTCATAAATGAAACAAAATAACATTAAACCATGTAAACTGCCTGAGTCTGATCTTTTTTAAGCTCTCCTAATGGACAAAACTTTTCACATTTCGGGGTTTGGAACGAGAAAGCTAACTGTAGATGGGTAAACGTTGCCGCTTGCGTGTAGAAGTAAATGGAAGAACATAGCAAATATTATGATGGGATTATGTTTCCACTCTTAAACAAGAAACAAAATCTGCCAGTGGCGTAAGAAAAATAAACCTGTTTTCCCTTTGAATTAAGTTTATTTTTCTTACCCTACTGGCAAACAGTTTTTTTTCTTGTTTTAAGCATTTATCTTACTATATTCAGTTAGATTTCTCTCAAAACAAGATTTAAAATCTTAAGGAAGTTTGCTTGTTAAATAAATAAATCACTATTTAAGAATGTTTAGATTATTTTACTAGAAAACAAGACAAAAATACTTTTGTAATAAAGCAGTGAATTAATGCTAATATAATGCAAAGTGTAGTGATTTAAATATACATTAAATAAGTACATTTAAAATAAAAAGTTTGATAGACTTTCCCTGCCAAATTAAGTTTGAGAAAATGCCCATTTATACAGTTGTGTTGTCTGACTCTTTCGCAAACTCATGACTCACAAAGAAACCCACTCCAAAGCTACCCACCTGTCTGCAGGTGGCACTGCACCAGTCAATCATTCTCTCTCAGGGGATTCTGAAACATTCTCTCCACTGTGGTCTACTGGGGAGCAGCTACTGTGTGCTGAAAATAGCCCGGACTTTGTTGAGCTTTGATCAACACTACTGGACTGCAAGGCAGGGAAATTAGAGTTGACTGAACCATTCCAAACCCAAAACCGTTTCCATCTCTCTCCAGCATTAGTTTGAAGGTCTGTTTTCCTTCTTATCTCATCAAAAATGCCATTTTTGAACATGATTGTGCTGAGGGAGCTGAACTGGTGTGATACAACACAACACTGCGATTCTCCTCAGAAGGCCATTTTCAGAGCGGTCAGGGTCCCAGCTTATTTGTGGAGGCAAGAGGAGAGAAGTCTTTACTTTAAGCCAAATCTCATCTCCGCACACAAACAGACATGGCAATAAAACTCCTACATGGGCCCTGCGTTATCTCTGGGCTTGGAAAGAGCTTAGTCTGCAAAGGAGCAAAGGCAGGAGAAAGAGAGAGAGGGTTGGGTTTAAAGAAAGAAGCTATTTCCTTGCTTTTAATAGAAATAATTTTTCGTGTGCCTAACATGTGGCAGGATTCCCTGTGCGCCTGCCGGACTTTACCTTCCTGCAGCCATGTATTGACCCATACCACCAAAATCGAGCTTCCTGGCATGAAGCTGATAGCATAGAAAAGCTCATTTTAGCAAAGGAACAAATTAGCCTGAATATGAACCAAAAACATTTAGACTTAGTAACTGCAGAGAAGCAAGTGTGCTCTGTCCTTTTGTATTCCTCATCCAAGCATGTACAGAAACTGCCACAAATGCTTTGAAACACGAATGAATGGGTAAAGAAATTTCAAGGTCACAGCTGTTCTTGTATGGAGAGATACCATTTAGAGCTGAATGAATACCATTCTTTCACAGAGCCAACTACTAGAAAATACACCTCAATTTTTGTATTGTTTAAATGATGTAATCCTGAAGAAAATCCTTCTACCACTGCAGCAAGTGTAAGCCTAACTGATGTTTTGTTTACACACAGTAGAATCAAAGTTAAATAACACAAATGACGAGCACTTCTGTTTTCATAAAAGGCAAGCAGGTTGTTTTATATTCATAAAAATGACATGAACTCCTTTACATCTTGTTTTCCTTTTTGTCATGTTTATTGATAGGGAAAGTAGAGAGAGGACAGGAATGGAGAGAAGAGGGGGAACAGGAATGATGTGCTCATCTCGGCAATGAAATTACTGGTAAAAATGTTACAGTACATTCAATAAATGCTGTTATTTCTGGAGCCTAATAAGTTTTCACAAGTTATATTTAGTTAATATTAAAAGGTATTTTATATGTCTGGTCACTGCACATTATCATCAACTAAATATTGTCGTCATCAATTAAAATATATGCCATTTTATAGTGGACTAAAAATGAACTAAAATTAATGAATATGATATGAAAAATCAGAGACAACATTTAAAGGACATTTTTAAAAGACAAATAAAATATATGACTACAAAAAAAAAAGAAAGTGCAAAATCATCTGGCAGTCACATGGCCTGCAAATTCTGTACACTTTCCTCTATTTTGATGTTTAACACTGTGCCAATCATTGCATTTTTTTGGTAGTTTAGTCTGGCTAATTCACAGTGACATGTGGCAACTTCATTGACGAGCACATTAGGATTTGGCCTTAAAGGGATAGTTCACCCAAAAATGAAAATTCTCTCATGATTTACTCACCCTCATGCCATCCCAGATGTGTATGACTTTCTTTCTTCTGCAGAACACAAATTAAGATATTTAGAAGAATATTTCAGCTTTGTAGGTCCTCAAAATGCAAGTAAATGGGTGCTGAAAATTCTGAAACTCTAAAATCCACATAAAGGGTGCATAAAAGTAATCCATATGACTCCAATGGTTAAATCCATATGTTCAGACATGATATGATAGCTGTGGCTGAGAAACAGATTAATATTTAAATTGTTTTTTGTCATAATTTCTCCTCCTGCCCATTAGGGGGCGGTATGCAAGAAGGGTGTGAATTACCAAAAACAGAAGAAGGAGAATGAGAAAGTGAAAGTAAAGTGGAAATTGACTGGGCAGGGAGGAGATTTAATAGTAAAAAGGACTTAAATATTGATCTGTTTCTCACCCACATCTATTTAATCACTTCAGAAGGCATTGATTTAACCACCATAGTCATCTGGAGTACTTTTTATGTTGTCCTTATATGTATTTTGGAGCTTTAAAATTTTGGCACCCATTCACTTACATTGTTAGGACCCAAATAGCTGAGAAATTCTTCTAAAAATCTTCGATTGTGTTTTGCAGCAGAAAGAAGTTCATACACATCTGGGATGGCATGAGGGTGAGTAAATGATGAGAGAATTTTATTTTTGGGTGAACTTACCCTTTAAGTCTGGAATTTCACCACCTAACATCTGCCTGGAGTCTCTTTCCTGCCTTACACCTCCTGAAGATATAGGGTGACAGAGAAAGATGCCTGGCTGGACACGGGCTGCCAAGTCCATGCCAACTGCAGACACCTCTCTGGAGAGCTGCATGGTGGAGGACGGAGATAAGGGAGGACATGTGGTGTACCTTGGAGGGACAGAGTGGCAGGATGGGAGCAGCACAAGCAAGAGGAGACCGGATCAGAAGCAGTCTGCTGTGACCAGCTAAAGGCAAACTCGTACACCAACAGGAAGCATTAACTTAGCCCATTTTAGGTTTTTGTCCTTCAATGTCTGACAAAATATCACACCAGTGGCGGATTTAGGCATGGGCGACATGGGCAGTTGCCCAGGGCGGCATCTTGCGGGTTTCGCCCAAGGCACCATACAATCCCCCCCACCCTGTTGAACAACTTTGGGGGCGTGTTAAAGCGGGTTTCGCCCAGGGCGCCATACAAGCTAGAACCGCTACTGTATCACACCACTTATAAACTTTAATTAACTGCTTCCTTCTAGTTTAAAAGGTATGTGGCTGAGGGAGTTATTTCCTTAACTTGTATGTGGATAGCTTAAATGATCGATGGCTAGCGTCCACATTTCAGTTTTTAAGGTCAACCTGCAGTATGCAGGAACTATGAACAGGATCACAAGAAATGCCAAGCCGTTGTTTGCTATACAATCTCCTGCTAAAGCAAAATATACAGCAGCAAAATTAAGTAATACCAAAAATTGTCAATAATATTTTTCTGATTAAAAAAAATAAAGAAATCTACTTAGGCCTGTGGCAGTTGTTCCATAACCGCCTAATTGGGATTATTAAAGGAATATTCCGGGTTTAATACAAATTAAGCTCATTTTCTGGCAAAACGCTGATTACCACAAAAATTTATTTTGACTCGTCCCTCCTTTTCTTTAAAAAGATCAAAAATATGGGTTACAGTCAGGTACTTGCAATGGAAGTGAATGGGCCATTCCGTAACAGTTAAAATACTATAAAATTACAGCCACAAGGCGTAAACAATATGCATGATAACATGAGTTTAGTGTGATAAAATTGCTTACTGAAATCAATAAATAAAATTCATATAAAAAATAATATTTTTATGATTAATTGCCAATTTATACTTTCATAATCAGGACATTCTTTATAGTAAAAAAATATATATATATATATATATATTTTGAAATAAAATATACTTACATATACTCCCAACTCAAATAAGTGGCAAAGACCAACTAACCCCAATAACCCCCTGTTTTTGGACACTTTCAGTTGCAGAGTATATTCATCTTTGGTGACAAACACGCCAGTAAGTTGTATCGGTGAATTGAAAACGTTTAAGTGATGCTGCATCCACGGCAAATGGAGAAAGTAAAACATCTAAGACCATTGTCATTTAGTTAAAAAGAAATTACTAATGAATTTATAAATAATGGTGTTAAAAGTGATCTCACTCCTAATATTAAAGGAATGTTCCGGGTTCAATATAAGTTAAGCTCAATCAACAGCATTTGTGCCATAATGTTGATTACCACAAAAATAAATTTAGACTCGTTCCTCCTTTTCTTTAAAAAACTTAAAAATCAAGATTACAGTGAGGCTCTTACAATGGAAGTGAATGTGGCCAATTTTTGGAGGGTTTAAACACAGAAATTTGAAGCTAATAATTTTATAAAGGCACTTACATTACTTCTGTTAAAACTTGTGTATTATTTGAGCTGTAAAGTTGTTTAAATTGTCATTTTTACGGTCGTTTTAGGGTTTGTTGACATTACATCGTCATGCTAACGAAGTTGTAAATTGGCTATAACTTTACACAGAAAAGGTGTGTATATTTTATCTCAATAAAATCATGTTTACATGCTTATCCTTTATGTCTTGTGGCTATACTTTTGAAACAGCGAGTATTGGCCCCCATTCACTTCCACTGCAAGTGCCTCTCTGTAACCTTGATTTTTGCTTTTTTTTAAAGAAAAGGAGAAATGAGACGGCATTTTTTTTTTTTTTTTGTGGTAATCAAAATTCTGCCACAAATGCTGTCAATTGAGCTTAACTTGTATTGAATCTGGAACATTCCTTTAATTGTAATATTGCTATGGTACATGCAGTATTGAGTGAACTGGTTAATTGTTTAAATGCACTGGACCAAGTTAAAGGTGACAGGGTATTCAATGTTTACTCAATAGAAAGGAGTCTTCATATTTTATCTCATACTTGCAGCTCGCTTAACTGGCAGCTCTACTCTGATCTCTTCTAGGGATTAAAATCTCCATTTGCAATGTGCGCAGCACTTTGCTTAGTTAGTCCTCTCGACAAATGCAACTTTTTTCATTTTCTATCCAACTTCTCAGAGAGTCCCCTCAGGGCCAGTAGTGGGAGCTGGGACCATGAACCACTCTATAATGCTTACAGAGACCTCAAGTTAGGGGTCCTTGTCACAGTGCAAACAGAAAAATAATTACAACACCTTTCCACATTCCTTCTGCATGCTTATTATCTACCAATTATTTATACTTCTGTTCTGCAGTACACCAAAGCAGACATTCAACATTCTGCATGTAAAACATCTTGCGTATCACAGTCCATTTTACACCATGAAGAACATCACATATTTTTTCCAGCTATGGATGGCCACATTTTCAACAACTTAATGAGGCAAGCATGTTTATAATGGCTTGGAAATGACAGGAAGCTATTATCTGCCATCGTCTCAATACCCTCCTCCCGCGATTTAGCAGCCACAATGCACAGCAGCAATGAACAGATTGTGTGGGGTGCATTTGTCCTGCTGTCTTTCAAAAATCATGATGTTCATTAATTTTTACATTCTTTTTCAAAAGACCCAACACCTTTAGGGATGCAAAAAGACTACATATTTTAAAATTCGACTATGCAGTAGGTTGCCTGAACAACTAGTCAACTTAGGAACGCCCTGTATAATTAGGCAAGTTTCAGATTTACCTGACCCCAGTTGGACACATTTCTTAGTTTACATAATTCTTGCTTTCAAAAATAAAAGCACAACAGAAGAGAGAAGAATGCAGGGGTCTCTAAAAGTTGGATGACTTTTAACTTGATAAAGCGTCTTTAAAATGTTGTGAGGTCCCCTAAAAACAGTGTAAGATGCAACGCAATGGCCAAAGATGTCCATTTGAATGTGTATGGCTGTAGCAGTGGTGCCTAAAAGAGGATGAATTCAAAGAAGCAAGCTAATTAAAGCAATGGCACTAAATATATATATATATATATATATATATATATATATATATATATATATATATATATATATATATTTTTTTTTTTTTTTTTTTTTTTTAACTAGTCAACCTCTAGTCAACCATTGTGATCCGTCCCTAGACACCACTGCTACAGACATTCCGATTTCTTATTTTTTCTGTTTCTAAGCCCCACGGAAATAAGTGCAGAGCATGAGGCCACAAGGGTGAATGTGAGGTGTAAACAGAGTGGAGGTGACACCTGAAATGTAAGGAAGATGCTTATAAATATATTCTTTTTATGCTACCTGTCAGCGTGTTTAACAGCTGTCATCTTACAGAGCCACAGCGAATAAATCACAGCTACAGACACCAGCCGTTGCCCCAGGCCCGATAACATACTGCGTGTTCAACACTCTCTGCCAGACACAAGCTGAAGCCTTCTGCTCATCCTCTCCAGCCTCAGACATTAACACTGACTCCAATGCAATCCAACTTCACCAGAGGTTTGTTCCAGAAACTTCCAGAAAACACAAATGAATCATCTAATTTAAATGTGTAATATACTAACACCATCCAATCAAGAATCTGCTGAAAATCTGTGTTCATCGACTGCATAGTTGATTTTGAAAATATGTAGTTTTTTTGCATCCCTAAGGTGTTGCTGTCTTTTGAAAAGCTGGAGGAAAAGAAAAATGTAAAAATTCATGAACATACATCTATGCAGAAAACATGCAGATATTGAATATAACTGAACAAGCAGAGATTCAGTCAAATCAATCCAAACCAGGGGGGTACTTGCAAATATTAAGATTTTGAAGATCTGAAGATCTCACCTGAATGTTGTGAAATACACTCCATATCAAATGGCCAAAACCATAACATTATAAAGCCAAGCTGAACCTAAGAAGAAGTAAATGAGTCCAGGCTGGGCGCCATGAACTAGACAGACAGTAAATATCAAAGGGGTCCTCTTCCCTGTTGACAGGGAAACGCCTCCAATGAGTGAGAGCCATAGTGAGGTCACGCAGAATCCACCCCAGTCATGAAGAGACTGAAGGCTCCACACTGCACTCAGAGGAATTGAAACCAAACACTGCAAGTACTTCCAGCACATCTTGGGACTACACCAAATTAATCCTCCCATCTGGAACGATGTCAGAGAGTTTTAGTGCACAACCCTGCCTTACAGGGTATATATCAAACTTTAGTTTCTTTTTAAAATGTTAACGAAGAATTTCTTTTATCTTTAAAAAAATAAATAAATAACTAAACCAGAATAATTTAGTCTGGATGGCAATTTTCCACCCTTTCTCTGCTTTTTCAAAGACTTCTGTGTAGACTTTATGTGTGAAATGAGTAACAAGTGCTTTTGCAGCACTCACACAACATAGTGCCCAATATAGTTTGCGCTTCCCCATTCTTCAATAACAGCCTCTTTGCAAATCCTTCATTGTGTTGTTTAACATTCATAACCTGGATTGAAATGTACTGTTAAACTGTTAAGGTCAGACTAAAATGATCAAAGAACAGGTTAAAAATACACTTCAACCACTAAAAATTGGCATCCTTCTAAAGGATATGCAGAGCAGTAGGTGCAACACACAGCCAGGATCATTACAAGGTTTGACAGATTTTCACACATTTTACACTTTTCATTTGTTCATCTAATATTTCGGAATACCATGACTGTTGCTGAACACCAAATACGTGTGGTTGATGCGGTCACGTGTTTATTCCATCTTAGTTCAATAAATGGTCATTTCTTGGAGTTAGAACATTGTCCATACTGATCTCTTTTTGATTGAAAACTCAATTTTCAGTTCCCTATCTGTCACTCACTCGACATTGTGTAGTGACACTAGGGGTCATACTTGGGAGCCCCAAACACCTCTGCTTTTTTGAAAAAAGGCCAATGAGAATTGGCAAGTGGAATTTGCATGCCACTCCCCCGGACATACGGGTATAAAAGGAGCTGGTATGCAACCACTCATTTAGATTTTCTCTTCGGAGCCAAGCAGTTGTATTCAGTGCACTGAATTCAATTCCCTCCAAAGACACACCTCAAAACTGCTGGATTTACGGCGCATTTCAGCGGCTTCTCCCCCTCTGCACCCGTAGAGTGCAGAGAACGCCCCTGGGCACTTCGGCAGAGTGAAAATAAGAGAGTATATTCTAAAAGAGTATATTTTCATTCACAAAAAGAGTGGCACACACACGGAACATATCTTTAAAGATGCCTTTCCATTTGTGTGTTATTCCTGGTTGCGGTCGTTATCTCTCCGCTTCTGACGGCCACGATCGTTGTGTTACGTGTCTGGGCACTGCCCACGTGTAGACATCGTTCGTGGATGAGTCATGTCCTCATTGCGAGAACATGACCATGGCAACGTTGCTGTCGCGGCTCGCTTTTGTAAGAAAGCAAGCTACCCCAGCGGCTCCCCGCACCGGTCCTTCTACCTACGGGTTTGAGGCCACGTCGGTTAGCACTGGGGGCGATTTGGGGACATCAATGGGACCACCTCCGCCGGGTATCCCCCCACGGACCTCCCATTCCCCAGCATGCTTGCTTCCCCTGATCGGGCTCTCGCACGAGACCGCTGGCTCGTCTCAGCGCGAGTTCGACTTCTCGTTCGGAGCTCGGGAAGACGATGAGTTATTGAACGCAGCATCGGAGAGCGGGCTCATCCAGTCTGACGCAGAGGCTTCGGCTGGGCTTCCTCCTTCGGGAACGGTCGCCCAGTCTCACGCCGACGTGGAAATGATGGACATGCGAGCGTCGAGCTGAAGTGGAACCCTCCACTCTCCCCTGAGTCCTCGCGGGTCGATGATTGGTTCCTAGGCCCCGCTCCTTTCTTCCCGGAAGTGTATGAGGAGCTGACGATCATGGGAGGCACCTTTTACTGCCCTGTCCTGGTCTTTCAGCTCCCCCACTCTCACTAACCTTGATGGTGGAGCAGAGTGCCACCACCTGGCACAGGCGCCCGAAGCTCCCGTCCAGGGCCTGTAGATTTATGTCGTCCCTGACGACTGTGGCCTGCGGTGCCGCTGGACAAGCCGCCTCCGCCCTGCACGTCATGGCTCTCCAGCAAGTACACCAAGCCAAGGCGCTAAAAGAACTGAACGAGGGTAGTTCTGACCCGGGATTGATGCAGGAACTGCGCTCGGCGACCGACCTCGCTCTCCGGGCGACGAAGGTCAAAGTGCGGTCTCTCGGGCAGGCGATGTCCACCCTGGTGGTCCAGGAGCGCCACCTTTGGCTCAACTTGGTCAAGATGGGAGAGGCGGACAAGGCACAGTTCCTTGACGCCCCCATTTCCCAGGTTGGCCTGTTTGGCGACGCCGATGAGGACTTTGCCCAGCAGTTCTCGGCGGTGAAGAAGCAGACGGAGGCCTTACAACATATCCTGCCCCGGCGTGGCTAAAGACCCTGCACCCTGTCTGCTCGTCGCCGAGGGCGTCCTCCTGCAGCAACAACACCGGCTCCACCGCAGCCCACCCCCGTGGCCCGGCTCTGGCGTGGAGCCCTCCGCAGCAAGCAGATGCCACCCGTCTCACCAGCCGCTAAGAACCCGAGGAAGGCTTCGAAGCACCCCCGAGACGGGTGACCCGGGGCGAGGAGACCCACTTCTCTGGGGCTGGTCGACAGACCACTCCATCCCCCAGTGGAGGGCCAGGAGGAGAATCTTTTGTCGCCGCATGCCCAGGAGGCTGTGGCACCCAAAAGCCTGACATAAGAATGGTTCCCTTGTCTCCTGGGTCACATATCCGGTGCACATGCCCATCGTCACGACCACCGTCCACCGTCCCATTTTGGCAGGTATGGTGCTCCAGCGGTGGACCCCCCACCCTTGTGCGCCCAGCTGTGGCACAAACACGCTCACACGGGATTGGTTCCAGTGGACCCCGACCGGGCTATGTGCCCGAGGTTCCCACGACCCCTTTCAGGGATCAGGTCGTGAACCTGCAAGTGCTGCCCCAGGAGGAGGCAGACCCAGCCTTGGCGTTGCTGTGTTCGGTGCGAGCTTTACGCATCTATTTGGATCGCATGCAGAGCCTTAGAAGCTCTGAGCAGCTCTTTGTTTGCTTTGGTGGACAGCGGAAAGGAAGCGCTGTCTCCAAACAGAGGATCGCCCACTGGGTCATTGACGCCATCGCAATGGCATATCAGGCTCAGGACGTGCCACCCCCTGCAGGGTTACGAGCCCACTACACCAGGAGTGTGGCGGCCTCCTGGGCCCTGGCCAGTGGTGCCTCTTTGGCATCTGCAGAGCAGCGGGCTGGGCAACACCCAACACATTTGCGAGGTTCTACAATCTCCAGTTTGAGCCGGTCTCTTCCCGTGTATTGGCAGGCACAAGCAGGTAAGTTCCGGGACAAACTGGCCTGGTGTACTGCTTGCGCATAGCGCCTTTCCCCTCCCTTGAGGTGAAGACGTGTGCTCTTGACTCCCAGTCGTGTTCACAGATTGTGATCCCTGGATGACTTTTCTCCTTAGCCCTCTAGCAGTTGAGTTTGCAGAGAAACTCACTGACCGGCCCAGTACGTGCACTAATGAGCCCCTGTACTGAGGTAGGTGCTCCACATGTGCTGGTTCCCCGAAGGCGACCTTGGGCAGGGGCCCCTCTGCCCCGGTCACCATGCTCTGTAGAAACTCCTCCCCCTTTGGGTAGGAACTACCATGGGACCTCTCCACATGACATACTTCCGACAAGACTCGGTAAGACCATGTGACGTATTCCACTCAAAATACCCCCCTCTTTTTGTTCGGGGTGTGGTCTCCGCAGTGTCTTCCCCTTGGGAGGGACACCCCCTGACGCAGACACTTATGGCTCCCAGTCAGTTAACAAATTCCACTCTTTTTGGGGAGAAAAGAGAGGGAAAAGAGGCCACGGCTGGGCTAGCCTGTCCCTATAGTTGGGCAGCCGACTTGTTCCTAATGGACCATTCGACGCTCATAAGAGCGTTGGGGGAGGTTACGTGATGGCCTGGTGCGTAACCTCTGTTCCCTGATGGAGGGAACAAGACGTTGTGTCCCTCTTGCCACAATGCTGAACTACCCGCTGAAATGGCCAGGACCTGGTCTCGGCTCCTCAGCACAAAACCTGAATGAGTGGTTGCATACCAGCTCATTTTATACCTGTATGTCCGGGGGAGTGGCATGCAAATTCCACTCGCCATTTCTCATTGGCCTTTTTTCAGAAAAGCAGAGGTGTTTGGGACTCCCAAGAGTGACCCCTAGTGTCACTACATCGACACAACGTCTCGTTCCCTCCATCAGGGAACGGAGGTTACGAAAGTTACCAGGACGTTTCCTAACGTCAACTATTTTTCAAAGTATGTTGTTATGAAGACCATTTTTTGTGGAGCTTTTTGTTCCAGCATGGATCAAAAGCGTAAGTGTAGCAAAATCATTAGCATGGACATGGCCTAAGTAGTTTTGATTTCTGAACGTTACACTGTTTTCATAGTGCATTTAACTGAACAAATTTGATGTCTCATGATACGGCTCCATTTAAGTGCTGCTAAACTCACAAAATGTAATCACTGAATGCTATCAGGCCATGTCTACAACCTCCTTCCAAACAGAAAATTCAATTCCAGCCTTTTTACGTATTTACAGTTTGCGAAGGCAAACTCTTTGAGAGTCACAAACAGAGTCTCTGACTTTGAAATCTAATTCCTCCCAGACCTGGGGCAAAATGCAAAGCATGTGGCATTTTTTTTTCTAAATGCCAACAATTCAGGCAGACCCAGCAAACAAATCCACTTCAACAGCTTTAATACAGCCTCTGAAAGTAAGATGGAGACATGTCATTCATAGGATCAGTGAACCGCAATCAAGACCTCCTTCACTTCCTGTGCCAGTTTCACGGTGTTTATCATTTAATTGCTGCCCTGTTCTGTGCCGACTTCCCGCTATCTGATTACTGCAGGGGGAACAGCTGCTCTGGGTCTCCTGCAGAGCGAGGAAGAGAGAGGGAGAAAGACAGAAAGCTCGGCTGGTGAAGGCTGCACGCTTGCACTGCCAAAACTAGAGGATCATCTCCCTTTACTGAGGCAAGAAGCACTCTAGCTTTACATTAAAGAACATAGAGGGCCTGGGTCAGATATTCTGACAGAGGTCTGAGTCAGCTTGTGATTTCAGGTAATGCAGTAAATGTTTGCTGACTTCACTTTTGTCAGCTTTTAGTGAGATGTTTGTTGCCACTCAAGAACTACCTTTTTGTCTGAACACATGGTTTTTCTGGCACATAATAAAAGGTGTGGAGCATGTCTAACCACAGGAGAAATTTTAGGGATACAGTACATGATTCAAGACTGTCATTCTCAACCAGGGTTATTTGTACCTTTGTGGGTACATAAGATTAATAGGTGCAAGCTTTGTAAATTTGAATGAGTAGCAGACTATATGTTTTTCTTGAGAAGTCCACAGTATTTTTTCTTCTTTTTAAGTGACTATATAACATTAACAAAATGCTAAATGTTACCCAGTTAAATGTTGGTTAAAACAGATATATTTTTGGATTCGTGTCAATGAAGGTATACTAGAGGCTCATTGATGGGGCTGTGGTAAATAAGATAAACAGGGTTGGGAAAAAAACGACTTAAAGGGGACATTAACCATGTCGCACTGTTCTCAGTTTAGATGTACCAGCTTCCTGTCTGCGCAAATAAGATAAGTGAAATGACAAGTTCTGCTATGCACATTCAATCTGGTAGAAGCGTCAATAACTCACAAGGGTATTGTAGAGGCTTTTGGTTAAGCATGGTTGAACGCAGTTTGAATCAGTACATTGCATTCTCATTCTCAGGGGTGGTACCACATTCATTGATGATTTGGTGCATAAACACATCAGCTTTTCCAACATCTTTAGCAATTTTTCAGAACTTAGTGAGCTGCCTATGTAAAGTGGTCAAGTAGTGACAGTGGGATGCTGCCTTACAGTGCAGCTGCCTATGTAGGCATAGATTTTAGAACAGAGTTCATTTTTGTGAGAAAGCCCTCAGCCAGAAATTCATTACTGCCATGGGCCTTTCTCAACTTCTCAGTGACACTTGATAGTAATTTGTGTTCATTACCCTTTGGTTTACTGTGACATAGGTGTAAAACATATTGACAAAGTAACAATGGAAAATCTAATTTCTGTTTGAAACCCAGTATGCAAGGGACAGCAAGTTGATCAATAATTTGTGCCGGCAATAAATGTCAGCGTGATGGGGAAAAGTGTGGTGATGTCCACCAGTGTAGATTGATCATAAGTCATCCAAAGACATTCATCTTGGAGCTTAATCAGCTGAGCAAGGAAACTGGCAGAGAAGAGGGTGCTTTACCTGATCCCTGGTGCTAATTTTTCCTGGCATGGAATGGACCAGCAGTGGTTCTCAAACTGTGGCCAGAGAAGGATACAAAGGGGTCTGATCAATGCATAACTACAAATTAACTTCACCATCTTTTTGATAGTGACTGCTCTATGGCCAGGCACATAAATTTGTACTTTTTTTTTTTTTAATTTGTAAAGTTTTATTTTGGGTAAAAGAGGGCCTAATGAACTTTGGAAAAGACTGCAGTTTTGTTACGGGTAATGTGTAATCTAAAAAATCTAGTTTTATTTTAATGTTTGACTAAATTAGGATTACCAAGATAGGGAGGTAGAGTGAAAACAAGTCGGAGCTTCACAGCATGCACAATTTCAACACAATTAGGATATCATCACTCTAAGACCTCCATTAGCTTCCACTGTGAGCAATGCAAATGAAATACGGTGGCAATAAAAAAATAAATAAAATAAAAATGCAAAAGTATAACAACTGATAAAAATATTATGTTTAAAATATAATGATTTTTTGGAACATGCATTTCTTGCTATGTGGCTGGATTTTGCATAACTGCGATAGACACGAAACTTTAACACTTGCTGTTAACACATTTCTACTGGTATTTCTTCCAACCCAACACAGAGCCCTGTATCTGTTTGATGGTCTTATTATAAAGTGTTAACATGTCAACAAGGTATGCGGTTTTAAGAGGGTTTTGCACTCTTGCAGTGCATGGTTATGATTTTTCAGTAATTCCATGCATTTTTAAGTTCCAAGAAAATAAACTCACAAGCACTTGGCCATGTGACAGTCAGCGCACCTCCGCAGAATATGTTTGATGCGCTTTATCCTCATCCAGTGTAAAGAGGCTCTGGTTGGTAGAGTGACATTTCATGAAGTTTTGCTAAAGATGACAGGGTGTCATGGTATATGCACAGTGCCCCCAACATCACCAGAGTTGTCCTGTAAGTTCCTTTTAGTTCAACATGGCACAATCAATGCCAAGGTCATGTGTTCGATTCCCAAAAAACACATATACTGTACTTATAAAAATATATCCTTTGAACGCACTGTAGGCTGCTTTGGACAAAAGTGCCTACCAAATGCATAAATAGAAATGGAATAGTAGAAAAGTAACGACAGCTATATAATAACACAGTGTTGCACTAAGGTACCAAGGCCAAAGACAAATTGTGCCAAGTACTCAGTATGGTCAGTCCTCCTCCTTTAGACTTTAATTGACTTCAAATCAAACTCAAAAGCAAACATATACCATGCAACAACATCAAGGTCTACAAAAACGTATGTGGCTTGTACATACAATATTTGCATGCAAACCAACGGCACTTGTTGAAGCAGAAAATTAGTTTTTGATGCAAATGCAAACTAGCCAACATCAACCGAACAGTAAACACCCTCCACATCGAAAAGCTGTCAAGAACCAACAGCCAAAATTAATTGACAGGTTTTTGGAAAGAATAGACCGTATCTATTAAATAAACCTTTAAAAATGCAATCTAAAATCACTCAAGGGCAGCATAATAGTGACGCAATTAATACTAAAACAGCATGGCTGCCAGACAGTACAACATATTTATTTTTTTTTACTGTAGGCTGCTATGCTAACAGTAAAGTTTATTAGCATTTATATGGCCTTTGAAAAGCTGCTCAATCCTCAAACAGACTGCTTAAGTCCCCTCTTTGCTTTGAAGAATATTTCTTTAGCACAAACTTTTGCATTTGGCCACCATTGCCCAAGACATTGCTTGTTGGGAACCAGCGATGATGTAGCCACCCTCCTGTGGTGATCAAACAGTCAAATACCTACCTGGGCTATGTTTGAAGTGCAGGTTGAGTTAAGGTGGCTTTCTCTGTGGAACCCTGATAAGTGCATTAATGCTAATCTGCACTAGCCGTGACTGCACATGCCCACTAAGAAAAGTGCACATCCTGAAGCCTTTTTCCATTCTGTTGAGAACAAATTTGCCTGTCCCCTTCTTCATCCGCCCTGAGAGAACTGGCTGTCTCTGTGCTACTGAGGACCCCTCATTAGCATTCAGTGCTAATGGTCGTCAATGCCTTGCAGTATAGTGCATGGGTCTCCTGGTCTGAATTTTGAGCGTCAAATGGGTGTATAGCGGCAGAGGAAATTAATGTGGACCTGGACGAGCAAAGACAGGTGAAAGTGGTTCATCTGCTTGAACCCAGTGGCTCGGGTTCAGCCATTCCACACCTGTCATTCAAGCTTAGCACCATGTCAGACTAGGCATCTGCAATGATGTGACATCATGCAAACAGAAGCAAGCAAATCAGTCTAGGAAGCGGGCAGGCTGGCACGCAATGAGACATAACTCTGGTTGTGCTGCGACAGAGTTTTATAAATGTATAAAGCTGCTGCCCAAAAAATAAGCCTTTGGCTTTTGCTCATTTTATAATTTTTATGCATTCTACAAAAATAAATTAGGATGCCAATTATGGTAAACATGGAGGAATAAGCAAACAAGCAACCAAACATTGCCGCAATATCCTGAAGATTAAACATTGAAATGATACTGAAAGAAGCTTATTTGTGTTTGGTTTGCACATGACAATGGCATAAAGCTTGCCGTTCCACATACAGTCACTCGCAAACATGGGCATAATGTCGAGATTACCTATTTCTTGTAAAAAGGTGATGACTGCAACAGGATATACTCAGAGCTTAGTGTGTACTCAATTCTTAAGGTAAGAAAAGTCATGTAGTGCATCACAACTTTTTAGCTGGTTGTGTAACCTACTGTGTGGGCTACACATAACATCTCTCTCCCAAGTAGCGATTTGTCATGCTAAACATGCGAAGCAGAAAGCTAGCACAAATCTGACATAGGATGGAGGAGCTAAGAAGAGCTGCTGTGACGGTGACAATTCAGTGTTGTGTAACTACATTTCAAGACCACCTTCAATCTGTTTTATGTGCTTTTCTTTACATTTCAATAGCAGATATGACAAGCACTTTTTTAAAAACTTATAATTGGGTTCTGTGACACTCTTTGTCATCCAGCGGTGGTGTCATTGTCAGAGAGAGACCAAAAACACAAGAGAACTGATTTCAGATACAAGTTCTCTTCCAATATTCTCTACCTGATCTTATAGAAACATGTAACCATGTGGCTCATTGTATCTTTTGTATGTTAGAGGAGCTAAAACAACAGTGACTTCATTTCTTTCACACAAATCATTAGTAAAGGGGCAGATTAACAGATTCTAAAGACTTACTTTTTGCCCTCTTCATCAAACAATGCTATCTTATGACATCAAAACACTTTTACTATAGTGTATGACTTGTAAGGCGATACATTTTAATGTTTGCATTACATAACCAACTACATTTATAAGCATGTTTAGGTGTGATGTTGGATTCAACTGATAGAGCACAGCACCTGCAATGCAAAGTTCAAGTCCTGAAGAACACATGTAGACAAAAGTGTCATACAAGCACCACAAAATGGTTTAAGGTTTAAGGTAGAGAGGAATGTTTTGTTCATTCTTATTGTGCGAAAATATAACTCGCTTTTATTGGGGTTTTCTTTCTGACCTACGTAATATATCATTGTGCCAAAATGTAATTTCTCATGACAACAGGCTTGAGATTCATTAAATAAACCAGAATGATCTCTCAGTGGAATCAGAAACAGTAGGCTGACTTTTCTTTACCTAAAATCAGTCTGTTCTGATTGAAATCCAAAACACTGCCCCCAGTGGCCAAAGCGGTACATGTTGTTGGGTGTATGGGCCTTTGTAAGCTTTATTTTCCAGATGTAATGTCCACGGAGGGGTGCCAAAAGTGAATTGTTCTCAGCTGTACGCACTCTAATACAGTGAAGAGGAATGCATATTTATAAAAAAAAATTTAAACCTAAACCTAACCATCAGTGAAGTAAAAATGTTATGTTAGGTGGCAAAAGCAACGTCCAATCACGCTCATCAGTGATTAAGCGAAAGTGATTACTTCCTGGATTCAACGCTGGGTCCAAACCTTGGTCTCCCATGCTGGTCACGCAATGCGCTTCCGGACGCGCTACAAGGGGAATTAAACATGCAGGAGCCGATGCAAAAATGTCTGATCGGAGATGCCGCTTGTCTGTGAGTCGCATAATGTGGCCGATCCTGAACTCTCTGAAACAACATGCCGACTTCCTATATGATCATGTTTGAAACACACAGACAACACTGATCTACACAATTCAGTGGGGTCCAAAAGTCTGAGACAACTAGGCCACATTCACACAGCAGCAGAATACGGTTGTCAGACCTGTTTTGAATGCTTAATACAGTTACGTACACACACAATTCAGTTATTTTTGAGAGTGACAACCACATTCTATAACCGAACTGACACCCACAAATTTTTAGGTCTCACAGCCGCATTCTTGGCAAACCTGTGCTGTGTGAAAGGAATCGCAATGGACAACTAGTTGTCTGTCATGTCATTTAATGTGAGAGAGCCACGCTGCATGCATGTGTTTCATGTGGGGTTTCATTAACTTATAGAGATGGAGATATAAACTGCATGTCATCTGAAAAGCCACTCCGCTGTTTTCCACAGGATACTCACAAGTGCGAGCCGCGCAACACAAAAGCTCTGCACGCAGTTAAAAAGAATTCAAAGATGCAGTCAGTTAATTATGATCTGATGGATGAACTCGTGCCTCGACTGGACTTGTTTATTTAATAACACGGCATCAATTGTGAGTAGACATGCCGGTGTCGCCATCTTTTAATCATCGTCACTATGGTTACAGCTGTTAGAATACGGTTGTGACTTCGGTTGTTCGTTCATACAGACAGAATTCAAGCCGCTAATGTAAGATGTTGTATGAACGGCACATTTCAAGACTCACACCTGTAAGTAAATACGGTTATCAAACCTAAACACTGACTGTGTGAACGTAGCCCTAGTGAAAATGCTTCTATTTTGCATTGTTCTATTTTAATATGATTGTTTTGGTATGTCTACATGCTTTAATGACAGTAGGCTTTTGTGCTGGTATGGACTCAAAAAAATCTGTGCAAAACCATATGATCCATGTTATCTCAACAGGATTGGAGAATGTTCCAAAGAGCATCTAGTCTAGTCAGTGGAAGCAATGACATCTGGCCTTTTGTACAAAGACGCTAACATGTAAAATGCCACAAACTTACTTACATTTGATTACCTAGAAATAGTGCTGAATCTTAAATATTTCTTGAACATTTTATGTCATAACTTTCCTTTCAAAATTCTAAAACTTATAGGTTTAAAATTTAATTTAAATCCCAGATTACTTTTTGGACCACTGCATATCTACAACAGGTTCACATGTCACTTTATTTTTTAATGTGTACACAAGACCTTACATTAAGGTCACAGGCTTCTATCTGTCAACAAGAACTGCCATATGAACTGCTGCTTCCCACTCTTATTTGACATCTTACAAAATCTTTGACATATCAAAGGCTTGATCCCTATGGACGGCAACTTGAACATGCACTCTTTTGAACTCTCTCTATCCCCTCTGTACAGGTTCCATACTTTCATAACCTGGCCAGGTGGAGCTGATCTAGGCCCAGTGGTGTTGGCTTTGCATTGTTGGCAATTTACACCTCGGATAAGCACAGTACTGAGGAGAAGCTATCAGCGCCGCCACCACTACAGTCTAATGTTGGGTCAGAGGGGCTCAGGACATGTCTTTCAGAGAGGAACAAAACACGGTCCTTATCTGCTCGCTCAAGAGCCTGGCAAGCTTGAAATTCATTATTGCTGCATAGCACTGGTTGCAGAGTCAGGTGGGAGGATTGACAAACTTTATGGACAGTTTCCCAACTGATAAATTTAGGGTTTGTTGGACAGTGACCCAGACAGAAGCCCCTTCCAGATTTTCATGAAACTAAGGCAGATTTGGCCTTGGATAGATACTTGCAGGAAACTGTTGGGTGTCTATCCATGAAAAGTGCCAGTACTGCATTTCCCCCTTCATTTGTTTTTGTCTTGAATCTCACTCTCTAAGTTATTGTTCATTTCCTGCCTCATGGGTGTGGATGAGAATGAATTAGGTATTTCCTCACTGAAAAGCTCTGTGGATTCTCCACAGATCAAAGAGCTCTATTTAAAGCTCGCTATTACATGCAAACCACGTTACACTAAAACCAGGTATTGTCTAAGGTCAGAAACAACATGAGCAGTCCCAAAAGTATTGCTAAAACTATGTCATTTTTTTCCAATGTTAGAACACTTTCTCTTATCCCAGCTTTAACATGCAGAGATAACTATTCTGCTCAACAAAGGTAAAAAAAAAAAACGTGTAACTACGTCAACACTGAAACTGAGAAACTAACCTTTTTGGTTTTAGCATGGAATTTTCAGACTAACAAACTCTTCCCTATCTGTCACTCACTCGATGTTGTGTCGATGTAGTGACACTAGGGGTCACTCTTGGGAGCCCGAGACACCTCTGGTCTTTGATAAAAGGCCTCCTACGACCTTGTCAGCTCTTCATGCACTTCCGGGAAGAAAGGAACGGGGGGCGGGGCGTGGTTTTGAGCGGCGCCGCTACGCGATTCAGTTCAGGTTCAGCAGTGTCCACTTCACCTTGGCGAAGGACGAAAACGCTGCTACCTTGCGCGGAGATCGCTACCCTACTAAGGAAGGGTGCGATAGAACCTGTCCCTCCAGCCGAGATGAAGAAGGGGTTTTACAGCTCCTACTTCATCGTACCGAAAAAAGTTGGTGGGTTGTGGCCAATCTTGGACTTGTGAGTACTGAACTGGGCTTTACACAGACTCCCGTTCAAGATGTGGACGCAAAAACGCATTCTGGCGAGCGTTCGGCATCAAGATTGGTTCGCGGCAGTAGACCTGAAGGACGCATACTTCCACGTCTCGATCCTTCCTCGACACAGACCCTTCCTGCGGTTTGCATTCGAGGGTCAGGCATATCAGTACAAGGTCCTCCCTTTCAGCCTGTCCCTGTCTCCTCTTATCTTCACGAAGGTCGCAGAGGCAGCCCTTGCCCCGCTAAGGGAGGTGGGCATTCGCATTCTCAACTATCTTGATGACTGGCTAATCTTAGCTCACTCTCGGGACATGTTGTGCGCACACAGGGACTTGGTGCTCTCACACCTCAGCCGACTAGGGCTTCGGGTCAACTGGGAAAAGAGCAAGCTCCTCCCGGTTCAGAGCATCTCGTTTCTCGGTTCGGAGTTGGACTCGGTCTCTTTGACAGCGCGCCTCACGAACGAGCACGCCCAGTCAGTTTTGGTCTGTTTGAAGGCGTTCAAACAGAAAACAGCGGTTCCACTGAAATTTTTTCAGAGGCTCCTGGGGCATATGGCATCCTCAGCGGTGGCCACCCCGCTCAGGTTGATGCACATGAGACCGCTTCAGCACTGGCTTCAGACTCGAGTCCCGAGATGGGTATGGCACTGCGGGACACATCGCGTGGTCATCACGCAAGTCTGTCACCGTCTTTTCAGCCCTTGGACCGACCTCTCGTTTCTACGGGCAGGTGTTCCCCTAGAACTGGTCTCCAGGCACGTCGTGGTCATGACAGACGCCTCCAAAATGGGCTGGGGTGCTGTTTACAATGGGCACGCAGCCGCCGGCTTGTGGACGGACATGCGTCACAACTCGCCCGCCGTCTCCTCCTCTGGAGTCAGCAGCACTTCAAGTCACTGCGAGCCATTCACATCCCGGGCAACCTCAACACTACAGCGGACGCACTGTCATGACAGGTTACCCTCAGGGGAGAGTGGAGACTCCACCCTCAGGTGGTCCAGCTTATTTGGAGTCGTTTCGGACAGGCACAGGTGCACCTGTTTGCCTCCCAAGAATCCTCCCCACTGCCCGCTCTGGTACGCCCTGACTGAGGCCCCCCTCGGCATAAACGCGCTGGCACACAGCTGGCCCCCTGGCATGCGCAAATATGCATTTTCCCCCAGTGAGCCAACTTGCACAGACCCTGTGCAAGGTCAGGGAGGACGAGGAGCATGTCATCCTGGTAGCACCCTACTGGCCCACCCAGGCGTGGTTCTCGGACCTCACGCTCCTCGCGACAGCCCACCCCTGGCGAATTCCCCTGAGGAAGGATCTTCTTTCTCAGGGACGGGGCACCATCTGGCACCCACGACCAGACCTCTGGAATCTCCATGTCTGGCCCTGCGGTGGTAGACACGATCACTCAGGCTAGGGCCCCCTCTACGAGGCGCCTGTATGCCTTTTAAATGCCGTCTGTTCACTAAGTGGTGTTCTTCCCGATGGGAAGACCCCCAGAGATGCGCAGTCGGATCAGTGCTTTCCTTCCTGCAGGAGAGGTTGGAAGGGAGGCTGTCCCCTTCCACCTTGAAGGTGTACGTTGCCGCCATAGCAGCACACCACGACGCAGTCGACAGTAAGTCCTTAGGGAAGCACGACCTGATCATCAGGTTCCTAAGAGGCGCCAGGAGGCTGAATCCCTCCAGACCGTGCCTCGTTCCCTCATCAGACCTATCTGTAGTTCTTCAGGGTCTACAGAGAGCCCCCTTTGAGCCTTTGCAGTCAGCCGAGCTTAAGGCACTCTCCTTGAAGACTGCCCTCCTGACTGCGCTCACTTCCATCAAGAGGGTAGGTGACCTGCAAGCGTTCTCTGTCAGCGAAACGTGCCTGGAGTTTGGTCCGGGTTACTCTCACGTGATCCTGAGACCCCAACCGGGCTATGTGCCCAAGGTTCCCACCACCCCTTTTAGGGACCAGGTGGTGAACCTGCAAGCGCTGCCCCAGGAGGAGGCAGACCCAGCCCTGTCGTCGCTGTGTCTGGTGCGCGCTTTACGCATCTATTTGGATCGCAAGCAGAGCTTTAGAATCTCTGAGCAGCTCTTTGTCTGCTTTGGTGCACAGCAGAAAGGAAGCACTGCCTCCAAGCAGAGGATCGCCCACTGGCTCATTGACGCCATAACTATGGCATATGTCGCCCAGGACATGCCGGCCCCGGTAGGGTTACAAGCCCATTCTACCAGGGGTGTAGCGGCTCCCTGGGCCCTGGCCAGGGGTGCCTCTCTAACAGACATTTGCAGAGTAGCGGGCTGGGCAACACCCAACACCTTTGCAAGGTTCTACAACCTCCGGGTGGAACCGGTTTCTTCCCAGGTAGTGGCACGCAATACAAGCGGATAAGCCCGGGATGGCCGGCCGGGTGTATCGCTTGCACACAGCGCCTTCCACCTCCTTTTGAGCTGAAGACGTGTGCCATTAATTCCCAGTAGTGTTCACAAGTTTGTTCCCTGGTCGACTTCCTCCGAGCCCTGTGGCAGTCGAGTTTTCTGAGAGATTCGCTGCCGGCCCAGTACACGTGCTAACTAAGAGCCCTGTTCTGGGGTAGGTGCTCCGCATGTGCTGGTTCCCTGTAAGGCTAACCCCATGCAATATATATCTTCCGCTAATTCGTTTCCCTGTTGGCAAACTGCGTCTTCCTTGGGCAGAGCCCCTCTGCCCCAGTCTCCATGTTTGTAGTAACTCCTCCCTCATTGGGCAGGATCTACCTTGAAGACTCTCCACATGGTTGGAAAGACCATGTGACGTATCCTTCCACTTAAATACCCCCCTCTCTTTGGGCGAGGTGTGGTCTCCACTGTGTCTTCCCTTTGGGAGGGATACCCCCCCGACTAGACCTGGCGGCCCAGTCGGATAATCCCCCTTCTTTTTTAGCGAGTGGGAAAAAAAGAAGGGGAAAAGAGGCGATGACTGGGTTAAGCCTGTCTCTATCTCTTGGGTAGTCAACTTGTCCCCAAAAGAGGTGTTCGACACTCACAACTATGTTGGGGGAGGTTACGTGTCGACCTGGTGTGCTGGCTATGAGGCACACAGTAGTCTGTCCACCACACACCGCCAGTTCACGTAACACAGTTCAGCCAATTGTGGCGATTCGAATAGGGACTCCTAGTGTCACTACATTGACACAACGTCGAGTGAGTGACAGATAGGGAACGTCATGGTTACTTGTGTAACCTCCATTCCCTGATGGAGGGAACAAGATGTTGTGTCCCTCCTGCCACAACGCTGAACTACCCGCTGAAATGGCCGGACCTTATATCGGCTCCTCAGCATAAAACCTGAATGAGTGGTTGCATACCAGCTCCTTTTATACCCATATGTCCGGGGGAGTGGCATGCAAATACCACTCGCCAATTTTCACTGGCCTTTTATCAAAGACCATAGGTGTCTCAGGCTCCCAAGAGTGACCCCTAGTGTCACTACATCGACACAACGTCTCGTTCCCTCCATCAGGGAACAGAGGTTACACAAGTAACCATGACGTTTTCCACAGCTGGGGCAAAACCCATCTGTCAAAGAAAGTACTGATCATAGTCTAATGGATGTGATTTTGGTCATATCTCATTTTTGCCAAACACAGGCCTATTTAAAGCATTTTGACTTTGCACAGCAGTATAAACAAGCAATTCGTAGGGTGATAAGTTGTACTGCATGAACACTGTGTTTCTGTGGTGCTATCAAACCATTGCTGTTTGTTTGAGCATCTGTCTCAGCTAAACACAGCAACATTGGTTCAAACAATGACATGAGATTCAGACAGGACTATCTGTTTGGCTGACCAATGGGGAAGTATTTGGGGAAACTGTTTGAAAACAGTTCTGATTGATGAAGATAATGGGGCAGAACTAACACAACTCAGCTTGATTTTAGTGCACATCTGGTCTGTAGAGTAAAAATAGAGACAAAAGTTTCACAATGTTCTAAAAAATCAATGCGATGACTTTGTACATAAAATTAATCAGTAGGAGTTACCGGGTTTTCCTAAATCCAAAAAGGAGGCATCCAAATTAAACAAATCACTAAGGCCTGAATCCTCCCACCCAGCAGTGTGGGTAAATATTTCAGAAAGCTGTGTTTGTACTGCAGGCGACATCAGCTTTAGGACATGGCAGAAGAGAGCAGATGGATCAGCACTAACTTAAGGCAAGGTCTCACAGCAGTGGAAGAGGACACAGGTATGCACAGTGACTGTTTAGAATTGCATACTAACATACTGCTCTTACCATTTGTGTAGTACTGTATTTAATACATATACCGTGCACAGTATGCAACTGTCTATATGCATAGAATACCCAAATCCCCTAATACCTATATACATGCCAAAATATGCAGTATGAAAAAGAGCACACTTGTGCTTGAACTTCCACATGAATGAACTGGAAGTAATTACAGTTGCCATTTTTATCATTTGTTTTACTCATTATTTGATAAAAATGCCAAAAAATTTTGCACAAAATTGAATAAAAAATGCAAAATAATCATTCCATATCCAAGATCATTTGAGAATAATGTAGTGCCAATATATAGTACTGCTGTTTGAAATGTGTATTTTGAAATAATGCCTACTTCACTTACTAGTAGGCAGTATACAGTAGGCCTATACTCTGTGCAGTATTCAGTAAGTAGTAAAATAGTATTGCATTACGAACATAGCCTATGTCTCTCTGATACAGTATATATCCTAAAGGGATGTTTATTAGAAAGAGAGGGTAGCTAAATCCTGTTCCCACTTCCAAAATCAAAGTGAAATCCTGGTTTTGTTCAATATTGCAATAAGTCCAAAAATGCCAAAGTTAATCCCCAAAAAATGAGGAATCTATTCAGCACTGTCAAGGACGACAGTCTTTTAATTTTAACCTTTGGGTGGACTGTAGAAGGAAGCAAATCTCAGAACTGTTTACCAAACATACTGTGGTGAATGACTTTGCCAGATGGATTTGCATGTACTCTGTGACCCCATTTTCCATCTGTAACCTACTTCATTAACAGTATGTTAATCTCAGGTTTGCTGATATGACTTTGAGAGTCCATTTCACTCGCTTTCTCTGAGCATGTCTATCTCTCCGTCTCTCGTCAACCTTCATTCTCGGCCTTCTCACCGGCTGTCGCTTGAATAGAGTGCGGTAGTTTAAAAAATGGAGCGTGTGGAGGGTTGCGTTGGTGCCATTTACTCACTTGAAAGCTCATTTCTAGCCCAGAGCTATGCCATTAGCATATGCTACAAGCGCTAAAGGAAAAATTTTAGTGCTAACTATTATATGCACTCTTAAACAGACTAAAAGGTTTAAGGGATAGTTCAGCTAAATTTGAAACGTCTGTCATAATTTTCTCACTCATGTTGTTCCAAACCCGTATTATTTACTTTCTTACATGGAACACAAAAGGCCTCAGTTACCTTTCACTGCATTTTTTTTTCCCATACAATGAAAGTGAATGGTAACTGAGGCAAACATTCAGCCTAACATCTCCTTATGTTCCACAGACAAAAATAAGTCATAAGGGTTTGGGACAATACGAGGATGAAAAAAAAAATTATGACAATTTTTATTTTTGGTTGAACAATCTTTTTAATGAAGTTCAAGACATCTAACCACAAAAAATAGTCATCATTCATGTTGTAAGATTAGCTTTGTTTATACTCAGTTAGTTTGAAAGGATAGGCATCAGCATGAAAATATATGTTCCAGAAACATTTATAATATGAGCATATCATTCTGTAGTAGAACACTGAATGGACATGCACCCAAGAAGGTCGTCATTCACACAAAAATGGTTTTTGACAAAAATATTTCTTTTCTTCTAGAAAGACCTTCTGTTTATCAATAGAAAAAAAAATACAGACATTATTACAGCAATTAAAAGGAGGCAATGATAAAAAATGTAACTCAATAAGTTTAGAAAAAATAAAAAAGAAGTCATTTTGACATGGAAAGTGACTGCATACAAATGTGACTGTAGCAAATAAGACTTCAGCAAGAGATATATAAAATAATGTTTTTCCTTTTCCATCTATACAGTGACAAGCATACCATAGCAATAATTATTTTGGCTTAGCACATAATCATAGTGAATCAAAGATGAAAGACTAGAAAAGGGCCAAGAAGAGAGACAGGGGAAGAAAGATACAGAGATACTCCATACTGTAGAGGGTACCATAAGACAAATGCTTTACATTGTACTTTCCATCCTACACACATTTTAGTGTGTTATCTTTTAGGATCCTAATTAGTTCTATAGTCTGTTTAATTAAAAACCAGAGCATCTATAATTTGAATCCATTATACTGCAATACATGAAACAGGAGCCCTAAACATAATAGCAAAGGATGCACTGGTGAATCTCATGAAAAAATGTCCAGGTCATATTTCAGCCCAAAAACAAAAGGGAAACAAAATTCATTTTGCACAAAGAAAATGAAGCCTATTTTTAAGGATTTTTGGACACTAACATATTTTTGAAAGATTTTGAGAGGTTCACCCACAAAGCAAATTATATTTTCATCTCAACAACACAACAGAACCATGACAGCAAACTAATGGCTTCTAAACTCCATTACTGAGGGGCCATGCCAGGATATATTCATTTCAAACCCCAAACTAACACACGCATCAAATTGCACTTGATTTATTGATTCAGCTGTGTTAGTTTGGGCTTGGAACAATGCTTTCTGCCATGGCATCCAGAAATCTGGATGGAAATCAGTTTGCTGTTTTTTTTTTTCACATTTTTTGCTCCAATTCTGCCCAGAAGTAATTCAAGGTACAGTGTAGGTCAAACAAAGTCAAGCTAACAACTTCCAAACTACAAATGTCAACATGTTCTACACAGTGGCAAAAGAACCTCTTGGTCAAATAAGGACATCCATGGGCACCTGGTGAAGGCTTTTTCACAGTGATCTTGAAAGCCTCAGGAACACCAGGGGTCCTTGAATGACCTTAAGGAAGCCCTACATTAACGAAAAAGTGGAAAATAGTATTCTCAGACTTTTATTATTGTATTGCCTATCATTAGATAGTGGGAACATAAAGTCATGGCAACATAAGAACATGCATGATTATGTGAACCAAAGAATTTCTTAAGTCTCAAGTTTCTTCTCAGAACTTCCCAGAGTGAAAGACATACTTTGAAGTCATATAAGGACTTCAAACTCAAATCTGACTTTTGATGTAATTTCCAGGAGTCGGGGGTTCAGGTTTTTAACAGTCCAAAAGAAAAGGTCAAAAGGCCAAAGGTCAAAGGTCTGGCTATACAAGAGTAAAAAAAACCTGGCCTGAGGTTCTGAGGCTTTGGCTTAGTTTCATTTTATTTTTTCATGAAGTTGCTCTTCAGATCAGAGGCCCCTCCATCAAATCTACAGTACATTATAAAGGAAATGCTGTCTGATTAATCCTGACAAGAATATTCACTCTCGAACTCAATGAACAGCAGATCTTTCTCTGCCAATAATTCTTCTAAACAAAAGGTTCCTTTGTGCAAATCCAGACTAAAATATGTTGTGATATGGCTGCAAACCCCACTGTTGTGTTTTTACAAAACCAGAGAGGTCACAATACAGATTTGTCAGGTCTCTTTATGTTGTAGAGCACAAAGTGAGGGATGTTTTTCTTGAAAATGGACTGACAATCCCCTTTTTTTCCTCATTTTGCCATGGAAGTCAGTCAAGCCTTCAGGCTGAACCAGTGAAGCAGCCAATGGCACAAAACTGGCCCTCTCTTTGCTTCAAAAGGGCTGCTTGGTTGATTTCATTTTTCTTCTCAAAGGTTCTTCAGTGAATGTAAGAATTTTAGAATCTCTGAGGCTACATAAATTATAAATGTATTTTAAGCTATAGAATATTTCAAGTCAAATAAAGCATAAGAAAAGGTTTTAATACAAACAGCTGTTGTACTTCAAACATAAGTAAGATGCAAATTAGAAGATTCTTGTTAGCTTTTGGGTAATTTACTGTCGCATAGAGCTAAATATACAGTACCAATCAATCATTTTGTAGAAAAGCATACAATTACATTGAAGTGTGTTTTCAGACAATGCTTGAAGTTCAACGCTTATCTTTTAATTTCCGTCTGTTGTTTAGTTTCTGGGTCTTTTATGATCCTCAACCAAGCGGATTTCCTAAGGGAAAAAGCAATAGTAGATACACTACCAGTCAAAAGTTTGTGCATTTGATAAAATTTATGTTTGTCATGATCTTAACACTCTTTTCATCTAAAGGTGTATGCTAAGAGAAAATATAAACATTTTGGAGTGGGATGTACTAAGTATGAACTGTGCCCAGTAAAAGTGCTGTTTAATTGTACGCACTGCCTGTACCTTTATTCCTGGCTAAAAGAAAGTGTCATGAGCAAGTATATGGTATAGACTGAGGCTATATAAATCTTCAGCAACAAATTACATATTTCATGGAAGTTGCACATTTGTACCATTTAAAAAAATTTTTTTTGTCAAATTAGGTCCTGGTTTGGGGGCACGTATTGATTCCTTTTTAGATTTTAAATGCGTGCCTTGAAATGCTGCTAAATTGGTAGTCACTAACGAGATGTGTGGAACATTCTGGAAGATGGATTTAAGACCAACTAGACTGTTAGATAAATTAGAAAGAGAAAGAATCTGTAGGCAGGGACTTAGGCCACAGCAGAGTGAGTGATCACTCAGATTTCATCCCAATTATCTCGTCATCAAGTCAATATGGTAATTGGCCTGAAGGCCCAGAAGAGTCATGTTTCTTTAGCATTTACCCTTTAGCATTTCACTGAATGTGGAAAAGATAACACTAAATTGTTAAATTTGTTTTCAGAGGGCGTAAACTGCAGACAATTATAGAAGTCGCTCTGCATACATTGTGAATATCCATCTGACTGCAGCACAAGCAATTAGGGTGACCAGACATCCCAAATTACTCTGGAAAGTCTCTGTTTCACAAGATAAAAAATTTGTATATGTCCCGGTCTCAGCTGTATACTGACTTGTGGAATGTTTTCATTGTATAAATAATTTCTCTCATCCCAGTTTAATATGCACATACAACTATTAGAAGACAATTGATAGGTTGATTTCCCCAAAATTTTTAAAAGATGTGGCTCAATGGTGCTATCAAAATATAGCTCTGTTTGTTTAAGCATACAGTACTAACCAGCCTGACACAGCAATATTGGTTGTATACGACCAGTCACAGATGGGCAAGTATTTGTTAAACCTGCTTGAAAACAGTCACTATTTTTGCCATTCCATTTGGTGCCACTAGTGGTGCAGAAATTACACATTTCACCAGTATCCTCAATATTTTGTGTTAAAATGTTCTCATAAAATGTGTTGGTAAGTCTTTAACTGCAAATTCACATGTAAATGCCAATAAGACACTAATTAATTTTATAGGTTCTCTGCATTTGATTCTGAATAAAACATCCTCCAGGTTTCCTGGGGGGGGGCTGAGGAGGGTTTTGCTCAGGGCGCCATTCAAGCAGGAACCGCTACCGAATACAATTAATTTTACAAATAATCATATAATTAGACTCTAGCTCTTGCATTGGTCAGCACTTTGACTTGATAAATCACTACCAAGAGAGCTAGGCAAAAACTAAACATTCACCAAAAACAATGTCCCTAATAACAAACTCATTTTTAACACTCCATTCAGGAAAGGTAAATGCCATCTGTGCCACCTCGGCAATGACACCAGTAATGGACTGAAAGAGCTTCTTTCATCACCTGCAACCACACATCTGAGCACTCATTAATCATTTGGTTCACTTTGCTCCTAAAAAGTATCTGCAGCAATCAATTTGCGAATTGTGCTAGCAGGCTTTAATTACTCCGTTTTGTCAAGTAATCACACAAAATTATGGCAGGAGCGCTCTTCATGACACTAACGACAAACCAATTCAAGTTTCTCATGTGCTCTTTTCACTTCTGCGGTTACATCAGGGTAAGCTTTGTGCTGGAGATAAACACATACGCTCCATGTGAGCCCAGACTGAAAAAGAGCAAGTAATTTTCAGTGAAAATTGGGATGAGATTGTCAAGCCACACAAGTATTTTGTGTCCCCAGCTGTGTTCAATAATCCCCAATGGCTGTTGACGTGGGGAGCCTTTACTGTTCATGCTAACACTCTTTTCCTCTCTAACACTAAACTGCCATGATAAAAACAAGCCAATTTTTTTTCCCCAAGCCAATTATCAGTGTGCTTCCATTTCCTCATAGGAAGAACAAACTTGAGGGGAAGTTTTGGGGATATCTCACACAAAGATCATCTAAGGGCTCAATGGGGCATGTTAACAAGCCCCATGTGCCTAACCAATACTAAGCAAGGTGTAAAAGAACACCTGAGGCACTGTCAGCATTTTAACTCGTGTCATCCTAGTAACCCTTTTAAACAAACAAATCAAGATATTTTTGTAATTTAGAAGCTTGACAGCCCCAGTCTTCATTCACTTTCGTTATATGGAAAAAAGCTGCTCATGGTATTGTTCGAAAATTCACCTTTGGTGTTCTACTGATAAAAAAAAGTAATGAGTTAGAACATCATTAGACTGATTACAGTAATGATTTTAATGATAACAGAATTCAAAAAATTGGGAGAACTGTTTCTTTAAGAAGAAACCCAACAAGGTGTACAGATTACAATATCAGAGACCATTAGCAAAATATTCTCATTTTTTAAATTGTCATCAAACATAGGGCTTGCACAGGCTTTGTGGGGACTTTGTGGAGTAAGAAAGGTAACATGTAACCAATGAGAACTGCTGAAGCGTGCTGCTGAGATTCACTGATTCCAAGTTCATTGCTCCCTCAGAGCAAGAGAGGGGCATCTGGTGAGAAAAAGTTGGTAAAGGAGTGGTTGACCATGGAACGTATTGTTGTGTTTGGTTTGTTCTTTTCACAAACGTAGATCTCTAACTAATATTACCAGAGACAGTTTAGCAGAGATGGACATCTGGTATTAAAATGAACGGGACAAATTGGAACACCTTACAGGTAAAAAAACCCAATCAACTTTTAGAAACAGACATCGCCTGTCAGTCAACTCGAGAGGGCGCATGCACATTAGCTGAACCAGTCCTTTTAAAAAAATAATAAAAAACAGTGTTTTTTAGCTTGATCCGAGCTAAAGAATCACAATTTATGATACCATTGTTGTCAGATTTTACTGCTGATTTTAAATTAGGGATGTCCCGACACTGACACTGGTATTGCAATTGGATCCGGAATCGGAATCACTCAAGTATTGCTAGTCATGCTCGTAAAAATGCTCTGATACAAAAAAACGATACCGTTTCACGTACAAATGTCATTCCATAAAATATTAGCACAAAAATTTAAATCACATTATGTCCTAGTGTGATTATTAAACCGCACAGAGTGTGCTTTAATGAGATACAGCAGAAGTAAGAAGCTTACATACACCTTAGCCAAATACATTTAAACTCAGTTTTTCACAATTCCTGACATTTAATCGTAGAAAACATTCCTTGTCTTAGGTCAGTTAGAATCACTACTTTATTTTATGAATGTGAAATGTCAGAATAATAGTAGAGATAATCATTTATTTCAGCTTTTATTTCTTTCATCACATTCCCAGTGTGTCAGAATTTTACATGCACTTTGTTAGTATTTGGTAGCATTGCCTTTAAATTGTTTAACTTGGGTCAAATGTTTTTGGTAGCCTTCCACAAGCTTCTCACAATAAGTTGCTGGAATTTTGGCCCATTCCTCCAGACAGAACTGGTGTAACTTCTTCAGTTCTGCCCACAAATTTTATATCGGATTTAGGTCAGAGCTAAAACCTTGACTTTGTTGTCCTTAAGCCATTTTGCCACAACTTTGTAGGTACGCTTGAGGTCATTGTCCACTTGGAAGACCAATTTGCGACCGAGCTTTAACATTCTGGCTGATGTCTTGAGATGTTGTTTCAATATATCCACATAATTTTCCTTCCTTCCTTTTCCTTCCTCATGATGCCATCTATTTTGTGAAGTGCACACACCCTCCTGCACCCCCACACTGCCACCCCCATGCTTCACAGTTGGGATAGTGTTCTTTGGCTTGCAAGCCTTACCCTTTTTCCTCTAAACATAACGATGGTCATTATGGCCAAACAGTTCAATTTTTGTTTCATCAGACCATAGGATATTTCTCCAAAAAGTAAGATCTTTGTCACCATGTGCACTTGCAAATTGTAGTCTGGCTTTTTTATGGCGGTTTTCTTCCTTGCTGAGCAGCATTTCAGGTTATGTTAATATAGGACTCGTTTTAATGTGGATATAGATACTTGTCTATCTGTTTCCTCCAGCATCTTAACAAGGTCCTTTGCTGTTGTTCTGGGATTGATTTGCACTTTTTGCACCAAACTACGTTCTTCTCTAGGAGACAGAATGCATCTCATTCCTGAGTGGTATGATGGCTGCGTGGTTCCATGGTGTTTATACTTGTGTACTATTGTTTGTACAGATGAACGTGGTACCTTCAGGCATTTTGAAATTGCTCCCAAGGATGAACCAGACTTGTGGAGGTCCACATTTTGTTTTTTTCTGAGGTCTTGTTGTGAAACAATCTGTCTGTAAACAATTGTTGGAAAAATTACTCGTGTCATGCACAAAGTAGATGTCCTAAATGACTTGCCAAAACAGAACAGACACACGCAAAAACACTTCGGTGTGAATGGCCCCTAACTTGTCCGTTCGCACATGTCTATGAGTGAGCGCGCATGCACGAAACAGATTCGAAAAGCCTGTTTACTTTTTCATTCATTACAAACCCAAATCCGAAGTCCTACTTGAAAAACTGACCCGAACCCGGCCCAAAACCCGTCGGGTTCTCAGGTCTCATTGGGCCCGGGTCAGGTTGCAGACCTCTATTACAATCATGCCAATTTATTGGCTGATGCCGCTTAAGCAACGCCCATAGGGAGCCACGTCACGTCCGTGTCCCTTTATCTATGGTGCTAGAGTCACTCTCATCTGCTCCGTTCAAGCCTTTAACATCAGTATCTGATAAATTTCTGACACTTAAAATGGCCCTGTTATTAGCATTGGCATCGTTTAAGATGGTTGGTGTTTTGCATGCCCTGTCGATCAATCCTTTGTGCAAGGATTTTGCGCCAGGGTTATCTAAGGTCGTGCTGAGACCTTGTTTGGGCTATTTGCATAAAGTCATCTCTATGTCCTTTCACTCGCAGATTATTAATTTGCAGTCCTTTTCTCCTCCATCATTTGAGTCGGAGGAGCTTAAGAGGCTACATATGCTATGCCCAGTATGGGCTCTGCGGGTTTATGTTGACTGTACTAGCCAATGACGTAAGTCAAAGCAGTTGATTGTGTGCTTTGGTGGCTGCAACAGGGGTGTTTCGGTGTCCAAGCAGAGACTCTCATTGGATTGTGGATGCAATGGTATCTCGTCCCAATTGTGTCATTACACAACGCTGATGAGCAGAGAACGTGAACAATCTTGAAATAGACTTTGAGCCTCTTTGTGATGGGACCATCAGGCGTTGCTCGTTCATAGACCGCAGAGAGCGAATTGGAGCATAGACCTGAAGAAGTGAATTGAAGTAAGAGTGAGTGGTCCCATTGGCTGTCCAGAAAGCCAGAGTCAAAGCCTTGAAATTGATGCTACAGCTACAGGTAGCCAGTGGAGTGAAATCAAGAGTGGGGTGACATGACCAGATGTGTATGACTTTCTTTCATCTGCTGAACACAAACAAAGATTTTTAGAAGAATTTCTCAGCTCTGTAGGTCCATACAATGCAAGTGAACAGGTGCCAAAATTTTTAAGCTCCAAAATCCACAAAAGGGCAACATAAAAGTACTCCAGACGACTCTGGTGGATCAATCCATATCTTCTGAAGCAATATGTTAGGTGTGGGTGAGAAACAGATAAGATCCTTTGTCCTTCACTTTAACTTTTTCCTTCTTCTGTTTTTGGTGATTCACATTCTTCGTGCATATCGCCCCCTACTGGTCAGGGAGAAGAATTTATGATTTAAATATTGACCTGTTTCTCACCTACACCTATCATATTGTGTCTGAACACATGGATTTAACCACTGGATTCATAAGGATTACTTTTATGCTCCCTTTATGTGGATTTTGGAGCTTCAAATTTTTGACACCCATTCACTGGCATTGTATGGGCCTACAGAGCTGAGAAATTCTTCTAATAATCTTAATTTGTGTTCTGCAGAAGAAAGTCATACACATCTGGGATGCCAGGAGGATGAGTATATCATGAGAGAATTTCAGTTTTGGGCGAACTAACCCTTTAAATCAGGATCCATGTATTTCTTTACATTGAAGGACTCAACTGCTGGAACCCAAATTCGTCAGTGCGAAATGTTCTTTTATGGAAAGCCAGAGACTAACTGAATGAAAGTGACTGTAGGGTATTCACAATCCAGGTGTGCTGAGATTATACTGCATGATTTTTTTAAAATTAAATGGTCTCTACTGAGAGGCAAAGAGTGGACAGTGACTCCAAAGGGTGTGTTAACTGCTGGTAATGTATTTCACCCTGACACATCTCTCTAACATCTGCCCTGTTGTGAGAGGTTTTCAGTAGTGAATGTGGGGAATTACACTTTAGACATAGAATGGTTCTCAATTAACAAACACTTGCATTTCATGCCGAGCCATCATTACATGCATTTAAAGTCTAAATAGTGTTTGCAGAATTGGTATCATGGGGTGCATAGAAATCACTATATAACATCATAAATATATCTCATTGCACTGTAAGTGCAGTAAAAGTTCTTACATTATGGCATAATTTTCCTCTTGGAGACACAAAGTAAGAACAAAAGACACAAATAAGAAAGCTGTGTCTCACTGAATTGCTCTTATATGTGCAGAAATGGTTGTCACAAAATTTCTGACAGACTCAGTACAGAAATGTACACAAAGCCTATAAATTCAAATGTTGATGAATCCAGATAATTCTAAATGAGAGAATGTGTGCCTGCAGTTAGTAATTAGCATAATACATGCCCAAACCATTTCCATATAAGGGCTTTCTGCTCAAACTCTCCTGTACAGCCATTTGTCACTCTCTCCAAACAGACCCATGCATTTTCAGCCAACAGTGCATGCAGCAACAAGTAAAGCCAATTGTGCCATTGTCAAAACCAGTTAATAAACACCTTTCTTAAAGGCCTAGGCTACACGTGATAGACTACATTTTCATACAGAACCTATCCCAGATCAAGCTATAACTATAATCACTTTTGTTATTCTGAAAAAGTAAGACTTAGGCCTAATGTAAGCTCACTAGTTATTCAGATCCTAATAATATTAATAACTAGATAAAAAAGTTCATCAAGACAAACTTTGCTGTTGGATTGAGAAAGCCTAGCGTGTAAGTTTGAAGTAGCTGTAAAAGCTTGAAGTTTGAAGGTTTTATGTTTGAAGTAGTTCAAAGTTCAAAGTTTAAAGATTATAAGACCATTCAGTCTATCAGATAGATAGATAGACAGATAGATAGATAGATAGATAGTTAGATAGATAGAAAGGTAGATAGATAGATCATTTGGTTGCTAGCCAGTTACCAAGGTGATACTCAAAACGCTCCTTGCTACCCTGAGTCCACTGAACAAAACCAGAAGTCTTTATGTTGTTCTGGTACAGAGATACAGGTGCATCTCAATAAATTAGAATGTCATGAAAAAGTTCATTTATTTCAGTAATTCAACTCAAATTGTGAAACTCGTGTATTAAATAAATTCAGTGCACACAGACAGAAGTAGTTTAAGTCTTTGGTTCTTTTAATTGTGATGATTTTGGCTCACATTTAACAAAAACCCACCAATTCACTATCTCAAAAAATTAGAATACATCATAAGACCAATAAAAAAAACATTTTTAGTGAATTGTTGGCCTTCTGGAAAGTATGTTCATTTACTGTATATGTACTCAATACTTGGTAAGGGCTCCTTTTGCTTTAATTACTGCCTCAATTCGGCGTGGCATGGAGGTGATCATTTTGTGGCACTGCTGAGGTGGTATGGAAGCCCAGGTTTCTTTGACAGTGGCCTTCAGCTCATCTGCATTTTTTGGTCTCTTGTTTCTCATTTTCCTCTTGACAATACCCCATTGATTCTCTATGGGGTTCAGGTTTGGTGAGTTTGCTGGCCAGTCAAGCACACCAACACCATTGGTGTCATTTAACCAACTTTTGGTGCTTTTGGCAGTGTGGGCAGGTGCCAAATCCTGCTGGAAAATGAAATCAGCATCTTTAAAAAGCTGGTCAGCAGAAGGAAGCATGAAGTGCTCCAAAATTTCTTGGTAAACAGGTGCAGTGACTTTGGTTTTCAAAAAACACAATGGACCAACACCAGCAGATGACATTGCACCCCAAATCATCACAGACTGTGGAAACTTAACACTGGACTTCAAGCAACTTGGGCTATGAGCTTCTCCACCCTTCCTCCAGACTCTAGGACCTTGGTTTCCAAATGAAATACAAAACTTGCTCTCATATGAAAAGAGGACTTTGGACCACTGGGCAACAGTCCAGTTCTTCTTCTCCTTAGCCCAGGTAAGACGCCTCTGACGTTGTCTGTGGTTCAGGAGTGGCTTAACAAGAGGAATACGACAACTGTAGCCAAATTCCTTGACACGTCTGTGTGTGGTGGCTCTTGATGCCTTGACCCCAGTCTCAGTCCATTCCTTGTGAAGTTCACCCAAATTCTTGAATCGATTTTTCTTGACAATCCTCATAAGGCTGCGGTTCTCTCGGCTGGTTGTGCATCTTTTTCTTCCACACTTTTTCCTTCCACTCAACTTTCTGTTAACAGCATTCTGTGAACAGCCAGCTTCTTTGGCGATGAAAGTTTGTGGCTTACCCTCCTTGTGAAGGGTGTCAATGATTGTCTTCTGGACAACTGTCAGATCAGCAGTCTTCCCCATGATTGTGTAGCCTAGTGAACCAAACTGAGAGACCATTTTGAAGGCTCAGGAAACCTTTGCAGGTGTTTTGAGTTGATTAGCTGATTGGCATGTCACCATATTCTAATTTTTTGAGATAGTGAATTGGTGGGTTTTTGTTAAATGTGAGCCAAAATCATCACAATTAAAAGAACCAAAGACTTAAACTACTTCAGTCTGTGTGCACTGAATTTATTTAATACACGAGTTTCACAATTTGAGTTGAATTACTGAAATAAATGAACTTTTCCACAACATTCTAATTTATTGAGATGCACCTGTATGTGATTTGTTACTTCGTTGCTAGGGTAACCCCATCCGGCTGCTATGCAGTTACCACAGTGCTACTCAAAAGGCTTCTTGTTACCCTGAGTCCAATGAACGAAACCAGAATTGTTTAAAATGTTCTGGTGCAGAGATATGTGATTTGTTACTTGGTTTCTAGGGTAACCCCATCTGGGTGCTAGGCAGTTACCAAGGTGATACTTAACATGGCTCCTTGCCATCCTGAGTGAAATAAGTCAACTTGGAAATCTCTACAATGTTCTGGTGCAGAGATATGTGATTTGTTACTTGGTTGCTAGGGTAACCCCATCTGGTTGCTAAGCAGTTACCAGGGTGATACTTATCAAGGCTCCTTGCCATCCTGAGTGAAATAAGTCAACCCGGAAGTCTCTAAAATGTTCTGGTGCAGAGATATGTGATTTGTTACTTGGTTGCTAGAGTAACCCCATCTGGTTGCTAAGCAGTTACCAGGGTGATACTTATCAAGCCTCCTTTCCACCCTGAGTGAAATAAGTCAACCCGGATGTCTCTATGATGTTCTGTTGCAGAGATATGTGATTTGTTACTTGGTTGCTAGGGTAACCCCATCTGGTTGCTAGGCAGTTACCAGGGTGATACTTATCAAGGCTCCTTGCCATCCTGAGTGAAATAAATCAACCCGGAAGTGTCTACGATGTTCTGGTGCAGAGATATGTGATTCGTTACTTGGTTGCTAGGGTAACCCCATGTGGTTGCTATGCAGTTACCAAGGTGATGCTTAACAAGGCTCCTTGCTGTACTGAGTGAAATAAGTCAACCCGGAAGTCTCTACGATGTTCTGGTGTAGAGATATGTGATTTGATACTTGGTTGCTAGGGTAACCCCATCTGGTTATTAGGCAGTTACCAGGGTGATAATTATCAAGGCAACTTCCCATCATGAGTGAAATAAGTCAACCCAGAAATCTCTATGATTTTTCTGGTTCAGAGATATGTGATTTGTTACTTGTTTGCTAGAGTAACCCCATCTGGTTGCTAGGCAGTTACCAGGGTGATACTTATCAAGCCTCCTTTCCACCCTGAGTGAAATAAGTCAACCCGGAAGTCTCTATGATTTTCTGTTGCAGAGATATGTGATTTGTTACTTGGTTGCTAGGGTAACCCCATCTGGTTGCTAGGAAGTTACCAGGGTGATACTTATCAAGCCTCCTTTCCACCCTGAGTGAAATAAGTCAACCCGGAAGTCTCTATGATGTTCTGTTGCAGAGATATGTGATTTGTTACTTGGTTGCTAGGATAACCCCATCTGGTTGCTAGGCAGTTACCAGGGTGATACTTATCAAGGCTCCTTGCCATCCTGAGTGAAATAAATCAACCCGGAAGTGTCTACGATGTTCTGGTGCAGAGATATGTGATTCGTTACTTGGTTGCTAGGGTAACCCCATGTGGTTGCTATGCAGTTACCAAGGTGATACTTAACATGGCTCCTTGCCATCCTGAGTGAAATAATTCAATCCGGAAGTCTCTACGATGTTCTGTTGCAGAGATGATTTGTTACTTGTTTGCTAAGGTAACCCCATCTGGTTGCTAGGCAGTTACCAGGGTGATACTTATCAAGGCAACTTCCCATCCTGAGTGAAATAAGTCAACCCAGAAGTCTCTATGATTTTCTGGTGCAGAGATATGTGATTTGTTACTTGGTTGCTAGGCAGTTACTGAGGTGATACTTAACATGGCTCCTTGCCATCCTGAGTGAAATAAGTCAACCCGGAAGTCTCTACGATATTCTGGTGCAGAGATATGTGATTTGTTTCTTGGTTGCTAGGGTAACCCCATCTGGTTGCTAGGCAGTTACCAGGGTGATACTTATCAAGGCTCCTTGCCATCCTGAGTGAAATAAATCAACCTGGAAGTGTCTACGATGTTCTGGTGCAGAGATATGTGATTTGTTACTTGGTTGCTAGGGTAACCCCATGTGGTTGCTAGGCAGTTACCAGAGTGATACTTAATGAGGTTCCTTGCTCTCCTGAGTGGAATAAGTCAACCCGGAAGTGTCTACAATGTTCTGATGCAGAGATATGTGATTTGTTACCCGGAAGTCTCTACGGCATTCTGATCCTGAGATACCCATATTAGTGATTCTGAATGGAAGTCAATGGTGTTTGGTTGCTAGGGTGCTCTAAATGTTTGATTTAGCGTGGCTAAGTAGTTCCCTTGATGATAGTTGTAGACTGATTGCTCACCCAATTAAAACAAGCCAACTGTCATGTCTCTAGGACATTCTGATCTGAAGATATCACACTCCAAGTGAAAGCAATAGTGTTGGTTGCTAGGGTGCTCTAAATGGTTGCCAGGGCGTGGCTAGCCAGTGAACAGAGAGATTCTTATTGGCTGCTTACTGACCTGACTCATAAGAGCCAATCACCAAGTGTTTACGACATTCTGTTCTTAAAATTCTGAGACATTTTGAATGGAAGTTAATGGGGGGTGGTTGCTAAGGTCCCATAAATGGTTGTTAGGGCTATTCCAAAGATATTCCTCTCAGACATTTTTAATAGAATTCAATAGGGCTGGTTGCTAGGGTGCTCTAAATTGGTGCTAGGGTGTGGCTAGCCAGTGACCAGAGAGATTCTTATTGGCTGATTACTAATCTGACTGAAAAGAGCCAATCCCCAAGTGTCTACGACATTCTGTTCTGAAGATATCCTTCTGAGCCATTTTGAATGGAAGTCTATAGGGGTGGTTGCTAGGGTGCCGTAAATGGTTGCTAGGGCATGGCTACACCATTTCCAAGATGATCCTTAAAGACTGATTGGTAGCCCGATTGAAATGAGCCCACCCCCATGTCTCTATGTCATTTTGATTGGGAGATATGATTTGACAACTTTCTTGCATTGACTGCCATAGTAGGGCGAGACCCTTGCCACAGGTGTCGTCAATAGGCCGGTCGATTTGACACCTAATTCATGGGTCTACTACAAACGGTGCGGGATGAGTTAGGTGCCGAAGTTTTGTACAGAATAAGAAGAATAATAATAAGCATGTGAGATTACAATAGTGATGCTTTGCTCCACAAGCACCACTAATAATAAGTATGTGAGATTACAATAGTGATGTTTTGCTCCGCAAGCACCACTAATAATAATATGTGAGATTACAATAGTGATGCTTTGCAAGCACCACTAATAAGCTTTTATTTGCAAGCACCACTAATAATAAATATGTGAGATTACAATAGTGATGTTTTGCTCCGCAAGCACCACTAATAATAATATGTGAGATTACAATAGTGATGCTTTGCAAGCACCACTAATAAGCTTTTATTTGCAAGCACCACTAATAAGCTTTCTCAAGCCAACATAATAATAATATGCAAAAATGATTTAGCCTTAACACATTCCGTTTCTAAGACCACCAGTAGTCTTTGATTTTTGCATGCATCTGGTTTGACTTTTATCTTAAATTATCTTAAAGTTTGAACTTATTTATGAATCACGATTTGTGCGTGAAATTGTTAGGATAGCATTTATGCACAAAAAAGTGAATGAGACCCATTGATCCTGGTCGGCTCAAAAGATTGAGCATGTGTGTGTGTGTGTGTGCGCGTGTGTGTGCTAAAGTGTGGGGCAACCCCCTGTGCAGAGCAACATGAGCTCACTGGAAAGTCAAAAGCAGGATCCCATGGGAGAACATGGAGTGGCAGACTACACACGGCACCGAGCACATCACTAGTGAGAACACTTGCACACACGCTCACGCACATTCATGCCAGTGCCGTTTTCTTTCTTGATCTTAAAAGACAGCAACAACATTCAAAGACACCCCAAAGAGCAAATGGAACAACCAAATTAATGTTCTAAACCCTCAATAATCACAACAGGCTGCTGCTCCTGTCTGACACTGTCTTAAGCAAAGAGTGGAGATCCATGCAGCTTTCAGTCTACAGATGAAGTCAGAAGTTTGCATAGACTTAGGTTGAAGTCATTAAAACTCATTTTTTAACCACTCCACAGATTTCATATTAGCAAACTATACTTTTGGCAAGTCATTTAGGACATCTGCTTTGTGCATGACACAAGTAATTTTTCCAACAATTGTTTACAGACAGAATGTTTCACTTTTTATTGACTGTATCACAATTCCAGTGAGTCAGAAGTTTACATACATTAAGTTAACTGTGCCTTTAAGCAGCTTGGAAAATTCCAGAAAATGATGTCAAGCCTTTAGACAGTTAGCCAATTAGCTTCTGATAGGATATTTGGCTAATTTGAGTCAACTGAAGGTGTACCTGTGGATGTATTTTAAGGCCTACCTTCAAACTCCTCTTTGCTTGACATCATGGGAAAATCAAAAGAAATCAGCCAAAACCTCAGAAAAAAATGCTCCTTGGGAGCAATTTCCAAATGCCTGAAGGTACCATGTTCAACTGTACAAAAAAATAGTACGCAAGTATAAACACCACGGGACCACGCAGCCATCATACCGCTCAGGAAGGAGACGCATTCTGTCTCCTAGAAAGGAACGAAGTTTGGTGTGAAAAGTGCAAATCAATCCCAGAAAAACAGCAAAGGACCTTGTGAAGATGCTGGAGGAAACAGGTAGACAAGTATCTATATCCACATTAAAACGAGTCCTATATTGACATAACCTGAAAGGCTGCTCAGAAAGGAAGAAGCCTCTGCTCCAAAACCACCATAAAAAAGCCAGACTACAGTTTGCAAGTGCACATGGGGACAAAGATCTTACTTTTTGCAGAAATGTCCTCTGGTCTGATGAAACAAAAATTGAACCGTTTGGCCATAATGACCATCGTTATGTTTAGATGAAAAAGGTTGAGGCTTGCAAGCCGAAGAACACTATCCCAACCGTGAAGCATGGGGGTGGCAGCATCATGTTGTGGGGGTGCTTTGCTGCAGGAGGGACTGGTGCACTTCACAGAATAGAAGGCATCATGAGCAAGGGAAATTTATGTGGATATATTGAAGCAACATTTCAAGACATCAGCTATGAAGTTAAAGCTCGGTCGCAAATGGGTCTTCCAAATGGACAATGACCCCAAGCATACCTCCAAAGTTGTGGCAAAATAGCATAAGGACAACAAAGTCAAGGTTTTAGAGTGGCCATCACAAAGCCCTGACCTCAATCTGATAGAACATTTGTGGGCAGAACTGAAAAAGCATGTGCGAGCAAGGAGGCCTACAGACCTGACTCAGTTACACCAGTTCTGTCTGGAGAAATGGGCCAAAATTCCAGCAACTTATTGTGAGAAGCTTGTGGAAGGCTACTCAAAACGTTTAACCAAAGTTAAACAATTTAAAGGCAATGCTACCAAATACTAACAAAATGAATGTAAACTTCTGATACACTGGGAATGTGATGAAAGAAATAAAAGCTGAAATAAATCATTCTTTCTACTATTATTGTGACATTTCACATTCTTAAAATAAAGTAGTGATTCTAACTGACCTAAGACAGGGAATGCTTCCTATGATTAAATGTCAGGAATTGTGAAAAACCGAGTTTAAATGTATTTGGCTAAGGTGTATGTAAACTTCTGACTTCAACTGTAAGTCAATCCGCCAATTCCCTTTCACATATACAGTATATTGGTCAAAGAAGGAAAGAGAGAGAGGTGGGGGGCAAAGAGAAAAAAACACAAGGTCTGTAACCAGGCATTCTGTACAGCTTATACCTATGTATACAGTAGTTCTCAAAGCTACAAGAATAAACATATGGTCTCTCTGCCACTTTAATTTCCTGAAGAGATGCGACTCAGCTGATTGCAGCAAGAGACCCCATCATCACATAGGAAGTGAACTAGAAGAGGTGCCAGAGATGCCTAGCCATAAATGACTGCGCTGTTTGTGAGTCCAAAGAGGTCCCGCAGGGTTAATTGCCAAGTGAGCATCGGAGAGGATGAAAATAGAGTGACCAGAGTGCTACTAAACTGTCTGCGCCACAAACGTTCTCATTAGTGGTATACATCTGTGGCCCGTGTCTCTAGCCAGAGGTTTAATAGAGATGAAGGGCGCATTATGAAGTGTATGTTTAGGTTGGGAGGAGCATTTCAACTGCACTATCATCTGGGCAATAGGACAGGCATTAGAACGAGCAGATTCTCCAAGACAATCAAGGCGTTGAGGGCTGGTCACAGAGCCATGGAGGTCAAGCTGTCAGTTTCTGCTTCTTCTGACTGGATACGGAGACAGATGTGGATACAGAGAGACAGATGTGCCAGTGGCGGGTGATTTGAGAAAATTTACCAGCTAAAAATGTTTAAATAATATATATATATATATATATACATATATACGTATATTGTCTTTATGACAATGGAATTACAAATCACCCCCGTCCCCTTTCACATTTGTAATAAACAGCACAGCTCAGTGTGTCGTATCATCATATGCAAGATAAGACAGTCTACCAACAAACTGTTCTAGTCACAAAAACGAAGAGTGATTTTGTTCATTGTGTTTTTAGTGACTCAAAATAATATTTTGGGTTTAATACAAGTTAAGCTCAGTCAGCAGCATTTGTAGCATAATGTTGATTACCACAAAAAAAGTAACAACTCATCCCTCCTTTTCTTAAAAGAAAGGGGGGAAAAAAGAAGCAAAAATCAAGGTTACAGTGAGGCACTTACAAGTTAATGGGGCACTTTTTTGGAGGGGGGGTTTAGAATGCAGAAACATGAAGCTTAATTTTATGAAGGTAGTTAAATTAATTATTCTGTTAAAACTTGTGTATTATTTAAGCAGTGAGGTAGTATAAATTGTTGCTTATCAGGACTACAGGGTTTACAGCATTACATCGTCATGGCGATGTTGTAAAATTGTACATAACAAAAGGTTAGTACGTGATTTTATCAAACTAAAATCATGTTAACACACATACTGTTTACGTCTTGTGGCTCTACTTTAAAACAGTACAACTTTATTTTTAGGTTTACAGATTGGCCCCATTCACTTCCATTGTAAGTGCCGCACTGTAACCTAGATTTTGCTCTTTTTTTTTTTTTTTTTTTAAAGAAAAGGAAGGACTTCTGATGGTAAAAGAGTTTTTCTTCAGTAGCTGGTTTGTATGTCTTTGATTTGAATTGCTCATTTTACTTAAAACAGCGAGAGACAGATTATCTCTCGAGACAGATTTATTTTACAATTCAAGCCACGCAGTTGCCATTCCTAATAAAGTTACCAAGTAAATTTTTACTTGCATTTGCTGCTTGTCGAGTGTTAGTTTTGGACCCTGATCGTACAGTATTTATGCATGCAGAATCATGCTGTGCCAATTTATGGCTATTCAAGGTCAGCATTTAGCAAGACATTCAAATGGCTACACAACAGGCATAGTGCAATAGCACTTCCTATGCATGTCTCCAGGCTGATTAGTGTCCCACACCGCTAGATAAATCACCACCGCATGATCAATACAGTAATAAAGACAAGGCATGGCTGTCCGCTCAGGCAGAGACTGCTCAAACAACACCTCCTTGACCTTGTGAACTTGTGAGGAAGCTCACAAGCTCTCTTGTGAGGCAGCATCCTAAACATGAGTCACCAGTTAAGCGTGAGATGACTGGTCAGTCAGGTTCAGTCAACTCATGCAATGCTAATCTCGAAATAGATTGCTACCTGACTATTACTAGATCTGGTGAAATTTGATTAGTTTGATATCAGATTAGGGGTGGGCAATACATCAGAAATCTGTAAACCGGAATAAATGTGAGTACTGTTTTTGTTGCAGTTATAAATGGGCGTTTGATTCATTTTATATTCAGCCACCACACGATGGATAGAAGATGGTGGAGGATGGTGGCCCTAAAATCCACACAAATGAGAAAAAAAGGTCAGTCACTTGGCCTTTTCATTTTCAGGTCAAAATGCAGCTTTACTTTTTTTCGACAGTTTTTCAAAGCGCTTTTCCATAAAAAATGTTTACAAGTTGTGGGGCACACCTGTGGCAAAAGCCCTTAACCGTGGTAAAATGCAGTGGCTTATTATTTTTATAAAACAGCACTATGATAAAATATTTCAATGTTTAATAAAGAGTTAAATGTATCCTAATCAGATTGTCAATAAACCACCCACAACCTTTTAAATAAAAGTTCACAATTCTTTCAGTCATCACTGGTTTACATTACAAACATGGTTTGATTTACAATAAAAAGACAGTAGCAGCCTCATCAATACTTAAGATGAATGTGATGAATAATGAATACTTTAGATATGGCAATCTGTCAGACAGATCACGCATCACATGGTGAGCTCACAGCTGAATGGAGCCTTAGATTACAAGAGCACTGAATTGCAACCAACCCGCAATTCATTCCAATGCCTTAGTTTTACACGCTGACAGTACATTAGCAGGTGCTGCCTTTTATGTTTTGGCAGATTTACTGATGAGAATTCCATCCAACACCTGCGTTTTTGTCTCATTTTGACGTGGAGTTGTAAAGCTTCAGGCTTGTCTGCGGTTTATATTATAGTGTGTAATGTCCAGTGAGGAGCAGTGCATTATGGGCAGCACAGCTCTTTACTCATAAATAAAGACAGCAAGCACAGGATGGAAACTCATCACACTTGTTAAACAGCAGCCAACTTTCTTAACACTGCAGGTGCCCCTGTCCACTTCGACCAGCCAATGAAGCGTGGAAAGGTCACTGTGACTGCCCACACCAGACAACAGACCAATAAATAACCTTGACTGGGCGCTGGACTAGAACTTAATCTAATCTGAAGTCAGAGTTTTTTTTATTCCCTCCCTCTTTGGTACCACACCTTAAAGGGATAGTCCACCCAAAAATGAAAAATCTCTCATCATTTACTCACCCTCATGCCATCTCAGATGTGTATGACTTTCTTCCTTCTGCAGAACGACAAATTATGTATATTATTAAGAATATTTCAGCCCTGTAGGTCCATACAATGCAAGTGAATGGGTGCCAACATTTTTACACTCCAAAAAGCACAAAAAGGCATCCATACGACTCCAGTGTTTTAATCCATATCTTCAGAAGTGATATGATAGGTGTGGGTGAGAAACAGATAAATATTTAAGTCCTTTTTTGCAAGAATGTCTTCTCCCTGCCCAGTAGGGGGTGTATGCATGAAGAATGTGAATGAACAAAAACACAAGAAGAAGAATGTTATAGTGAAAGTGGAGATTGACTTAGCAGGGAGGAGAATTTAAAGTAAAAAAAAAAAAAAAAAAAAAAAAAAGAAACATTATAATTATCTGTTTCTCATCCACACCCATCATGTCTCTTCTGAAGACATGAATTTAAGTCTTATGAGCCTTATGGATTACTTTTATGCTGACTCATGTGATTTTTGGAGCTTAAAATTTTGGCACCTATTCACTTGCATTGTATGCACCAAAAAAGCTGAGAAATTCTTCTAAAAATCTTCATTTGAGTTCAGTAGATGGAGGAAAGCCATACATACACATCTGGGATGGCATAAGTTTGGGTGAACTATTCCTTGAATGACCTACAACTCATGCAGTCAGTCAAATGGAAAAACTAATTTTCTGTTGGCTATCTATAAGAGTTGTCTGCCTCCTCATTCTTGGTGTACAATCAATTGTAAAAACATGATAAATAAATTGCCCCATTCATTTCTGGCAAAAATGCTATGCACAGTATGCATCTAGGCTCATGTAGAGAGAGGGAGACACATCCCAAAGAGAGAGTTTGAAACTGATTTGTATTGTCACTTCTTCATAAAAAAAACATTTCGATGGTTCCTTTCCATGAAATGGTCAAACAAATTATTCACAGATTAATTTGAGTTTTCACTGAACAGCGTTCCCTGAAGACCCTGCATGGTATTTTTTGTCATCCTTCTTTGCACATTTATTTAATTCAGTTATATAAACTAGGTTGTTTTTTAGCTGTAGCCTATATAAAGATGCGGTCACGCTATCACTGCAATGTTTGAGTAGAATGGAGTATAACTAAGATTTCATGAAAGTTTCCTCTTTCAGGGCTCAAAGTTTTATTGAAGATCTCTGAAAAAGAATATGCAAACACACGCAGTTTAAAAATACACATGTGGTTTCAGGGCAAAGCAAATTCATGATTGAAAATACACAGATTAAGGCAGATCATTTCAAAAAGGTCTGTTCAAAAGCAAAACGGGAAATGAAATGGGTAGCTTTATGGTCTTTAGGGAAGCCCAGTTATAGGATAGCCCTGGCCATGATTGACTCCGCAGTGCTGAGATAGAGGAATATTTTATCAGATTGTTTCTTTCTCCTTATGCGGCAGGATGGCAGACAGCTACAGGCGGTATTGAACTAGCGATGCATGCAGGACCCCACAGCAAAGAGAAATTAGTTTAGATTCTCATTGAATCTTTGGCAAAGTAAGGATTCATTCAAAATGCTCTTCACTTTGATAATTCAAGGCATGATTAAGAAAAAAGATGGTATCGACCTCTAAAGCTATTGATTTCCCCTGCAGACAAGCAAACGCTTACTTTTCTAACACAGCCAATAAAATAAATAAAAGACAAAAGCAATCTAATATATTCATGTGGATCTTCTTGCAGGATACCACTTACCCAGCAGTGAGAATTATGAGTGATAAATCCCATCTGCATGTCAACAAGGTCTGGACGATATATTTAATATTCTTGATATATTCTTGATGATTTTGCAATGTAAAATTAAGCAACATCGTGAATACCGCAATTACTTTAATGTGCTTTTTATTTGGCCATTTAGTTGACAGTTAAGACAAGGGATGCACCGATATGAAAATTTTTGGCTGATACCGATACTGATTTTAACCAAAAATTATTGGCCCATACCAATATTTTGCCACTTACCTCATTTTGTCATCAGATCACTGTTTTGCTCAGGAATTATCTTTTAAAAATGTACAAAGAGGTACAAAAATGTTTTATTGTTTGAATAATACATATTTCTGAACATGGATTGGATCTGTTGAAGACATGGCAGGCCAAATTTTTTAAGAGAGCAACAATGAAAGATAAATAGAAGATAAAAAGGTATCAAATACTGAAAAATAACTAAATATCATAGCATGATAACTGATGTGAAAAAAGCTTATTTTGTATTAAAACATTTTTCCACTTCTATTTTTGTAGCCAAAACAACAGAACTCACATTTTGCATGTTTTTTACTGTATATAATAGAACATCAGAAATTCATATTATGCATATGTTAGGCAATTCCATGGAAATGTCAACCACATCATGGAAAAATAAAAAGTTTTATCCAAAGGAACAAAATGGCTTTTTAAAGGAATAGTTCACCCAAAAATGAAAATTTGCTGATAATTTACTCACCCTCTGGCCATCCAAGATGTATCTGAGTTTCTTTCTTCATCAAAACAGAATTTAAGACTTTTAGGATTTCATTTCATGCCTCCTCCTCTAAACAATGCAAGTGAATGTACTCCATTTTTTGACCGTCCAAAATGCATATTTAGGGTGCATCAAAATAATCCACACGACTCCAGTTGACAAATAAAGTTCTTCTAAACGCAAACGATTGATTATTTTGAGAAACAAACAATACTTATATACTTTTTAACTACAAATGTTCGCTTCGGTAAATCTCTGTGATGTGCGCTCATGAGAGGGATGACGTAAGCTCGTTGGTAAGGTCACGCGTCACATGGAGGAGTCAGGAAGCGCGTCATTTTTTTTTTTATTATTATTATTTGGAAATTATTATTATTTTTTTTTATATTGTTTTGAAATTTTTTTGGACTGTTTTGGTTTGTGAACGGCGCTTGGTCTGGGCTCTGTGCAAGTTTCTATTAAAAATAATCAGAAGAACTTTATTTGTAGTTAAAAAATAAAGTTCTTCTGAATGCAAACGATTGATTATTTTGAGAAACAAAACTATACTTATATACTTTTTAACTACAAATGTTTGCTTCTGTACATCTCTGTGCTCATGAGAGGGATGATGTAAGCCCGTTGGTAAAGTCACGCGTCACGTGGAGTAGGAGGCAGGAAGCGCGTCATTGTTTACAAGAGAAACTTGCACAGACCAAGCGGCGTTCACAAACCAAAACAGTCCAAAACAATTTCAAAACAATATAAAATAAAATAAAAATAATTTCCAAATAATAATAATAAAAAAAAACAATGTAAACAATGACGCACTTCCTGACTCCTCCTCCACGTGACGCGTGACCTTACCAACGAGCTTACGTTGAGCTTCATGCTCACGTACTCATGAGCACACGTCACAGAGATGTATGGAAGCGAACATTTGTAGTTAAAAAGTATATAAGTATTGTTTTGTTTCTCAAAATAATCAATCGTTTGCGTTCAGAAGAACTTTATTTGTCGACTGGAGTCTTGTGGATTATTTTGATGCACCCTAAATATGCATTTTGGACCGTCAAAAAATGGAGTATATTCGCTTGCATTGTTTAGAGGAGTCCTGAAATGAAATCCTAAAAGTCTTAAATTCTGTTTTAATGAAGAAAGAAACTCAGATACATCTTGGATGGCCTGAGGGTGAGTAAATTATCAGCAAATTTTCATTTTTGGGTGAACTATTCCTTTAAGTTCTATCATTGTAAAATGGATGATGGATATTTCTGTTCAGACTGCTAGAGGGAGCCGCTGACTGAAGCGCTGACTGAAGTGCTGATTGCAGTTTATTTCTTAGTCTTAAAGGTGCACTCAGTAGCATTTGTCTTTGTGTCAACTTGGACTTACACTGACACCTAGCGGCTTGGATGCAGCATAATTTAAAATCAATAGTTTTCAGTTTCAGGTGCCATTGTAGAAATGTAGTATCCACAGTCAGCCATGATTACTTTAATCAATGAGTGAAAGTTTCAAATAACAGGACGGTTACTGAGATTAAGCGAGTAGGATTCGGCTGGTCATGTGATTCTAACATGGCAGTCCCCATGTGCGGACCCTCTCCATGTAGAATAAAACAGCTTTTATAGGGTTACTAATATGACTGGAGTCTTCATGAAAGTAAAACTTTTGTAATGAAGAAAAAAAAATATTGAGTGCACCTATAATTATAAAAGTTATACTGATATGACTTCATTTTAATGCGAGTGGTCATGATTTCCTACATATATTGCAAAATTACAATTCATGTTTTTTACAGTTCAAAATGTTTAATGAGAAGTTCATCTTTAACTCAATTAACTGTGCAGCCTTAATGGTAACATACCAATGTCTTAGAAGTCAAAGTTTGCTGGTTTCAATGCGTTTTGGATGGTTTCCCTCATCATGTTACCGATTTCACAACTTTCACTTCTGTAACGCCAGTTTTTCCTCATTAATGTGAGAATGAGAATGATTAAAAATGAAATATTACATTTTCTGAGGAGTGCCAACCCTTCATTATCTCAGGGCCCTCCCAGAGCCCTGACCTAAACCCTAAAGAGCACCTATGGGATGCAATGGAGAAGAAAATGTAAGATTGTTGATGTTCTAGTGGATGATCTGAAAGCTTTGGTTGCTGAAACCTGTTAATAATAATAAGGGGAGCTACGAAGGAGCTACAAAGGTCTGATCACCATTCACTTGCATTGTATGGACCAACAGAGCTGAGATATTCTTCTAAAAATCTTCATTTGTGTTCTGCTGAAGAAAGAAAGTCATACACATCTGGGATGGCATGAGGGTGAGTAAATGATGAGAGAATTTAAATTTTGAGTGAACTATCCCTTTAACTGTTCTGCTTAAAAAGTGTGCTTATGTTTTCTTTCTTTACAATAAATGCAAATTGGTTTGATGTTTTTTCTCAAATGCAAAGGAATTCGTGCATTTTTAAGTTAAGCTTAAATGCTAAACATTTTGGGGCCACTGTATATATCACCCAGCCCTAATGTCAACCTGCCATGCCAGCAGTGATTTGTTTTCTTCTGTAGTAAATTAAAAACTCAACTTACGCTGCTTTACGAGATGTAGTTGGTGGCAGAGTAAGTCTGAAGAGGCACTCTTCGTCATTAAGCATAATTAAGCTGCCAAACTTGTCACCCGTGACTGTGGATGTGTGGTCAAACTCTGCTGTAGCATCAATTCAAGTCATGGCCCTCATTCCATTTTGTCACCTGTACTCGATCAGAACAAGATGCAAACTACCCCTCAATTTTATTTTACGTTCATTAAGGTCAGAGGAGGACTGTGATGCTTAATTACGCTTTTGCAGCTCATCTATGGAGATGTGTCGGTTCTGCGCTATTTGAATGCAGGAAGAGACCATATTGTGCGTGACTGCTTTACTAATAACACTATTCTTATGTTCTGTTAAGACAAGATGAAGAATATGGCCCCTCGAGCTCAACCCTAGCTCTGAAAATACCATTATAAATTGGTCTTTTCTCAGTAGATGGTACACAGGAGTTGTCGGAGAGCTAAGCCTGGGGAGAAAACTGGATGTGGGGGTGAGGAGGGACTACTGGGGCACAGATCTTAGGTGGAGGGTTTTCTACCAACATTTTGCTGCTACTCTTAGGTAGGTCTTGCAGAGGTAACCAGCTAAATCAAGTTATTCAGTTAACTTTAATGAACGGACTGTGCTTTTATTGTCAGAACTTCTTTTGACTTACAGTCCATCTATGTATCCTTAAAGGAATAGTTTACCCCAAAACTCTTTCATCATTTACTCATCTTTCATGGATTCCAAACCCATATGAGTCTTTCTTCAGTGGAACACAGAGAGAAATATTTAACAATGTACTGACCACTCTTTTTCATATAATGAAAGTTAAGATCTGGGTTATGAGCTCCAAAATTTCAAAAAAGCACCATAAAGGGGCCTGGGTAGCTCAGCGAGTATTGACGCTGACTATCACCCCTGGAGTCGCGAGTTCGAATTCAGGGCATGCTGAGTGACTCCAGCCAGGTCTCCTAAGCAACCAAATTGGCCCGGTTGCTAGGGAGGGTAGAGTCACATGGGGTAACCTCCTCGTGGTCACTATAATGTGTGGTTGTCGCTTACGGTGGGGCAGGTGGTGAGTTGTGCATGGATGCCACAGAGAATAGCATGGGCCTCCACACGCGCTACGTCTCCACGGTAACGTGCTCAACAAGCCACGTGATAAGATGTGCGGATTGATGGTCTCAGACGTGGAGGCAACTGAGATTTGTCCTCCACGACCCGGACTGAGGCGAGCCACTATGCCACCATGAGGACTTAGAGCGCATTGGGAATTGGGCATTCCATATTGGGGAGAAAAAAGGAGGAAAAAAAAAAAAAGCACCATAAACGTTTCATAAAAGTAGTCCTAAACAAATCATAAATAATAATAAACTTGAGCGCTGAGACTACTGGGACAGATATTTCATGGCTTCAGAAGACTTGGAATATAACACACAAGTCAGTTGGACTACTTTCATGTTCATGTACTTTTTTGTTATTTTCAAGTTTGACAAACCCAGATCCCCAATAACTGCAAAAGTTTAATATGACGCTAAATCAAAATGTTTGAGGAATATCAATGGAATTCAAAAATGTTTTGCCTATGTTGGTGTGCAATTCACACTAATCGCAGACTAGGTGTGTCAATTACACGATCATTCTTCTCTCCAACTATATTATCACGAAATTTGTTCACACAAAATATTGCGCATATAGCAACACAAGTTTGCAGTCATTTTCACCCTGATTGCACAAAACAGAAAAAAAAAAAGAAAAAAGAAAAAGAGCAGAAAATGCTTGGTGAGCAGTTTCATGTTTTTGTTTTGGCTCCCACTTCCCACTGCCCCACGTTCTTTCGTTCTCTCTCGCAATTTCATTAGCTGTTCCTCACTGCAGCTCTCTCGCTAGTCAGGACAGTGCGCACTCCTGACAACTGGTAGGCCATATTTTAAACAAATTAGAAATTTTTTGTAGTGTCTATGACCAAATGCAGCATAGGCACGCTAGCAGACCATCAGAGATGGGCGTGTGCTGCAAAAGGCAACAATCTGGGGCTTTTTATCACCGACTTGTCGGAAAAAAAAGTGCGACGATTGTTGGTCTTGTAGTATGTGCTTGGATAAAGTCGTCAACCAGTCGGAAAAAAAGTGTGACAAGTGTTGATCTTGTAGTATGCACTTAGCTTAAGTCCTACTCTGTGCTCAACTCGGCATGTGAAACTGATGCTGCATTGGGCGTGCAGCTGTTGAACTTGTCTGTTCTGACAGTGAGAATGAGGGAATATTCAATATGCTGCCCACTATACCAATGCATTTGACCATCGTGTTGACTGGCCAAGATAAACAACCCAAATGCATTAAGCCCTGGACTATTTTTTTTTTCTCAAGCATTGGCTGACAAACACAAATTGCCTGCCGCTGCAAAGTGATGATGATGTCAGTCAATGAACGGCAGAGAGCAATTTGTCATCGACAGCAAAAAATAGCCCCACGTGCTGTACACCATTTCTCCATGTTAACAGCCTAACAGGGAGTTTCTAAAACTCTGCCTTTAAACAACGCACAAAATAAATAATACTGCTTGACACAAGGAGAGCAGCAGAAAACATCAGAGCACTTTAAATTGTTTTAGTCATGATCTGGCTGATCCCAGGCAAAGCAAATTCAACTGATTTAACTTTTCCTTTATAGTATTTGCAGCCTGTCTTCTCCTTTTGAGCATAAATGCATGACAAAGAATGGGAAGAAAGCCAATCTGTAACTCTAAAGCTATAAAGGAGCCACATTTTGCACAACGGTATATGAAGGCTATGAAATCCCCTCTTCTTGTCTGATTTACATAGTTCAAGGTGCACTAAACCATTTTTTCCACTTAAAAAGTTTTACACCAAAAGGAATAAATAGCACTGTTGACAGATATCAGTGGCCTAAAAATGCTAAATTCAACATGTGAGTTTATGAGATGTTTTCTTTAATATACTTTTTTTTATTATTATTATTAATTTGAATCGCTCATATCACTTACATTTGTGAGGGTCAGAGCCTCTGTTTACTTGCATCATGTTTATAATGTTAACCTATGCTAACGCATTGGTTCTTTTCTCTAATCATCTCATACCTCGATTCAAAAATCTTTCTCATATGGAGACTCAACATAAAAAAAGAAGAAAAACACCACATTCAATCTTGTTTGAGTAAAAGACCACATTCAATAATCCTGCTGGTTGCAGAGATAGTGAAAAATCTATTGTCTATTAAAGTCCATTAAAACATCAACAACCAATTCAAGTCCATTGGCATCAACTAGATTTATTCCTCTCTGCTTCATCTAAAACCAATCAGGGGCATTTACCTACAGAGACTCAATTTACAATGGGATTTCCATGCCTCATCTCTCCCCATTCACTGCAATGAAAACATCCAATCATTTCACACTTGATGGGGTGATGCTGAGCTCGGCTTTTTCCTAAAGAACTTGAATGGCAATAGCATTCACACAGCCCATAGAATCCTTAAAGATTTTGTGGCTTAAGAGTTGCTCTGTGATCAATTAGCAGAGGACCAATGAGGTACACTACCGTTCAAAAGTTTAGGGTCACTTATTCTATATTTTTATTTATTATTTGTTTTTTCACATTTTAGAATAATAGTAAAGTCATCACAACTATGGAATAATAGAAATGGAAATATGGGAATTATGTTGTGACTAAGAAAATCCCAAATAAATCAAAACTATGTTATATTTTAGCATCTTCGAAGTGGACACCCTTTGCCTAGATTTTGCAGAAATGTACTCTTGGCATTTTCTAAACCAACTTCTTGAGGTATCACCCTGGGATGCTTTTTAAACAGTATTGAAGGAGTTCCCATCTATATGCTGGGCACTTAGTGGCTGCTTTTCTTAATTATTCGGTCCAAATCATCCATTTCAAAAAAAAAAATTTTTAAATAAAATTTTAGTTTTGTAATTAAATAAATTAATATGGTGGCACAATTATATTTTTGTCTACAAAACTAATTTCAAACATTTAAGCATACGCCTTCAGATCAAAAGGTTTTAAGATCACAAGAAACTTTTCAGGCAAGTGACCCAGTAGTGTAGCTGTGTATCACTGACACATGCTGTCAATAAGGAATGAGGCTGGTCACACATCCTTGCCCAAGGAACTCTTATCTATCGTATCTAAGCCGCAACAGTGACTTTAATATTAAAGACATCATGAAATGGCTTGACAAACAGTTTTCTTTTCTTGTCTTGTCATATTTCTAATTGATATAGGGTCATTTACATATCTAAGGACTTGTCCTTTTATAATTATAGGTGCACTCAATATTTTTATTTCTTCATTACAAAAGTTTTACTTTCATGACCACTCACATGTTTTGAAGACTCCAGTCATATTAGTAACCTTATAAAAGTGATTTTATTCTACATGGAGAGGGTCCCCTCATGGGGGCTGCCATGTTAGAATCACATGACCAGCTGAATACTACTCGCTTAATCTCAGTAACAATCCTGTTATTGGACACTTTCACTCATGGATTAAATTAATCATGGCTGACTATCCATGCCCCTAGGTGTCAGTGTCAAGTCCAAGACGACCTATAAATTGCATAATCACGTTACAGCCATGAACCATCATTTGATTCTAGCAATTACTTGTCAGAGTCAGGAGGTATTAGTGGTAGAGGTCGACCGATGTATCAGATTTACGATTATTCGTGGGCCGATACTTTCATTTAACTATCGGCTATTGGATAAAAATCAACACTGATAGTTTCTGACAGTTATTTTTGGTTTCATTTCTCTGTGGCCAGTGCTGGAGGTTCTACAGTCTGAACTCCTTGGTTCTACAGCATAATGACATAGCATAGGTCAGTAGTTCCCAACCCTGTTCCTGGAGGCCCCACAACACTGCACATTTTGTATATCTTCCTTTTCTGACATACCCAATTCAGGTCTCGGGAGTCTCCACTAACGAGTTGATGAGTCGAATCAGGTGTGTTTGATAATTAGATATCCAAAATGTGTAGTGTTTGTGGGCCTCCAGGAACAGGGTTGAGAACCACTGCTTTAGAGGTTAAATAAAAATAATTACTGACGCCACGAGGAGTTTGTTGAGTCAAGTGACTAGGCTATGCAGAGAGACGGATGCTTTAGAAGTGGATTAAAAAACAACAGAGAAAAGCCAAGGCATGTATCGAGTACAATTAATTATTGCATATAGTCATGGTACAATAAGTCAGTCATTTAAGACAACCACAGGTGGTTTGATGATTAATTTGGTTATATCTAATCACTGCACTGGAGAACTGCATTACTGACAAGGTGGAGAGGATGATAACCTTAGCTGTTTGAATGGTTAGAACAATACCTGTTCCAAAGTCAGGATGAAAGCTGTTAACCTTTCCTCTTAATTTACCATTTTGAAAAAAGACACTTATGAGCTTTTGCAGGTCCGCTGAGTATTTTTCCAGGGTTGAGGGGTGCCTAATTGTTCCAGTCAGGTTATAAACGCGAGCACTTCTAAGAGGCTTTATTGCTAAGCAGATTAATAAATCAATTTCATGTTAATGGCAAGCTAATGTTAAAATGTTGCCTGAGTTTTTGCTTTTGCTCAGTCGTTTTCACATTTCAGAAGGTCAAGAGTGAGCACTGTGCATTGTATGTATGCACAGGAACAGTTCTATAGATTTTCGGATTTTGGTTTTTTGACTATAAAGTTTCTCAACTTCTCTCCATTCTGACAAAACCTTCTGTCCAAACTTCCTTTGTTATAGGATAGACATGTTCTAAAGAAACGTAGTGCATGGTCAAATATATAAATCTGAAATATACATTTCAGGATCATGAGAGGGTACACTGAAATATAATATCCATTGTAAGGGCACATGGATATCTAATATATACAATGCCATTCTAAAATTACATTTAAAAAGATACGTTTTTGTGTTTTCATTAATTTCAGAAGGCTTTGAAGAAGGTACCAGTGTGGAAGAAATTTACTGAAGTATCCCCACGGAAAGCGATACTTACTAAAGTTCAATACTATAATTAATGGGTGGGACATTTAGAGCATTTGATTGGACAAATTTTTTTGGAAACTTTTCTTTAGAGTGCAGGATGAGTCATCAATATTTTTTTTTATCCGTTTTTCTGGAGTAGAAAGACTTTAGTTTTAAATGTGTATCTCCACAAAGTTACATTTCGTCAACTTTTAGGAGTATACCCGCATATTGATGGCCTCAACTAATAAATATGGACTAAAAGCATTTTGATATCAGGTGGTCTTGAAATAGCACTTCAAAAATTGAAAACGCAGACAAGGACTGACTATATACCCTTCAAATTTTCTGGTCTGATTAAGAGGAAAATCTTTTAATAAAAAAAAAATATATATATATATGTTGAGAGTTCTACACCCAAATTTAGCCAAATAAACAAACATGCAAGGGGTGAGTAGATCTTTTGTGAGAGCTTTCTTATGCTGGTACAGATTATGTGCAATCCAACATATTGGTGTTACAGCAGATTTGTTGGCCTAGTTTCAGCCCAAGTTTCATTTCACAGGGAATTTAAGTATATGCCTTAGCCAACTTTTTCACCTGAAATTCCTACTGCTTCTTCTGAGGGTGGTTTATTCATAATCTGCTCATGATTTTGTGGTAAAACCGCATTCAGATGAAGCAAATTTGTAGAGATTTGCAGCTTTGACTCATGGGGTGGAGGCTGAGGGCTGATAGCTGGTGTTAGTGTGCTCAGGAAATGACACGCCTCCATTATTCATTCATTTCCTGTCTGATTTCTCTGAGCTGTGTGATCTGCCGACAGGTGTTCAGCTGAGCTTCTGAATCTCATAAAATTTCAACAGATCCTTCATAGGGTAATTAATCACAGAAGATAGCGAGGCACTGCTTCCTTCTTAAACAACTGAACATGCGTCAACCATTCTGGCATGAACAAACAAATAATCAGTTTACCTAAGACAAATGCAGGCTCCAGTTTAGTGCATTTAATGGCTGTAACTTTGATGTGACTATGATTTGTGGCTTTGGTGTGCATTGTAAATATAATATTTTTTATTTTTTTCAGAACCATCTTGAATGAACATAATTTCCACCACATTTCAAATCTCTATTAAATCTGTAGTGGAAATTACATTTTAAATTAAAAATCAACCAAAGGGACAAAAAGTGCCTGTAGTTGAAAGAATAGCAATGAAATTTTTTTTTGGCAATAATAACCATTGCCCTAAAAATACATATCCCATTCTGTATCAGTCTACAGTACATGTTTCTACTCTACTGCAGTCCTGTGTTTCCTGATCAGTTCTCGCTCTGTGCAGGAAGCTCCCAACCCATTCTACATTGAACTCCTGTTAAAAAACAGACACTAATTAAAATGAATGGTAATTAGCAAGCTCCTACTTCCACCTCTATTTAGTCTCTCCTATTCAACAGTTATCTCATCAGTCAAAGAAGAAATAAACTATAAAAGTATCTCTTGAGAAATGCAGAAATATTACAATTGACAAATAATGACATTATCTTCTACTGTGAAAGCTGGCACTCCATCTAAATATTGAGACTGCTTTGTTTCTAGTGTTGCAATGGGGTTGTGCCAAAATTTCATACACCAACAAAAAAAGAAATATGCAAATACACTTACTTCCAATTCTGACATTTTTCTGAGGCCATAAGGCTAGCTAAACTAGCTGAGTTGCCTATGTAGTAGGGGTGGAAATCAGCAGGGACCTGACAAAATATTATATCTGGGTGACAATATGATTATATCGAGATTTTATGTTTAGTGTACGGTTATTGAACAAAATATTTTGCAATCTTTCACTCAAATGTTTCACTTCAATGTGCATTGGACAGTGCTTTGTGCAATTATATACTTGGCTCGTTCGAAATGGATTTTGGTCGAAGAGAAATAATTGAGGATTCACTGACCTAATGCCAAAATAAGTTTCGCCTTCTCACAGACTTGCTCTGATCTCCTTTTCCCACAACAAAAACCAAAAAAAAAATGTTTACGTGAAAAATGTAACTAAAAATATTGATTCATGCCATCAGAATATTGCAATACTTCAATCCCCCCCCCCCCCCTTCCCTACTTTGGAGATGTGTATTTTTCAAAAACAAAAACACTGGGGTTTGGAGTGTACTCTGATGCAAAACCCAAATTCAGATAGATCTACTTAGTGTGCTTTTGACTTGGCACTCTATAATATTTCAAAAATAATGAATACCTCAAATATGTTATATCCTACTTGATGGCAGACAAAAGAGGGGACTGCACGATAGGAATAATTGGCTCCATCACTGCTGGCATCTGCACAATAATGGGAGAGGAGACATCAAGTTTATTATTGCAACCTGCCAGCAATGATGCAGATGGAAAATGAAATGGGACTCAGAGTGCTGGATGAAGGTGAATCCTGAGGGCCAAAACCATTTATTGTCTGTGCAGTTTAAGATCATTAGTTTGTATCAGAACTGAAGTTGGACTGTAGTGTAACAGAAGCACTTATCTTCACAAAATACAAACAGTCAAATGAAAAAAATAAAAAAGGCAAAGGTGCAAATAGGAGACTAAACTGAGACTACACTCTAATGCCTTTTAAACACAGGTGAAAGAAAACTATAGCTTGTTTTTGCTCAGACAAGCCTCTTGCTGATCTGGCCATGCTGTCCCTGCTGATGTGGCCCCTACGGCATGCGGCACACTTCTCACTGGGTCGACTCACAAAAACACCATATATCAACCATGACAGCAGCATACAACACACACTTGCACACATTACGACTAGAGGAAATAGCTGCACATGCTGTATATGGTTCAATACAGGAAAAATCCTGAACGAAACATAGGAAAAGGCAGCACTCTTCAATCCGATATTCAAAATAAAGAAGGCTTGGAACATTTTCTTATCTATTTCATCCAACATAAGTGTCATCTCATCGCTAAACTGTGGAGTGTGGCTGACCATCTTAATATCACATTACTGAAGAAGGCCACATCTCCATCAGGGTCACCAACCTGACCCATCTCACATTATTCAGAGGCACGGTGTGGATGCCAGAGCAGCTAAGGTTCAAACTCCATATATGTATAAAAGAATGATTACTGCTCACTTTCGAGCTTACATGCCTCTTACAGGAGATGAAATATGGCCTGAAATGAGTCTGTCATAGAATGGATGCATCTAAGAAGGTCTTTTTTAAGAAAGTTGCTCTTTTGAAGATAACACATATTTTACACTATATATAAACTATATATAATACTATATACAGTATAATATAGTACATAATACTATATATAAACAATATTTTCAATGATTGTTAATGGAATAATTCACCTAAAACTGAAAATTATTTCATAATTTACTCGCCGTGTTCATGCGAGACTGTTATTTTCAACTCAATTTCTCGCCTGAACATGAGACACCCTGAAAGAGCTTCTCTTATAGTGCTCATAAACGTGCAACGGACGTCCAGATTTTCACTTAAACTTACACAGATTTCAAGTTATTTCTCACCAAATCCTATCGGATTCCTTCAGACGACTTGGAATATAACTCAAGAGTTGTATTTTTGTAAATGGACTACTTTTGGTAGTCATTGTCATTGTCAACTTTGTCAACATTGCAAAATTTGTTTTCTTACTTAGTATTTGTGTATTATTTCCATTTAAATATCTATACATCTTATTCAAAACAAGAAAAAAATTAATAACTGAGAAGCAGAATGACATGAGATGTTAAGCTTCATTGTCAGGGAAATCAAATAACATTTTGTGGGGGGTTTGCTTAAATATTTGCTAAAGCGATGAGAAAAATAGACTTGTTTTCCCTTTCAATCAAGTTTAGTTTTCTTGCCACATTGGAAAATTGTTTTTTCTTTTTTTTTTTCTTGTTATAAGCTTGAATATTACTAAGCTTTGTTAGATTCCTCTGAAAACAACACAAAACATCATAAGTCATTTTGCTTCTCAAACTGTTTCTTGCTTTAATCTGTTTAGATATCTGTACTAGAAAACAAGACAAAAAAAAAAAACTATTTTTGCAGTGCAGAACATTCATTAAAATTGTGCCTTTAGTGTTCTGCATAATACAATAAGTCATATGGGTTTGGAATGACATGCAAAGTAAATTATAGCAGAATATTCTTTGTTGGGTAAGCTATTAATTTTAGGCAGAAAACAACTGATCTACAACAGCAATCCACCATACAGTTTTCAACATATATACTGTCCGGTGAAAAGGAGAATGACTCTTTTTCTGAAATTAATGTCTGCATAACTCATGACTCAGCAGCTAATGCATGCCCCACTTCATGTGCAGTTGGAGGAAACAAGAAGTCCTGATCTAGACTTGTTCTGATCCAGTTCACCACAGTGTTGACATCCAGCTCCAGATGTTGGTTTAGAGAGCTGTGGGCACACAGAATGGGCACTGTGACAGTTGGGAGACAGCAGGTAAAGTGCTGATATTCAGCAGGCAGGTATTCCCAGTCTTTCCTCTGCCAGAGAGAGAGAGCTGTCAAGAGAGGGTTGAGCCAGTGTCTGCAGTTTCTGTCTAAAAACTCTTCACACAAAACACAAAGCTGGCAAAGTCTCATTGTTTGCCAGCATGTAACAGAATATTTCTCCAGCAAAGTTGCCTGTGCGTCTCAAAGAGGCACTTCTCTGCTCATAAATAATGATTAGAACATGAATAAATCTTCCTGTCTTCCACGTTACGATATATCTGCTCTGAGATTAATAATCTGCAGATGATTAACTTGCATATGAATCATTTACACTGCAGGGATGTACTGTAAAGGCAAAGATGCAATTCAGCTATGAAATACTTCATGTAAAATCCTAAATCCTAAATGTGCAGTATGCTTTAGTAGTTGCTATTTAAGCAAGTTTCCACATCATTTACTCACCCACATGAAACCTGTGTGATTTTCTTTCTCCACTGAGCACAAAACAAGACATTACGCAGAATGTCCAAGCTGCTAAAAGTCCAAGTTGGTCAAAGTAAATTGACCAAATAATAATTAAAATAATGATTTTTATTTTCAATTAAAAAAAAAACAGAACTGTGTTCCTAACACAAAGCTATCATAAAGCTTCAGAACACTTGGAATATAGTGTACATATGGACTACATTTATGGTCCTTCTTGTCCTTTTTGGACCTTGGCAGTGTTTTTTTGTTTTGTTAGTGACTTAATGCCATGCCAGCTTCCATGGCTAATTTCATGAAAAAAAATAATAATAATACAGTGAAAGGCAAAGTGATTAAAAACCTAAGGTTTTTGAAACCTACTTTTGATAAAAACTCTAAACTGATTCAGGACTGACTTTGTTAAAAAAAATATTTTAAAAGTGTCAGCTGAATATAACAACTTCCTAAAGGAATTAAATCTGCACAATCCAATAAAATATGCTTCAGAGACAATGGACTTTGGAATGAGACAGATAATGGTGGATCTTTGTCTCATTTAAAAAAACTAAAAACTAAATTGTAAGCAAAGAACAGCTTGGACATTCTGCAAAAATATCTTCTATGGATTTCAAATGACACTATGATGAGTAAATGATGACAATTGTATTTTTGAATTTAATTTTTTTAAATAGAATTAATTTCTTTAAATTATGTGGTTTATTTGAGGTAATCTCTGATGATTAAATGTATCAGTATGCATTAGTTTAAAAATGAAAATAATCATCTATTAATTTGTCTTACATAAAAAAGAGGAACTTAAAAAGTATAGTGAAGAAAGACTACCTTAAACTGCAAAAAATAGTCCTCTGTGATTTCTACAAACAAAAAAAAAGTGTTTTGCGAAAGATTAAGACTATAGCCTCTGAAGTGCCAGAGCATAAAAGATCAGAGGCTTTAAACATGCCTTTGAAACCAATTAATTAAAACAGATGGAGAGTTACAAAAAGAGAGATCAGTTCTTTAAAAGGGCTGCAGGAAGAAAGCATATAAAGACCCTTGCATGATGTCACCTTGAACTACCTTTGACAGACAAATGTCATAACCAACACGACATGCAGAACACATTTCCACCCCTGCCGCTTCATGACAATGATTTTAATTTTAACAGATAATAGCATTGCAGTTATCCAAGATCCAATCAAAAGTCTATGATCAACATACCATGCTTCACAAGGTAACTATATAGCCTGGATGATAATTGACATGATGTGTCCATCTCAAACATAATTTATTTTAACAAGTCTCTTTTTCTCTGCACTATGCCTGCTATCCTACACATGGCTGATATTTCAAGGGCTTTCATCCATCACTTTAGAACCTATAGTCTCGAAACAATGAAGCACACAAATTGCTGATGACACTTTATATATTTCCAATGCGGAGAATATTAAGATGTCGTCATCACCAGGGAGAAATTTATGCACCAGTTGGACAGTCATGGGTGTGATTATTAGCCCTAATGAGAGCCATCCAGAGTGGTACATGTGCTCCAGATTGCAACACTGCATTGCGGGATGTAAATTATTCTCTGTGACAAAAAGAGCAAATTGGAATCCATTACCGAGGCTGCAGAATACTGAGCAAAAGAATTATAAATGAGACAGAGGGCTTAATTAATCCCAAGTCTTGTGATCGTTTTGGGGAAGTGATTGATTGCTTTATCAACCCCAGTGACCTCTTGTATGCAAGATTATTGTACCATCTAACAACAGTCAGTCTCTAAACAGCTATTAGACTGTACAGTTTAATATTATTCAGACAAGTCACCACACACAGTGGCCACATTAAACATGGAACTTTACATGGTGTTATGTCGTGTAATCCCATCCTGTCTCAAGGTGCACACTGCAGACAATCTATGGCTGGTATCTAAGAACAGGTGTAGTCATGGGATAATCAGGCTTCCAACACTTGACTTGAGCCCATGACTTTTCTATACATTTTAAGAATATTAATTCCATCTTCGTCTACTGATGAGGATATTAGAAACTTTGTGAAACCATTAGAACTTCCTAATCTCTTGATTCTGAGATAACCTTGGAGGCGAGGTAATTAAGGCCTTGCCTACAGGCAAGGCTCCGGGGCCAGATGGCTTTGCCGCTGAATTTTTTAGATCTTATGCTACAGAACTGGCTCCACTTTTGATAGAAGTTTATACGGAATCATTAAGGAATGGAAAGCTTCTGCCACCCATGACACAAGCCCGGATCAGTCCGATTCTTAAAAAGGACAAAGACCCAAGCGAGTGTAAGAGTTACCGTCCAATTTCCCTGATCCAGCTAGATGTTAAAATACTGTCAAAAATTTTGGCTAACCGATTAATTAAAGTTATGACATCTCTTATACATATAGATCAGGTGGGGTTTATTTGGGGCCATAACTCTTCTGATAACATTAGGCATTTCATTCATGTCATGTGGGCGTGGCGAATGATCAGACTCCGGTCACTGCCATCTCACTTGATGCCGAAAAGGCGTTTGGTTTGGTAGAATGGGATTATCTTTGTAAGATTTTGGAAATGTACAGGTTCGGGAATACTTTTATTGGTTGGATTAAGTTACTATATAGACACTCAGTAGCGGCAGTTCAAACAAATGGATTAATTTCAGATTATTTTACTTTGGATAGGGGCACCCGGAAGGGTTGCCCTCTTTCCAACTTATTGTTCTGTCTTGCCCTGAAACCATTAGCAGCCACGATAAGGAAGGGGGATGATTTTCCAGGGGTGGTGGTGGGAGGTATGGCGCATAAGCTTTTGCTTTACACAGATGATATTTTATTATTTGTCTACGACCCTACTAGATCTATGTCTTGCCTCCACAGAATTATTAATTCCTTTTCTAAATTCTCAGGATACAGAGTCAGTTGGTCTAAATCCAAAGCTTTGGCTCTGACAGCGCACTGCCTGGTATCGGTTTTTCAGCCAGGTGCCTTCCAGTGGCCCAAACAGGGCATTAAGTATTTGGGTATTTTATTCCCAGCAAATTTGGGTGATTTAGTTAGTTAATTTTGACCCTTTAATAAAAAGGTTTTTGAGCGATGTGGGTAGATAGGCTTCATTATATTTATCTATGACTGGGAAGGTTAATGTTATTAAAATGAATTGTATTCCAAAATTCAACTACCTGCTACAACCTCTCCCTATAGATGTCCCCCTCTCTTATTTCAAGCAATTTGATAGCATAGTGAAGTCCTTCAAAGGGTAAGCATCCCAGATTACATTCCAGTAAATTTCAGGCCGATTGACAAAGGTGGGCTAGGCCTACCCAAGATTTTGTTTTATTATTATGCATTCGGCTCAGACATTTGGCTCAGTGGTCACTTCCACCTGAGAGAGTCCTCCCTGGTTTTGTATTGAACAGGAAGTTCTTGCCCCTATTTCGCCATTGCAAAGCCTTTCTATCAAAGAAATCAGAGTTTTATGTGTGACGTATTGAGCATTCAAATTTCATCTTGCCCCAGTATTTTAGGCGATGGGGCAGTCATTAATATAGGGGATAAATGCATAAAAAATAGGGTCTTAGAAAGTGTTATGATTGGCAGACAAATCATTTTAGGGGATGGAAGTCAGCTGGAGCGCCCTCGTTTCAAGAGTGGCACACAGAGATGGGCAGGGTGGTGGCATTTGAGGGAATGTTCTATAGAAGGCTAGGTAACATGGATTTGTTTAATAAAACATGGGGCAACTATCTGCCCTTTTTGGAGGGTTCTCGGGGAGGGGCAGTGGAGGGAGATTTGTAGTTTTAAATGTATGATTAAACTTTTTTTTTATTCTTAAGTGTTTCCTCTTGTCTGTTTTAATTATTATTTCATTTTTTTGGTATTTGTATTTGTATATTGGACCACTGAATGTTTGAAGTGTGTGGGTGTGGGTGTGGGGGGGGGGGGGGGTACTTTTTTTTTCTTCTCCCCTTTTCTCCCCAATTTGGCATGCTCAATGCTCTCTAAGTCCTCATGGTGGCGTAGTGACTCGCCTCAATCCGGGTGGCAGAGGACGAATCTCAGTTGCCTCTGCGTCTGAGACCGTAAATCTGCGCATCTTATCACGTGGCTTGTTGAGCGCATTACAGTGGAAACATAGCACGTGTGGAGGCTTCATGCTATTCTCCATGGCATCCACGCACAACACACCACGCGCTCAACCGAGAGCGAGAACCACATTATAGCGACCACGAGGAGGTTACCCCATGTGACTCTACCCTCCCTAGCATCCGGGCCAATTTGGTTGCTTAGGAGACCTGGCTAGAGTCACTCGTCACACCCTGGATTTGAACTTACGACTCCAGGGGTGGTAGTCAGCGTCTTTAAGGGACATATAATTTGATATAATTTGATTCTTTGTGTGTATGTTCTGTTTCTTCAATCCTGTTTTTTGAATCAATAAAATGTTAATATCAAAAAAAGAATATTAAATTCCATGATTTTTCTAGGCCTCCACAATTTTGAAAATTCTTAATATTTCCAGGTTTTTAATGAAGAGAGAACCCTGGATAAAACTGGACATTACCATTATTACGTAAGTCAACATTAACATAATATTTTGCCATGTTTCAAACTGTTAATTTCCATCATTACTACTCCATCCACCATTATTGCTTCTTTTCTGTAACCTTACATTTACAATGCCCTTGGCAGACACTTCATTGCTTATATCACATGTTTGTATGCCAAATGCCTTATGTTTAATGCAATGTTTAATTAAATTTTCCTACCTAGCACCCGAGCACTGGTTTCCTGTACTTCTTCACTAATGAAACTCAAGAGCATGCTTTAAATTACTTCCTATAGCCATAATTAAAATCCTTAGCTTTTAATGCAAGTAAGAGTCATTTGACAAAGGGGCCATTCAGAACCTTTACAAAAAGTGTTCTTGGTAAGAATAAGGGCCAAGAGCCCTTATAAAAGCATCTTTAAAGGTTCAACAGAGGAACAAACATTTGAAACCGCAAAAGGTGCTACACTCAACCTTCTACACACATATACATATTCACATGAGGGGAATTCATCACCATATCCCTTTCTTTATCACTTTTTTTTTAAATTACTACAAGCCAGGCAATCTCTCTCTCAATTTAACAAAATTGGCAAAGTTCTCCTCCTCTCAGATATCCACGCACAGCAAAGTGCAAACCTCATTTGGGAAGAAGGAAGCGGGAGCAGGGTGCACATCCAAATGTACGACATTTATTTTCACAATTTTCAGTGTCTTCACAGTGTCTGTGACTGGGTGCGGTCGCCCAGTCACAGGCTTACGCAGAGATGACGACATGCTTTCCCGGGCAGCTGCGAGCGTAGGGCTAGAGTGGAACCCTCCACTCTCCCCTGAACCCTCGCGGCTCGATGATTGGCTCCACGCCCCACCCCCGTTCCTTTCTTCCCAGAAGTGCATGAAGAGCTGACAAGGTCGTGGGAGGCACTTTTTACTGCCCGGTCCCGATCTTTCAGATTCCCCACCCTCACTACCCTTGATGGTGGGGTGGCCAAGGGCTATTCGGCAATCCCCCTGGTAGATAAAGGCGCTCACAGTGCACCTATGCCCGCAGAGTGCCGCTACCTGGTGCGGGCGCCCAAAGCTCCCGTCCAAGGCCTGTAGGTTTACGTAGTCTCTGACGGCCAAGGCCTACGTTGCCGCTGGACAAGCCGCCTCCGCCCTGCACACCATGGCTCTCCTGCAAGTCCGCCAAGGCACTAAAGGAACTGCACGAGGGAAGTTCAGCCCCGGGATTGATGCAGGAGCCGCTCTCTGGGCGACGAAGGTCATGGCGTGGTCTCTCGGGCCGGCGATGTCCACCTTGGTGGTCCAGGAGCACCACCTTTGGCTCAAACTGGTCGAGATGGGAGAGGCCGACAAGGCACGGTTCCTTGCTGTCCCCATTTTCCAAGTTCCAACTTTGCCCAGCAGTTCTCAGCGGTGAAGCAGCAGATGGAGGTTATCCGGCACATCCTGCCCCGGCGCGGCTCAAGAACCCGCACCCCGACTGCTTGTCGCCAAGGGCATCCCCCTGTGGTGACTGCACCGGCTCCACCGCAGCCCGCCACTGCGGCCCGGCCCCGGCGTGGAGCCCACCGTAGGAACCCGTCTCGCGGCCTCCAAGAACCTGCGAAAGGCTTTGAAGCGCCCCTGAGACGGGCGACCCAGGGACGATGAAACCCGCTGCTCTGGAGCTGGTAAGCAGACCACTCCATCCCCCGGTTGAGGGCCAGGAGGAGAATCTTTTGTTACCTTTGCATTTAATTGCGCTGCATGCCCAAGTGGCTGCAGTACCCAAGAGTTCAGCAAGAGTGGTTTCCTTGTTACATATCCGGTGTGCACGGCCGTCATCACGACCACCGTCCGCCACTCTATTTGGCAGGTTTGGCGCTCCAGCGGCGGTCTCCCCACCCCTGAGCACCCAGCTGTGGCACAAATCCGCCCCCGATGTGACAGTCTCCACGGGTCACGAGGACAGGCCTCTTCCTCCCCCATCCCAGGCTGTTCCAGGGGTGGTCACAAGGAGCCAGGTAAGTACTTCGATGCCCCTGAACTCAGCACGGACACGACACGGTGTGGCACCTCATGCTCCGCCCCGCCGCGAGGGCCCGCCCACCAGTACGTCTGACGCGACTGTCCCCCCGGCCGAGATGAAGGGGTTTTACAGCCCCTACTTCATTGTACCGAAAAAAGGCGGTGGGTTGCGGCCAATCTTGGACCTGCGAGTACTGAACCGGGCTTTACTCAGACTCCCGTCCTTGATGCTGATGCAAAGATGCACTCTAGCGAGTGTCCAGCATCAAGATTGGATGCGTACTTTCACGTCTCGATTCTACCTCGACACACACCCTTGCGGATTGCATTCGAGGGTCGGGCGTATCAGTACAAGGTCCTCCCTTTTGGTCTGTCCTTGTTCCCTCGCGTCTTCACGAAGGTCGCAGAGGCAGCCCTTGCCCCGCAAAGGGAAGTGGGCATTCGCATTCCTCAACTATCCCGATGGCTGGCTAATCCTAGCTCACTCTTGGGATGTGTTGTGTGCACACAGGGACCTGGTGCTCTCACACCTCAGCCGACTAGGGCTTCGGGTCAACTGGGAAAAGAGCAAGCTCCTCCTGGTGCAGAGCATCTCTTTTCTCTGTTTGGATTTGGACTCAGTCTCGTTGACGGTGCGCCTCACAAACGAGCATGCACTGTCGGTGGTGACCTGTTTGAAGGCGTTCAAACAGAAAACAGCGGTTCCACTGAAATTTTTTCATAGGCTCCTGGGGCATATGGCATCCTCAGCGGTGGCCACTCCGCTCCGCTCGGGTTGATGCATATGAGACCGCTTCAGCACTGGCTTCAGACTTGAGTCCCGAGATGGGCGTGGCGCCATGGGACACATCGCGTGGTCATCACGCCGGTCTGTCACCGCCTCTTCAGCCCTTGGACCGACCTCACGTTTCTACGGCAGGCGTTCCCCTAGAGCAGGTCTCCAGGCACATCGGGGTCACAACAGATGCCTCCAAGATGGGCTGGGGCGCCGTTTGCAACGGGCACGCAGCCGCCGCCTTGTGGACGGGCCCGCGGCTGCGTTGGCACATCAACTGCCTCGAGTTGCTGGCAATTCTGCTCGCCCTGCGGAGGTTATGGCCGTTGATCCAGGGCAAGCACGTGTTAATTCGGACAGACAACACGGCAATGGTAGCATATGTCAACTGCCAAGACGGTCTGCGCTCTTGTTGTATGTCACAACTTGCCTGCCGTCTCCTCCTCTCGAGTCAGCAGCACCTCAAGTCGCTGCGAGCCACTCACATCCCAGGCAACCTCAACACTGCAGCGGATGTCACGGCAGGTTACCCTCAGGGGAGAGTGGAGACTCCACCCTCAGGTGGTCCAGCTGATCTGGAGTCGATTCGGACAGGCACAGGTAGACCTGTTCACCTCCCAAGAATCCTCCCACTGCCCGCTCTGGTACACCCTGACCGTGGCATCTCTCGGTATAGACGTGCTGGAACACAGCTGGCCCCCTGGACTGCGCAAATATGCGTTTCTCCCAGTGAGCCTACTTGCACAGACACTGTGCAAGGTCAGGGAGGACGAGGAGCAGGTCGTCCTGGTAGCACCCTACTGGCCCACCCAGACGTGGTTCTCGGACCTCAGGCTCCTCGGGACAGCCCCCCCTCCCCCCCGGTGAATTCCCCTGAGGAAAGACCTTCTTTCTCAGGGATGGGGCACCATCTGGCACCCGCGACCAGACCTCTGGAATCTCCATGTCTGGCCCTGCGGTGGTAGACACGATCACTCAGGCTAGGGCCCCCTCTACGAGGCGCCTGTATGCCTTTAAGTGCCGTCTGTTTGCTAAGTGGTGTTCTTCCCAACGGGAAGCCCCCCAGAGATGTGCAGTCGGATCGGTGTTTTCCTTCCTGCAGGAGAGGTTGCAAGGGCGGCTGTCCCCTTCCACCTTGAAGGTATACGTAGCCGCTATAGCAGCACACCACGACACAGTGGACGCTAAGTCCTTAGGGAAGCACAACCTGATCAGAGAGAGCCCCCTTTGAGCATTTGCAGTCAGCTGAGCTTAAGGCACTCTCCTTGAAGACTGACCTCCTGACTGTGCTCACTTCCATCAAGAGGGTAGGAGACCTGCAAGCGTTCTCTGTCAGCGAAACTACTCTCACGTGATCTTGAGACCCCGACCGGGCTATGTGCCCAAGGTTCCCATGACCCCTTTTAGGGACCAGGTGGTGAACCTGCGAGCGCTGCCCCAGGAGGAGGCAGACCCAGCCCTGTTATTGCTGTGTCCGGTGCATGCTTTACGCATCTATTTGGATCGCATGCAGAGCTTTAGGATCTCTGAGCAGCTCTTTGTCTGCTTTGGTGCACAGCGGAAAGGAAGCGCTGTCTCCAAGCAGAGGATCGCCCACTGGCTCATTGACGCCATAGCTATGGCATATCACACTCAGGACGTGCCGCCCCTGGTAGGGCTACAAGCCCATTCTACCAGGGCCAGGGGTGCCTCTCTAACAGACATTTGCAGAGCAGCGGGCTGGGCAACACCCAACACCTTTGCGAGGTTCTAAAACCTCCGGGTGGAACCGGTTTCATCCCGGGTAGTGGCACGCAATACAAGCGGATAAACCCGGGATAGCCGGCCGGGTGTATCGCTTGCACATAGTGCCTTTCACCTCCTCTGAGCTGAAGACGTGCGCCATTAACTCCCAGTAGTGTTCACAAACTATGTTCCCTAGTTGACGTCCTCCAAGCCCTGTGGCAGTCGAGTTTTCGGAGAGACTCGGTGCCGGCCCAGTACACGTGCTAACTAAGAGTCCTGTTCTGGGGTAGGTGCTCCGCATGTGGCGGTTCCCTGTAGGCAACCCCATGCAACATATATCTTCCGCTAATTCGTTTCCCTGTTGGCAAACTGCATCTTCCTTGGGCAGAGGCCCCACTGCCACACTTTCCATGTTTGTAGTAACTCCTCCCCCATTGGGTAGGACCTACCATGAAACTTCTCCACATGATCGGCAAGACCATGTGACGTATTTTCCGCTTAAATATCCCCCCTCTCTCTGGGCGAGGTGTGGTCTCCACGGTGTCCTCCCCTTGAGAGGGACACCCCCCGACTAGACCTGGTCGGCCCAGTCGGATAATCCCCCTTTTTTTTAGGGAGTGGAAAAAAAGAAAGGGAAAAGAGGCCACGACTGGGATAGCCTGTCTCTATCTTTTGGGTAGTCGACTTGTCCCCAAAGGGCCGTTCGACACTCATAACTATGTTGGGGGAGGTTACGTGTTGGCCTGGTGTGCTGGCTACAAGGCACACAGTTGTCTGCCCGTCACACACCGCCAGTTCACGTAACACAGTTCAGCCAGTTGCGCCGTTTTGTATAAGGACCCCTAGTGTCACTACATCGACACAACGTCGAGTGAGTGACAGATAGGGAATGTCATGGTTACTTGCGTAACCTCCGTTCCCTGATGGAGGGAACGAGATGTTGTGTCCCTCCTGCCACAACGCTGAACTACCCACTGAAATGGCCGGACCATGTCTCGGCTCCTCAGCATAAAATCTGAATTAGTGGTTGCATACCAGCTGCTTTTATACCCGTATGTTCGGGGGAGTGGCATGCAAATACCACTCGCCAATTTTCATTGGCCTTTTATCTAAGACCAGAGGTGTCTCGGGCTCCCAAGTGTGACCCCTAGTGTCACTACCTCAACACAACATCAGGGAATCGTTCCATCTGGGAACGGAGGTTATGCAAGTAACCATGACGACTTCATTAATCAACTAGTCTTCCAACAACAATTGTGACCCATGCCTAACATGAATGAACAGAACTGATCCCTTACGAGAGAACAATAAATTTTCATTCATTTTTAGACAATCAAAAACAGGCTGAATTTTCTGGTAAATTCACTCTCAGAGTTTAGCGGGTGTGCAGTCACTTGAAATCTAATGGAGCTCCTTTAGGTTGTTGCCGTGCACCTGTGCTCCACTTCAATCAAACTCGGTCACATCCGTAAGCTCATGGAGCCAAGCCAGGACAGACAATGCTGAAACTGTCTATTTGCTTCCATCAGCAGTGAGCTGATAAGTCCGTAACTCCACATCAAAATCAACTGGCATCGTATGGGGTCCGTAAACCCTCCATTAAAAACCACTGAGTCTGTAATGAGTCGCTTCACTTCCAACTCTCAACCCATGAGGTGATGTTACATGCTCAGTAATCAAGTTAAATACTCTGTAAACACTAAGAGACTCCCACGTTCATGGCCAGAAGGCAATCATGAGCAGTTTAATGGTAGAAAATAAATCATCTACACATAATTCATCATGTCCATGAACAAAATTTAAATTTTATTTGCTGCTAAATGATTATATACAGTGAATATTACTCAAGCCCTATAGTGATGATGAATTCAGTATAAGATCATCGGATTTTACTTCAAATCAGTTATTAAAAGAGACATAGGTTATATCACCATCTCTGTGAGTTACCAGAAACCCCATGAAAAAACAACACACACATGATGACAAGCCGTGTGTGTACAGAAGAGAGTGGCTGTCGCATTGTATGGTGTTCTAGACAACTAGTTGTCCACTGTGATTCCGTTCATCTGGTTGTGACTCTCGTTCCTAACCAAACCAAAGTGTATGAACTACATATTTTGGCACTCTAAAAAATCCTCTGAAGTATTCTGCTACTGTGTGAACAAAGCAATAATGTCACATTAGTAATGTGAGGTTATCTGTCAGATTAGATGCTCTGACGAAGATGTGAATACATTACCAAAAATCAAAAATGTCAGAAGTAAACCCAGATCTACCAACTCAAAGATGGAGTTGATTGCTTTAATCATATCCATGCAAAATCTGAAGAAAGGATGGAGGAGACAAATAAAGGAAAAGAAAAAAAATTTCTCCACTCTTCAAAGCTCTTTCATTAGTTCACAGCTCTGGCTTACTCACTAATTATAACAGCACAGAATGAATGACCAGAGAACTCCAACAGTGCACAGGCTACTGCAAAATACTGCAAAGAACATTCTCCAACTAATGCACGTAATCAATTTGGAATGATAAATGGTAAAATCTATTTAGTTTAAACCTGCTATATAGATTTATGGAGGATGATATTACACAATACCATTTAATGTCAATTTAACTAAAGATTCAACATTATCATGCTGACTACCACCCCTGGAGTCACAAGTTCGAATCCAGGGCATGCTGAGTGACTCCAGCCAGGTCTCCTAAGCAACCAAATTGGCCCGGTTGCTAGGGAGGGTAGAGTCACATGGGGTAACCTCATTGTGGTCACGATCAGGGGTTCTCGCTCTCAATGGGGCACGTGGTAAGTTGTGCATGGATCGTGGAGGGTAGCATGAGCCTCCACATGCTGTGAGTCTCTGCGGTGTCATGCACAGTGAGCCACGTGATAAGATGTGCGGATTGACTGTCTCAGAAGCAGAGGCAACTGAGTCTTGTCCTCCGCCACCCGGATTGAGGTGAGTAACCACGCCACCACGAGGACCTACTAAGTAGTGGGAATTGGGCATTCCAAATTGGGAGAAAAGGAGATAACTTTTTTTTTTTAAAAGATTCAACATTATCATTATAGCAAGCCAGATTCGACCCCACATTGCCAAAATGATGACCATAGCTTAGTGTGTCAGTATGCATGCTTTATCTATAGACATAAATTTATTCTATCCTTGGCTAAAAGTTCACTGTTTGTGGAAAATTTGTAGAATACCTTATGCAACAGTATTGTAAGCAATAGGTAATGCTAAATGGAGTAAACAATAGTAAAATCTCTTTAGTTTCAGCTAGCTACCGTTTATGTAGATTTATGGAGGAGGATATGTAGGGAAATGCTTACGAGTGCACTCCTACTTGAGAAGTCCCAAAGGCCTTGTTAATGAGCATTAACAAGAAGTCTAGAAATTCTGTACAAACATTTATTCAGTTCTGCCTGCTAAATGACTGTTTTAATTATGCTAAATTAGAAATTGCATTTTTAAAACTGCCACTAATGATGTAAACACTGGCTGGTGAAAAAGTGCCCTACACACACCTGTTAGGTTCAGTGTTTTGGTCTCCTCTAGCTCACAGAAATTATTTGAACAAGTAAAATTATCAGTATAATGATCTTTGGCTGTCATTCTAGTCTGTTTGAGTAGGGCTTAATGAAAAGATCTTTACATAATTCCTAAGGCTGAAAATACTAATACCTACTGTAACCCCAAGTTAAATGATAAAGGCTATTGCAAAAGGAAGTTGACAAGAAAATGGACAGGGAACAGAACGACCATCTTACCTAATTTAAACATAATTTTATAAACACTATCAGATTTTGAGAAGAGACCAGGATTGTTTTTGGCATCAGGTATAGAACCTACAACCACACAATTGTAATATTTCTGAACACATCACATTGTCGAGTAATGATGCGTTTAAAAACGAGGGATGGAATGGAGGAAGCAAGAAAGTGTGAGCCTCAGCATATAAATACACATTTTAAAAGGAGGGGGCTGTAAGGGGCCTGGGTAGCTCAGTGGTAGTGGTAATACGCTGGCTACCACCCCTGGAGTTCGATAGTTCGCTAGTTCGAATCCCAGGGTGTGCTGAGTGACTCCAGCCAGGTCTCCTAAGCAACCAAATTGGCCTGGTTGCTAGGGAGGGTAGAGTCACATGGGGTAACCTCCTCGTGGTCGCTATAATGTGGTTTGTTCTCGGTGGGGCGCATGGTGAATTGAGCATGGTTGCCGCGGTGGATGGCATGAAGCCTCCATACGCGCTATGTCTCCGTGGCAACGCGCTCAACAAGCGGGTTGACTGTCTCAGACATGGAGGCAACTGGGATTCGTCCTCCGCCACCCGGACTGAGGCGAATCACTATGCGACCACGAGGACTTAGAGCGCATTGGGAATTGGGCATTCCAAATTGGGAGAAAAAGGGAAAAAATCCCCCCCCAAAAAAAGGAGGGGCTGTGAGTAAAAAGACATTTCATCCACTGTCCTACTGCTTTGAAGCTCTTGAACTCATGACCTCTGTCAGAGCAAGCCAAGTGACTTCAGCTGCTTTTAAAGCACCCATGGGTACGCCATTGCAGCTAACTAGCTGAAACCCACATTGGTTGCTTAATTCCCTAATTGCATTCACTATGCCAGCAAAATATTTTAAGTCAGTTCTACAGTACTCCACTGTCACTAATATCAACTAACGTCAAGCTCTAATACTGCTTTATTTAGCTCCAAATGAACTTAAAATATTAATTTAAGAAAATGGATATGCCAAAACATCTTTTGTTATTGGTTATGTAGCAAACACTTATTCATCTAAAGCAACTATTGACTACACTTACTACAAGGCAGTCAACAGAAGCATGAACCCTAGAATGCCTCACTCAAGGGCACAAATTACAACAGACTGAAACGAGTTGGAAATTGAGTTTTACAACATTAGCTCTTAAACCACTATGCTGCTAACACTACCTCATTTTAATAACTGTGTTGTGCATACTTTCTTAGTCCGAGCCTTTCCCATGTCATTGTATAACGCTTACAAATTGTACAAGTTAAAATTTTGTTTTTATTGACCATTTTGTCATGATTATATAAACTGATATAAATACTTGAGTCGTTTCAAACCATTTCAGCAATTGAACCTCAGCAATGTAAAACATTTCTTTTTTAACTATTAGGCCTATCTGCTCAAAAAAAGGCAAATTATGGACTTTCCTAGAGGATTATAGTCCACGATGAGAACCTTATGGATGATTTCAGAGTAAACACATATCAGAAAATGACATCATCTATATCCAGCTGTCATATGGATGATGCATTCTTTCCTGTCAGAGATGGGCTCGAGTAGGATTCTGTCAGAACACTGCAAAACAAACCTGTCAATACAATGTCTGGAGGAAAACATAGCCTGGAATAAAAATCCTGCTTACAGCTGACATTTGCCTCAAAAGCTGATATCACACATCAGTGCCTGTACAGAGGAAATATAGCCTTTGTTTTTGAAAAAAGTGCAATAAAATGTCACTCTAACATATGCTTGAAAGAGCGATCTCCAAATACTGTCTCAAAAGAGTTTATCTCCATAGAGAGATATAAAGCCAAAATTCATCCTAAAGTAATCTGCAATGGTTAGTGTGTGTGGAAAGGCGTGGTCGCAGATGCCAAAATGAGGCTTTGCATGGGCAGAAAATGACTTCAGGAGGTACATAAACCAGTCTTAAAAGCCTGCATGGAATTAAACAGGTCTGAAAGGCAAACAATCTCCCCTCAGAAGCACCAATCTATCAGTGTCTATTTGACAGTGTATCCAGGAAAATAAGCAAGATCCCCCCAGACTCAGTAATGGTACCTTCCACAGACATCTTAATGGAACAATGTGGGGTGTTCCAAGGACCTCTAAAAGGGTGCACTCTTAAGTCTTTTCCAAATCTCCACACTCCTTTGCCCACTTTAAACCCCTCACAGGGACAGACGAAATTTTTTTTTCCGCACTTTAATGGCTTCTGCCATGTCCTTCCTTGGCTGCTTAAGACAGGCTTTCAAAAGCCACTGGTGGTTTGGGAATAAAAGTTTCAATTAGGCTGATATTTGTGCAGTGCTACTGAGGGGCAATGGGACTCTTATAACCTTAGCATTGTCTGTTTTCTTGTGCAAAGCTGCAGTCCCAGCAAGAGATGGCTGGGAATATAAAGGATCAAAATGTTTAAGGATGGCCAACAGCAGTGAGAGACGAACACACACAGGAGATTCCACCATCCAACCCACTGCATGGTACATGAAAGGCAAGGATGACTGAAAAACAGCAAAACAAACATTTTGGGAGAGATAATTGAAGAGGGAAATAATTCACAGACAACTATTCACAACCTTCATAGCTATATCTCTAAAAGCCTGTGAATAAGGACTACTTTTCACAACATATATCTACGTCTGTAATAGGAAACTACATAAATAATGAGTTCATGGAGATGGGAATCAGCATGACCTGACAATACTATATTACAGCGATATCTGGGTCATTTTCTTTATGTTTAGTGTATTGTGATTCAAAGCTCATTCTGAGGTTTGGATTTTGGGCAAATAGAAATAATCGAGTGTGCATTAAATGGACCTAATTCCAGTGTCAACTATAGAAATGAGGAAAATTGGACTAATTTGAATAAACATTGATTATTGCATTGAAAATATCAATACAATATTATAACAAAATATTGCAACACTTTGAAATAGTCACCACAGCTGTAACATTTTCACTGACAGCGATTTGCACTCTTCAGTCTTTTCTTATTGAGCAAATGGATTTCAAAGAATGTTCTGTTAATCAAGACAATAGTTAGTAATTTGAGGCAACATTATGGACAGAGACTGTTGGCGATACAACAAAGTTGAGCAGAGTTCAACTTTATGCAAATGCGCAGCAACGCGACGTGGCGACTGTCAAGAAAGAACGCCTTCTAGCAACCAAAAGTATAGCAACCAGGTGACCTCTAGCATATTATTCTTTGTCAGTGTGGACACCCCTTTTCTTGCAAGTATCCATACACTCTCTTTTAAGGTGGTCCACAAGATCTCACCCTCTAAACACATTACGAGAGGAACAATTCATCTTCTACCTTAAACCAAGTCTATACACCTTGTGAGACAGTGTGCTATAAGCAAACTGTGTTTCAGCATAACTCTATGCTTAAGGGAGCAGCAAACAGATTTCTCTGGGTAATTAGTCTGAGTCAGAGACCCGATTCAATCTTCTCCCTTTGCACATCCTGTCTTTCAAAGACAAAGCAATTGACACGCTTGCAAGAATCTGAAAGTGGGAAGCCTTGGAGGAGAGTATACCCTTATGTACACACAGATGAGAGCTATCAGCAAGACTCTTTGCCCACATTGGTGATAAACTGGCCCCCAGCGATACCAACTCCCTGAGCGACTACTGCCACTTTTCAAGATTAGGGTACAAAATAGTTACTGAATCTTCTATTTCTCATTAATTAAAGAAAAATATGTGTTTGATTTTTTTTTTCTTACAATAACCTAGGTAACAGGGTTACTACATGAATGCCTTCTCGATATTAGGCAGTATTATATGCCATAGTTGAATAGCTGAGCTTGACAAATTTAGTGAACATAATATGTGTAAAAACAGAGTAAATGGAGAGCGATTTTTCACTTATCTTACCACCATGCTGTGGAAATTACTTCTTGGGTGTCACAATTTGAATGAATGTAAATTTTTTGGTAACGGGGGAAAGTCGTGTGGCAACAGGGTTGCACTTCAAATGGACACAGCTTTGTATAAAAACATTTGTTAATTAAAATTAGTTAATAATCAAAAATAGCATTTCTAGAACAAATTGAATATACATTCAAAAGATTATTTGAAAATTACGACATTGTTGTTAGATTGTAATTGTTAATTTGTTAATACATCCTTTTGTGTTCCATAGAAGTAAGGCATACAGGTTTGGAACAACATGGTGGACCGAAAACTTATTTTTGTGACATATCCCCTAAGGGGGTGGAATGCAGAAATTGTATATTTCTAAAACAAGCTACTTGCATGCTAAGCTAATTTAATGTTAGATAAACTTTTATCTAACATTAAATTAGCTTAGCATGAAAGTAGCTTGTCTAATATATCTAATTATTATTCTTGAATCAAACAACAAATTTGTGCTTCTAATGCCTTTAAAAGTCATAGGAAAGTGTATCATCGTGGAAAGTGCCTACTAGCAAACATCTTTGCTTCTGAAACCTTTCAGATCGTTGAATTTCAAATTCCAGTTCCATTTGTAGCAGCTTTTAAAGCTTTTACCAGTTTACAGAACTTAAGTCTCTGACAGTACTTATGTAAAGCATAAACCAAGCATTCAGTATAATTCATTAGGATTAGCTAGTGGTACAGGTGACCAGGCAAGGGAAAAAATGAAAAAGAGAAAGAGGTATAAGAGAAAGAGTGGAGAGAAAGACTGAAACAGACCGTGAACGAGAGAGGAAACGATAGATCGGGGAATGTGGGCATTAAAATATATATTTTAGTCAGGCCATACAGGCATTATGACTCTTCTAGTTAACTTCAAAAGGTTCAAAGAAGGATAAGACCCAGAAATGTAAGTAATCCTCACACTGTATTCCCCCTCAGTCACATTTAACCTTTCAAAAAGAGGGTGAGATTACTGTAGAATTTAGTGAACAAACCATTCAATTAATGTTTTTTTTTTTTATGATGCTTAGTACAAAAGTAAAGCTGAGGAGACAAAAGTATGCAGAGGTTGTCTATAGGAGCTACACACATGTTCTGCAGTACGATTCTTAGCCTAGCATATGCTTTGTTTCTGGTATAGCTCAGAGTACAATTCTGACAAGCATGTGGGCCTCACAATATGATATCTCCACTACAAGAAACTCTTGAAAATAACGGTACTGATTAATGGATGATAAAAAAAATCATAAATCATAAAAAAATGTTTTCCAGAATACTCTATGTCTACAGACAAAATGACTAGCCTCAAGCACATGCAATTGGTTTGGCCAATGATGCGGTGCCGGACTGGTTGGGATGCACAAATAATGTTTTTATAGTGCCACAGAGCCAGTGTTTACACTTTTATGGAAATCAACCTACCAATGGATTACTTATAGCTGTTTTTGCATAATAAGCTGACAGAAACAGAGAAAGTACTCTAACAGCAAACTGTACACTTTGCATTTTAATTTCCCACATTTTTCTTTTTCCACTGATGTTTAAAAAATGAACTGTGAGGCAGTTATAGCTATATGGAAGAAAAGATAGTTTCAACAACAACTCAACAAAAAAATTGCCATTTTGTCATATTTAAAAGAGCAATATTGTTGGCACATGTAAAGTTATTTGTTTGGGGATGACAGATTTATGAACCTGATCAATACATTTCAATGAATGTCAATCACTTGCCAAATGCTAAAGCCAGAAAACTGCCAAAAAAAGTGTCAGGGCTGATCCATTCTTCAATATTTTCTGTTAACAGCCATAAGCATTAGAGGACTCCGATATCTCAGTATGTGTATACATTAGAAAGATTCAAGGGCAAGAGTTCTTTGTGGGGTAAAGATAATGCTAGCACCAACAAATATGTTACTGGGTCACTTTTTTCATTTCAGCTTATCAGCAGGCTTATCCAACAAGTCTTATAGCTTATGTGTATGTGTGTCCATGTTATGAACCGAGGCATAGAATGGCCAATTAAAGAAGATTTATCTATTAATCTACTGAAAAAGCACTCAAAACTGATCCTTGGTTATTGTGCTGAGCCATTCCTTTGCAGCCAATGAGCTTAAGCCATACAGATGGAAAGGCATAATCCACCAATAAGGAGTCATCTCAGTGGGATGTGTGCACATTTAAAATTTTCCTTTTTATCCTAGCCCCATCATGCCATACTGGCCCTGATTTCACTACAGATGGTGGATTGCTGTTCCCACTAAGGTCCACCATAAATATTTGTTATGGAGATATTAACTGAATTGAGCTGTATAATTTACCTTCATGAGACAAGGGGCAAGCGGCACAAAGGTGAGCTCATTTACCCCTCCTAGAGGGCAATTAATTATCCTGTTCTGAGACTTGCATTTGCATTTCCTTTAGGCTTTTTTCAGAAACATCAAAAATTTTACCAAAAATCTCCAGGCATCTGAAGTCTCTGATGGAATTACCTTTTTAACGCATGAGTTGAGCTCTTTTTTACTCTCATCTTCATGCATAGAAGTCAGTGGGGACACAGAAGTGAGGCCATATGACGCTGTGACCCATCCGTCATGATGGGCACGTCTCCTCTGAGTGATAAACAGGACGTGGTGAAAATCTGACAGACAGCACCACATTTCCTCTGAGATGAAAAGATGGTCGGCCTGACATCAGGGTGCCCTTGTCTCCAGTAAAGCCTGCTCATCACAGATAAATGCAACAGTAAATGACGTTAAGAGACTCAGAATGCAAAGAGCTATGAGATGTGATCGTGAAAAACATCATTGATTATCCACAATCAAACTTGCCTTGGGAATAAAAGGTAATGATTTGCAATCTAAGGATGCACACTTGTTTCGATTGCTGGTTTATCACTGTAGCAACAACTCAGGATGAGAAGGCGCCAGCTTCACTGTGTAATTGAAGTATTTGTCCCTTTGTATTTCCACCAGAACTTTACATACACGGAACGGCACTTAAGCACTATTGTCTGCCGAGAGATGTAAAGAATGCAAGCTTCTCTCCAAAGGCAATTTATTTTAAGGCAAGTGGGTTTAAAGAAAAGCATTATACCACAATAATTGCAACCGGGAGCATAAAAATAAAACATCATCAATAAAGGTTCACTTTTGTAAGTTAGTATGGACTGTTTTCATACAAAGTGCAAACCGTACTGGAGCTCACAGACCATCTTTTGTTACCATACCCCAGACAAGTGTCAGAAATAAAGCTTTACATTAAGGGGCAATATGTGGCCACCAGATTTGATTTTCAGAAGATTTTTTATCATTATAAAAGGACATCTTTTTTTCTTACCATTAACATAAACATACAGTTGAAGTCAGAAGTTTACATACACCTTAGCCAAATACATTTAAACTCAGTTTTTCACAATTCCTGACATTTAATCTTAGAAAACATTACCCGTTTTAGGTCAGTTAGGATCACTACTTTATTTTAAGAATGTGAAATGTCAGAATAATAGTAGAGAGAATGGTTTATTTCAGCTTTTATTTCTTTCATCACATTCCCAGTGGGTCAGAAGTTTACATACAATTTTTTTGTATTTGGTAGCATTGCCTTTAAATTGTTTAATTTGTGTCAAACATTTTGAAGAGCGTTCCACACGCTTCTCACAAGTTGCTGAAATTTTGGCCCATTCCTCCAGACAGAACTGGTGTAACCGAGTCAAGTTTGTAGGCCTCCTTGCTCGCACACGCTTTTTCAGTTCTGCCCACAAATTTTGTATGGGACTGAGGTCAGGGCTTTGTGATGGCCACTCCAATACCTTCACTTTGTTGTCCTTAAACCATTTTGCCACAACTTTGGAGGTATGCTTGTGGTCATTGTCCATTTGGAAGACCCATTTGTGACCAAGCTTTAACTTTCTGGCTGATGTCTTGAGATGTTGCTTCAATATATCCAAATAATTTTCCTTCCTCATGATCCTGATCTATATTGTGAAGTGCACCAGTCCCTCCTGCAGCAAAGCACCCCAACAACATGATGTTGCCACCCTCATGCTTCACGGCTAGGATGGTGTTCATCGGCTTGCAACCCTCACCGTTTTTCCTCCAAACATAAGGATGGTCATTATGGCCAAACAGTTAAATTTTTGTTTCATCAGACCAGAGAACATTTGTCCAAAAAGTAAGATCTTTGTCCCCATGTGCCCTTGCAATCTGTAGTCTGGCTTTTTTATGGCAGTTTTGGATCAGTGGCTTCTTCCTTGCTGAGCAGCCTGTCAGGTTATGTTGATATAGGACTTGTTTTACTGTGGATATAGATACTTGTCTACCTGTTTCCTCCAGCATCTTCACAAGGTCCTTTGCTGTTGTTCTGGGATTGATTTGTATTTTTCGCACCAAACTACATTCATCTCTAGGAGACAGAATGAGTCTCCTTCCTGAGCGGTATGATGGCTGCATGGTCCCATGGTGTTTATACTTACAATCTATGGACAAAAGTATTGGGCCACACCTCTTAATCATTGAATTCAGGTGTTTCATTCAGTCCCATTGCCACATGTGTATAAAATCAAGCACCTAGCCATGCAGTCTGCCTTTACAAACATTTGTAAAAGAATGGGTCATTCTAAAGAGCTCACTAAATTCGAGTGTGGTACTGTAATAGGATGCCACCGTTGCAACGAGTCAGTTTGTGAAATTTCTTCCCACCTATATATTCCACGATCAACTGTAAGTGGTATTATTGCAAAGTGAAAGCGTTTAGGATCCACAGCAACTCAGCCACAAAGTGGCAGACCACGTAAAGTTACAGAACGGGGTCGCTGAGTGCTGAGGCGCATAGTGCGTAAAAGTCGTCAAAGCTCTGCTGACTCAATAACTGCAGAGCTCCAAACCTCCTCTGGCATTAACATCAGCACAAAAACTGTGCGCCGGGAGCTTCATGGCATGGGTTTCCATGGTCGAGCAGCTGTATGCAAGCCTTACATCACCAAGCACAATGCCAAACGTCAGATGGAGTGGTGTAAAGCACACTGCCACTGGACTCTGGAGCAGTGGAAACATGTTCTGTGGAGTGACGAATCACCCTTCTCTATCTGGCAGTCTGATGGACGAGTCTGGGTTTGGCAAATGCCAGGAGAATGTTTCCTGCCTGACTACATTGTGCCAACTGTAAAATTTGGTGGAGGAGGGATAATGCTATGGGGTTGTTTTTCTGGGGTTGGCCTAGGCCCCTTAGTTCCATTGAAGGGAAATGTTAATGCTTCAGCTTACCAAGACATTTTGGAAAATTCTATGCTTCCAACTTTGTGGAAACAGTTTGGGGAAGGCCCTTTTCTGTTCCAGCATGACTGTGCCCCAGTGCACAAAGCAAGGTCCATAAAGGCATGGTTGGATGAGTTTGGTGTGGAAGAACTTGACTGGCCCGCACAGAGCCCTGACCACAACCCTATCGAACACCTTTGGGATGAACTAGAACGGAGACTGCGAGCCAGGCCCTCTCGTCCAACATCAGTGTCTGACCTCACAAATGCTCTTCTGGAAGAATGGGCAAAAATTCCAACAGACACACTCCAAAATCTTGTAGAAAGCCTTCCCAGAAGAGTGGAAGCTGTTATAACTGCAAAGGGGGGACCAACTCGATATTAATGCCTATGGATTTAGAATGGGATGTCATAAAAGCTCCTGTAGGTGTAATGTGTAGGTGTCCCAATACTTTTGTCCATATAGTACCATTGTTTGTGCAGATAAACGTGGTACCTTCAGGCATTTGGAAATTGTTCCCAAGGATGGACCAGACTTGTGGAGGTCCACAATTTTTTTTTTCTAACTTCTTGACAGATTTCTTTTGATTTTCCCATGATGTCAAGCAAAGAGGCACTGAGTTTGAAGGTAGGCCTTAAAATACATCCACAGGTAAACCTTCAGTTGACTCAAATTAGCCAAATATCCTATCAGAAGCTAATTGGCTAATTGCCTAAAGGCTTGACATCATTTTCTGGAATTTTCCAAGCTGCTTAAAGGCACAGTTAACTTAGTGTATGTAAACTTCTGACCCACTGGAATTGTGATATAGTCAATTAAAAGTGAAACAATCTGTCTGTAAACAATTGTTGGAAAAATGATGTTGTGCACAAAGTAGATGTCCTAAATGACTTGCCAAAACTATAGTTTGCTAATATGAAATCTGTGGAGTGGTTAAAAAATGTGTTTCAATGACTTCAGCCTAAGTGTATGTAAACTTCTGACTTCAACTGTAAAACATAAACTGTCTCTCATCCTTTTATGTCAAATACATTAATTTTATACATTTACTAATACAATTTCTCAAGACTGAGAATTTATTACCTCTTAACATATACTGAATCAACATTACCTTATATTTATGCAATAATATTTTAATTAGGACTATAATAGAATATTACAAACTTTATAAGATGTTACAAATACAAAAAAAAGAATTCATTACAAGGGCATTTTTCCACCCACATTTTTGAATTTCAGGGGCATTTTTCATTTTTGGTGGCACTTTTGCCCCGAGCCCCCCTTAATTTTTGATCCTGCACCAGACCACCTTTTCAAGTGTCCTCGGGTGTGGTTCACCTGTGCATACCCGAGTTCATAAAACCGCTTTATCACAAACCAAACAGATGAACTGTCAAACAGACTTGGGCACCACACCAAAAGCTTTAGTGTGAAAGCACCCTAAGAAACCTCAAACAAACCACAGACAATTTCAAAACTCAAAACATCTGCAGTGGACCTACAATAACAATGAAAGTCACTGAGTGATGTGCCATAAAATGAAAGTCACTGAGTGATGTGCCAGACCTCCTTTTATTCCATTTCAATGTGTCTAAAAGAAGGTGATATCAGATGCATATTGGGAGAGAAAAAATATGGTTTGAATGGGCACTTTATTTCCATTAGGCATCTTAACAAGTTCCTTTTCTTGCTTAAGCATTTGTCAATTTGTGGCAGGGCAACAGAGACTTCTGTCAGCATTTTCTCTCCTTATGAATAATTATAGACAGAGAATTGCGGTCCTGCAGCCCCCCCGTCAGCTGTCAGTCATCACTCATTCTCCCTGGGCAATAAATAAGCCACCGTAAACACTCTTTAGCTGGAATATTTGTCATTTACAGAAAAGGCATGGAGCGATGTAAATGTGCCATATGTGAATCCATGCAGTGACTGCCATGATTAAATATGGATGTATTTATGCATGCGGTCTTCAGCAACCATAAGCACAGCCATATGATGGGCCAACCATGTAATTATACACACGCAGGTCCATATATAACTGTACATGTGTGCATATGCACAGTACACACACAAAGATCTATACACACTCAAAAAGAGATGTGCAGTGCAAAATGTCTGAGTCTCAGTAATCCGGTGGCAGGAATGAGCTAAATCCATGACATCAGCATAACTCAAAGGACTGCACACCGGTGTACAGAAGTGTGAAGGCGGGGGGAGGGGTGCAGAAGCCCGGTTCAGAGAGTTAGCAGAGGTCAGCTGACATTGCAGTGTGTAGATGAAGTAGAGACTGCTTTGTTCGTTAGTGTTCTAGGCTACTGTGTTGTGATGTGCATTTCATGCAAAACCATGGTAGGATATAAAGCTTATAGCATGTGTAGTAGAGTATGGTTCATTCTCTACTGTTGCAAGGCTCAAATGCGCCCAGTGTGATTTGGCATTAATAAAAATGCTAGTTAAATCAGCAATTAAAGCACTGTTGAAGTGTTTGCCAAGGATGGCTAAATGCTAAGCTCAGAATTAAACATAAACACTAACCAAGCACCAAATGAGAGTAAAAAAAGGCTTTAGCGTGTAAATAAAAACTGTGGTGAATAACTTTGCAGAAACAAAATCTATGGTTTGAATAGTATTAATTTAATTATAAGAGGGATAATCTGACCCTAGCTGATGTAAGTGAAAACACTTTTATTTTTTCTCCAGACATTCATGTGGTAAAACATATGTGCAATATTCCTCACATTAAGCCACCAGAATGAAAATATGAAGAACAAAATCACAATGTGTCTTTACGCTTTTATGACAGGTACAGTTTAACTTCTGCAAGGCATATGCAAAGGGGAAACAGCTAAATAATTCCATTGTCATATGGATAAAATTATATTTTTCATAAAAAATTATGCAAAATACAGGTTTATGGCAGATGATTTTTTTAAATTTACCTTCCATTGGCTGGTGTGGAACTACTAAGCTAATTCTAAATGTTAAAGAAGCCCCAGTACCATGCATAGTGTCAATGTCATGCAGCAGAAATGTCCAATGCCCACAGAACAAGTAATGACTCACCATAGAGAGGGCACTGGTACATCAATGTGGCATTAACACAGCTAATGCATGCAGCTCCAACAATCTCAGTGGATCATTACCATTTCAACTTAGGCATGTAAACCTTGAGTCATCACCTTGGAAAGTAGGGTTGAAACGATTAGTCGACGTTATCGACAATGTTGACAATAAAAATTGTCGACAAAAATCTTTGTTGTCGAATAGTCAAATAAAACGGAAGCAGATCATGTAAATAACTACAAACTCTGAAACACCTACCGTTACATCTTAAATGCAGTTATATTTAATGTGTTATAGCTTTATTAAAGTTAAAATAATACAGAAGCAGATCATGTAAATAACTACAAACTCCAAAACTGCCATTTCTGTGTGCGGTCAGCGCCTATTCTTTGAGTTGTGTGAATGACCCGATCTAAGGGGGAGAGACTGAAAGTGCACCCGACTGATACACACTCTGTCGTGGGGACGCTATTCCCTTGAGCCTTGAAACAACTACACCGTCTTTTTCCAAAGCAGCCTTTAATTGCCATTTAAACCTGTGTGTGTCACCTTGTGTGTCTGTAACATGGCCAAACATTCAAGGGTATGTAAACTTTTGATCAGGGCCATTTGGGTGATTTCTGTTATCATTATGATTTAAAAAGGAGCCAAACAACTATAAATGGCTTCATATGATCACTATCCTTAAATAAGAGACAGTTTTTTTGCATGATCAGTCATATTTTCAAAATCAATGCCACAATTTCACAATTTCTGCCAGGGTATGCAAACTTTTGAGCACAACTGTACAAAATACACTTATATTTAAGATACATTCTCTTAAAGCAAGTCTAAATACCTTATATGTTGCTTCTCAAGCAAATGTATCTTGTTTTTAGACAATTTTAAATGGAAAACAAGACAAAAACACTTGATAACAATAGGATTTTTTGCAGTTTATTTCTTTACTGAATTAAACTTAATAAAAAGTATTTTTTTCCCTTTAATTCAGTGAATGTCATTTGGAGGTATTTTTAAAAGATGATTTTGTCCTCTTTATTGTTAGTAAGCACGTTTAATACAACCTTTTAAGTCAGAGCACAAGCAGAATAATCGGTTAAGAGCTAATGATTAATCGTTGCAATAATCGCTGAATAATGATACGTTCTAATAATCGTTAGATTAATCGATTATCAAAATAATCGTTAGATTGCAGCCCTATTGGAAGGACAACATTAACAGAGCTTTTAGTGCTTTTGTGTGCATGACATGCAGCTGGTGTAATATGCAAACCCTACGCCCTGTATATGTAAGAAACCAGGTGCATGCTGGTAGTTTGAATCGGTTCGAGAAACCTTTTTAAAAACAATCTTTTTTTATTTTATTATTATTCTATTTGATGACACTAGTAGGGTAGAAAAATATGTACATACAGCTTTGAAAAAAAAGCTCAATCAACAATCTTATTGTTCTGATGTTTTTTTAAAAATTATTATTATTATTAGAAACACTACCATCAGCTATCGCAAACCCAGGTCCAAAACGATGTCTGCAATATCTTGTGATCAATATTGAGCAGTCTGTTCTTGGCAGGCAAGCAAGCTCTTCATCTCACTCATGCCCTGCTGACAACATCTTATGGCATCCTTACTCACACTTCTAGCCATGGGGCCATCTCATACTCAAACTTTGATGCTCTGCCACCAATAAGCATCTATCAGAATAAATATCAGACTGATCTTGATTCAACGAGTGTGGTTTATGCTTCAGGAGGAGAAAGACAGGCCACGGTGCTGTGTCAGTGCTGATTGACCCCAACCCACCACTACCAATTAGAATCCATCACACGGTTGACATAAGGGCAATGTCCAATAATCAATAGCTATCATAATTATGCTGTTTGCAAAAGTGCGCTTGAGTGCATATGCATTTTACTAGGAGGATCAAGGGCATTTGTGATGTATTACATACCCATGTGATTCCGCAGATGCAATAATGACAAATTACACTGCATTCACAGTACATGGAGGTGTTTGGGGAAAAAAAGGGTAATTCAATAGCCACAGGGCTTAAGCACAATGTGATTTGTGTGCATTTGCATACAAGGTGTGCTTATGAAATGGAAGTGATTGTTAAATGCGTACATGTGGGAATGCCTTTAAGCAAAACTCTGAAAATATACACAATATTTGATGTCGAAAACACTGAATAGAATGTAAAAGGAATGCAACCTGAGATGATGCCTGTATTAAATAAGAATTTTAAAAATAACCATTTAAAGGCTCCATGAAATAATGGCAAGGACAATTTTCTGTCTTGTGTTGACGTACTTCCATTTGAAAAAGGAAATTTGGGTGGGATATACAGTACTAAATGACCGGTCACTTTTTTAATAACTAATAGCTTTAGTTACATCACAGCCAGGAACAATGATTTTACATGCCAGTCAGTTTCAGAGTTCATTTGATTGGACAAAAATGTGTATATCTTTTATTGATTTGGTTTCATTCTTTACATTTCAACTGACTGAATGGAGACGTGCAAACTGGACAACCTCACTCTCTTCCTCTGCTCCTTTCTGAATTCTGATCTACATTCGTTTCCTCTAAAAGACAGCTGCAACCTCTGGGTCGCAAGCTGTCCCCTCATTTTATCATCTCGTCTGGCTATAAGAGACAACTGCCTCTGTTCAGCTACGTGCACAGTCACCTTCTGGAGTTAAAAAGATGTGGGTTGAAAATTATTAAATTATTCTGCAGCTGGAATAAATGAGAATTCATGCCAATTGAGGAAGGGAACACAAGCAGCTTCTTCATTAGAATGAGATGTTGTAGCAGGACTTGTTTGGTGCATTTGGCATGAACTCCCAACAGTGTGCAAATGTAGATCTTTTTTGCAGACTGTCTTCAAGTGGAGGTTGTCAAGAATAGAGAGGCTCAGGACCCAAACGCCGAGTGAGAAATAAAGAGTGAGTTTATTTAATAAAAAAATCCAACATGAAACTCCCACAAGGGGAAAAAAAAAAAAAAAAACTATCCCATAGGGGAAAACGTAAAGTAATTATAATCCATGGCTGGGGCAGAGGGTAATGGGGAATCAGGACCGACTGGACCAAACAGTACAGGGACTGGAAGCAAGACCGACTGGAAACACCAGACATACAAGACTGGAAACAGATGAACTGGCACTGGACAGCAAACACGAGGAGACTAAAATAGGGAGAAAAATCAACAGGGCAGGTGTGACTAATAAACTAGTAATGGGCACACAAGGAGGCTGGGTATGACGTAAGACAGAGAGACACACGGCGATACAAAAACAAAACAAAGCTATGTGCTCTCACAAGACAACAAAACACCCGAATGGCATGAGCGCACATCGCCAAGACAATAAGGCAATATACGCCAACCAACAAACAAGACGAGAGAATGTGTAGCAATGGCAAACAAAGCGATGCCACGTATTCTCACACTAAATGAAGCCTGAGCGAGGCAAATGCCACGTGATGCACACAACAGTCGACAAAAACAAGACAGGACACCTATGCAAGAGTTCCGCCACACACACACACACACGACACTGAAGTGACCAAACCTCAGCACAACATGAAGACAGCTCGCGACCTGGGCACGCAGCGCAACGCCAGGCGCACCCGCGTTCGCGAGAGACAGAAAAACAATTGACATGAGTGCATGCTGCCAAGATGACATAAGTGCGATTTACCCACGTCAATAACAGACAGACATGGAGCGTCCGGATCCCAACACAGACCAAAACTGAACCAGACAGGAAGTCAGGATCCAGACACCGTGCTCCCGACATGAAACAAGACAGACCGAAGAGCGCACGGCAGGGAATAAAACCTTTCTAAATGCATGTCACTGTTCTTATTGTGAACTATTCACCACTGCACATTTTTTGCAAAGAAAAGGATGCTTGTCTTCGTAATCTTTCAGCAAAATATGATAACATGCTGCACATTTTTTGCAAAGAAAAGGAAGCTTGTCTTCGTAATCTTTCATCAAAATATGATAATTTGCTTCACCTCCGAAATAACTTTTCAGCCATAGGAATTGGTCAACCCTGTAAATTAAGTTTCTTATGAGCTTCTCGGGAGCTTCTTCATTTCAAATCAGGCAGAAATTAGGTTCCATTTGGTTCAGATGGATGTTGCCTTCAGGCACGGTCACACAGGCAAAATAAAGTCATCTCAATGGGAATCCCTGCGATGGACTTCCAGTGATGTAGAATTTCCCTTCGCAGATTTTGCAAGGAGTTCATGTTTGGTGAACTTTGACAGGAAAAAATGCCACGTTGACTAGTTGGAAGTTGTTTGGTTTGGCAGTGACCTCTGTGTGGCCGATTCTTCATCCACAGCTACACCGAATATTTACAATGGACAAGGATATAATTTTAGCGGTGAGTTTCTTTTTAAATTTAATCTCCCAGAGTAAAAAGTGCAGACTTGAAAAGAGGCTGCTCTGCAGTTATTTTTTTACTTATTACACACAAGCTCAACATCAGCTCATGCCTTCTTTGTAGAGCCCGACCGATATAGGATTTTTGAGACCGATACAGATACAGATTTTAGAGAGGGAAAATTCACCGATTACTGATATGGTGACCGATATAGCAAATTTTTGAGCTGGAATGAAAACAGATCTTTTCTATGTGGATTGTGCACCGATTTTGCAACGATATGACTATGCAAAGGTACTCAGAAGGCTGCTTTCTTAAACAAATATTTTTATCAAAGAACATTTGACATTATTATTATACATTGTCAACAAATTCTAGAAATGAACACTGAGAAAATAAAGAATAAATAAAAATACAATAAATAGCTTAATAAACATCAGTACTGTTAGTATAAGTCAATTGCTGACCACTTAAAGAATAAATAAAATAAAAATCAGTATTGTATGTTTAGTATCAGTCAATTGCTGACCATTTAAATAAAGAAAAAATAAAAATACAATAAATAGCTAAATAAACATCAGTACTGTTTAGTATCAGTCAAATGCTGACCATTAAAATAAAGAATAAATAAAAATACAATAAATAGCTAAATAAACATCAGTACTCTATGTTTAGTATCAGTCAAATGCTGACCATTAAAATAAAGAAACAATTTAAATAAAATAAATAGCTAAATAAACACCAGGGACTGGTTGTACCAGCTGTACGTACGTTACAACTTAGCCTAGTTGTGGCGTAAATGGGCACTAAGTCACAATTTACGCACTACTAAATATTTGACCGTTGCACCATCAAACTTAGGTAGAACGTAACCCTACAAATAAACTAAATATTTACGGAAGCCTCCGACCAGGAGCAACTGATGGAATAAAAAAGCAGACTCACTTAATAACATCAGTGAGCTCATGTTTTGGTTGACAGGCTTCAGTCCATTCGACATACACTATATTGCCAAAAGTATTCGCTCATCTGCCTTTAGACGCATATGAATTTAAGTGACATCCCATTCTTAATCCATAGGGTTTAATATGACGTCGGCCCACCCTTTGCAGCTATAACAGCTTCAACTCTTCTGGGAAGGCTTTCCACAAGGTTTAGGAGTGTGTTTATGGGAATTTTTGACCATTCTTCCAGAAGCGCATTTGTGAGGTCAGACACTGATGTTGGACGAGAAGGCCTGGCTCGCAGTCTTCGCTCTAATTCATCCCAAAGGTGCTCTATCGGGTTGAGGTCAGGACTCTGTGCAGGCCAGTCAAGTTCTTCCACACCAAACTCGCTCATCCATGTCTTTATGGACCTTGCTTTGTGCACTGGTGTGCAGTCATGTTGGAACAGGAAGGGGCCATCCCCAAACTGTTCCCACAAAGTTGGGAGCATGGAATTGTCCAAAATCTCTTGGTATGCTGGAGCATTCAGAGTTCCTTTCACTGGAACTAAGGGGCCAAGCCCAGCTCCTGAAAAACAACCCCACACCATAATCCCCCCTCCACCAAACTTCACAGTTAGCACAATGCAGTCAGACAAGTACCGTTCTCCTGGCAACCGCCAAACCCAGACTCGTCCATCAGATTGCCAGATGGAGAAGCGTGATTCGTCACTCCAGAGAACACGTCTCCACTGCTCTAGAGTCCAGTGGCGGCATGCTTTACACCACTGCATCTGACGCTTTGCATTGCACTTGGTGATGTATGGCTTGGATGCAGCTGCTCGGCCATGGAAACCCATTCCATGAAGCTCTCTACACACTGTTCTTGAGCTAATCTGAAGGCCACATGAACTTTGGAGGTCTGTAGCGACTGACTCTGCAGAAAGTTGGCGACCTCTGCGCACTATGCGCCTCAGCATCCGCTGACCCCGCTCTGTCATTTTACGTGGCCTACCACTTCGTGGCTGAGTTGCTGTCATTCCCAATCGCTTCAACTTTGTTATAATACCACTGACAGTTGACTGTGGAATATTTAGTAGCGAGGAAATTTCACGACTGGACTTGTTGCACAGGTGGCATCCTATCACAGTACCATGCTGGAATTCACTGAGCTCCTGAGAGCGGCCCATTCTTTCACAAATGTTTGTAGAAGCAGTCTGCATGTCTAGGTGCTTCATTTTATACACCTGTGGCCATGGAAGTGATTGGAACACCTGAATTCAATTATTTGGATGGGTGAGCGAATACTTTTGGCAATATAGTGTATATGATGGTGTTGGCATTTATACTCTTTAACACAACTTCACAGAAGAAGGGAAGGAGAACACAGGGAAGCGGGTTTTCCAGGCTCAGGTAAGACTTTTAATCGGCCACTTCAATGCTTCACAACTTTACAAACTCATCAGCTTCACAGGCATGTAGACTTTTAAACACATTAGCTTCACAAAACACAACTGATTAAACGCAACAGCTTCAGGAGCACCGTGGCCTTCCTTGTGCCAGACTCTCTCTCTCTCTCTCTCTCTCTCTCTCTCTCCTGCTGGTGGCGTGGCTACTTATATGCCGCTTTCCCCATGCTCACTGGAAGTAGATACAGGTGTTACACATAATCTAGCTCAGGTGCAAGAGCACTTACCGCTTTCTCTCTCTACGGACGGACACTTGACCACTCCCCCGCTGCCACACACTCATTTACATTTACAAGAGAGAAAAAAAAATTACTTTAAAGCGGCTCTTCAGCATGAAACCGATCCATCGGTGCCGTTTTTAGGGTGCGTCGCCCGATGTCAAGTTTCAGCACATTCAAAATATATATATAGGATATTAAAATGAATAAATGTCTATTTTTCCAGCCTGTTGTATTAGTATTTATCACCCCTCATTTATTTTAGATACAGTTCCTATATATTATTATTTACACAGGGCAAATATACTATTTATTAAATCTACTTTTATTACGTATCCTATTTTAATATCTGGAAAACCAGACTTTTAAATATTACACTTTATAAATGCAATGACTGGAATTGTTCAGTTGAAGGGGTACCAAACTGTGAATCCTGAACAAAACAGTTTGGTGAATACACGTTTACATGCTGACAAGGTATGAAAGTAGCTGCGTGGTTAGCTAGTTAGCTGTAAGCTCATTGCCACGGAGAGTAAAAGATGGACTTTATTTACTTTATTGTGTCTCACCAACTAGGTAACAGCGAAGCGTGAAATCAACACTCACCACACACAATCCACCACCGCACCGTTGTCTACTGAGCTGCAAAAAGATGCTCTGATGTTTACCTTTCAATCTGCTACATTACTTACTGCACTGACAAACTATAGCTGGCTAACAGCAAACAGATGTGATAAACATGAGTGACATGGTTGTCAGGGACAGGGTTAACATTATATTAGTTATATAAAATGATGGGGTCATTTTTTATTAACTTTCCAGTATGTATTTCACAAACTATTTAGCAATTTAACGAGAAGAGATCTCCTCAAATCCGCACCGTTTAACTCCACCCTGTCTGCAGAGCCACCGTCACCTCAGAGTCAGCTCTGTAAACAATGGAGTCGGAGCGCACTCTGCTGGACACACTACGCTATGACACCAATTCTAAAGCATTGTTTTCTGCATTATATGTTCTGAAAAAAAGTTTTCATATCGGCGCACATAGGTCAAATATACACCGATACCGATATATCAGTCGGGCACTACTTCTTTGCCTGCGGAATTTCTCCGTGAGAAGTTACAGTATGTGTGACCACACCTTTTGAAGGCAGTAGTCAGCAAAACAACAAAACAACTTCTATGAGTGTAGCAAAGACCCAATAAGAAAAAGATTTATATCAGAAACAAATACTAACAGAATACAAAGCATCTTGTCACCAACACACCAAGTCATTTGGGATACACTTTGCAATACATGATGACAATGCTTCCACTGCATGGTTCAATAACTACCACTGATAACAATGAACTCTTGAGAGGACCTTATTTATTCATTTCCCCAGGCAAGTGTGAACATGAGTCACAGGTTGGAAAACTCAGAATTGCCTTTTATTTTGTCAGATTCTTCTTCAACTGTTTAAAGACCCCCCCATTTCCCATGATACCATTTCTGTATAGTGTCAGAAATGAAAAGCACCATCTATTTGGAGGAGATCATACAGATTTGATGACAATACGATAACAACGGCCGTCACACTTCAGTTCAACCTGTAATTAAGAGTACCCACGCAAGGATCTGTGTGCACCTCTGTGCTCCAGCTGAATCATCTCCATTTGATAACCTCAAAAGCTCAGGATATAATTTGACCAAATCCAATGGCATTGCAGAGCTCCAGTCACCATAGGCGAAGGAAACAACAGTGCTGCTCAATATGAACTACACAGTTCTCCTTCAGTTTCAGTCTCACAAGTCAGCGTGGTAAACAGAAAAGAAAGAGAAAAGAGCTAGTAATGAGTGATGGACAAGCAGCATCCTGCTTCTGTGTGCACTTTGATGCAGAACGCTCTCAGAAATCAACAGTCTGTGCGGAAGACTAGTCCTTGAGCGGGAACAGGTCATGAATTCTCTTTTTGTACACTGGCTCCAGCTAAATTGACTCAGGGGAGCTCAACTTCATAACTACAATTCAAGACCCTTGGGACATGAAAATATGCAATATTAAAGTAAGATATCCACTGAGATTTCAGAATATTAGCAAGCATAATGTGTTATGAGGTTAAACAGGAGCTATATTCACATTACGCTTCTATAAATAAAATTAACAAATATGCTTACGGAAACTCAAGGAGATCTTCCAGACTTTGAAATTTGTGAAAAAATTCCATTCTCTTAAGGGTTACCTTAAGAGGTGCAGGGACATCCCTGTAGCTTGTGATTAAGTTTTACTCAACATAAGGGATAGGGTTAGACCCTATGCCTTAGAATCCTAACCCTTTAGAAACTAGAAATGTATGAAATGAAAACAAGTTTTCAACTAATGACCTTGCATCAGTGTGGAGCAGCCTGAAAGACATTACTAACTTCAAGAGACCTTCCCCCAACACTGTAGGGAACCAACAACTGGCTGACGACCTGAATGTGTTCTTCTGTAGATTTGAAAGGCCCAATCTCACACCCCACATCCGCTCTGACCTTCACTTCACACAAACACCAACACCTCCTGCAACCCCCCCTCCTCCCCCCTCCTGCTACTCAACCTACACTTCAGATCTGTGAAAAAGAGGTGTGCTTTTCTTCCGAAAACTAAAGACAAGGAAAGCACAGGGCTCAGATGGTGTTTCAACTGCGTGTCTTAGATCCTGTGCTAACCAGCTGGCCCCCATCTTCACACTGATCTTCAATAGATCACTGTACCAGTGTGAAGTCCCTTGCTGCTTCAAATGCACAATCATCATTCCTGTCCCAAAGAAACCAAAAATCACAGGACTTAATAACTACAGACCCGTCGCCCTGACGTCTGTGGTCATGAAATCATTTGAGAGACTGGTGTTGGCCTGCCTGAAGGACATCACTGGACCCTTTCTAGATCCCCTTCAATTTGCTTATTGAGCATACAGGTCTGTGGAGGATGCAGTCAACATGGGATTGCATCATATCCTGCAACATCTGGACAGACTGGGGACATATGCAAGGATCCTTTATGTGGACTTTAGTTCGGCTTTCAACACCATCATCACAGCTATTCTGCAGACTAAATTACACCAACTCTCCATTCCCACGTCTATCTGTCAGTGGATTACCAGCTTTCTGACGGACAGGCAGCAGCTTGTAAGACAGGGGAAATTCACTTCCAGAGTGAGGAAAAAGGCTGGAAAAATCACTCTGGACCCCACTCACCCTGCCCACTACCTTTTTGAACTGCTGCCTTCTGGCCGACGCTTCAGAGCTCTGAGCACCAGAACCGTCAGGCACAGGAACAGTTTTTTCCCTCAGGCTATCCTTCTCATAAACAGTTAAAACTGCCCCATTGAGCAATAATTATGTGCAATTCACAATTTAGTCTTTTTATATTTATCCAACACATCCTACCTCTTCTGCCATTACATTCCCTTGCACCGTATATAACTGATTTGTAAACTCAGCAAAAAAAAAAAAAGTCCCCTTTTCAGGACACTGTATTTTAAAGATAATTTTGTAAAAATCCAAATACTTTACCGATCTTTATTGTAAAGGGTTTAAACAATGTTTTCCCTGTTTGTTCAATGAACCATAAACAATTAATGAACATGCACCTGTGGAACGGTCATTAAGACACTAACAGCTTACAGACGGTAGGCAATTAAGGTCACAGTTATAAAAACTTAGGACACTAAAGAGACCTTTCTACTGACTCTGAAAAACATCAAAAGAAAGATGCCCAGGGTCCCTGCTCATCTGCGTGAACATGCCTTAGGCATGCTGCATGGAGGCATGAGGACTGCAGATGTGGCCAGGGCAATAAATTGCAATGTCCGTACTGTGAGACGCCTAAGACAGCACTACAGGGAGATAGGAAGGGCAGCTGATTGTCCTCGCAGTGGCAGATCATGTTATTAACTCCTGCACAGGATCGGTACATCCGAATATCACACCTGCGGGACAGGTACAGGATGGCAACAACAACTGCCCGAGTTACACCAGGAACGCACAATCCCTCCATCAGTGCTCAGACTGTCCACAATAGGCTGAGAGAGGCTGGACTGAGGGCTTGTAGGCCTGTTGTAAGGCAGGTCCTTACCAGACATCACCGGCAACAACATCGCCTATGGGCACAAACCCACCTTCGCTGGACCAGACAGGACTGGCAAAAAGTGTTCTTCACTGACGAGTCGCGGTTTTTCTCACCAGGGGTGATGGTCAGACTCACGTTTATCGTCGAAGGAATGAGCATTATACCGAGGCCTGTACTCTGGAGCGGGATCGATTTGGAGGTGGAGGGTCCGTCATGGTCTGGGGCGGTGTGTCACAGCATCATCAGACTGAGCTTGTTGTCACTGCAGGCAATCTCAATGCTGTGCGTTACAGGGAAGTCATCCTCCTCCCTCATGTGGTACACTTCCTGCAGGCTCATCCTGACACGACCCTCCAGCATGACAATGCCACCAGCCATACTGCTCGTTCTGTGCGTGATTTCCTGCAGGTCAGGAATGTCAGTGTTCTGCCATGGCCAGCGAAGAGCCTGGATCTCAATCCCATTGAGCACATCTGGGACCTGTTGGATTGGGGGGTGAGCACTAGGGCCATTCCCCCCAGAAATGTCCGGGAACTTGCAAGTGCCTTGGTGGAAGTGTGGGGTAACATCTCACAGCAACAACTGGCAAATCTGGTGCAGTCCATGAGGAGGAGATGCACTGCAGTACTTAATGCAGCTGGTGACAACACCAGATACTAACTGTTACTTTTGATTTTGACCCCCCCTTTGTTCAGGGACACATTATTCCATTTCTGTTAGTCACATGTCTGTGAAATTTGTTCAGTTTATGTCTTAGTTGTTGAATCTTTTTATGTTCACACAAATATGTACACGTTAAGTTTGCTGAAAATAAAAGCAGTTGAAATTGAGAGGACGTGTTTATATATACTTTATTTTCTGTTAAATTTTTATTTTATGCTATTTTTATTTATTTTTAATTATTTTGTATTATTATCTCTGTCTTGTTGCTGTATTGTATTGTTGAGCACAGGAAGCTCCTGTCACCAAGACAAATTCCTTGTATGTGTAAGCATGCCTGGCAATAAAGCTGATTCTGATATTCACTATTGTAATTTCCATTAATTAAGAATTAATTTTCCATGAATAGCCTTTAAAACTATTTTAAAATTCTCTGATATTTCCAGGTTTATCTTTATGACCAAGGGAACCTTTTCTCTTTCTCCCATTTCAAGACACTGACCGATCTGTACCCCAATTTGTGCCATAGCCATATGAACTGAAAATTTTGACAGTACAAAAGAGCCTCTACTTGCCATTCTGAAATTGAGGTGAGTAACAGAGGAGAAAGACTAGGCTACCTTTTTGTCTTTGTGCGTCACTCCGCTCATATACACACAGGGTCAGGTGAGTGATTAAACCAGTACATTCAAGTAAGGTGGTGTTGTGTGTAGCTACTACAAGAGGCTATGTGAGGTAGGGCTGGGCAATATGTAAAAAATATTTTTGTGATAATTGCCGTAAAGAATATCGCGATATCCGATTACATCGTCAACCCCCTTCCAAGGATCGGTGATTTTTCTTTTCTTTTCTTTTTCTTTTTTTTCTTTATTCATTTTGCTTTAAAAATGTAATTCATTTATCGAAACATGAAAAACAAAGAAAAGACATTTCCAAATTCAAATTGCACTTCAAACTAAACAAAAAAAGCAATAAAACAACAAAGTGATTAAAAAATCTTGTTTAACCACCTCACCAAATCCAAAACGTCTTCAACCACTCCATTTGCCATCACGCAAGCATCCATCAACATAGATGGAAAATTACTAATAGCCTACAGATTAAGAACTAAAGACAATTATAAATGTAAAGACAATAATAATCAAAATAAATAAGGCTAATAAATTCCCTTGTGTTCCCAAAATAATGCTGCCAAATATGTGTTCTTAACGAATTTGTGTTTGTATTGCATTTTTGGTAATACAGTTAATGCTGCCTAAAGAAAAGAAAAGAAAACTCAATTTTAGTTTCAAGGTGAATGTGTCTTGAATTAATTTATTAAGTGATTTAATCACTTTCGTATTTTTTTCTTTAATACAAAAATATACATTACTGAACCTGCAGTGTTGCGTTCACAATGCATGCTAACCGTGTGGAAATAATGCAAACTAAACTAACAGCACCTCCTGAGATGATTTGAGATAATATGCAGCATTCTAACAGATTACATTATTCTTGTAAACAGTTTTCAGACAAATGACACAAAGAGTGAAAACTCTTTACATGCGCTTGTTCCACCTGACAGGCTCGTGCTGCACGTCTCTTAAAGAGGCCCTATTATGCTTTTTTGGGATTTTACCTTTCTTTAGTGTGTAATATAGCTGTTTGTGCATGTAAAAGGTCTGCAAAGTTACAAAGCACAAAGTCCACACAAAAGGGAGTTATTCTCTCCCACAGACAACACTGCTCAAGAACTATAAGAAACGTCTGGATTGTAGTCCAGCCATTTCTTCCATCAAGAATCTACGTCACTATGTAACACATTTGCATAATGCCCATCTAAGGGCTACTCTGGCCCGCCCACAAACAAACGTAGTTATAGAAGAGGCCAGGATGAGTTGGGTTAGTGTTGTCGCTATGTCGAGAAGATGCTGTTTTCTTCACTGCGAAAGCAAAACCTCTTTGTTTGGGCTTCCAAAGGCAGACGAATTGAAGAATCAGTGGTTACATTTTATTTTTACCACTATTCCTCAGCAGTACAACCACAACAAATGCCGGATTTTCAAGACAGTTACTCCTGAAAGATGGTGCAGTTCCCACTTTGTTGGGACAATCTGGTGCTTCAGAATCACAACCTGTAAGTATGCTTAATTATTTGTGGATTTATCTGCTACCGAGAGTTCAAATGTGGAGTTTTGTGTTGTAGCTACAGTGTACACCCAGTGCACAGCTGTAGGCCTCTGCTAACCTGCTAGCTAATGTTACTGTATTTAAATAGTTTCGCTAATCAGCTGCAGGCCCACTTTTACCTACAATTGTGTAGAATTATGCAGATTGTTTGTCATTCTTACTATCATGAATAGTGAACAAGTGTGGAGTTGGATTTATTTTTACAAATGGTAATTTTACGTCTGCAATCCACGTTAGTGCTCGGCTAACTTGCTATGTAATGTTATTGTTTTGGTAAGGGTTTACTATTCAGCTGTGGGCCGGCTTTTACCTAAAACTGTGTAACAAAATGGTCGATCTCAAGAGTCTTAAATTTTAATTATTTTCTCCCCAATTTGGAATGCCCAATTCCCACTACTAAGTAGGTCCTCGTGGTGGCATGGTTACTCACCTCAATCCGGCTGGTGGAGGACAAGTCTCAGTTGCCTCCACTTCTGAGACCGTCAGTCCACGCATCTTATCACATGGCTCGTTGTGCATAACACCGCAGAGACTCCCAGCATGTGGAGGCTCATGCTACTCTCCGCAATCCACGCACAACTTACCACACGCCCCACTGAGAGTGAGAACCACTAATCGCGACCACGAGGAGGTTACCCCATGTGACTCTACCCTCCCTAGCAACCGGGCCAATTTGGTTGCTTAGGAGACCTGGCTGGAGTCACTCAGCACTCGAACTCACGACTCCAGGGGTGGTTGTCAGCATTAATATTCGCTGAGCTACTCAAGCCCCTTATAATTATATAATTACAAGCTGTAATGTTACAGCCGCTATCCACAGTAGTCCACGTCTAACTTGCTCACTAACCGGGAGTAAGACTCTGTTCTCCGCTCATAGCTCAGGTGAAAAAAGTTCAGCTACACCCATTCCAGCAAAAGATGACTAAATTAGATGCACTACGTGTCTTTTACTTGAAGCTTTGCTAGGTTCACAATCATCAACAGTGTACTTGTAAGAAAGCTACAAAAGTAAAACTTACCACTGTGAAACATCCTCCTCAAGTCGTGCTTGCGAAGGTGGTTCGGGTCAATCAGCTTGTTCTTCCAAACTTTCATTATCGGACTCGGACTAGAGCTGGTACGGCAAAAACCGACGCCACTGTTACCATAGTTACAACAGTGATTACAGCTGTTAAGGAAGCCTGAAACTCAGTTATGGTAAGGGGCATTACATTTCTGACACACGGTTGACCGATCACAACAGACTGGGCCAGTTGACCAATCAGAGCAGACTGGGCTTTTCGGAAAGGGGGGCTTTAAAGAAACAGGACCTATATCAGAGCGTTTGAGCAGAGGATGAAAATTGGTTTAGCAGAAATGTACAGTATGAGAAAAATAATGTGTTTTTTGAACATTAAAGCATGTAAACCTATTCTAGTAGACCCCCAAAATAAAATCATGAACCTGTAAATTAGCATAATATGGGCTCTTTAACAAACAGCGAATCATGAGTTTAGGTGAATTATTTGCTTTATTGAATTTCCTTTAAAAATGCAATTCATTTATTGAAACAAAAAACATAAAAGACATTTCTAAATTCAAATGGCACTTTAAACTAAACGAAAAAAGCAATAAAACAACAAATTGATAAAAAAGATCGTATTTAACCACCTCCCCAAATCCAGATATTTACCGTCTCCAACGGCTCTATTTGCATCACGTAGGAATCCGCAATGCATTCCAACCACAAGGAAATAAAGCAAATTCAACTCACAGCACCTCCCGAAATGATCGGAGATAATTTGCAGCATTCTCATAGACAACATTATTCTTGCAAACAGTTTTCAGACGAATGATACAGAAAGAGTGAAAACTCTTCACATGCGCTTGTTCCTCTAGACACGAGACCTGTTCCAGCTCGTGCAGCATGCCTCTAAACAAACAGCGAATCAGACACAAGCACTGATGGCTTCTCTTTTGTTTGTTCTTAAAAATATAATAAAGTGTGATTCTTCAAGCGCGTGTCTTTGTGTCTAACAGCATTTCTTGTCATGTGTCATTCCGAGATGTCTTACAGGTCGCCCGCCTGTAGATGAGCTAAATTACCCGAGCATTAAATACATTTGGACGAGGAACCTGCAAACTGGATTCAGCCTCGTCGCATTTGGTGAGTGGCGGGTGCTAATTTCACACCCTGGCCACTGTTTAATATATTTGGCAACTTCCCAGACCCATGGTTTTGCCATTTCCCGATATTGTCGATCATCATCTGTTCACAATCGGCATTGTGAAGGAGAAAACAATCAGCTAGTCACCTTCCTTTGCCTCTTCCTTGATGACTTGGTATTGAGATAAATAGTATAGCCTGGGGTGAAACACCTGATTGCAGCATCCAGACCTCTGTCATTCTGTACACTCACAATCACAGCAGAGGGAACAACTCATCATCTCACCTGCACTAATATATCAAATCTGTCATCTAATGATGCAAAAGTGTGCCAAACAACATTTCATGCTAATCAAATCAAAGGTCATCAACAGATAATGCACATACACCAGGAGGACTTAAGAATAATGGTAGAATAAATCGTACAACCAAGGGTGACTCTTAATTTTAAAATATCAATCATCTGAAATTATCTGAAAGTATTTATGTGAACAGAGAACACAATTATATTAAAAATGCCTACATATTACTGCTAAAATACCCTATCCAATCTTGATATTTAAAATAATGGCTGTACATTATTTGAAGTCAACATAAAACAGTGTATGCAAATGTTTTAGTTCAATAATGTGACATATTTCTCAGTGAAACAGGATTTTTAACAATAATGTATGGCAGGACTTGATTTTATCCATCAAGAATTGATTGGATTATGAAAAATGGTCTTTATGACAGGTTGTTGAAGGGGAGAAGTTAAAATAAGAGGTCTAGGTGAAAAGGAAGGAGGGGCAAGCTACTGCATTTAAAAAAAAAAAAGATTACAAAGACAAACATTTCTTCCTAGGAATAACTCCTGGGTCAATTTTGATTTCATGCTGACTTTACTATTGGTTGTGCATTTTAAATTCAGGGAAATTTTCATTGACATTTGAAATGCAGTATCTCCAAATTTATGTTAGGATATAGCAGAAAATCTACCTTTGATCTTGCTTGATGTTCTTACCAATGGTCTTTATTGTGGTTACAGCCTATAAAAAGGAAAGAAGAAAACTTCATCATGGTAGTAAAATCAAGCTTCTATGTTGATCTATGGTCTCAGGCGGCCTCTTCCAGTGGCTCTTTAGAGTTTACAAGGTTCTTCTTTTTATTATATGCTGCATTCCGACACATCACACCATTAATCTCCATCTATTGATCCTACATTGAAGAGGAACGGCAGGGTCCAATTAGTATCGGCTGAATGTGCCTTTGCATATTCCTCATGTTGGCAAGATTTTCAAGCTCCCTTAATGGGTGGAGAGGGAGTTATTTTTAATGGCCGTGACACACCAAGCCGATGGTCGGCCGTCGGCCAATGTCGGGCCGTCGTTGAGCGTCTGTCGGCCTAGTTTTTGCGGTGTGTTCCGCACCACTGGCACTAGTCGGACCCCCCGTTGGCAGATTTTCAGCCGATTGAGCATGTTGAATTGCCAGCGGAGCCCATCGATGAGACAGATCAATTTGATTGGCTGTTCAGCTAGGTGAACCAGTCCACGAGAAGAAAAACAGAAGTGACGAAAGCAAGCAAATGACAAAGTCAAGAGGGCACACACAGAAGGATCTTCTAATTTTTCATCTTCATCTCATCTGAGCATTTGTCTGTGGTGAGCGAGATTGGTGTGAAAATGGTAAGTAAACGCTACTTTGTTTACAGTTTGTATATCTGCAGTCCTAGCTCTTCTGGTTTCCCTTTTTGATGACGAATACAGACTACAGCCACCTGCTGGTATGGAGAGTTATTTCTTCTCATGCAGATGCAGAACATACGTGCTAGTTGGCCGTTGAGGGTAGTTTTTGTGGTGTGTTGAAGAGCAACTTTTTGGCCCAGACGCAGGTGACGTGAGGCGACACCACAGTCGGCTTTTTTCGCTGCTAATTCTTTGATGTTTGTTTGGTGTGTCTGGCCCTTAAAGGTGGGGGTCAATGACAGTGGCCATGTTGATGGGTAGTCCCTCTTGTGAATCCAAACAAGGTCAGCTGAATGTTGCAAACACACAGACACACACAAGCAAATGCACACATTCAAATTGACCTCATCTGTCACTGAAATCTAATTCCCATGGGAACAATATTAGCACTGTCCTAATCAGGAAACTTACCATGACCCCAACAGATCAGAGGCCCAGTGTACGTTACACAGCCTTTAGGCTGAATCAAATCGTAGCAAAAACAATGCTTAATGTCAAAGCATGGTGGTTCCTAGGTTATCAAGGTTACTCAGTCTCTCGTATTTCCGGAAACTACTAGCCTAGACAAAACAAATTAAGAATAATGTTTGCAATGACCTCTGTGAGCAAGCAGAGGCAAATAGACACTTGGCTGACATTGGATCTGCAGAATTCCCCAGATCAAAACAGTCTCCACCAACAAGTGTGGAAAAGTCCAAATGTAGGGAAACTAACACAGCTGTTTCACCCTCAGCAAAATGGATCTTACAATCCACAGCGCCATATTATCTTTGAGAATTGAGACATGTTTGTACCTGCTGCTACCACAAATGACATCAGAGCTGAACAGCAGTCCTGGAACATAAAAAAATAAAAACAAAAAGCTATTTCTTTTCTTTTCCAAAAGCAATCATTCAAAAACTTGACATGGACATGTAATGTTTCCATCATTTGCTGAGAGGCTATTACACCCTATACTGCTGACAGTGACAACCCTCTGAAAAACTTCTGAGAAAGGTTCATTTTATGAAAAACAAAAAGACAAAAGCAGTCCTCGAAATGGAGGCATCCTTGAGAAGTTTGGAAGGTGTTTTGAAGCCATATTTCTTTCTGCAAGTAACAAAAAATAAAGGACAGTTTATCTAAACGTGAAGTGTGTTCTTCTGCGCCACTAGCATCTCCAAATTGCTAAAATAATTATGTTTTCAAACAAGTTTCCCGAACACTCCCACCCCAATTGCCCCGCCCCAATTTATGCCATTGGTTGAGCCGATGAACAATGTTTTGATAGCACCACAGAGCCACAGTGTTTATAATTTTGGGGGGAATTCCACCTACGAACGGCTAACTTAAAGGACTTCTTTATCTTGAATAGGAGGAACTATTTTAACATTGAGAAAATTACACATAACCTATAATACATCAAAATTAAGCCTACATAAGCACAAAAACAGCTATTCCAAAGTTTCTGTCCTGCCTGGAAGACATAAATGGAAGACCAAAATGTTCGGTCATGTAAATTGACCAGCATACAGTACGTCTGATTGCAGTGAAGTTGTGGGAACTGAATTACCCCCCTTTTATTGTTCAAATTCCACTCTTGTAAAGCACAAGGACAAATGGTGAGTAGTAAAGTGTAAAATGTGATTCAAAAAAACTGACTGTATGAAATCAACATTCAGCATCAGGGTGATCTCTACAAAACGGGAGCCACAGTACAATTAAATGCTTAAGAAATGTCTTCTGTTATGTAAAGTACTATAGTATGACTGCAAAATGAGAAGCATAATCAATATGTTGAGAGAAACACTGCAAAAAGATTTTACCTGTATGAGCAAACCTTAATGACGCTGACGCAATGCATCTTATTTTAAGTGTCGGTACTTCTGATAGCAATAATATTGTGTTATCCCTTTTGTAAAATGAATACTCTTATTTTAAATAAGCAAGGCCTGAAACCTGGTTAAATGACCTGATTAGGACATACAATGAATAACATCTTTATCCAGCTCTAACAACTGTGTTGCCTTGCTGCACTTGCAAAAAAAAAGAAGAGATAAAAGGGATTAAAAGGATAGTATTAATGAAGTAAAAAAGACGCAATAAAAGTGAATGGTGTCTAAGACTGACATACCGCCAATCTCCTCTCATGTCCCACAGAAAAAAGAAAGTCATGCAGGTTTGGAACAACAGAAAATTACCATTTTAAATTTGTGTGAACATTTCCTTTAACAACAGGGCTAGATATTTATTTAAAACAAGGTAATGGTAAAAATGTACATGTTTTGTTCCAACAACTGCAGTCCTGCGGTGCACAAGAGAAGCTGCATCTCAGAGACATACAAAGCATTTCCCTTTATGTCCTAGATCTCTCAATCCGTTCAATACAAAAACACACAGAGGTGGAGGAGGAGGCTTGCAAACCATAGCAATTCTGCACCGATCCAAGGACACAGCATCATCCACAGCTTCCTTTAATATTCCCACTTTGTAGGAAGAGGCTCACACAGCCCCCGCTGATTCACCTCGAACCCAATTACATGCCACATTGCCAGGCAGCAGGGCAGCAGCACCAGGTCTAGCATGCTGAAGATGGCACTAAAGCCATGTAGGATTTGCATCTATTACAATGGGGAATGCACCTATGACACTGCAGGGAAATGGGATTCATCAGGAATGAGTCAAGTTAACTCAATTCTAATTCAATAAACACCAAGAGTGAAATGTTTAATATTTCCAAGACTCTGGCAGCACATATGAATGCCCACATAACCTTAAATACTCCTCTCTATGCTGTAAAATGTTTTCATAATTTTAATGGTAAAAGACTGTAAAAATGCTACAGTAAAAAAATAAATAAAAAAAAACCGTTAAAAGCCTTCAAATGTACGGTAAATTTTTTTAATATATTTAAAAAGACAATACATGTAGTTTTACGGTAAAATTTTGTGTAAAAAGTAGATTTTCTGTATAATTAACAGTAAAAATTTAAATTATGTTTAACAAGAGAGTACATGTACTTTTTATGGTAAATTACTGTTAAAATTACGGTAAAAAACAATGATTGGGCATTCCCAGAATTCCCTGTATGACCCAGTTCATTTAATTATATTTTATGGGAATGTTTCTTCTTATTTTTAATATCAGTTATGTACATTGGGGTGTTCTGTGTTATATTTGATGTAGTTTAGTTAATGTTTATTACATTATTTTAATTTCACATGTGTTCCCCTGATGGTGTTAAGTGTTTGTGTGAGTGACACTGAGTACTGTCTCTACATGTTTATTGATCATTGCTCCAGGAAGGGCCTCTATTGATGAACTTCATGTCATCATGTGTCCTTTTGTAATTACTACGGTGATTAATAATACATTATAGAGGGGGCCTGGGAGCTCAGCGAGGATTGACGCTGACTGCCACCCCTGGAGTCGCAAGTTTGAATCCAGGGCATGCTGATTGACTCCAGCCAGGTCTCTTATGCAACCAAATTGGCCCGGTTGCTAGGGAGGGTAGAGTCACATGGGGTAACCTCCTCGTGGTCGCTATAATGTGGTTCTCGCTCTCAGTGGGGCGCGTGGTGGGTTGAGCGTGGATGCCGCGGAGAACAGTGTGAAGCCTCCACACGTGCTACGTCTCCACAGTAATGCGCTCAACAAGCCACGTGATAAAATGCATGGATTGACGGTCTCAGACGTGGAGGCAACTAAGATTCGTCCTCCACCACCCGGATTGGGGCGAGTCACTACGCCACCACGAGGACTTAGAGCGCATTGGGAATTGGGCATTCCAAATTGGGGAGAAAAGGGGAGAAAAAAAACAATACATTATAAAGTGAAAAACTGATTTTTACAGTTCAAATCAAATCACTTTTTTTGTCACACAACCATATACACACGTGCAATAGTGTGTGAAATTCTTGGGTGCAGTTCCGAGCAACATAGCAGTCGTGACAGTGATGAGACATATACCAATCTACAATAAACAACAAATTAACACAACACAATTTAAAATCTAATATACACATAATATATCACTGATCGTGAGAGATCAAGAGTTCAAAAGTCTGATTGCTTGGGGGAAGAAGCTGTCATGAAGTCGGCTGGTGCGGGTCCTGATGCTGCGATACCGCCTGCCTGATGGTAGCAGTGAGAGCAGCCCATGGCTCGGGTGGCTGGAGTCTCTGATGATCCTTTGAGCTTTTTTCACACACCGCCTAGTATATATGTCCTGGAGGGAAGGAAGCTCACCTCCGATGATGTGTCTGGCAGTTCGCACCACCTTTTGCAGGGCTTTGCGGTTGTGGGCGGCGCTATTGCCGTACCAGGTGGAGATGCAGCCAGTCAGGATGCTCTCTACAGTGCTGGTGTAGAACCATGTGAGGATGTGGCGGTTCATTCCAAACTTCCTCAGCCGTCTCAGGAAGAAGAGGCGCTGATGGGCCTTCTTCACAACGGCCTCAGTGTGGACGGACCATGTGAGTTCCTCAGTGATGTGGACACCCAGGAACTTGAAGCTGCTGACTCTCTCCACTGGTGCTCCATTGATGGTGATGGGACTGTGTTCTATTTCTCTTCTCCTGCAGTCCACCACAAGCTCCTTTGTCTACTGACATTGAGGGAGAGGTTGTGCTCCTGACACCAGCGTGTCAGAGTGTGCACCTCCTCTCTGTAGGCTGTTTCATCATTGTCAGTGATCAGACCTACCACCGTCGTATCATCAGCAAACTTAATGATGGCATTGGAGCTATGTGTTGCCACACAGTCATGTGTGTACAGGGAATACAGGAGTGGGCTAAGAACACAGCCCTGCGGGGCTCCAGTGTTGAGGGTCAGTGATGAGGAGATGTTACTGCCCATTCTAACCACCTGGCGTCTGCTTGACAGGAAGTCCAGGATCCAGCTGCACAGCGAGCTGTTTAAGCCCAGAACCCGGAGTTTCTCATCAAGCTTGGAGGGCACTATGGTGTTGAATGCTGAGCTGTAGTCTACAAACAGCATTCTCACATAAGTGTTCCTTTTTTCCAGGTGGGAGAGAGCAGTGTGTATTGTAGATGCAATGGCATCATCAGTGGAGCAGTTGTTGCGGTAAGCAAACTGCAATGGGTCCAGTGATGGAGGCAGCACAGAGCAGATGTAATCTCTGATTAGACTCTCAAAGCATCTGCTGATGATCGGGTCAGAGCAACAGGATGCCAGTCATTTAAGCAAGTGATTTTGGATTGCTTTGGTACAGGCACAATGGTGGACATTATAAAGCATGTGGGGACTACAGACAAGGAGAGGGAAAGGTTGAAAATGTCCGTAAAAACACCAGCCAGTTGGTTCGCGCACGCTCTGATGATGTGGCCCGGAATGCATTCTGGACCCGCGGCTTTACGGATATTCACCGTCGGAAGGATCGGGTTACATCCGCTACAGAGATGGAGAGTGAACTAACCTCTGTAGCTTCGGCCGAGGGCTGTGTTATTTCCTTCGAACCGTGCATAAAATGTATTTAGCTCATCCAGGAGAGAGGCAGCGGTGTTCATGACGGAGTTTTCATACCCTTTAAAGTCCATGATGATATTAATTCCCTGCTACATGCTTCTAGAGTTGGTGGTGTTAAACTGTCCTTCAATCTTGTTCCTGTACTGGCATTTTGCTGCTCTGATAGTTTTTCGGAGGGCATAACTGGCTTGTTTATGCTCCTCCGCGTTCCCTGAATTAAAAGCGGAGGTCCGCGCATTAACTGCCGCGTGAACATCGCTATTAATCCAAGGTTTCTGGTTCGGGTAGATCTGTATTGTTTTGGATGGAACAACATCCTCTACGCACTTTCTGATGAAACACGTTACACTATCAGCATAAACCTCGATGTCGTCATCAGAGGCGGACCGGAACATCTCCCAGTCCGCGTGATCAAAACAGTCTTGTAACGTAGAGTCTGATTGGTCCGACCAACACTGGATCGTTCTGAGGGTGGGTGCTTCCTGTTTCAGTTTCTGCCTGTAAGCGGGCAGAAGCAGAATGGAAGAGTGGTCCGATTTGCCAAATGGTGGGCGGGGGAGGGATTTGTAGCCATCCCGGAAGAGAGAGTAGCAATGGTCCAAAGCCCAATCCCCTCGTGTGTTAAAACTGATGTGTTGGTGGTATTTTGGTGCAACTGATTTAAAATTGGCTTTGTTAAAGTCCCCGGTCACAATGAATGTGGCCTCAGGGTGCGCTGTTTCCTGCTTGCTTATAATCCCATACAGTTCCTTGAGTGCCCGGTCTGTGTCGGCTTGTGGCGGGATGTACACAGCTGTGATAATGACCGCTGTGAATTCCCTCGGTAGCCAGAATGGTCGACACAGAAGCATGAGAAATTCCAGATCAGGAGAGCAGAAAGACTTGATAGAATGTACGTTCCTCTGATCACACCAGGATTTGTTGATCATAAAACATACACCACCACCTCTGCTTTTACCTGAGAGGTCTTTCGCTCTGTCCGCACGGTGCACGGAGGACCCCGCGGGTTCGATGACTAAGTCTGGAATCTCCGCAGACATCCAAGTTTCTGTAAGGCAGATAATGTAGCAGTCCCTCGTGTCTCATTGGAAAGAGATCTGCGCTCTCAGCTCACAGAACTTGTTGTCCAGAGACTGAATATTTGCCAGTAGAATACTGGGTAGCGGGGGTCAATTTGCACAACGTCTTACTCTGATGAGAACGCCGGCTCTCATTCCCCTTTTCCTTCTGCGTTTCCGTGGCTGGGCAGCCCAGACAAAGGGCTCCGCTGGTGTGTTTGTAAACTGCGGGTCGGCATCGAGGAATTTGAAGTCCGGTTTACGGTGTGTAATTGCAGAACCAATGTCCAAAAGTGTTTCTCTGTTGTAGACAATAAGGCAGACAACATCCAAGACAAAAAACATAAGAATTGTAAACAAACAATAAACTACAATGTTGTTTCGGAGCTCGCAACGCAGCAGCCATACTCGCCGCCATCTTGAGTCCTTTAAGAAGGTTAATATATCAAGTTTATTATTTAATAATATAAATGACGGTAATGCACCGTAAAATATACAGGCATAAAAATTACATCCCGTAAAGCCTGAAATTTAGTTACCATATTTTTTCCGGTGAATTTCTGGCAACCACAGCCACCTGTTTTTTACCGTAAATTTAACAGGATTTTTTTTTAACAGTATACACAAGATCTATGCACATCTACCTCCCAGAACTCCACAATTTTACACGTCAAGCAAACACACAGGCTATAAACCCTTCACATTGCCCCATTATTCAAAATAGTGGTCAATCAATATGGGTTTTTCAATGACTGATTCTTGAACTTTTACATCTGGATCCCCCAATCTTGAACATTTGGTAACATCCATACAATACACTCAGCTGACAGAGCAAATCATGCAATCCATTCATATAATCTACTTAGATATGAAATGTGCTCATGATCTGTGAATATACTGATTAATTCACTCTTCTTTTTCCAAGAAAGCAGAACCTCACAAACATCGGTACTAGTGCTTTAGAGAAGACAGTCCTTTCTGAAGATCCACAAATGCACTTGGGTTAAAAAAATAAATAAAAAAATAAAAAACTACATAGCATCAATCAACATTTTCCAATAACTTGTGATGTTCTATAAAAAGTTACGAATCATAAACTTTATTCCGGCGGACCACGTGTGCAAATATAGTCCAATGTCTGCTGAAATATGATCATTCCATCCTGCTTTGATCATATATATTATAAGCTCATGCTCTGTGTAGTGTACTCAGTGTGTTTGCTATGGGAAAGTGCATCTTACTTCCTCCCACTGACCGTTCAGACCTGCTCCACTCAACACGCATGGCTGTGATGGATAAGATTTCATTGGGTGCGGAATCGTTCGGAAACTCTATCGCTGTATTCTAACGCAAAATTACTAATAGCGACATGGCGTGCGCGAGGATACAATAAATATCCGTAGTTATCATTATTTTACACTGCTTGCGTTAAATAACGATGACAACAGTCATCGGACTGCAATTAATTCCCCTCGGCTATAGAGGGACTTTTAAAACGAAAGGATAAATCTAATGCATGTGACAAATATATAATTAAAGCGTTAGTAAAATATTTCAAAATATTTCAATAGTGTGTTTGTTTTAAAATTAGTTTAGGGATAGGAAATGAACGGTCACACATCGCATGCACATGGTTCTCAGCCCAGCCAAGTGGAAGCGAAGGAAATGTCATGACTGTAGGCAACATTTTTAACACTGAGGACTATGCATGCACTATGTATGTTCTATACACTATATGTATTATATGTAACGAATGCAACCCAATGCATCAAACCAGAAAAAGGTGAAAGTGAACTTATAAAGCCTTTACTATGTCGATTTTAGTAAGGACACCGGCAGATCAAGTGCGTTACTACGGAATTACTTCGAGGCGGGCGCGGTATTACGGCTCAATCCATTGAGACCACTTGCTGAACAGCGCGGAGACAAAGTTGATTCAATGTAGCGCCAAACGTTCCAAACATTTCGCGCCAAACATTAACAGTCAGAATGTAACAAACAGCGCGCGAATGCATAACAATAAACAGAATCAAGCGCAACTTGAACGCGAACACGCCGCCGCTGAAACACACAGCGCATGCAAAACTACTAAACCAGAGCTTTCCATACCTCCTTCCTGGTCGGCTTGAAGACAAGCGGGGATATTTTTCTTCCAACCCGGCATTTCGGCGGCGTCGTGTGCATTCAGGGGCTAAATCTCAAGCGCATTTCACTGACGACACAGCCGCTTCCCTCAGAGTGCATTTCCCCGCGCCTCGTCCCTCTATGCACTGGCCGCCTGTGTCATTGGACGCCGTGTCTCCCTCAGCCTCGTTGTGGAGTAGGGTAGAGTAGAGCAGAGCAAGGCTGAGCTGGTGGGTGTAAACTGAGCCTGAGCACTGAGCAGTTCAGACACACAAACAGAAAGGTACACGATACTAGACAAGAGCGACTTTCCCCTTTCCTCTCCCCGCAAGCCTAGAATTTTCTCATCATTTCGTCACACAGCAGCCATAGTACAAATGTACACGTTACCCCAAAGCACTTTTCGTGTCACCTTATTGAGGCGTAATCACGTTCAGTGTGCTAATGGACTGTTCCAGCGTTTTAGAAGATTGTGTGGTCTCATTTATTCACATCTCATGGTTTGCATTTGCTCTACCGATGCGGGTGAGGTAAAACAATTAGGAATGTGATCCATATCTCAAACATCTTTAGATAGGTTTGCAATTTCCTGCATAATAGGCTATTTGATTATTTATTATTATTATTATTATTTGCCCAGTTGTTGTTCGTTACTCATTGCAGCAAGCACGAGTCCACCTACAGTTATTTCGCTGCATTTTACCATTGAACCTTTAGCAGTCTCTTGGTGAGTGGGTTTCGAGAACCGACAGTGCTTAACTCTTTAATTACTTTAATTAACCGGTTATTTCAGCCAGCTGGTCATTTAATTATATCTGCTTATGTAACATTTCAGACTCAGAGGTTATCTATACATGTGTATTATTTAAAACATATCTAGCTAATATACAGAAAACAAATAAATAAACATTTCAGAATCATTTGTAATCATCAATTACATATTTAGATTGGTTTTTAAAGAGTCAACACATATCATGTTCATTAACCTTTTTAGTCAACATTAAGATTTTAGGTTAAAATGTACTGTACATAAATGTGCAAGGGAAAGTGGATTAGGTTCTGTGACTGGTCACCATTTCGCTTAAGTTTTTCGCAGTTTTTAAACATCTTTTTTGCCTTTACTAGGTCATTTTAAAGGAATATTCTGAGTAACCGGGTTCATTAAGCTCAGTCAGCAGCATTTGTGGTTGTGGCAAAATGTTGATTACCACAAAACTGTACTTCAACTTGTCTCTCCTTTTCTTTTGAGAAAAAAAATAAGCAAAAATCTGGGTTACAGTGAGGCCAACACTCTCACGGTGAAATCGGCAGGATTCATACGACTTTTCTAAATTTGGCTAATTCGTATGATATCGTGCGACTACACTCGTTTGAATTCCTACGACTTTCACTAAAGCCAGTGACATCACTGGACATCGTTTCCATCTAATATGTGACAGTTACTTGCTTCTGTCACACACAACAGCTTCCCATCATGTTTACACACTCTACTGATTGGTTAAGTTTAGATAAGGGGTTTGGGTAAGGGCATAATATTAATTAGTATGTCCTTAACGCCTCGTGCGCAGAACTCACGCTTACTTCCGCATTAGACATCCAGGAATTTGCACATGATGAAGTCGTCGAGTTTATGCAACCAACATCGTGCGAGACCATACGAAATAGCCTACTCATAAATCATGTACGAATTTTCATGCGATCGGGTTGGTGAGGCACTTGCAATGGTAGTGAATCTGGCCAATCTGTAAATGTAAAAATAGGCCAACTCACTGTTTCAAAAGTATAGCCACAAGACGTAAACAATATGCATGTTAACATGATTTTAGTGTGATAAAATCGCTTTCTAATCTTTTATGTGTAAAGTTATATCCAATTTTACAACTTCATTGCCATGATGACGTAACATCGTAATCCTGGTAATTTAGTAGTCCACTGCAAAACCGATGATTTAAGCAACATTACAGCTCAAGTAATACAGGAGTTTTAACAGAAGAATTCATTTAAATGCTTTTATAAAATCATAAGCTTTACATTTCTGCCTTTAACCCCCCCAAAATGTGTCCCCATTCACTGCCATTGTAAGTTCCTCAGTGCAAGCACAATGTTTGCTCTTTTTTTTTTTTTTTTTTTTTCTTCAAGAGATGGAGGGGCAGGTCAAAATTATTCTTTGTGGTAATCAACATTATGCCAAAAATGATGCAGGTGTTATTTTGAACTCAGTTAAAGAGTCCCTAGCACATGGGAAGCAAACACTGAAGGAAAAAAACATTGAATTAGTTTAAGTGATAAAATATTTCGATTTACAGAAAAAAGGTATTAGTAGTAGAATGAATGTGTAGTTACTGCCCTAAACAACTGGTTGCTGCCTATGCTGGTACTCCCCATTACCACTGCACAAGGCAATATGGCACTCCATGCTTCCTCCAGAATAAAAACACATAAATGTGGGTTAGGTGACACTGCTTCTTGGTGGGCATTGTGACACATCATAATCGGCCTACTTTTCTTATCCGCTGCTGTTTTGTTCCTTTTGTGTTTCCTCCCCTTATCATCCTCTTGCTGCCAACCATCCACTGGGGTGCCCTGGCGGCTCCACATGAACTGGAGTGCATACTTCAGGGCAAGACCAGGCTGTAATGAGTCGGGTCAGACAGAGGAAAACAGTCAAGGCTCATCCTTGTTCTGATGCCTTTCTTCCATCCTTCCATTATGCCATCCATCCACCCATCCATCCTTCGGGCAGCATACAGTGTAGCACATCACACTGTGACATGATACACAAGCGAGGAAGTGGAAGGGGGGTTGGGAGGGGCGCCTAAAGCTTGAGGGAATCTGATGCCATTAGTTATCAGCTCCCAAGGCCTAATGGTTTTCTCTGGTGGGTGTAGAAGTGAAGATGTTGAGAAACTGGTCAGGAGTGTGGATTGAGTACTTGTAATTTAACATGGGAGGGATTCTATACTTGGAAATGAGATATTCAGGTGCAGTCCTAGCTTGACATTCCTAATAGTTTCTATTAATATTTTCATGAAAAGTTTATATGATTGCTAAGCACATGGCGCCAAAGGATGATGACTCAAGGCTGTTTGTGAAATCTTAGCTGTATCGTGACCTCAGTCTTTTAGTGATACTTTTTCTTTGGTAAGGTTTCTTTGAAAACCATTATGAGGTTTTACAAAACAATTTTGCCCATCCTGTTTTCACAGTAACACATTTTCAAATGAATTGAAACTGAATTGAAAATTTTAGTCCCCGAAGGGAAAAAATTGTCTTGGACTAATGGTGCTTCAGATCAAAACAATGAAAGCAGTAAATAATAATTCCATTTTAAAATACTGCATAAAGAAGTAATAGAAACTTATAAAACACAATAAATAAATAATACTTTTTAGTCTACGCTTTACGTTAATAAAAATCCATCTTAAGGCATGGTCCTAAATGCATTAAATGGTTTTAATGCATAGAGGGCTCTATAACCATAGCTGCAATAATGAAGTTAGGCTCTCATCATCCAATGCACTGAAATGTTTAGATTAATCAGTCGCTGTAAAATTGCTCTGTTAATGAAGCATGAAACTAGATGGGCAACACTTTGTGTACCATCATTTGGTTACTATATAGAATGGCTGGTCCTCAGCAGTCCTTTGCTTCTCATACAAACCGATTTTTATTATTGTTTGGGACAAACAATTATTATTCAAGGAGCAGCCATTCAATAATGAGATAAGATTTTATGCATTCAATGTTAGAATTCACACTCTTGCCATTTTATATTACTAACAATCTTTAGAACAATAAAGAGTAGAAGTTGTAACTGCAAAGGGAATGAGCCGTGCTTTTAAGAAATAGAACAATATTTCTCTTTCTTCAAAAACACAGCGATGATGCCTGAATACTGATTCCCAAAAAGTTTCCACAATGTTTTTCCATTACCAGCCAAACATTACAGCAGTCCATTCTTCCAAAGGTACCTTTACCTTACATGCAACTGAACTTGACATTTAGCTTGTTTATAAGACAGTTTCATTTTACTGCAGAGGAAGATAGCAATGCAATTATTGCAATATTTTGATGGCTATTAATGCAAACGTGTTTCTGTGAGATTTTTTATGCGATAAACGACCAGGTGACATTGCTGCTACCTCAACTGTGATGGTAACACTTTACAATAAGTTAACATAGGTAATGAATTAGGTATCATGAACAAACAATTAACAATATATTTTTTACATCATTTATTAATCTTTGTTAATGTTAGTTAATAAAATTCTAAATACTATAAAATATTATTGTTCATTGTTAGCTCATGTTAGTTCATAGTGCATTAATGTTAACAAGTACAACATTTTAATCGTGTATTACTATATGTTGTAATTAACATTAACTAAGATTAATTAATGCTTAATAAGTATTATCCATTGTTAGTTCATGTTAACTAATTTTGTTAACTAATGTTAACAAATGGAACCTTATTGTAAAGTGTGACCAATGTGACAGAGGATGGGGGGAAAAATGAGAAAAATTATGCTCCTGCAATATAGTGTCCATTAAAGTAAAATTTTATTCTTTAAAATTGTCCACTTTGGTTAAGTTTAATGTTGATTGGAACACTGTAATTATCACACATTCAGCAGTTATGAAACAACAATCAGCGACCATTGGTCCTGACATCTTTTCTAATTGATATTCTTTGGCTTATTTGAAGGCACAATCAAAAGACAACATGAATCAAAAGATTCATGAGATGACCTTTCTGGCAGGATAGACGATTATACCCAAGTCTGGATGATATAACTGAAACATTTACATCTCTATGTTTTTCAGCGTTTTGATGATAATTATTATGCATCTCAATATTTACTGTACGTATTTGCTCTTAAATGATTTAAAAGAGGGATTTTTTTTTATTCACTGCATCCATCATTTCAACTAAACAGCCATTGTTGCTATATACAAAATATTAAATGCAAGAATTAAAAAAGGTAATCAAGACAATTTCATCCTTACTGTAAATTTCATTTCACTAAATGAACACTGTGAATACTGATATTTAATCATAATCATTTATATGTACAGAAAGCCTATAGCAATAGCCTACATGGTAAGAAACTGCAATATTTCATAAATAAATACTAAAACAGTGTAACATATGAAAATATGTCACAGGGGTAAATCCATTAACATGTTTGAGTGATGACACAAACAAATCATTGAATCAGAGTTTTGAAATGATTAATTGAAGCAGACATTTGCAACTGATTAATCAAATTTCATTTGAATAAAATGTACCACATCTAAAACTAATTTTGCTTTTGAAATTTAAATCAGATGCATTTTAAAGGAATCGTTCACCCAAAAATGAAAATTCTCTCAGCATTTGCTCACCCTCATGCCATCTCAGATATGAAAGACTTTCTTTCTTCTCCAGAATACAAACAAAGATTTTAGAAAGAATATGCTCTAGTTCCATTCAATGCAAGTGAATGGGTGCCAACATTTTGAAGCTCCAATGGCACATATTGCCACCATAAAAGTAATCCATACGACTCCAGTGGATTAATTAATGTCTTCTGAAGCGAAATGCTAGGTGTGTGTAAGAAATAGATCAATATTTTAAAATGTTTAACTAAAAATGTTCGCTTCTTAGCAGTTGTGGTATACAAGTCCATGAGCATCGACGTCACGCAGCTGTAACGATGCTGGCAAAGACAATGATGAAGACGATGATGATGAAGTGATGAACCCAAGTGCAGTTAATTTTTCAAACATGGACCCAAAACCCTGACTAAAAACATGAACTAAACAAAAACATGAACTTGACTCATAAACTTGACTTGGCTATACATAAACTTGACTGGCTTGACTTGATTTAACAAAACAACAAGGTTACATTCACAAGACTACACTATAAACAAGATAACAACTTAAACCAATGAAAAGACAAGACTAATAACAAAGTAATCAAACAATGAACCAATGAAAACCAGACACATGAACAGGGGAAACACATGACAAGAGCACATGAGGGAACAGGAAATCACATGACATGACAGGAACAGGAACTAAACTTGAAAATAAGACATGAAAACAAGAACAAAACACATAAACATGACATCGGGAGCCTCTAGGGGCAGCTCCCGACACCTCAAAACATAACAAAGTTAATTAGGGAGCTGGGGGGGTCCTTGAGACGTGGCCTGTAGAGACAGGGCGTGGGGCGTGGCCTGGCGAGACCGGGTGTGAGGCGTGGCCTTGCGAGACAGGGCGTGGCCTGGCGGGACAGGGCATGGGGCATGGGAACAGGGCAAAGTCAATGGAAAGTGGGGCCCTGAGAGGCTCAAGGGGCGGAGCCAATGGGGATGAGGAACAAGGCCGAGTCACAGGGATGGAGGACCCAGTGGAGCAGAGGCAGGCCTGGACCGTGGAGCAGAGGCGGGCCTGGACCGTGGAGCAGAGGCTTGCTTGTGACATGGAGCAGTCTGGGGCTTGGCTGAGACATGGCATGGATCAGACTGAGGTTCGGCTGTGACATGGCATGGAGCAGTTTGGGGCTTGGCTGAGACATGGCATGGATCAGACTGAGGTTTGGCTGTGACATGGCATGGAGCAGTCTGGGGCTTGGCTGTGACATGGCATGGAGCAGTCTGGGGTTTCGCTGTGACATGGCATGGAGCAGGCTGAGGCGTGACACGGCATGGAGCAGGTTGATGGTTGGTTGTGACACGGCATGGAGCAGGTTGAGGTGTGGTCATGACAGGGCATGGAACAGGCTGAGGCGTGGCTGTGACATGGCAGGGAGTAGGCTGAGGCGTGGCTGTGACATGGCAGGGAGCAGGCTGAGGTGTGGCTGTGACATGGCAAGGAGCAGGCTGAGGCCTGGCTGTGACATGGCATGGAGCAGTCTGGGGCTTGGCTGTGACATGGCATGGAGCAGGCTGAGGCGTGGCTGTGACATAGCATGGAGCAGGCTGAGGCGTGGCTGTGACATGGCATGGAGCAGGCTGAGGCGTGGCTGTGACATGGCATGGAGCAGGCTGAGGTGTGACATGGCATGGAGCAGACTCAGGCATGGCTGTGACATGGCCTGGAGCTGACTCTGGCATGGCTGTGACATGGCCTGGAGCTGACTCTGGCGTGGCTGCCATGACGTGGAACTCGGGCTTGGCAGGCATGACGTGGAACTCAGGCTTGGCGGCCATGATGTGGAACTCGAGCTTGGCGGCCATGATGTGGAGCAAAGTCATGGAAGGTGGAGCCATGGGAGGCTCGAGGAGCGAGGCAGTAGAAGGCAGAGCTGTGATAGGCTCGAGACTAAGAGTCCTGGATGACTGGGAAAATTTCATTGGCTCGTTGGCCGTGGCAGGCGTGGACATTGGCTCGTTAGCCGTGGCACACCGACTGTCAGGCATCAAAGAGGAGATCGGCTCATTAAGCCCGAAGCGGAAACAGTCCTTGAGGGCCACTTCATTAAAATCCACCCTGCAGGCCAGAGTGCAGAATTCCTCCACGTACTCCTCCAGGGGATGACTCCCCTGGCGTAGACGAAGGAGCTGAACTACTGTGTTCATTATGGGCGGTCCGGTATTCTGTAACGAAGCAGGCAAAGACAATGATGAAGACGATGACGATGAAGTAACGAACCCAAGTGTAGTTTATTTTTCAAACATGGACTCAAAACCCTGACTACAAACATGAACTAAACGAAAACATGAACTTGAACAAAACATAAACATGAACTTGACTCATAAATTTGACTTGGCTTGACTTAAAACAACAAGGTTACATTCACAAGACTAAACTATAAACAAGATAACAAGACTAAATGAACTTAAACCAAAGAAAAGACAAGTAAAGTAATCAAACAATGAACCAATGAAAACCAGACACATGAACAGGGGAAACACATGACAAGAGCACATGAGGGAACAGGAAATCACATGACATGACAGGAACAGGAACTAAACTTGAAAATAAGACATGAAAACAAGCACAAAACACATAAACATGACAGCAGCCTCTTGCGTGACATAAGTGCATTGGCAAGTTCACGCAAGAACAGACGCATGAACTACAAAAAATACGGAAGCGCAGTACTGTTTACTACAGGGAAGGAGGAATGTTATACAGAAGCTGAATTGGATTTGCTATAGTTTTGTATCTGTTTCTTTTTCAAGATGGTGCATGCGTGTGCTTAACATGGATGCTTCAACCTATTGAAAACTGCGGGTATCATCACATGAGGAAAGATTAACTTTTCACAGATTCCCTATCAATGATCCTGAGTGACTGAAGCTATGGCTGCTTGCTGACTCAAAACACCCATTGAGTCACTCAAAATATTGAGGGTGTGCAGTGAAAATATTTTCCCCTGCCAATTTCAGACCAGCCGAGGGATCAGACAATCTTATGCTGCTATAGTTATGCCCAACTTTAAATACATTCGCAGCATGCCTTGCAGTGCCCACAACCCCCCATTCAGTCTCTACATTCTAGCAGTGCTGGCGAAAGCAGTTGGCACCACCTGGGTGCAAGGCCGGTGAAGCTCTCAGTACTGGATGTGTGTAGCATACAGCAGATGGAACCTACACAAAGAGAGCATAAATAAAGAATAAAGGGTTAGAAAGAAAGAAAGAAAGAAAGAAAAGAAAGTGAGAGAGCAGAGAGAAATAAAGGACAGATGGAATAAAAGAGAATTTCTCTGCTTCTGAGAAGGTAACTGAGGGTTATGTCGAGGGAATGTTCCAGGAGAAAATCGCAAATTCACATGCAGGTCTTGCAGCAGAGAATGGCTCCCAATGCTGCTGAGAAAGACCAGCTTTCGCACACTATGTCTGCCTGCGCACAATGTAATTCACAGCCCTGTGGCTGCGCTTCAAGTCTCACAGGGCAATCAAAGGCAATATGATTTCCGCTTCAATCAGAGCACTTTAGTGCCCATTACACTTCTTGTATGCATGGCCAAATAAAAATCCAATGGCGTGTACTTCCTCTTAGCAGCCAAAAAGCTGCTGAGGGACAGATATTGAAAACCAAGGAGAAAAATGGAATGAAGGTGAAAAACAACAAAAGGGACACATGCGCAATTACTCTGGGAGAAATGAGGAACACAATATTTAAAGGGATGTCAAAATCACAATGATTTCGCAAAGCAACAAATATTGACTTTGTGTGATTGTCCTTAGTTTTTATAAACAATTTTGCCACTCCTTCACCTCCTGAGACCCGAGAGTGACTGCTGTGTAAATTTTCCATTTCCGTTTTTGATTTGTAACTAGTAGCACCTAATAAACATACAAATAAATAAATAAATTGTAGAGCAAATAGTTTTCCTAAAATTTGATGTCCAAAAACAGTATGTGGACAGCAGGACTAAAATTTTTAAAAAATAATACCAAGATACAGAAAGTCAGATTTTTTTATCAAATTGTTTATTATGTTTCCAGGAGTGTTGGTAATTCACATATTTTAAACGTTACACACATTACAGCTGATTTTCTGTAAAGCTGCTTTGAAACAATGTGTATTGGGAAAAGCACAAATAAAAAGCTATACAAATAAAAATTATTTGACTTGATTTAACTTTTGTTAAATGTTATGTTTAATGTTTTTTCCTACTTTGGCAAAAAAAAAAAAAAAAAATCTCAATGTTCTTTCTGTGCACTGTCAAACAAACAAGTGATAGCCAGTGCTGAAGCATTTTACCAATCAGAAATTAGCATAATTCAAGTAATAGCCAGCATCGTCCAATCATTGCTAACCATGTTAAAATAAAATTAAACTTTAGAAATTCTGAATCTATGTACTGATTAACATTGTCCCATGTCTGCCAAAGTGGTCCAAACATCATCTGCAGCCTGAAACTGAACTTTTGGTCAGATTTTTGGAGTGAATGCACCTTTAGCTGCATAGGAAAGCTATAGGATACTCCCTTGCTCCCTGTTTAGAGAATGACTTAACCTCCAGTGTTCTGTCTGTCTGCACCGGTCTCAGAACGGTTCTAAATGCACCTTATTTTCATCCTAACTCCATATAAAGCCTCTGAAAGCAATTTTTCTGAACTCAATGTGAAAATGCACAGTAAATATAGGATTTCTAATGAAAAAGTACTGCTATTGTCCACTATAGTGGTCTTTGTGTTTAACAGTGTGCCATTTCGAGAAAATTCACTCAGATTTAAAAAATGGCATTTTGGATAAAACTAGAGACTCGTTTGACTCAAACAGGTTTCCATGTAAAAACTAAATGAGGTTTCTTACCAGATGTAGTTTTGTTACCATTTTTCCCAAAGACAAATGCTGCTGTTATTGGCGCTGTTGTTTTGTCACATGATTCTGTACATTGAAAGCTGAACCCTTTACTGACAGCCCAGAGTCTTCTTAACTGAGATCAGTCAGTTTCAATTAATTTAAATTATGCGTTGAATATCGCGAAGCCAAAACATAATGTCCGTGCAGAAGTACATGGGGATGAACAAAGTTAAAGAAGTCCCTGCCTTGTAGCAAAGACAGATGCCTAAGGTCTTCCTCAGCCCTAAAAAACAGATTCAGTCATATGCTTTCTGTAGCACTTTTCATCAAGGTGAAGCTTTATTTATGGAAGGTTTTAGTAGCATAGATCCTTTCAAGTGGGAAAGCTAAAGTTGCAGCAGATAAGCTATTTTTAGGGCAATTATCTGCCATATTTGACCCAGACAGAAATCACAGAAAAGCTATAAAGCCTATAAGCAGATTGTTAAAGGAATACTCCGGGTTCAATACAAGTTCAATCGACAGCATTTGTAGCATAATGTTGATTAAAACTAAAAATTAATTTGACTTGTCCATCCTTTTCTTTAAAAAAAGCCAGAAGTTGGGTTACAGTGAGACACTTACAATGGAAGTGAAAGGGGCCAAACCATAAACGTTAAAATACTCACTTCCAAAAATTATTGTTTCAAAAGTATATCCACAAGACATAAATAATATAATCGTGTGTTAGCACGATTTTAGTCATATAAAATTGCTTACTAACCATTTCTGTGTAAATGTGTATCCAATTTTACAATTTCGTACAAATTTAAAATTTAAACAACTTTAAAGCTCAAATAATACACAAGTTTTAAAAGAAAAAATTATATAAGTGTTTTTATAAAATTATAAGCTTAATATTTCAGCCTTTAAACCGTACAAAAATTGACCTCATTCACTTCCATTGTAAGTGCCTCACTGTAACCTCGATTTTCTTTTTTTTAAAGAAAAGGAGGGATGAGTCGAAATTAATTTTCATGGAATTTTACAATTATGCCAGAAATGTTGTCAATTAAGCATAACTCAGTTAAGATATTTATTTTTAGAAAGACGTTAACATAACTGTCAACCTTTTAAGGAGTAATTTTTGTGCTGATCATTTCTGCATAGATTTCCTGAACACTCTCCCATCTGCCATTGGGCGAACAAACAGATTTTTCCACCTCAAAGTCACACTACTGGTTGAGCCAATAGAGGGATAGCAAACAGAGACATGCTCAAAAGGATATCGGAAATAGAAAACATTATTTTCACTCTTGTTTGGCACTGTTGGAGCAGGGAGGGCAGTCCCAGTGATGGCACTCGTCCTCTGCTGTGTCAGAAATGATCGGCAATAATTTTGTCTTTATTTAGCTTCCCTGTCTAAGGCTTGTCAAGTGTCCTGGTGTTCCATGAATCAAAATGACAACTGACGGCCACTGTAAAACTTGAAGGCACTGCAGGGTGTTGTGCTGTGTTCTGCAACATCCATGCAACATCCACTGCAGAGTCAGCTACAAATTTAAACACATCTTTATAAATGGCACTCTGGCACTAAAGACATCACCACGTGCTTCTTTACCTTTTAACCTCAGAAAGTTTTACATGTCCTCAGTGTGGTATCATTTTCTCAAACAATCTCCATAAAGCCTTTTACTGATTACTTCATTGCAAATCATGTTTGGTATTAGCCAGTACATAAACTTATTAGTAAATCTCTATCTCAAATCATATGTTTAGATACCTCAATATTTGCTTTTCTGCTGAAGCTAAGAGCTTTTTAATTGTTTGGCTGTAAAATAGATCAATAAATATAAAGGTACAACCTCTGAAAGAGAAGATACACAGGCCTAACTTTGTTACACAACATAGTGCATACATTCCAGTGTTTGGGAATATATTCTGTCTCAGAATATTTGGCCATGGCACACAACATACCGCAAAATCATCTTAGCCTTCCACAAACCAGCAAGTTTCATAATTAAACATATTTGGTAACCGCTCAAAGACATACAGGGCTACATCTACTTTCTAAGGAAATCACAATGCATTTGGCTCATTCTTTTTATTGTGAGAAAAGGTCAAATTCTAATATTACCTATTGTATGGTAAAACAATGCAATGAAAGTGAATACTGACTGAGATTAACACACTGCCAACACATCTTCTTTTGTGTTTCACTAGAAAGAAAGTTATGCATGTCTGGAACAACATAATGGTGAGAAAATGATGACAGAATTTTCATTTTTGAGTGAACTATCCCTTAAACAAGAAAAACATATTGCCCTTTGATTCTCATGGATAGAACAGCACGATATCAGGCTTTTTGTCTTGGATGGGTGTGTGCAGAGAAGGACTGTGGATTTACTGTTATCATTTGAACAGAATTACAAAGATCAGTAGCATTCAAACTGTAGTACACCTATTAGTACCCCGAGATTTAATTGCCACTCATTTTAGAGATTACTGCTCACATGAAAATCATAGTGCTCTCTGATTCTCTTCAGAGCTGAAACCTTTTGGATACTTTATATTGTGTTCCTTATATTAGTGTGTGCTTGTTTTAGCAAACAAGGGACACAGAGAGACTGCGTTTTAATAAGACATAGTTGTTATGCAAGCACTTCAAACAACAATACTCAAAAGACCCGCTGAATACATAAAGTTTGTTTGCTTCCCTGTGACAGAGAGGTCCTTTTTAGAAGGATAAATAATAAGTTCTGTAGTATTGTTTCTTTGAAATAAGAAAATAAAAATCATAAAAATAAACAGCACATTTTTATACCAGATGATTAAAAGCATATATTTATGTATACATTATATATATATATATATATATATATATATATATATATATATATATATATATATATCATTGCTGTCTTATATTTTTCATTGCCAGTGCATCTTTGAGCTTGTTTATCTTAGTACCTTTACAAATAGCAACCAAAAATTCTTACTTCACATGAAGAATGTATAGGTCACTTCATCGTTATCAATTCCAAAGTACTATTTCCAAGTCACATAACTTTCCAATTACCTAGTAAGGGGCCATTCAGACATTCCGTGTTCTGAGTTCCATCTGTGCTATTTCTTAATTGTTGGTCAACACATCTTAGATTAATGTCTTTGGTTGTTCAGTTGCATCTTGCTTTCTCTTCAGTGTCTCACTGTTTTTGAACACAAGAACGTGCCCTATGTGAATGCCTCCTAACTTGACACATTACAGCTGCATTGCACCTGGGCACTAATTTTGGCTAAACAGACAATTCCAAAAGATACCATCGCAAACACATTTCTTTTATCTCAACATCATCAATACAAGAAATTATTAAAGAGATGCGGGAATTGGGACACATTGCAGGTCAGACTTGATTGAACCTGTGTCTTCCACATGCAGGGGCAGACTGGCCATAGGGAAAACCGGGACTTTTCCCAGTGGGTCGGCCACGAAACGGGGCCGAACGGTGTCGAACGGGTGGCGTTAAGCAGAAACGGGCTGCTGCGTTATGCCGAACGGGCCGTGACTGGCTGAAGGGGGCCGCAAAACGGCACCGCAATATGCAAAAAAGGACAGTGATGATAAGCTGAAATGGGCTTATTCAGCCAGTCACGGCCTGTTCGGCATAAATGCGGCAGCCCATTTCAGCCCCCCTCAATAACTTTTGGGCCTGTTTCTATATAAAATCCAGGGACGATTTTCACTTTCTCTTCTCGTCCGCCCATATCCACATGAATACTCTCATGAGTACCACAGCTCAGTGTATATGGATCATGTTTGCTAACCACTTTGCCATAGCTCCAACAGCATCATTATCAGGTTTAAATTAAAAGTCATAAAACTTATCCATCATAAAGTAAATTGGTCCAGAATCAATGGATATTTAAGTGTGTTATGCTGCTGATCTGGGGTCTGTACTTGTTGGAGGCTTTGGAAAAATGACGCCTCTGAGCACAGGTAGCAATGAGGTCACAGATGCCTCAGTGGGAGGTACTTTATACCTTGTGTCTTACATCCCCTTTGGGAGCCTTTGGAATGTTCTGTTGTGCTCTGTGTTTACGGCACTGATTAATCAGAAAGCGCACCAGCAATGAGGCCAAACACTCATAGACCTGTGTGCTTCCACCATCTTCTGTCAGCATCCTCCTTTGAGCTATTTCTCACTGTAAATCATGATCTTGAGGGATAGAGAGAGGCTTGAGAGAGCACTGGTGATAAAGAGCTCAATTGGACACTGTGATAGACAAATTGAAGGAGGATGATGGGAGTGTGAAGAGACACTGAATCCAAGAATACATGACCTTGTATAAACGCCCTTTGCATCTAATTTACCTCCTGTTGACCAACAACAAATCGAGAGGCCTTGACATACTGACTACATGCCTCCCAAGGCATAGTGCAATGAATGGAACAGAATGCAGGTGTCTCAAGATAAGTTTTTTAAGGTTGAAATTCATTCATAGTGTCTTAAAAATGCCGCTTGTGCATGAGACGCTGAAAAAAATTGAGAGATGTAGTGCAAGGGTCAAGGATGACCGTCTAGTGCATGTTTACATAGAAAAACTATTAAAAACGGCGCAGTTGTGTGCAATAATGCATTTGTGTGAACGGCCCCTTGAAATGACAGCTCTAGGTTTTGGAACGGAGCAACTGAGTTAAAACTGCCTGTAACACCTGCATGGTCCCAGTAAACACTTTTGAAAACAGTATGTCCGTCTAATGCATGTTTGCATAAAAAACCATTAAAAAAAAACAACGCAGATGGGGGCAAAAATTTGTTAATGTGAATGGCCCCTTTAAATGACTCCTTAGGCAGTGCTATAGATTTTGGAATAGAGCAACTGAGTGAAAGCTGCCTTTAGCGTCTGTATAGTCCCACTAAATTCTTTCGATAAGAACATTTTAGGTTAGTGTCGTATATCAGCATGATTCATGCTGCAATATCACTGACTCTAATATTGGTAGTAATTCAGATGTGGATATAAAATACTTTAAATAAGCAGCTGTCAGAAGCAACACAGTGTCCATATTAAAAAGCAGAGCTGGAAGCAGGGTGATGTTTTACTTTAAACAGAGAGGAAAACTGTGAAAACAAACAATTCTGATGAGTCCACGTAGCATGGTGTGAATTGTTTTGCTGTCTGTCTCTTTATGTATTTCGGTCTTTCCTTCATACACTCAGCCATAATAAACAGTTTGTTATGAAAAGAGAGTAGGAGGAGATAATGAAATTAACTATCTAGCTCTTTCACAGGCATCAGTGTGCTTGTTTGAGATTGATAAGATGAATGAGACAATACAATGTGTGCATGTATAGGATCCTGTATTAATGTGCTCTCCTGAGACTTTGCCTTGAGGCTCTGCATTGGGTAAATAACATCTTTGTTATTGCTATGGATTCATGGCTGACATCCAGTGTTGCCCATGAATTCGTAGGTCTGTTCGTGGTGATGTTAGAGTGTTGGGCAAGAAAATTTAATTGAATTTAAATGTTAAGTGCATCAAAGGGTGCACAATTACCTCAATTCAAGAAGCCATTAATGCGCCATAGATTGTAGCGGTTTTAAGACAAGAGGTCATTTGTAATATTCAGATTGCATTTAATACACAATTGGGGCAAAATACTGAGAAAGCAATTGGAAAAAGTGAATAGAAGAGAAGAAATTGTAAGTTGCAGGGCAGTATACTGGCTGACTCTTTAATGTAGAATATCAGAAGAAAGGACAATTACCACTTGATAATCAATTACGGCTCCCCTGAGTCCAGTGTAAACAGAAGGTGCATCATTAAACTCCATTTATGCTTATTCATCCTTGTTGCCATTCAGCTCCATATGGCCATTTTCTGTCTGTGTAATTAAATGATCTTTGAGTCTTTAATTGGAATTAACCAATATTGAATTAGAGGGGCACATTTTATATAACCTTCATTTTTATTTTTATTTTTTATTCCATTTATTAAAGACCCAATGAAATAAAAGTTTTCTGTTTTTCAGTTCTTTGTCTGTCTTTGAGACCATCTACAGTATGTGCTAGTCTACTTTACTGTTAGGAGATATGACTTTAAAATTTACAGTCTTTCTCGTCCAGGAAAACAGATCAAAATAATGATAACTCAAAGGCATGTCTACAATTTTGTCAATAAATGCCCTCTAGAATGAGAATGTCTCCTCCCCTAATATCTCCTGCCACTGACTATCAATAGCATGTTGCAAATCACAGCTGTTACATAAACTAAAAGGCTATTGGATATATAGGGGGAAAAAATACAGTATATCGTCCCGCCTAACTTCCTGTTTCAGTAGTAAATACGTCAACGCATGAATGAAAAATGTCACATTTCATCAGTTATCTTGATTTAGATAATCTTTTATGTGTTATAATAGAAATTTGACAACACACAGTCTTGGAAATAAGGCCACAACCATCTTTTCCTCCCCTTGCCCCTGTTTTACTTGGAGCATCTGTTTGCTAATGCCTACAGAAGGAGGCATGGCATTATGTGAGAGCTACGGGCATGCTTTTCTGCCTCCATCACACATCAATGCCTCCACGAGGTAACATAATTAGGACATCATTGCCTGAAAAAGTCTTGGATAATCTTAGGCAATAGCATCAAGATTTATTTCGGTGCATGCAGATGACAGGAGGTCTCTCTCTCTATCATTCTGACACACTGTCATTCACACACACGCGTGCGAGCGCGCAAATGCTCCCACTCTCATGTGACCTGCTAGAGCTTTGCCCAACTGCAGTGTAGGCCAATCAAATGGCAGTTAGAATCCCCAAGACTGAAAAAGAATTTCTGTTCAATCTTAACAGAAGAGAACTGAGCCTCTGGACATCATTGTAAGGTTTTTTTTTTTTTATAAAGAAAGTTTTGTTTTTATTGGATAGCACAGAAATTATGAATCACTAGCATTCGCTAAATCTCATTGAATCTATTGCGGTTTAAAGAAATGAAAAAGCAATGTACAGTATTTCCAAAAAAGGACAGCTGACCCAAAAATACAAATTCTGTCATCATCTAGCAATCTCAGACTCCATAACTTTCACTGCATCTTTTTTTCTTTATACAATAAAATGAATGGTGACTAGGCTGTCATTCTTCCTAACATCTCCTTTTGTGTTGCACTGAAGAAAGAAAGTCATACGGGTTTGGAACAATGTGAGGTTGAGTAAACGATGACATGATTTTTAGATGAACTATCCCTTTAAATCGTTTTGAATGAAATGGCTTTATTTTGCTTCTCATCTGTGCTTTTACATGCAGACACACACTTCTATCTCTCTTTTATTTCTTTTTTATGTTTTTGCCACCTGGTGTCCATCCAAGAGCCATTTCCTACACAGCTGTTGAGGGTATTCTGAAATCATAACTGATTTCATGGCAAATTGATTTGCTATTGTGCTTCAAAATAAGCTGACAGATTGACAAGCATAAAATCAAACTGCTTTTAAAAGACACAAATTACTTTTATTCAATGAAAATGTATGCGTATTATCATACTGAATGTTTTATCTACATTACATTATTACATGCACATTTACATTATTATGCAATGACTATTTCTGCTGCTTTTTATGCATCATTAATTGTTCTGTTTCATGCATTTGTGTGAACTTCAATAGCATATGGAATAGCAAGGTTGTGTTTCACTGCATGACCATACTCTGCACTGCCAAGAGTGTTGAAATTGTAATCCTAATTATATTTGACCTCCTGTCTCCTACTGATTTAAAAAAACAATGTGAAGTGCATCTAACCTTACCATATTTGATCTCAGACACAACTTAGAGATGACTGTGAATTTTTTTCTTTCTTTTTTTATGCAATACTGATTCTGAATGCAGATTTTGTACTGCGAGAACGGGTCAGACAATGCCGGAAGGCTGCTGCACATCATGCACATTCACAAAGTGCATCATAATCTCACAGATCATAGTCACATGTATGCATGGGTAGTTGATGTGAAATATTTTCAGACATTTGCTGTGGTGTGACAAATGTCACCTAAAACAAGTGGAGAGAGGAGAGCTGCTCTCTTAACAGTGGGTCCAGAGGTCGAACCCGCAACAGGGAGTACTCTCTACAGAATAATTGCTAGTTTTTCTTTTCTCTCTCTCTGTCTTTATATCTTTTATTCATGCACTAGATAATTTCAGTGTTTCAAATGAAATAATCAATAGACAACCATTTGTCTTATGTGTTACTGGCCAGTCTAGACAATATATAATTTGCAAGCTTTTTGGAGTGTCTAGTCATCCTGGAACCCCTCATTATTGATCCAAATGGTTAAGATTGATCTGATCACAGTTGATACCATGAAGCATTGGCTTTGACTATATTCAGACCCTCAATGCAACCCAGATGAAACCAAAACCCAGCCAATGAAACATGCATTATGAGAAGGGCTAATCTGAATTTCATTTTCTCCCTATTCTCAAAGGAGGAAGAAAAAGTGATGTAAACCTAATCCAAAATTAATGAGCTCATGGATAACATTTCTGGTTGCTGCTGCTCATAATGAGACTGCAAACTGGCCATAATAAGCAATGAGCAAAAGTGCTTGATCATAGACAACTATTAATCGTGATGTGCAAGGTTGTGACCGTTGTCTACTATTGTTTCTTAAAGCCTATTTCAATCAACAGTCTATTTTCACTTAGTTATTATACTTAACAAATCTGCAAGTTAATGCTTCACTTTTAGAGTATATGGGTTTATATGTCAGAGCTGTATCACACAAAAAAGATAAGGGTGTATGGGTTTGTGTGTGGGCTTTCTGCATTTGCTGAAGGCTACTGTAAAGAGATATTTTGCTACCTTCGGATAGTATCTGAAAACCACACAAAATGCATAAATTCTTGATTCTTGTACAACTACACTAAAAACCACCCTTAATGAAAACCTCTCTTATTGTGGTATAAATGTATAATGATAGGGGGAAAGTTATATATATTTTGAATGTTAATGGACTACAATTTAAGAAAAAGAAAAAAAGTTTAAAACTTGGCAAACATTGGCCAAGAATGTCTCAATTTACATTTATTTCCATTCCTTTTGACATTATAATATCTCAACTATATTACAACTGTCACAGTTTGTAAAAGAGGACCCAGGGATGCAGAAAACACAGAGTTTATAGAAATTAAGATGCAAAAGGCAGTGAAGAAAACGTAAAGCAACAGATGCAGATGGCTGGAGGTGATGACAATGACGGTAGTAAGATGACAGCAATGATCAGCGAGGGAACACTCGGGTGAGAAGCAGATGATGAAACCAGCAGGTAGTAAATCCAAGTATTCCAATGATAATTTCCATAGAGCGATAATCCAGCAGGCGATGAGAGCAGGTGAAACGGGAGCACACTGAGCAGAAAAACAAAACTAAAAATATAAGCGCAAGCAGCAATCATTGGGGTCCAAGCACATGTGAAGAAATAACCTAAATAATCAGAATTGACAGAAATGATCCAGTGGATGCCAAATTATACAAACTGACTATATAAAAGCTGATTTGTCGATGGCGGTCATGTTTTTCAAAATATGCTACTGTCCTCATAGACCTTGATGACACCTTGGACAAATAAACTGCATGCACAATTTTAAGTCGATCGGACCAACGGATCAATAGTTAGAGCCATTTTTGTTTTTAACCATTATAGCGCCACCAAGAGGCAGAGGTGCACAATATTTGTGTGTGTCCTCAGAATGACCTCATACATAAGTGTACCAAATTTGGTGAAAATATCTCAATCTGTTCAAGAGTTATAACCATTTTAGTAAAAGTGGCCACACCCATTATGAACGTTTTGGCATACCGTTTGACGATAAATTAACATTTTACAATTCCTTTGATAACTTTTCATTTTGGGACTCCAGAGAATGTTTCTGCACTGGTTTGGTTCCAATCGGGCGAACAGCCTACGATTAGTTAGAAAAAGTAATCTTTTACAGTAATCTCAAGTATTTATTGAACGTTTTGTTTCAAACCAATGGTGCTTAAGGCAGTTGTTTAGAATAACGTGTTTCTTTTTTTAAACACATTGCTATCTACAACAATGTAATGCATGTAAAACGGAATAGCGCCTCCATGTGGCCAATTTTTGTCAAATTTTGCACAGACCTCTTGGGCCAAGAGACAAATAGGCATACCAAGTTTAGTTCCGTTCGGCCTTATTTAACCCTATATAAAAGCTGCTGAAAGCCGATTGGTCGATGGCGGACATGCTTTTAAAGATATGCGACTGTGCTCACAGACCTTGAAGGCACCTTAGTAAAGACAGTGCATGCAAAATATCAAGTAGATCGGACCAACGGTTCCATAGTTAGAGCCATTTTATAGCGCCACCAACAGGATTATAGCGCCACCAACAGGCAAAGGTGCGTTTTTGTGTGACATCGGCATGAGCCCATATATATATGTTTACCAAATTTGGTGATAATCTCAATCCGTTCAAAAGTTATAACCGTTTTAGTAAAATGGACACGCCCACTACGAACGCCCTTACAGTTCAAGATTTATGTCCCAAAATGTGATTGTTTGTTTTGTGGGGAACATGACTAGACCAATTGGAAGGCCGCGACCGGAGCGACAAACACAATGAACAATCTAGCACTGAACATGTGAAACAAGAGGGTATTTGTAGGCAGGGTTAATAAGAGGCAGGTGAGATTAATAACTCGTGATCTGCGCGAATGGAACGTTCCCATGGGAACGTAATCGCGCCATCCACGTGGCAGTGGAAAACATAACAACACAGACACACAGGAAAAACACAGAAGACCCACCAGAACCATGGCAATAACCATTTATGATTTATTCTGCTTGTAGAAAATCAACAGTATATATTTTAGAGCTACAATTTTTAGTACATGCCTATTTCACAAATGAATCTCTATCGCCTTTTACAGCAGTCAAAATCGGCCCACTTTGCACATCCATGGCAACAAACCCATTCCTTCCCACTAATGTCAAACAATTTGTTGCTGAGTTACAGGGGTTTAGGAAGGTCTAAAGTTTTAGGAGAAAATTATGTGCAATAGGTATTTTACCATTGCACCTTATCATATAAAATCATGTTCTATTTACTAACATATTACCTGTTGAAAACTGTAAAAAAAAAAAAAAAAAAAAAAAAATTGGGTTTGTGTGTGCACAAACCTGTTTGATAGGAAAGTATGCAATTTGTGGGAAAGATGCAGTACCCAGTGGGGCACAGAACATGGGCTAAAATTGAGAAAATGTGAAATATTTTCCAGGTCAAATCTGATTCCCAGATGTACAAAAACTGATTTAAAGCGCTATGCCATCTAGAAAGTCAAAACAAAAAGGTGAAAGGTCAAAACTGGTTCTTTCCAAATGAGTCCAAATGTTCTTTTTCTTTTTACTTTTTTTAATTGTTTTTTTTAATGATCTTGACAAAGCCACAACATTTGGTTCAAGTATCAAAAACTATGCAGTATTTATAATATATTTTTTACTTCTCCCAGGTCAAAAATGATCCTAAGTCAATAAAAGGAAAATGAAAATTCTCTCATGATTTACTCACCATCCTGGCATCCCAGTTGTGCCTGACTTTCTTTCTTCTGCAGAACACAAATAAAGATGTAGGTCCATACAATGCAAGTGAATTGGGTGCCAAAATTTTGAAGCTCACTCATTGAAGAGAGCATAAAAGTAATCCATATGGCTCCAGTGGCTAAATCCATGTGTTCAGACACAATATGATAGGTGTGGGTGAGAAACAGATCATTATTTAAGTAATTTTTTATTATAAATTCTCCTCCCTGCCCAGTTGGGGGCGATATGCACAAATAATGTAAATCACCAAAAACAGAAGAAGGAGAAAGTTAAAGTTAAAGTGAAGGAAAAAAGGACACATACTGCGTTCCATTCAACTCTGAAAGTTGGATTTTCCAACTTCCTACTTGGAAAGTGCACTGGAATGCCACTTGGAGTCATAATTCCAATTTGGAAAGTTGTGCAGAAATTTTAAACTCCAATTTCGCCGAGATGCAGGTGCGTGATGTCACACAATAATGTCGGCACCCAGGAAGATATAAAAAATAAGTTATAAATATACACCTGTAGCACAAATGCTAGCATTGCAAATTGTTTATGAATTGGGATGCTAGGAGACGTCTCTGGTGACAGTCTAACACCTGCTAAGCTAACGGGAGCATTGCAGTTTTGTTTCCTTAAACATCATCTTACGAGCATCTGGCAATGGAATGCATTTATGGTTAGAGATCGGAGATATCAAATAGAAATACCCCACATCCGATTTGAATGGAACGCAACATTACATTTTTATCTATTTCTCACCCACACCTATTATATCACTTCTGAAGATATGGATTTAACCACCAGAGTCGTCTGGAGTACTTTTATGTTGCTCTTATGTGGATTTTGGAGCTTTAAAATGTTGGCACCCATTCACTTGCATTGTATGGACCTACAGAGCTGAGATATTCTTCTAAAAATCTTCATTTTCTGTTCAGCAGATGAAAGAGAGTCATGCACATCTGGGATGGTAAATGATGAGAGAATTTTAATTTTTGGGTGAACTAACCCTTTAATGGGCCATGCTAAATATGTAACTTTCCATAGGATATAATACAGGGCTCTTACACTTTTTGATCAGTTAATTTCTGTGACTTTATAACCCTTTTCCAGAACTTCAGGATTACTGGAAAAGGCTGATTACAAGCAGTGAGCAAAATGTTGCTGAAATGTTCTGTAAACATGTTCTGGAAAGCTCTGTAACCTCAATGAAAAAAACAAACAAAAAAACACCAATCAACACAGGAGAAGTAAAGATAAACTCTAACTTACTCTCATTGATTTACTTGCTCATAACATCATCATGATCTTAATCATCATCAATATCGGTAACAGTATCATTAGTTTTCTTTCAGTGGATTTATAGCAGAGATCCCCAAACCAGGGCACGCGGGCCAAAGCTGGACAGTGATGACTTTTGATCTGGCCTGCCTTGCCATTTATGACAAGAGGAAAAACATTAAAAAAAATATGCCATTGGCACAGCTCTTCATTGCATTAAGCAGACTGCAGAGTAATGTTATATACACAGTATACAGATAGTATGGAATTATAAAGGTGGGGAACGAAATTATAAATGTGGGGTTACCAGGGCAACTTTTATAATTGAATACAATACAGTTTGATATAAATCAACGTTTGCTTTCTGCCCACAGCCCTCAGTCAAGTTTGATGTTTGGCCCTTCGTAGGAAAAAGGTTGGATATTTCTGATTTAGAGGTTCTGAGTTATAAGCTGTCTCAAAACCTTGACCGTATTTGTGGGCAGAATATGCTCGTTGGACATCATAGTTCCGATTGTTCAAATCGAGCATTTCTTGCCATCATAACCACGTTCCGAAGCTGTCCAGGTAGGCAGCTCACTTGGTTTTGAAACACAGCCATACTCTCACTCAAGACTCAGCTCCACCCTCCTGCAGATTCAGAATTGAGCAGCACCTCCATTCAAACCCATCCAAACTCAAGGCATGAACGTTTGTTCTTCGCTGCACTGCTGCTGCTGCTGAACACCTGCCTGCACAACAAACTCTGGACCATCGTGATTTTTATTATACCCCAATTTACCTCCAAAAACGAGGCGGACTGAATAATTCTGGCCCTAAACACACACACAAGTGGTTTCCCTTACTGCAAACATGGCGAGTGCCTCCTACCACATCTCTAATCTTTTGGAGAAAATGACATCCAGCGACAAGGATTTCCGGTCAGTGGAGATGCATATGTCAAGAACAAGTGTAAAAGCGCATGCATGTGCATTTTGAAGCTTGTGATGGTGTTTAAATGTTTTGAATAGGAAAGAGACGATCGCAGAAAGTTTTAGGCCGCGAATCGCGCGACAGTTGTTTAGCTAGTTAGCTTAGCACGTCAGACTCGTACTGTGTGCTTTAATTTCGGTTCTAATGCGTATTTGTTTGATTGTAAACTAACAATGCGCACTACATTGCCGGATATGGCTTGTCTTTCCTGTTGAAATAGAAGCTGTCCAAAGTGTTTGCGGGTGTATGCATGAATGTTAGCCGGCTAGCAGCTAGTGTGTTAGCCGAATAGCTTTAGCGGCTCACATTGATTTCAATGAACTTGTACTTTGTATTAAACTATGTCCGAAACGTGCATAAAAGTTACTGGGACAATACAAAATTATTTATTTTATGCTGTTTCCAACCTCGTGGTCATATAAGATGGTTAATGCTAGCGGTAGTACTTGCCAACTTGTCATAAGAGCACGTCCGAGATAAATGCATGACATAGGAATGTTTCGTATGTGGCTAAAAGTATGCAGAGTGCAATTAATGAGGTGGAAAATGGACTGATAAATGGGGACTTCGTTTAACAGTGTCGAAATTACAGCTTATTTGTTTTTGTTTTTGTTTTTTTAAAAGAGAGACTGTCCTAGTGTAAGATTACAGCTATACGGCAAACCTTTAGAACAAGTGAATGTGATAAGACATCTGGGGGTATGGTTAGACAAAAAACTGACATTTGCAATTCACATACAAAAAATAGTTGATAAATGCAATCTTAAGATGTTTAGCTGGGGTGGATTGGGGTGCCAGGCCTCACTCATTGAAGAGAATATATTGTGTATTAATTAGGTCAGCTATAGATTATGGATGTATAGCATATGGGTCTGCATCTAAAATATTGCTGCAGAAAGTAGAAATAGTTAAGTCACAGGCATTAAGTATATGTTGTGGTGCTCTCAGATCTTCCCCTATTCCTGCCTTACAGGTAGAAATGAGTGAACTGCCTCTTGATATTAGAAGACTAAAGTTAATGTTAACTTACTGGATAACAGTAAAGGGACACTATGAAACTCGTCCAATTAAAAAAGTATTGGTAAAATGCTGGGAATATGAGTCAGCCAAGTTAAGAAGTTTTGGATGGATTGCAGAAGCAGCAGCCCAATCATGTGGAATAATAAATGTAGAAGTGAGCCACACAGTAGTAGTGTCACCTATTTCACCTTGGCTGCAAGAAATGATTAGTGATAAAAATAGAGTAATAGCAAAGGATGCAATGGTTAAACAGTATCTACAGCAGAATTACTACTCAATGCTTACAATTTTCACTGATGGTTCTAAAGATCCTGAAACAGGTCGAGCTTCAGCAGCTGTATAAGTCCCAAATTTTCAAGTTAAAATTGATAAAAAGTAGGGATTTATTCAACAGAGGTGGTAGCAATATTATTAGCTATCAGGTGGATGGAGGACACTCGGCCAATGAATGCAGTGATAAAGCAGAGAATGAATCTGAGCATATCAAGCCTTATTAGCGGGAGAACCTCAAGACAAGACATTTTATATTAAATTATTTTAAGTTCGTATAGAGTAAATAAGTTAGGAATTAAGATGTGTTTCCTGTGGGTTCCAGCACACGTGGGAGTGGATGGAAATGAGAAAGTTGATCATTTAGCAAAGCAGGTGCTGAAATCCTGATATAGAAATGAATATCCTACTAAGTAAAGAAGAAAGCCAAAATCAGAACAGCTATAAAAGGGAAATGGCAAGAACTTTGGAAGGAGGAGGGAAGAGGAAGACCTCTTTATCATATTCAAAATAAAGGAGGAGGTGAAAGGGAATTTTGGTAGTAGAAGAGAAGACACAATCATTACCAGACATCACCTTGGGAACACAGCTCTAAATTATTCCCTATATAGAATGAACAAACATGAGTCTGGGAATTGTAGATTATGTGGATCAGCAGAAACTGTAGAGCATGTACTAATATATTGTACTGCTTATGAAAATGAAAGAGTATTTCTGTTGGAAGAAATAAGAGAAATGGGGATAGGAAATCTTACTTTTAAAACACTGCTGCATAATGGTTTGAATCATAATCATAAAATATATAATGCATTAATGAGATACTTAAAGGTAGAACTGTTTAATAGGATTTTTTTTTTTTAACCATTCCATCAATGGTCCACACTCCAGCCCAGTAGGCGGCGGGAATGCACCTATCCTTGTTTGCCAACCGCCATAAAACGCCAAAGGAAAAAGAAGAAATGCATGACATGACAGTCAAACTAACTTCTGGAATAGCTAGGGAATCCTTAATATTTGACACGTCTTTACTGCAGAGTGATCAGTATCTCTAAATTTGTTCAATACTTGGAGCATCTGGCATATGTCACCTCTGAGTTATATCTATTCAAGTAGAACAGGTTTTTATTAAAAATAAAAACAATCTGGGCAAGAAAAGCATATTTCTAAGATTTACATGTATTTGTTAAGTGTTAATCCATTTATTAACGCATTTAGAAACCCCTCTTGTTATGTTAAAAATGTCAATGCAAAAATTGCATGGCTAGATTGCTTATTAACTTGTCTCTCTAGGCTCTGACTCTCTGATTTGAACATGATTGATTTGCTGTCTAGTCTAGCACTGGGAAATTTTTGCTGGGAAACCAGTAGCTTTTGCAGTTAAATTTTCTAAGCAATCAATGCTGTTACTGTATTGGTTGTCTTTTTTTTTTTTTTGTCTTTATTTTTTTTTCCTCGCAAAGGGGATTCCCTTCAATGATATAAGTTCTTATATTCAACAGCTGCTGTCTGGAGGTTAAATAATTTTGAGTTTCATATCTGACAGTTCTGAATAATAATATGAACATGAATACTAATGCAGTCAACGGATCAGATTCCCAGAGTCTTTCCTGCCTGTCATCCATGTCAAACTGCTAGCAGTTCTCATTCTGGCTCTTTTTAAATTTCACAAGACTACCCCGCCAGGAACATTTCGCTTACCATTCTTGGTCTTTGTGAGTGTGTGTGCGCATGAGTTTGTGTTGGTGCTCCTTCTCTCACCCTGCTATTGGAGCGTATGCTTCTCATGCATTATTCATTTTTAATTGAGCTCTTGCTGGAAAAAGAGATTCCATGCCTTCAAATATGTGCCAGAGCAGCCATGTCTAGGACTGTGTGTGTGTGTGTGTGTTTAAGATGGCACGTAATATGGTATGCAGGAGGTTTTCGTTTGCAACACAGATGAGGTTCAAGTGCAGTGGCTTTGATGTTGGCACCCAAAGACAAGATTTCATTTGATTCCACTCCAGTTTAAACTCGGAAGTGGATTATGAATTTAGCAAACCATGAAAGTGGGATGAAAAGGGAAAATTGCTTCACTCGGCCTGCCTGCTCTGACATAATGCCTGTTTGCATTTGCTACCAGCAAGTGCACCATACAGGTGGCCATCTCCTTGGGGCTATATAGGCTAACAGAGCAAAATATGTAATTTTTCAGTTCAATATGTTCTATTAGTGCAGAAATTGTGAAACATTCCACCATTTCCCATCCCGTCTTTAAGTGTGTCACTGCGTCTAGACCATCGGGAACACCTTTGGAAAATGTCCTGCAACTGCTAGTCATGACTTGGAATGTTGGAATTTTTCAGACCTGAAGTTAACATGAAACAGCGTTCAAAATGTATTTGCATTCCATAGTGTCATGTGTTTTCAAGTGAAACAGTAAATTCAATGAGAAAGAAAAGACATGGCATGATTTGAACCATCAGGAATTATTTGGATCATGAAAAGTAGTCTTTATATGACAGGTGGTTTGATGGGAGGGGTTGAAGAGAGCTTAATGATGTCAGCCCAAAAAGAAAGTCATTTCTGAGGCAGGCCAAAAAATAAATACATACATTTTGATGAAAGATTGCAAAAAATATATATTTTTTCTCCTTTGGAATAATGTGCACTGATGAATCATGTACAATAAGACCAGGAATGCATATTAAAATGTGTATTAGAACCAAAAACATCAGAGATTTAAAATTGAGATGTCTTTAACTTTTTTCTGTATACACCATGACTTCATTCCCTCAGATTCATGGCTACCAATGACTTGATGTCTGAGCTGCAGAAGGACTCCATAAAGCTGGACGATGATAGTGAACGGAAGGTTGTCAAGATGATCCTAAAGCTCTTGGAGGACAAGAATGGAGAAGTTCAGAATCTGGCTGTAAAATGGTAAGAATTTTGCCATCATTCGTTTATTTCAATCTTTCATTGCTGATGCTGTGTGAATTTGAAGCATCTCTTGCTTAATGTGTTTTGAGTTGGTCATTCATTTCCCTTAGTGAGGGGTATTGCTGTTAGCTACCTAGATTTCTCTTAGTTATTAGCCTCTGTGGTCTTTATTTTTAACCTAGATAATTTTGAAGGGATTGCATGAATCACCTGCAGTAATCTGTTATTGTTTGGTTTAGTCTTTGTCCTAAAATGCAGTGACTGCTAAACCTGATGCCAGTTCAAGCTGCCTTGCAATTGGATTAACAAAAACTGACCTAATTGCTTTAAATAAATAAACAAACCGTTATGTATCATTTTGTAGTACTGGGACCAGAGTTTATTTTTGCGAGAGATTCAACCTATTTATGCATTGCAGATAAAAAGGCAGCTTTTTGCAGATTGCCCTATAAACCTTTGTTATTTGTTGCAGTTTGGGCCCACTTGTCAGCAAAGTGAAGGAGTACCAGGTTGAAACCATTGTTGATACGTTGTGCACGAACATGTTATCAGATAAGGAGCAGCTTCGAGATATTTCCAGCATTGGCCTCAAGACTGTGATCGGAGAGCTTCCGCCAGCATCCAGTGGTAAAACCACATGTTTTCTCTGCTTAATGTTCCTGTGGTGTCAATGCAGTTTTTTTTTTCTCTCTCATGTGTTAAAGAGGACAGAGAAGTCATTGTCTTATGAAAGGAGCTACGGTTATTTTTAAAATATGAGCAATCTTCCCTGTTAAAGGGTAGTTCACCCAAAAATGAAAATTGTCATTTACTCACTCTCATGTTGATCCAAACCTTGATTATTTTCTTCTGTGAACCACAATAGGAGATATTAGGCAGAATGACAGCCTGAGTAACCATTCACTTTCATTGTATGGAAAAAATATACAGTGAAAGTAAATGGTGACTGATGCTGTCATTCTGTCTAACATCTCCTTTTGTGTTCCACAGAAAAGAGAAAACCATGAATTTGGAACAATGTAAGTAAATGATGACAATATTCATTTTTAAGCGAACTATCTCTTTAAGTCCATGTCTCTTTGCTTTAGGCTCTGCTCTTGCTGCTAGCGTTTGCAAAAAGATTACAGGCCGCCTCACAAGTGCCATTGCCAAGCAGGAGGATGTGTCAGTTCAACTGGAAGCATTGGACATCATGGCAGACATGCTGTGCAGGTATGTCAGAGCAGCCTTGTGATGACTACTGCTTTTGTTTGGACCCAATAAAGTTTATAAGAGCATATGAGTTCCTGCCAGGTAAGTTCTGGATGTTTGTGCATACTTAAATCTCCCCTCTGTGACATTAAGGACGTCTCAGTTGTACTTTTCTCAGCTCAGTGAGCTGAATATACATTTGGTTTGTCAGTTCATATGCTGGCTCTCAGCTCTGTTGTTCGTTTATGTACAGACTTTTGAATGTGACGTTGGTCAATGAATTAAAAGCACGAGAATGGTGAGAAGTGTCTGTCCAGGGTAAAGACTAAATGTTAGTTTAATGCACATGCACTTTTTTAGCTGTGGTGCTCATTTTGGCATTGCAGGTTTGAATCTAGCCTGCAATGTGTGCTGATCTCTTTCCAGTAATTTTCTGTCACTCTCCACATATGTAGTACATCATCTGATCTGGGTATTTCATGCATACATTACATTTGAAAACCATGCACAGTATACATACAATATACAGCAGAAAAAATAATAGTATGGTATTCCAAAAGCATTTTGTCTGATAAACAGGCAAAAGCTCAAGAATGGTGGTCAGTTTGTGGCCTCTCCCATGAACCCTTTGCTTGAATATCTGACATTGTTTGTGTTCATTTTTCCAGACAAGGAGGTCTCTTAGTGAATTTCCACCCTTCCATTCTGAGCTGTCTGCTGCCTCAATTGACGAGTCCTCGCCTGGCTGTGCGGAAGAGGACCATCATCGCCCTGGGACATCTGGTCATGAGCTGCGGAAACCTGGTCTTTGTGGACCTCATCGAGCACTTACTGTCCGAGCTTTCTCGCAATGAATCCATGTCAACCACACGCACTTACATCCAGTGCATCGCTGCCATCAGCAGACAGGCTGGCCACAGAATCGGTGAGGATCTTCCAGTGTTGCAGATCTCTGAGTTAACTTAATGTCTTCAGAGTTCAAGACCTCAACTCAGTTACTCTTAAGTGCTGAAAGCAATTTTAGCATGCACTTATTGAAGCTATCAGCTGTGATCTTCTCAAGGCAGCCATTAGTTTCTCACTGATCCTGTAATTTGGACTCCACTGGAATGAGCAAAAGCAAACCAAAGCCATCTTCAAAGGTTTTTAATGAAAATGGTTCAATTATTACAATTACTGCTTAGAAGACACAATATAAATACATTTGTGGAATGATCACTTCTCTTAGGTATTGCATTTGACTGCATTGCTTTATGGTTTGCTCCTGCAGTCCTGGGTCTTTTCTTGTGATAGAAAATGTTTCAGTCAAGAATGAGGTCACCAGTATCGACACTGAATCTTGATTACATTTTTCATATTAGTTTTGCATTGATGAAAGATTATAATGCCATTTCATTAAAAACAAAATTAAGATTCGTTATGCATTATTATACATTTAACAATTAGTTCTGGTCCTCTAATTTGATTGGACAAGCGGTGTTTCAGGAGTGCTGATATGTCTTATAACAGCAATAGGACGCTTTAGTGTTTAAATTATTCTGTTTTTTTTTTTTTGTTTTCACTGAACTCCAGACATACAGTCTGTCTGTGTGTTGCTTTGTGACATGCAATGTTTGATCCTGCTTTTGAAACTGTTTTCAAATAGCTGGTCATGTTGTGTCTAAAATGTAAGTTACTTGTTTTGTTGTTTATAGAACTGTTGTATAAAGGAATATTGCACTTAAAATAGGAGTAACTGACATGATAAACCGGTAGAAATTTGGCAATGCATTTTGGAAAATCGTCTGTATCGTGGCAAGAACTGTGCACCTCATTCTATCCACATAACACATAGGCGGTACACATTCCGTCAGAGAAATGGAGATGGAAGGCAAAGCGGCTTCACGTGAGACTGGCATTGAATTTGCTCATTCTTCTCGCGATGTAAATATGCTTCTCATCTCACATATGCAGCTGTGTTTCACGTGATTGTCGTGCGCGCTGTCACTGAAGCATGAAAGTGTGTGCGAGTCCAGCAGGCTTCAAGACTGTGCTCCACATACAGGAGAACGCAGAGTGTGTGATCACTCCCACTATTCAATCCGGTTTGTCTTTATCGCGGCACAAACTTCAAAACTTGTGTGACCCATTTGAGGTTTTTACCTTAAAGCACTATGGAGGAAGTTATACATCTCAAACCTCGAGAGAGCCCGACATTCTAACCAACACTGACAAGGAAAACAGCTAAAACAATGTCATGCGTAGGGCTGCAACTAATGATTATTTTGATAATCGACTTATCTAACGATTATTTAAAACGATTACTCAAGTATTCGGGCGACTATTGCAACGATTAATCATTAGCACTTAATTGACTATTCAGCTTGTGCCTTGACTTAAAAGGTTGTATTAAACGTACTTACTAACAATAAAGAGGACAAAATCATCTTTTAAAAATACCTCTAAATTACATTCTCTGAATTAAAGGAAAAAAATACTTAAGTTAATTCAGTAAAAAATTCACTGCAAAAAAAATACCCATTGTTATCAAGTGGTTTTGTTTTGTTTTCCATTTACAAATATCTAAAAATCCTTAAAACAAGAAGCATTTACTTGAGAAGCAACATATAAGATATTTAGACTTGCTTTCAGAGAATGTATCTTGAATATAAGTGTATTTTGTAAGTAAGTGTATTTTTTCACTTGTTTATACTTTTGCCAGTGCAGTAAAGACAAAATATACTTATATTCAAGATATATTCTCTGAAAGCAAGTCTAAATATCTTACGCTGTTTCTCAGGTGAATGTATCTTGTTTTAAAGGTTTTTAAATATTTAATTATTTAATATTATATTCAACATTCTTGGATTAAAAAAAAATAAATCTTATGGAGTATAGCTCCTAATGTAAATGTAAGTTGTTTTAAAGGAGTTATAGATATTTATATTGGAAAACAAGCCAAAACAAAAACACATCAAAAATGTATTTTGTTGCAGTGTTTAATGTTTAAACCTCAAGATGGCGCTGAGTATGGCTACTGCGTTGCGAGCTCCGACACAATATGGTAGTGTTTTGTTTGTTTTGTTTACAATTCTTAAGTTTTTTGTCTTGGATATTGTCTGCCTTATTGTCTACGACAGACTTTTGGACATTGGTTCAGCAATTTCACACCGTAAACCGGACTTCAAATTCCTCAATGCCGACCCGCTGTTTACAAACACGCAAGCGGAGCCCTTTGTCTGGGCAGCCCGGACGCGGAAACGCAGGAGGAAAAGGGGAAACAGAGCCGGCGTTCTCATCGGAGTAAGACGCCGTGCAAATCGACCCCTGCTACCCAGTATTCTACTGGCAAATGTTCAGTCTCTGGATAACAAGCTCTGCGAGCTGAAAGCGCGGATCTCTTTCCAACGAGAGATGAGGGACTGCTGCATTATCTGCCTTACAGAAACTTGGATGTCTGCAGAGATTCCAGACTCAGCCATTGAACCCACGGGGTTCTCCGTGCACTGAGCGGACAGAGCAAAAGACCTCTCAGGTAAAAGCAGAGGTGGTTGTGTATGTTTTATGATTAACAAATCCTGGTGTGATCAGAGGAACGTACATTCTATCAAGTCTTTCTGCTCTCCTGATCTGGAATTTCTCATGCTTCTGTGTCCAAGGGAATTCACAGCGGTCATTATCACTGCTGTGTACATCCCGCCACAAGCCGACACAGACCGGGCACTCAAAGAACTGTATGGGAGTATAAGTGAGCAGGAAACCGCGCACCCTGAGGCCGCGTTCATTGTGACCGGGGACTTTAATAAAGCCAGTTTCAAATCAGTCGCACCAAAATACCACCAGCTCATTAGTTTCAACACACGAGGGGACCGGGTTTTGGACCATTGCTACTCTCCCTTCCGGGATGGCTACAAATCCCTCCCACGCCCAACATTTGGCAAATCGGACCACTCTTCCATTCTGCTTCTGCCCGCTTACAGGCAGAAACTGAAACAGGAAGCACCCACCCTCAGAACGATCCAGTGCTGGTCGGACCAATCAGACTCTACGCTACAAGACTGTTTTGATCACACGGACTGGGAGATGTTCCGGTCCGCCTCTGATGACGACATCGAGCTTTACGCTGATAGCGTAATGTGTTTCATCAGAAAGTGCGTAGAGGACGTTGTTCCGACCAGAACAATACGGATCTATCCGAACCAGAAGCCATGGATAAATAGCGATGTTCACGTGGCACTTAATGTGCGGACCGCCGCTTTTAATTCCGGGAACGCGGAGGAGCATAAACAAGCCAGTTATGTCCTCCGAAATCAGAACAGCAAAACGCCAATACAGGAACAAGATTGAAGGACAGTTTAACACCACCAACTCTAGAAGCATGTGGCAGGGAATTAACATCATCACAGACTTTAAAGGGAATAAAAACTCCGCAATGAACACTGCTGCCTCTCTCCCGGATGAGCTAAATACTTTTTATGCTCGTTTTGAGGGAAATAACACCGCCCTTGCGGAGAGAGCTCTCGCGGCTGAAGATACAGAGGTTAGTTCACTCTCCGTCTCTGTAGCGGATGTAACCCGATCCTTCCGATGGGTGAATATCCGCAAAGCCGCGGGCCCAGACGGCATTCCGGGCTGTGTCATCAGAGCGTACGCGAACCAGCTGGCTGGTGTTTTTACAGACATTTTCAACCTTTCCCTCTCTTTGCCTGTAGTCCCCACATGCTTTAACACATCCACCATTGTGCCCGTTCCAAAGCAATCCAAAATCACTTGCTTAAATGACTGTCCAGTTGCTCTGACCCCCATCATCAGCAAATGCTTTGAGAGACTAATCAGAGATTACATCTGCTCTGTGCTGCCTCTCTCTCTAGACCCATTGCAGTTTGCTTACCGCAACAACGCTCCACTGATGATGCCATTGCATCTACAATACACACTGCTCTCTCCCACCTGGAAAAAAGAACACTTATGTGAGAATGTTGTTTGTAGACTACAGCTCAGCATTCAACACCATAGTGCCCTCCAAGCTAGATGAGAAACTCAGGGCTCTGGGCTTAAACAGATCGCTGTGCAGCTGGATCCTGCACTTCCTGTCAAGCAGATGCCAGGTGGTTAGAATAGGCAGCAAGATCTCCTCATCACTGACCCTCAACACTGGAGCCCCACAGGGCTGTGTTCTCAGCCCACTCCTGTATTCCCTGTACACACATGACTGTGTGGCAACACATAGCTCCAATGCCATCATTAAGTTTGCTGATGACACGACGGTGGTAGGTCTGATCACTGACAATGATGAAACAGCCTACAGAGAGGAGGTGCACACTCTGACACACTGGTGTCAGCAGCACAACCTTTCCTTCAACGTCAGTAAGACAAAAGAGCTTGTGGTGGACTTCAGAAGAAAAGACAGAGAACACAGTCCCATCACCATCAATGGAGCACCAGTGGAGAGAGTCAGCATCTTCAAGTTCCTGGGTGTCCACATCACTGAGGAACTCACATGGTCCATCCACACTGAAGTCATTGTGAAGAAGAATCATCAGCGCCTCTTCTTCCTGAGACGGCTGAGGAAATTTGGAATGAACCGCCACATCCTCACACGGTTCTACACCTGCACTGTAGAGAGCATCCTGACTGGCTGCATCTCCGCCTGGTACGGCAATAGCACAGCCCACAGCCCACAACTGCAAAGCACTGCAAAGGGTGGTGCGAACTGCCAGACACATCATCGGAGGTGAGCTTCCCTCCCTCCAGGACATATATACCAGGCGGTGTGTGAAAAAAGCTCGGAGGATCATCAGAGACTCCAGCCACCCGAGCCATGGGCTGTTCTCACTGCTACCATCAGGCAGTCGGTATCGCAACATCAGGACCCGCACCAGCCGACTTCATGACAGCTTCTTCCCCCAAGCAATCAGACTTTTGAACTCTTGATCTCCCACGATCAAAATACATCAGCACTGCACTTTATTACTCTTATATCTCACACCGGACTGTCATAAATTATATTATTATTGTATTATATTCTCTCTTAACAACTTACTATCAACCGACAGCCTGAATGTCAATACAGTACAATATGACCTACTGTACATTCTATATATACTATATATACTTTTTTTTTATTGAATAATGTGTATCTATATTGTGTGTATTGTATACTGTACAGTGTATGTTATTATTTGTACATTGTGTTGTGTGTAATTATGTGTATTAAACTTTAAATCGTGTTGTGTTAATTTGATGTTATTGTAAATTGGTATATGTCTCATCACTGTCACGACTGCTATGTTGCACCCAAGAATTTCACACACCATTGCACTTGTGTATATGGCTGTGTGACAAATGTGATTTGATTTAATGGGATAAGACTACCCTTTTTATTCACTTCGATCCATTTTTAACTACTCCCCAATTTGGAATGCCCAATTCCCAATGCGCTCTAAATCCTCATGGTGGCGTAGTGACTTGCCTCAAAACCGGGTGGCGGAGGACGAATCTCAGTTGCCTCTGCGTCTTACCGCGGAGACATAGCACATGTGGAGGCTTCACGCCATCAACCACGGCATCCACGCACAACTCACCATGCGCCCCACCGAGAGCGAACCACATTATAGTGACCACGAGGAGGTTACCCCATGTGACTCTACCCTCCCTAGCAACCGGGCCAATTTGGTCGCTTAGGAGACCTGGCTGGAGTCACTCAGCACGCCCTGGAATTCGAACTCATGAACTCCAGGGGTGGTAGTCAGCGTCTTTACTCGCTGAGCTACCCAGGCACCCAACTCTTTCTTCTTGATAGAGCTGCATATTGCAGATTTTCTTCATGATAAGAAACACACCACAACACGTATGTATTATGATTTACTATGTCACGAGCCATCACGTTCTAATCTAACTGCAGCAAGCCCATGCAAGGGATGAGTGTCTCCGTGAGAGATTGTGCATCAGCCGGGTGCAGTTTCAGTCTCTCCCCCTAGATCGGGGCATTCCACGTGGCACTGACCACACAGAGAAATGCCAGTTTCGGAGTTTGTACTTATTTACATGACCTGCTGCCTTATTATTTGAACTTTAATAAAGGATGCATTAAAGATATAACGCCGGGGTGTTTCCTTTAAAGTCGCTCGACATGAAAGTTTTGCTTTAAAGCAGAACAGCAGCACCGGCTTCACTTTATTCCACTAGAGTGCTTCTGTATTTATTTCTTTTGTATATACTCGTACTTTGTGATCTACATCACCTTAAGCTATTTGGAAAGTTTGGAGTGTGTCTGGACTGTATTCAACAACAGAATTTTCTGTCGCCAATTTTTTATTGTTGTCATTGTCGATAACGTCGACTAATTGTTTCAGCCCTAGTCATACGGCAACAATTGTGTGTCATCTGTCATGCAGAATTTTTAAACTACACATCACCCTTTATAAAATTCAGTTTGAATGATGTTAGATATTACAAAACAAAACAGCATTGCTTTCAGATATTCAAAAATTGGCTACAGATTGACTTAAATCATTACGAGCCTAATGAAGTGTTTTATTTGTGGGATATTTTTGTACTTATGGATTATTTCCTTTGTTGCATTGCTTTCAGAAGATGTTGAGTTTCTTGAGGAAAGTTTTGTAATAATAATACTAGTCAACAACATCAGACTGAAATGTGAAATTTAGCAGGGTTGATTACCACTATTTGATTACCACCAATTGTTTTTTTTTTTTCTCAGTTTGTCAAGTTACAAATAAAGAGAACATTATACAAGAGGAAGTAGTATTCATTTATAAAGTATTTAATTCACTGAATTTTTCAAAAATAGGAATTATAATATGGGTATTTAATATATAAACCAATTTTTATAGATTTTTTTTGTATGTAACTATATCATGATATCATTCTGTTACCTACGAACGAATCGCAGCTGTGGTGATATTCAGTACAACAGCACTCTTGCTTGTGATATTGCTTAAATACAGTAGTCAAACATTTTGAAGTTGTCCTTATTTACAACTTTGTTTACTTTTTCTACATTTCCACCTCCAAAGTGCAATTGTATGGGGGTATAGGCTTAAAGTCAACTCTTATTGAAGTTTGATCGAACAAATTGCCAGAATGTTATTTCCTGACAGGAGATAGAACAATCTCCAGTTCGGTCATTATTACCTGTCACCTTGTCATCCACGTTGTCCCATTGCTGCGGTGCCAAGACGATTCATTTCATTTGTGCCACATGAAGTGAAAAGTCATTTAGGTTTGTTGCTGTGGTGCACTGTTCCCCCATCAACCAATTATCTCCCTCGTTTGATGAAACAAAGACAGCTGGAAATAAGATGCGCAAGATTACTTCAGAGGAATGCACTCAAAGCTGCTTTGCAGCTATTTCTCGTGCTGCTGTTTTAATAATTTTTTCCCCCGCATATTAAGATTGTTTCTTCGATTGTGCTGAAAACTTTATCTTGCAGCTCTACAAAGTTAATTATATTAGGCCATGAGTTGTTATTGCAGTTTGATGTTACATTTTTGCTACCCAATGTTTGTGTTTTGGTAAATTAATTTAAACAATGGTTCAATCTCTGCAGGTGAGTACTTGGAGAAGATCATCCCATTGGTAGTGAAGTTCTGCAATGTTGATGATGATGAATTGAGGGAATACTGCATCCAAGCTTTTGAGTCTTTCGTAAGGAGGTAAGTCTACATTTAATTACTAATGATATAAGGATATGATACCAGTCAGAGCTTCACCTTTGAAACTGTTGGAAAAGCTTCCCAAGCGGAGAACTCATGAAGTTGGTTAAGAGTGCCCAGAGTGTGCAGAGCTGCAATCTAGGCAAATGTTGGCTACCCTGAAGAAGCTAATATTTAATTTTGTTTAATGTTTTTGGTCACTGCACATACATCAGATGGTTTTACTATTATTCTAAAATGTGGAAAATAGACAAAGTGAGAGAGAGAGTAGGTGTGTCCAAACCTTTGACTGATACTATGTGTATACAGTTGAAGTCAGAAGTTTACATACACTTAGGTTGAAGTCATTAAAACTAATTTTTTAACCACTCCACAGATTTCATATTAGCAAACTATAGTTTTGGCAAGTCGTTTAGGACATCTACTTGTAATTTTTCCAACAATTGTTTACAGACAGATTGTTTCACTTTTAATGGACTATATCACAATTCCAGTGGGTCAGAAGTTTACATACACCAAGTTAAAATTCCAGAAAATTATGTCAAGCCTTTAGGCAATTAGCTTCTGATAGGCTAATTGGAGTCATTTGGACGTGTACCTGTCAGTGTATTTTAAGGCCTACCTTCAAACTAAGTGCCTCTGCTTGACACCATGGGAAAATCAAAAGAAATCAGCCAAGACCACAGAAAAAAAATTGTGGACCTCCACAAGTCTGGTTCATCCTTGGGAGCAATTTCCAAACACCTGAAAGTACCATGTTCATCTGTACAAACAATAGAACGCAAGTATAAACACCATGGGACCACGCAGCCATCATACCACTCAGGAAGGAGATGCATTCGGTCTCCTAGAGTTGAACGTTTGGTGTGATAAGTGCAAATCAATCCCAGAACAACAGCAAAGGACCTTGTGAAGATGCTGGAGAAAACAGGTATAGTATATATATCCACAGTAAAATGAGTCCTATACATAACCTGAAAGGCTGCTCAGCGAGGAAGAAGCCACTTCTCCAAAACTGCCATTAAAAAAAAAAGCCAGACTACAGTTTACAAGTGCACATGGGGACAAAGATCTTACTTTTTGGAGATATGTCCTCTGGTCTGTTGAAACAAAAATTGAACTGTTGGGCCATAATGACCATTGTTATGTTTGGAGGAAAAAGGTTGAGGCTTGCAAGCCGAAGAACACCATCCCAACCGTGAAGCATGAGGGTGGCAGCATCATGTTGTGGGGGTGCTTTGCTGCAGGAGGGACTGGTGCACTTCACAAAATAGATGGCATCATGAGGAAGGGAAATTATGTGGATATATTGAAGCAACATTTCAAGACATCAGCTATGAAGTTAAAGCTCGGTCACAAATGGGTCTTCCAAATGGACAATGACCACAAGCATACTCCAAAAGTTTCTCCAAAGTTGAGGCAAAATGGCTTAAGGACAACAAAGTCAAGGAATTGGAGTGGCTATCACAAAGCCCTGACCTCAATCCGATAGAAAATTTGTGGACAGAACTGAAAAAGCGTGTGCGAAACAAGGAGGCCTACAGACCTGACTCAGTTACACCAGTTCTGTCTGGAGGAATGGGCCAACATTCCAGCAACTTATTGTGAGAATCTTGTGGAAGACTACCCAAAAAGTTTGACCCAAGTGTAACAATTTCAGGAATTGTGAAAAACTGAGTTTAAATGTATTTGGCTAAGGTGAATGTAAACTTCTGACTTCAACTGTATACCAAAGTTTGTGAATCCTTATAGTTTTACAGCAGTTGTGGGAGCATTTCACAAAGATAGACTTTACCTCCCATTTTAACTTCTCTTGGGTTATTTAAGTTGTCTTGTTGAGGTTGATGTATATTTCATAATTCACAGCAGGAATATCATAATGTGCATGGTATTAATTTTGACGACTACTGTGTTTTGAGAGATTGAAAATGTTCTCCATGTATACTAGTATTCCCTGTGTGTGAGAGGAATATAGCCAATGAAAAATTATAACATTGAAATTCCCAGTTGCAGCCTTTCCATGACTTGATGCAAATTGATTGCTTAAGTATACCTAATGCAAACTCTCTTCTTCCCTCCAATTCCCAGGTGTCCGAAGGAAGTCTACCCACACGTCCCAACAGTCATTAGCATATGTCTGAAGTATCTGACCTACGACCCCAACTACAACTATGATGATGAAGATGAAGATGAAAACGCGATGGATGCCGATGGTGTAGACGAAGATTACCAAGGTATGAGACGGGGATCATTTCTCCTCTCTGTCTGAGGGAAGAAGGATTTATTCTCTCTCCCGACCCAAACAGTTCAGTTAGCTGTAAGTTATCAGCTTGGTTTTTGAGCTCTGGTGTGTGTCGGCCTCTGCTTTCAGAGTAAAAATCTCATAACATCAATAATGACAACTTTGGGGTTTATTTCTTTCTCTTTTTGTGGGAATCTAGCTCCCAGATTAACATAGGGTATGAGGACATGAGATGTTCGACATCTGCAGCAACTCTTGGCCAGATCATCGAAAATCAGCTTGTTATTGGAATGAATAAATGAATGAATGGTGGTAATTGGTCCAGTCTCGCAGTTTTGAATAATGCCCAAGTCTTCACAGCTTATGAAATTGGATCTAAGTTTGCTTTTGCTTAGACTGAAATATTTTGTACCGTAAAAGTAAAACTGTAGACTTAGTAATGTCCAGACAGGCTGAAATGTTTGCTGCAGTTACTTTCATCCCCTTTGCCATTTCAGTGAAGCAGGCACCTTTTCACCCTCTTAAATGCATGTGCAGAGCATGTCATGCCTCGTGTCTCTGACAGCTGTTATGCATTCTAGACATCTTTGAAAAACTAAGCGCTCTTTTAGCCATTAGTGCTCTGAAGCACAACTGAATGTGAATCTACTCAACGTTGCATGCTAAAAGTGTAACGGTGAAAGTGTTGGGATGAAGTGTTTCTTGTGGAAGCATGCATGAGGAAATGTGGGTCATTGCACTCTAGAATTTGACAGGAGATGGCCGTAATGACAAGCAAGCCCTTTTCCAAAAGCTTGAGTTTGAGATTCACTGTCTGAACAAAACCACCCTGATGACTGCCGCCTTTGGTCTGCTTGATCCTTTCTGGCAAAAAGGAGATTTATTCTCAACCTCTACTTGATTATCATTTTCATCCATAAATCATATTACTACCTATTTGCTGTTTTCTTCTTAATAATTGATTGTGCTGACTGTGCGCTGGCTTGTAAGCAGCCTTAAGTGGCTCACAGGCTTTGGCAGCAGACTTGAGGGAACATTTGTTTTTCTCTCAGAAGACTATGCTTTAGAAATCCATGCTCTTTGTGCTACTGAAGAAGAGGGATCAAAGAACAAAATTGCTGCCCCATTTATTCCACAGTGTCCTGAGTGTTGACAAACTTTTCAGTACTGCTTGCTTGGATGCAAACTATCCATGCTGCCTTTAAGTCCTACTACAAAGTTCCTAAGTACAAGATCAGAAATCTTAATTATGACCTGATGTGCATTTGATTTCATTTTTTTTTTTTTTTTTTAAATGTACACTATATATTTTAGCTTTCTCGTTTTGCCACGGAGTATGAAATACTAGCCTTATCAATGTTCATCAACCGCATATAAAATGTGTAAAATCTGATTTGTACAGTCAGCATTTTTGGATTAATTTCAATTAGCTTCCAGTAAGATTCAGTAATCATTCAACACGCCCCCAACTCAGAGATTTGTAGCTCTAAGAAATTCCAGAGTTTCCCCCTGGTAATTACAACAGTGTGGCTACCACTGTTTATGTGTGCTCATCCAACATGACTTGAAGGCAGCACCAGACACATCTACAAACATATTATGCCAACATTTGTTGCTATTAATGATGCTGATGCCTAACCCTGCAAACAGTATGCAACATAAATGCTGTATTTGCAAACGGAAGGATTATGCAAATTAGCAACTTTGCTTCTAATCATCTAATTCTCTTTCATCTAATTCATGTGACCCAACAGGCAGTGATGATGAGTACAGTGACGATGATGACATGAGTTGGAAAGTGAGGCGGGCGGCAGCAAAATGCTTGGACGCCGTGGTGAGCACACGGCACGAGATGTTACCCGAGTTCTACCGCACGGTTTCACCAGCGCTCATCGCCCGATTTAAAGAACGGGAAGAGAATGTAAAAGCAGATGTATTCCATGCCTACTTGTCACTTCTCAAGCAGACGCGCCCGGCCCAGAGCTGGCTCTGTGACCCAGATGCCATGGAACAGGGAGAAACTCCTCTCACAATGCTGCAAAGCCAGGTAGAGAAAGATACCCTTTTTTATTGGGGACAGTTAGTTTACACACATCTCAGAAATGGGTTAAGGTGTTGATTATGTCCATAAGCCATTTGGAAACAGTTCAAAAGAATAAAAGAATACTGGTTCCTCCAAACTCTTGGGCTTCCTAATTATTGAAATTTATTTAAAGGGATTTGTGAGGACAATATATAATTTGTGGCTTTGCAGGTGTCCATGATAGTGAAAGCATTGCACAAACAGATGAAGGAGAAAAGTGTTAAGACCAGGCAGTGCTGCTTTAACATGCTGACAGAACTTGTGAATGTGCTGCCAGGGGCCCTGACACAGCATATTCCAGTTCTCATCCCAGGTATGGGCCACAGGCAAGCTGCTACATGTTAAAACTAGTACAGTCATTTCTGCGGTCATTATATGCTTAATTCTTGACAAGTGTGATCAGCATTACATCTGTGACATTTATAAAATTGCCAAGAGGTAAATCTTGAAATGTTAGCTCCCTTTGAGTTGAAAATCATATGTAGTCATTAAGTCTCTCCCCATATTCTATTCTTTTTTTTTTTTTTTTTCAGGGTGTAGTGACATTTGTGAATTTATTTTTTTCTATCTAGGAATAATATTTTCTCTCAATGATAAGTCAAGCTCCTCTAACCTGAAGATAGATGCCCTCTCCTGCTTGTATGTGGTCCTGTGCAATCATCAGCCCCAAGTCTTCCATCCCCATGTTCAGGCCATAGTGCCTCCTGTAGTTGCTTGTGTGGGTGATCCCTTTTACAAGATCACCTCTGAAGCCCTACTGGTCACCCAGCAGGTGGTCAAAGTCATCAGGCCCCTGGATCAACCAGATGCTTTTGATGCTTCACCCTACATCTCTGACCTCTTTGCGTGCACCATCAAAAGGCTAAAGGCAGCAGATATTGACCAAGAAGTTAAGGAGCGAGCTATTTCCTGTATGGGGCAGATTATTTGCAATCTTGGTGATAGCCTTGGAGCAGACCTACCAGGTACTCTCAACATCTTCCTGGAGCGTTTAAAGAATGAGATAACAAGGTTGACCACTGTCAAAGCTTTGACGCTTATTGCAGGGTCACCTCTGAAGATCAACCTTAGGCCCATCTTGGGTGAAGCTGTTCCCATTCTGGCCTCCTTTCTGCGTAAGAACCAACGAGCATTGAAGCTTAGCACGCTTGCTGCCCTGGATATTCTGGTCAAGAACTACAGCGATAGTGTAACACCGGCCATGATTGATGCCGTGCTGGCTGAGCTGCCACCTCTTATCAACGAAAGTGACATGCATGTCTCCCAGATGGCTATCAGCTTCTTAACAACACTTGCAAGAGTCCACCCAGACTCACTGTCCAAGATCAGTGGCTCCATTCTGGCTGAACTCATCGCTCTTGTCCGTTCGCCATTACTACAAGGTGGTGCCCTTAGCGCCATGCTGGAATTCTTCCAAGCTCTTGTAGCCACGGGAACTGCCAGCTTGGGCTACATGGACTTGCTACGTATGCTAACAGGTCCTGTGTATGCCCAGAGTGCAACTCTAACCCATAAGCAGTCCTACTACTCCATCGCAAAGTGCGTGGCCGCTCTGACGCGCGCCTGCCCTAAAGAAGGCCCTGCAGTGGTGGGGCAGTTCATACAAGATGTGAAGAACTCGCGCTCCACTGACTCCATCCGATTGCTGGCTCTGCTTTCCCTGGGAGAGGTTGGACATCACGTTGATTTGAGTGGCCAGCCAGAGCTGAAGACTGTCATCCTGGATGCATTCTCTTCAGCCAGCGAAGAGGTAAAATCGGCAGCCTCATACGCATTGGGCAGCATCAGTGTGGGAAACCTCCCGGAGTACCTGCCCTTTGTCCTGCAAGAGATCTCTGGCCAGCCCAAGCGGCAGTACCTGCTGTTGCACTCTCTCAAGGAAATCATTAGTTCTGCCTCTGTGGCAGGTCTCAAACCGTATGTGGAAAGCGTGTGGGCATTGCTGCTCAAACACTGTGAGTGTACAGAAGAAGGCACAAGGAATGTTGTAGCGGAATGTCTGGGCAAATTAACGCTCATTGACCCAGAGACTCTTCTGCCCAGACTAAAGAGCTATCTGTTATCAGGTGATTGCCAAACTCAGTCTGCTGAATCTTTATCAAAACACTTTATTTATGATCAGTTTATTTCAAGTTTAAAACTAGTACGTGGAGGTTTTAATTTAATAACTGTCTTATCAAGTTTCTCTTTTCTTTTCAGGATCATCTTACGCCAGAAGCTCTGTAGTTACAGCAGTTAAATTCACGATTTCTGATCACCCACAGACAATTGACCCCCTTCTTAAAAACTGCATAGGCAAGTACTTTTTATTCAGGAAATACCAACTCAGTGGGTTTTCTACACAGACATATCCCTGTTCTCCCTTCCTCATCAAGTTATTCTTAAAGAGTGCAGTCTTATGAACGCGCACATAAGAGCAACTGTCGGTCAACATTTTCACTAAATAATACATTAGATTTTGGTTTGTTTCTCACCAAACCTTATTATATGCTTTCTGAAAAATTATGAGTCACCGGAATAATTTGTTAGACTTCTGAATTATACTTTTGTGTCATTTTGAAGCTTGAAGATGTGGTCACCATAAACTGCCATTGAATGACATCACTGAGCACAAAAACATTTCACAGTTTTTCCCTTTGTGTTAAGAAAAAGAAACAACCCCATATGGGGTTATGACAACACAGGGATGAGTAAACAATGTCTGAATTTTCATTTCTGGGAGAAGTATCTCTTTAAAAGAATACTTTTACATTTTAAATGTCAACAAAGAGTTCAGAGTTGCACCTTTTCATCTTATAAGCATTTCTGCTTATAGCTGTTGATCCAAATGGTGTAGAACCAAAATTACTATTACATTTCCACCCATGCAAGTTAAGTGCACACTGTGGTTACAATTTCCACCTGACAAAATTTGTATTAATATTATTTTATTGCTTTGCCTACAATTTTAGGTGATTTCTTGAAAACATTGGAAGATCCAGACCTCAATGTACGAAGAGTTGCTTTAGTTACCTTCAACTCTGCAGCACATAACAAACCCTCCCTTATCCGAGACCTATTGGATACAGTTCTTCCTCATTTGTACAATGAGACCAAAGTTCGCAAGGAACTAATCAGAGAGGTAAACTGCACTTTCTCCAAATAATTTTTCTGTTCTGTCTCCGGCTTTAAAACCTCTTTGCTTTTAAAAAACCAAGAGCTCAATGAAAGTTGTCTCTAGGTTGAGATGGGTCCGTTCAAACATACAGTGGATGATGGGCTGGACATTCGGAAGGCTGCGTTTGAGTGCATGTACACTCTATTAGACAGCTGCCTTGATAGACTTGACATCTTTGAATTCTTAAACCATGTTGAAGATGGACTTAAAGACCATTACGATATCAAGGTAAGACATGAGACTCTATGCCATGAATCTTTTATGAGACACAGGCTTTTTGCCATGCAGATCATGCAGTGACCAGAGAAGATGAAAGAGTGAATTGATTAACAAATAATCAGTTTGTGGGCATATCAAAGACATAATGCATTATGCATTGACAAGAGATCAGGTGGTCAAACTTTATTTTAAATATACTAATTGCCAGGTGTTTTCTTATGGTAATGAATCTGGAGCATTAACTACCATTTTAATACAATTATATACAGTACAGTCTACTGGAGAAAATGCAGTATTTTTTTGTTATGTTAGACGACTTCTGTATTATATAGTTACTATGGACTTGATAGTCTGTCATTTTTCTCCATTAATATCTTTTGTAGATGCTGACGTTTCTCATGCTGGCCAGATTGTCTTCTCTGTGTCCCAGTGCAGTGCTACAGAGGTTGGACAGACTTGTAGAGCCACTCAGGGCTACATGCACCACAAAGGTAAAAACAGCGTACATAAACGCAGAACAGTCTCTGTTTGCGCTGACAATAGTAGAAGTCAAAGCTATAGCATAGCTTTTAGCTCATATAGTCTGACATATTGCAGGGTTCCCACGCATCCTGGAAATCCTGGAAAATCTGGAATTTTGCAAGGCATTTTTCCAGAAAATGAGAAAAATACCTAAATGGAAAATAATTATTTATCCTGGAAAATATTTTAGTTTGATCTTGTAGCTGACAAGGTTTTTGTTACATGTACAAGTATTAATATAGTGCACATTTTTTTGTTCCATTACTGCTGTAATTTTAATTACGAAAACATTTGAGTTGTTAACTTTAGACAACGACGATGGTTGGACTGCAGATTTAAAAAAAAAAAAAAAAAAATTTCATTCACACTCCAAGGTGGTAGTGTGGTGATGATGTGGTGATGATGTGGCCTTTACACCTTGTTATGTAAATTAATTAGGGCCCTATGATTTTTGTATAAAAGCACTTCATTTGATAAAAATAATGCAATGTTATGTTGAAAAATGTTATTAATTTAATAATATTTTCGTTTGATTTAAAGTTTTAACAAATTAATTTACAGAATTTAAAACAAAATACCTTCCAATAACCACAATTTTAATGACAACTGTGTGGTACATAAAATGTCCTGGATATGCCCTGGAAAATTATGCCTTGAAAAGAGTAGGAATCCTGATATTGAGTCGTGCTGCTCATATCGGCTGAGCTGTATTTACCCCCTTCTCCCTATCTTTTCCTTTCCTCTTTCCACCATCCTCCTCAATACAAGTGTCAAAATGGTCAACTAGTCAAAGATGTGGCCTAGCAGTTAGTGTTCTAACACAATGAGCCAGGATGCTCAAGTGGGTGACATGGGATTGAGTTTGCTACTGATCAAGTTCCCCTCTCTTCTCTCCATTTCCTGTCCCGCTAAAATAAAAAAGACTATTGCAAAACTAAATCATTAAACACCTTACCAGGTTTGCTCTTATAATTAATAGTGCTCATAATCAACTCTCTGATTATGGAATCGGCTCAAAATACACCTGTTCTTTTCTAGGTAAAGGCCAACTCTGTAAAACAGGAGTTTGAAAAGCAAGATGAGCTCAAACGATCAGCCATGCGAGCAGTGGTGGCCCTACTAACCATCCCAGAGGCAGAGAAAAGCCCCCTAATGAGTGAATTTCAGTCTCAGATCAGCTCCAACCCTGAGCTGGCCGCCATCTTCGACAGCATCCAGAGGGACTCCTCCAGCGCCAACATGGAATCCATGGACACTAGTTAAATGATGACTCCAACGAAAGCGCGCCCGTCACTGTCGCTCCCAAGAAAATACAGAGAGATTACCAACCCTGGGGGACCCTTATATTGTTCCATGCATTGCACTGAATCCAAAATAGGAGGAAAACAAAAATCTAAAATCAAAAAAAGAAGAAAAAAAACTAATGAAAAGACAGACATTCATTCTCTTAAGCTTTAAAGCTTATTACCACATTCTTTGTTTTTCTTTACACGACAAGAAATCGTTTCAGTTGATCTCTTTTCTCCATTCCTCCCTCACCAAACTGACAGCGTAGAAATGGACCACAGTATTTGAGTTACCATGGGAGATTTATTCTTTACATTCTAGGCTGCAGACAACTGAAATCGGGATCACAGGGGTAGCACTCAATGAGTTTTAATCGTTCAGGACCATTTTTTTTTTCTTATCAGACAAGTTTTATTAGGTTTTTGTATGATTCTAATGTCATCTCTCTCTCCTCTTGTTACTGTTGATGTCTCGAGTACAGAGCAAGATCTTAGAAATATTATCCTGATGAGGTGTGGCATAGTTAGAGTATTACATTGAATGAATGACCAATGTTTTTTCATCATTGCATTTCATTACATTCCCACTGTCCGAAAAAGTCAGTTGTCTGCATGTGTCATGCATCCATAGAAATGAGAATTCAACTGCCCACAATTTGCATACTATTTTTCTTTTTCTACTTAATGACAGTTTTGTTTGGCTCGGTCATATAGGGATGAAATATGACATCAAACATTGTTATGAGGAAATATTTGCCCTGTATCGAACGCACATATGTGAATAAAACGAGTGGAGAATCTTCTCTCTTCAGGTACTGTATTCTGAAACCATAAGGGTGTTGCTCAGACTACTTAGATCTGATGGGTTGGTATAAGATGCTACCCTGTTTGTACCAACTTGTTTGAGTAGCTTACCTGTAAAATTGGTTGGGAAAATTATCATAGTGCTAGTTTTATTTATTGCAATGCTTTCAGTACAATGTTTAGTGTACAATTCTCTCTTTAAGAATGTCTGAAAGTTGATGAATCAAAGAGCACCATACATCTGACCATACAACAGAGCCACAGGTGAAAAGAGTTTGAATTCAATGCTCTGGAAAACAGTGTGTCGAATACACAGTCTAGGTTTATTTAGTCATTTACACTGCATTCTACTTCCATTAAAGTGTGACAGTATGGCAACATTGTTTGGTAAGAAATCAATAAAATGGTCCATTGCTGCCTGCATCCAAAATGTCATTTTATGGTCTTTCCAGTGCAGTTTGTACCATCACTGTCATAGCAAGCACTCTTCAAACAGGCAGAAAAAAAATCTAATATTTGGTTGTAATCTGAGCTGAAGAAAAATGCAAGAATGCTGACACTCAAGTCATTACTGTGACAACTGATGTGGATATTTTGGATATTGACTACACTGTCCAAACTAAAAGATTTGATGTCATCACTTGCTAAATGTGTCCAGTCAGTCCTACCAATCAGATTTTACATGTAAATCAGATTTGGTTGCATTGTGAACAAAGCTGTAGTAGAATATTTTACTTTAAAGTTTATTAGTTTTGTTCAACTATACGTAACAAATAGCAGACAAATGTCACTTTTTTTTCCAAAAGCTGATGTGAATTATAACTAAGTTCTAATTAATTAAAACTGCAACATGGGGGATTTAACTTTTTTAGTGAAATTATTTTATGATTAACAATGAGATGAACTGGTCAGATCTGATGTTTAGCCCTCTGACAGCCTGTGTTAATAATTAGAAAAACAAAGCCACACTGCAAAGGTCATTGATTCCATTCATGCATGGAGAACAACCCCTAGCGATTCATTTTTATAAGCTTGCGAAGACTTTAAAATATCACTGTGTCAACATGCCACACAGGACAAACACATCCTAATCTGAGGGCAGAAGAGTCTTTCTAAACAGACCTTTGATCAGCTTCAAGACTGCCTGAAGCATGAAAGTACATTAGCTATGTTTGTCGTAGCTTAAATGAACCCACTCCCAATTTGCATGCTAATGAGTCATACAAATGTTATTAAAGCCCAATTTTTAGCAACATGATTCGTATCAGAGGTGCGAGGACTAATGCACAGGCATGATGGTTTGCTCATCAGGACACGTGGGCCGTCATATTGACCTCACAAAGTGTTCTGTTAATAATTTTAGAGATGTAACTGCTGTCAATACAGGCTTCAGCATGGCTATGTGTACATCTTTTAATGATCATCTCTAACCCGTTCAACTATGTCTTATACATTTGCCTTAAATAATAAACTTGGCCTTAAACAAGAAGAGAATTCTAGTTCCACACACTTATAAAGTTGAAGCGTGTAACTTTTTTAGTGTTAAAATGCTTTCTCCTGTCCCAGCTTAATATGCAGAGACAACTATAAGCCATTTGAAGGTTAATTTTCAGAAAAACAGTAAACACTGTCTCTGAAATTGCTCTGTTTGGTTTAAGCAGCCTATCCAGCCAGACGCAACAACATTGGCTCAGCCGATGGTGTGAGTTGTGGGCGGCACTAAAAGGGGTGTATTCGAAAAGCTGTTTGAAAACCATGTTTTTATTTTTGCAATTCCGTTCTGTGGCACTAGTGGCTCATAAACTTCCGCTTTAAAAAGCTGGGTTTGTTGTATTTCCATGCTTGCCACCTTTTTAATTTTTACTCAAAATTCTGATGCTAGTTATAAGCACAACAAAATTGCTAGATTGTTAGATTATCTGAAGAAAATGTGAGTGGAGCTTGTTCGAACAAAATGCGGTAATGGTTATGCAGCTGCTTCAAAGTTGGTTTTCACCTGTTTTAAATCCAATCATTTTTACAAGTAATAGTACACATCTCTTCAAAAAGCCATAATGTTTGGTTGAAGATTAATTCACTACATAGTTATGAAAAAGTTTAAATTCTTTTTTGGCATTCAACATTTCAACCAATAAAAATCTGAATATCAAAAGGATTCATGGAAACTTTTGCTGCACAGACTTCCAAAAAGTGTGTGTATTTGTGATCATATCATTGTGAGCAAGCAAAAAACTTATGATTGTAATAGATGGAATGTGTTTTATGATGATGACAGAGTGTTTGGCTATGGTACCCTATGGAAGAACACAGCAGGAGGTCGTGAAAAGGCTCAGCAGTGTTTGCACATTGCAGATTAATGCCTCCCTACCGCTGTCAGACCCGTCCACGGCCCACTGAGCAGTCGCTTGTAGCAGCTTTAAAAGCCTGAAGCTTAATGTTTCACCTCTAAGCCGGATTCAAACAATGCATAGAGACCTCACCCCCTGATGGGGCATATAACTAATATCATCTCACTAATGATGCTTACACTAGCTATGTGCCAGAGTTAAGTCTATGCACTGACAAATGTCTGTGTGTTGAGGCAGTTTCCAGAACTGGAATGTGAATTTGGACTAGTTGATTTACAGAAGCTAAAATGCTTTTAAGGGTTGGAATGAGCTTATTTTTTTGGCAGGAAACCAACTGAAAGTGAGTGTTATTTTTCTTATTTATAAAAAGTAGCAGGCTTTTTTAGTATATTATGCAGACAGCATCAAGTTATGGTGATCTGTATTACTGTTACTCATAGTTCTTTGTTTACTTATTTTATGATATTAATGACCCATTACAAATTATTGCACAGGAAATGTGGTTTTCAGTTCGGTGTGGGGTTCTAGGACACAACCCACCAATCAGCAGTGGAGAACTTTGTTGTCTTTGATTTTGACTGGTCTGTTAGTGTGGTCATGGTAATGTACTGTGGATTGTTCTCAGTATGTGGACGTGGTCAGCACTTCCTCCGAGCAGTCCTGTTGAAATTTGGCATGCCCATGGTAAGCTTGAAAGGATTTTTTTTTTATGCAGTTTTATTAAACTCTTCATTTAGATACCAAAAACAGTAAATTTGACTCATTCTTTTTTGACACAGGTAACAATTTTGTTATGCTTCAAGGATTAGAATTTTGTTCCATAAAACGTCTTTAGCATAACTAATAAAAGCATATGGGCTATATTAAACAATGTGCAATTTATATCCTTATTGGTTTATTTTTTAATATGCTGTTGGCTGAAATGCACAAATACACTCATTTCTTCTCCATGCTTTCATTTAAAGCTGCATTAATCTGGCACTGACAGATTTTAGATGGAGAAAAAGAAGGAAATATGTGGTTTATGTTGGTGAAATGGGGAAGGCAACAGGAGCAATGTATTTCATGGCGGATTGAGTGCTTGATTAATATCTGAAAGCATGAGATTGCTTTAAAACAATCCTGCTGCATCAGTAAAAAGACAAATTATCTCCACTGTGGCACTGAATTAATGCAATGAAACTCCTATTTATATGTTAATGAACTGCAACACTAAAAGCATTTTGGAAATCACAGTGCTAAAGATAAGAACTGAATTATTGCTCAAGAAAATCTCTAATTATATAAATATTTTTAGGATAGAGTGGTTTGGAAATATTAATCAAGGTTTATTTGGTCATTATAAATATCCCAGTAAGCACCAGTTCTAATGATTTGTTCTCTTTAAGGGTAAATAAGAGTCAGGGTGGGCTTTTCTGGCAAAGGTCTTGCCATGGATGGGATTGGAGACTGGTAATGTTTTCCTCATTGTTAATGTGCAACAATAATGCAAATATTTATAAATGCAACTTTTGTAAGACAGCATTTTTAAGGTATTTGTCTGTAGAAACAACTGTTATGACATTGACAAGATCATTTAGAGAAGTAACAGTCATCATGCGTAATAAATGTTAATAAATCAACAAAAGTAACTTGCAATGTAAATATATCTATCTTTTTTATTTATTTGAAATTTTGCCAAAGCAGCTAAATGTGTGTTTTAAATAAAATCACTTGCCCCTTCAACAGGCCCTCCAACAAAATCAGAAAACGAAGAAACCAGTCTCCCTTTCGTGATGTTTCACCTGTACCTTCACATTTCTCAGAACCGGTCTCATTCTTACAACACCGGGTAACACTGCAAAATCATCCAACTCTTTATTATAGAGTCTTACAGTACATAGGTGTACATGCAAGCTTCTATACACAAATGTAAAACAAGATTCTAAAGCAGGAAACTATAGTTAAAATATAAATACTGTAGGTATTCACCTACTGTGCATTTTGAATTTTGAAACAAAAATAATAGATGTGTTAATAAGTAAGGTAAGTCTGCACTTATGTGGCTTTGTACACTTGTATTGTATAGGATGTAATTGCTAGCCTTCCTCGCCTCCCTGGTGTAAAGGGGGCACTAAGGGATGAAGATGATGATGACACTCGGAGTCACAAGAGCCTGCCAGTGGTGATGACTGCATTAACCCTCCAACCTAGACACAACAGGTCACACAGAGTTTCTGAGAATCAAGTCATTTCCAGACTCCCTCCTCTTATAAGCTCCAGGTACTGAATACGGACCATTCCAGGTGGTCATATGCAATATAATGGTTCTGCTATGAGCAAAATATTTTAATACAGACTTCATGCATCCCTCCAAACAGGGATTTCAGCTACCCTAATGGATTATTAATGCTCATTTTCAATTGCATACCACAATAAGATAATTCAATTCTGGTAAACATGATTCCCAGGTGCAGTTTGATTGTGAAAGGCACTGGGTGCAAAACTGACTTCAAACTCCCACCGATCACCAAATTCAGGAATACTTGGAATGAAATGGAACCCCTGAGACCACCTTGTAGGGCTGGATACAGGTATTAGCTCCTTTTTGTCTTACCAGCCATTCTACTTTGTGCCCCAGTGAACTTACAATGGTCAGGCCATTTAAAAGACCAAATGAAAGGTATACAAATCTGCTATTAAAAAAATCCAAATTGATCGACTACTATTCTGAACATTTGGGGGATGGGAGGGATTGGGGGACATACCCCCCTCAGTGTCTGTGGTGCTAACTGGCCTGGGCCATAGATCAAATCAGTTCTCTATCAGCTAGAAACCCCAGACAAAGAAAACAGGACTTATCAGCAGAATTCAATAGCCTTACTCTCTTTGGGCCGGAGGAAGGTACATTTTTTTCCATACTTGTCGCTGTGTAGGCAGGAGACACATTTTTTTTTGCAAGTCTCGACTTCTTTCTGCATTCATTCAGTTCACAGAGCAAAAATGAAAAGGCACAGTCAATACCACGCCCGGCAGATATAGTATGTGCAAAGTCATTTTCTGCTTATTAATTATTTGAAGCCTGGTTAGTCTCGGCATCACGTGGACAAGTATTTTTCCGCTTCCCTCATTTATTTGATACTGTTAGGTGCATGATGGAGGGTGTAGAGTGCTGAGAACTGAGAGGCAGATAGAGAAACCTTGCAGGATTTCTATTCAGTTACTCTAAGCTCCCACAGCTGAGCCAATAAAATGAAATGAAATTGTCCCAGTAAAGTGGAATTAAACAGCGCAACAAGAGAACAGTCAGGACTGTGAGCTTGTAAAGTGAGCAAGTTTAAATGGCTCCTCTCTTGTCTCACTGGTAAACACATCACTTGCTATTTGATTTAAGAGCAATTAGTTGGAGTATGTCTGCGCTTACCAAATGTCAGGGATATCACTGATAAATCTGAGCGAGTAACCGAAATGGTAATTGGATCTTAATGTGATTGAAAACCTGATAACCTTTCTCTGTTTAACTGTTGCAAAGTCAACAGTAGAAAGGGTAAATTGATCAGTCTGGCATCTAGTGATGGTATATTTTTATGTTCATTTGCTAATGTTCTACAAGCCAATATGGCACTGGCAATAAATGTCATGAAAAAGCCAATGAGAAATACTATATAACTATATAATCTATGTGTATCACATGTATGTGTTTTGTTCTTGTTTTCATGTCTTTTAGTTTTAAGTTTAGTTCCTGATCCTGTTCAGGTCATGTGGTTTCATGTCATGTGATTTCCTGTTTCCTCATGTGTTCCTGGTCATGTGATATCCTGTTCCCCTCCATGTTCATGTGTCTTGTTTTCATTGGTATCTCATTATCAGTCTTATGTCATTGGTTCATGGTTCAGTGTCTTATTATTAGTTCAGTCTTGTGATTGGTTGTCTTGTTTACTTGTTACCCATGTCTGTGTATTTAAGCCCTCATGTTTGCCATTGCCTCTGGTCAGGTATTGTTTATGTAACGTTGTTTGGCAGTCATGTCAAGTCATGTCAAGTCTAGTTTAGTTCATGTTTATGTTTTCTGTTCATGGTTTCTGGATTTCACATTGATGTACATAAACACTGCACTTGGGTTCTTCACATCATCATTATCTGCCTGTCATTGCCAGCATCGTTACAGAATACCTGACCCTAAAATGAACCCAGCAGTTTGGCTTCTTCGTTTACGTCAAGGGAATCGTCCCCTGGAGGAATATATAGAGCACTTCTGCACTCTGGCCTGCAGAGTCGACTTTAATGAGGTGGCCCTCAAAGACTTTTTCAGTTTTGGGCTAAATGAGCCGGTCAGCTCCATGATGCCTGGAGGCAAAATCCAATGGACTCTGGCTCAGTTCATGGACTATGCCCTGTTGTTGAACGGTTCACCTTTCACTGTGAGAGTGGCTGATGAGGGACTCAGCACTCCCACAAAGCCTGCCATGTTCCATGAGCCAGAGTCCCACGTCACGGCCGCCGAGCCAGCGTCCCACGTCACGGCCGCCGAGCCAGCGTCCCACGTCACGGCCGCCGAGCCAGCGTCCCACATCACGGCCGCCCGAGCCAGCGTCCCACGTCACGGTCACCGAGCCAGGGTCCCACGTCATGGTCGCTGAGCCAGCACCACCTTCTGCCCCGGATCCTGAGTCGACTCCATGCCATGTCACGCCTCAGCCTGCTCCATGCCATGTCACAGCCACGCCTGAGTCTGCTCCATGCCATGTCACAGCCACGCCTCAACCTGCTCCATGCCATGTCACAGCCACGCCTCAACCTGCTCCGTGCCATGTCACAGCTATGCCTCAACCTGCTCCATGCCATGTCACAGCTACGCCTCAACCTGCTCCATGCCATGTCACAGCCATGCCTGAGTCTGCTCCATGCCAAGTCACAGCCATGCCTGAGTCTGCTCCATGCCATGTCACAGCAACACCTCAGCCTGCTCCATGCCATGTCACAGCCACGCCTCAGCCTGCTCCATGCCATGTCACAGCCACGCCTGAGTCTGCTCCATGCCATGTCACAGCCACGCCTGAGTCTGCTCCATGCCATGTCACAGCAACACCTCAGCCTGCTCCATGCCATGTCACAGCCACGCCTGAGTCTGCTCCATGCCATGTCACAGCCACGCCTGAGTCTACTCCATGCCATGTCACATCAACGCCTCAGCCTGCTCCATGCCATGTCACAGCAATGCCTCAGCCTGCTTTATGTCATGTCACAGCAACACCACAGCCAGCTCCATGCCATGTCACAGCAACACCTCAGCCAGCTCCATGCCATGTCACAGCAACGCCTCAGCCTGCTCCATGCCATGTCTCAGCCAGACTGCTCCACGGTCCAGGCCCGCCTCCGCTCTACGAGACAGCGCTCATGCCTGCCACGGCCAACAATTCAGCATCCACGACTACCATGGCCAAGTCACGATCCTGCCGTACCATGTTACCACGTCATGCCATTTAGCCACATCACATCACCACGGCCACCCCCAAGGTCTTTCACAGTGAACTTTGTGTTTATGTTTTGGGGTGTCGGGAGCCGCCTCTAGTGGGGGGGATATGTCATGTTTATGTGTTTTGTTCTTGTTTTCATGTCTTTTATTTTTAAATTTAGTTCCTGTTCCTGTTCAGGTCATGTGGTTTCATGTCATGTGATTTCCTGTTTCCCTCCATGTTCATGTGTCTTGTTTTCATTGGTTCATTGTCTTGTTATCTCATTATCAGTCTTATGTCATTGGTTCATGATTCACTGTCTCATTATTAGTTCAGTCTTGTGATTGGTTGTCTTGTTTACTTGTTACCCATGTCTGTGTATTTAAGCCCTCATGTTTGCCATTGTCTCTTGTCAGGTATTGTTTATGTAAAGTTGTTTGGTAGTCAAGTCAAGTTATATTATGTGAAGTCAAGACAAGTTATGTCAAATTATGTTATGTAAAGTCAAGTCAAGTTTTGTCAAGTTATGTTATGTCAAGTCAAGTTATGTCAAGTCTAGTTTAGTTCATGTTTATGTTTTCTGTTCACGGTTTCTGGATTTCACGTTACTTGGGTTCTTCAGATCATCATCGTCTGCCTGTCATTGCCAGCATCGTTATAATGTGATTGGTGATTGCCCATGCAAAGCTCTTGCCATGATGCTGGGGTTTTATGGGTGGTTTCCAGGGCGTTGCAATATGGTTGCTAATGTGTTTTGAGTAGTTTTTAGTGTTGCCATGAGGATTCTAGGTGGTTGCTAGGTGCACAATTTGAGATATCGTTCATGTCTATAGCACAAAAAGAAAATATGTGGCCTATTTTTTTAAGTTTCACACCAAATTTTCAAAATTTTTCAAATCCCTATCCCTAAAGGCTGGAAAATACTCTAAGCAGTGGCATAGCCAAGGGTGGGCCGGGCCCACCTAAATTAGACCCAGGCCCACCCAGAATATTAGAGATTATTTTTTTACTTAAAATATATATTTATAAAATAGAAAAAAAAAAATAATAATAATTCTGCTTTCTGAACATGTAAAAGAACTGATTGAATGCGCTGCCTTTCAACCTTTCTGGAAAAGTAGGAAAAATTTGTCCCATCCATTTTTATTGAGGCCCACCCAAAAGTAATTTCCTGGCTACACCCTTGTATGCAAGTATGTAATTGCAGACATTTCTAGCTGCGCAAGCTCAATGTCGTGCGTTGTTGCATTCCAGAATGTGTCAGACCGCAATTCATAACACTATGTAAGTATGCACTGCATTCTCAATGTTGCCACCAGGGGTGCTATAGCGAGATTAGTGTGAACTGTCCACTTCTGCTGTGCATTTTCTCTTTCAAGCCAACTACTGTCATGGTAGAGCAACAGTTTAAAGAGAATATTGCTGAGCAAGTAAGTTAAAGTCAATATATTTATAACTTACCAGAATAATTACACATCCAGTTTAATGTTACAGAAGTTTGAAGGTAACTCTATCGCCACCTTGAGTACTGTGGATTGTTCCCCCCACAATAACACATGCACGTTAAGCATGTTCAACCGGACCACGTATTGGCAATGTGTTGGCCAAGCGCTCGCATCTGTGTTCACATACTTATGTAGGGTGTTTCAGACTTGAGAATGAGCTAGCGCCAATAATGTTTACACATCTGATTTAGATATGTCAATGGCAGATTCTTATAACATTCGATTGGTCACCTCATGCACAAAGAATGCAAGTGTGCCTGTATGTTGTAATTTGTTAGTCCTATATATTAACACTATAGTTCTATACAGTTGTGCTCAAAAGTTTGCATACCCTGGCAGAAATTGTGAAATTTTGGCATTGATTTTGAAAATATGACTGATCATGTGATCATCTTTTATTTAAGGATAGTGATCATATGAAGCCATTTATTATCACATAGTTCTCATAATGATAACAGAAATCACCCAAATGGCCCTGATCAAAAGTTTACATACCCTTGAATGTTTGGCCTTGTTACAGACACACAAGGTGACACACACAGGTTTAAATGGCAATTAAAGGTTAATTTCCCACACCTGTGGTTTTTAAATTGCAATTAGTGTCTGTGCATAAATAGTCAATGAGTTTGTTAGCTCTCACGTGGATGCACTGAGCAGGCTAGATACTGAGCCATGGAGAGCAGAAAAGAACTGACAAAAGGCCTGCATAACAAGGTAATGGAACTTTATAAAGATGGAAAAGGATATAAAAAGATATGCAAAGCCTTGAAAATGCCAGTCAGTACTGTTCAATCACTTATTAAGAAGTGAAAAATTCAGGGATCTCTTGATACCAAGCCAAGGTCAGGTAGACCAAGAAAGATTTCAGCCACAACTGCCGAAGAATTGTTCGGGATACAAAGAAAAACCCACAGGTAACCTCAGGAGAAATACAGGCTGCTCTGGAAAAAGACGGTGTGGTTGTTTCAAGGAGCACAATATGACGATACTTGAGCAAAAAATGAGCTGCATGGTCGAGTTGCCAGAAAGAAGCCTTTACTGCACCAATGCCACAAAAAAGCCCAGTTACAATATGCCCGACAACACCTTGACACGCCTCACAGCTTCTGGCACACTGTAATTTGGAGTGACGAGACCAAAATAGAGCTTTATGGTCACAGCCATAAACGCTATGTTTGGAGAGGGGTCAACAAGGCCTATAGTGAAAAGAATACCATCCCCACTGTGAAGCATGGTGGTGGCTCACTGATGTTTTGGTGGTGTGTGAGCTCTAAAGGCACGGGGAATCTTGTGAAAATTGATGGCAAGATGAATGCAGCATGTTATCAGAAAATACTGGCAGACAATTTGCATTCTTCTGCACGAAAGCTGCGTATGGGACACTCTTGGACATTCCAGCACAACAATGACCCTAAGCACAAGGCCAAGTTGACCCTCCAGTGGTTACAGCAGAAAAAGTTGAAGGTTCTGGAGTGGCCATCACAGTCTCCTGACCTTAATATCATCGAGGCACTCTGGGGAGATCTCAAACGTGTGGTTCATGCAAGATGACCAAAGACTTTGCATGACCTGGAGGCATTTTGCCAAGATGAATGGGCAGCTATACCACCTGCAAGAATTTGGGGCCTCATAGACAACTATTACAAAAGACTGCACGCTGTCATTGATGCTAAAGGGGGCAATACACAGTATTAAGAACTAAGGGTATGCAGACTTTTGAACAGGGGTCATTTTCATTGTTGCCATGTTTTTTTTTATGATTGTGTCATTCTGTTATAACCTACAGTTGAATGTGAATCCCATAAGAAATAAAAGAAATGTGTTTTGCCTGCTCACTCGTGTTTTCTTTAAAAATGGTACATATATTACCAATTCTCCAAGGGTATGCAAACTTTTGAGCACAACTGTATATTCATGTAAACTCCTGCTTTTAAAAGATCATAGTATTTCAAAATCTTTTATTTTTATTTTTATGTTTTTATGAAAAGGCCGGATAAAATGGAAACCGATTCAGCTAAACCTGTTCATGCATTCATCCATCCGAAAATTGTACCTGTCGGCCAGACGGCTCTGTCTGTCAAGGTGCACAGTGTACAAGGAAACGGGCCCTACTTGTCCCCTTCCAAAGACTCTGGAGTGTCCAGGGGATCTCGCATCACTTTCCAGAGTCCTGTAGTGCAGGCAGTGTACCCCATCAGTCCTGACACTGTGCAACAGATGAGGCAGACTGACATAGCATGCCAGTCCCTGAGGTCTGTACTGAAAAAAGCACAGGCACCATATGGAGGAGTATTTAACTGCACACTGGTGCCCCACTTGCTAGAGCCATTTTCTGGTTTCCAGGAGCATCTGTGCCGCCAGATCCTTCACTCTCCCCTACCTTATTGCGCAGCTCTGCCGCAGGTCCATATACCTTGCCAACAGGACCAGGTGGATTTGGTGCCTGCCCGCAGGGGCCCATATGGCTCCCTGATGGAACGCACTGTGGAGCTCTGTAACTCCCAAGGAAAGAAGCTTCCCAGGATCACCATGACCCGCCCAACACCTTCTCCAAAATACCTCTGTCGCACTGAGACAAGGCATGCAGCTTGACAGACAAAACAAGCATTGCAGCATTACTGAGTACTGCCTATTTAAAGGGATAGTATACATGAAAGTTCTGTCATTCTTTACTCACCCTCATGTCATTCCAAACCTGTACAATTGTCTTTCTTAAGTAGAATACAAAAGATGTTTAGCAGAATGTTGCCGCTGCTCTTTTCCATTCTTTGAAAGTGAATGATGATCAGGGCCTCTCAAAGCTCCAAAAATGAAAAAAAAAAAAAAAAAAAAAAAACACCATTAAAGTGGTACATGCGAGTCTTCTGAAGCCATATGACAGCTTTGTGTGTGAGTAGGACTTCATAAAGATTGTTAGAAAATTGTTATTCATGTTATTAAATTTCAGCAAGTAATTCACTGATATTCTTTTTCCACCACTGCAGCTATTAAATCTCATCAATGCGAAGCAACATTGGTTCTCATGTACATATTCCAATATAAGCATATTCAAATTGCACAAATGAGAATTGACAACTACCGTAGATTGGAAGATTTTAAGTGAATTACTTAAATGTCGGTATGTTCCTCACACAAAGCTATCATGGCTTCAGAAGAATTGGAATGTAGTGCACAAGTCATGTCGACTATTGTTTTGGTACTTTTATTTTTTTTTAGCTTGATGGTCCAAAAGAGCTTGGAATAGGGCAGCATGGACATCCTGCCTAACATCTGATTTATGTTCCACAGAAGAAAGAAAATCTAAGGGTTTGGAACGATATGAGGTTAAGTAAACGATGACATAATTTTCATTGTTGGGTGAACTAGTGCCAGTGCAATTCAAAGTGAATATTGCAATGCATACAAATGAGTAAAGAGATAAGATCACCAAATTCAATTCATTTTTTTCATGTTAAGAGACTATATAGCCAAAACCGACACATATGTGAAGTCACTTGGCACTGTTCCTGATTACCCAGCAATTATTGAACAGGAGTAAATATCACTTCTGTGCAGTTCTCTGTTTAGTCAAATCATTGTTAAATCATGTGTCATCTTTCATCTGGTTGCCATGGAAAACTTAAGGATCATTAAGGCAAGCTATGTCAGAACTAGATCCGGGGGCTGCACTATTCCACAGGAACTAACTGAGAGGTACAGGAAGTGCCTAAGAGGAGCTTTATAAAGTCATGCTATATATTTTCTGGGATGTTAAGACCCTTGGGGTACAAATCCTTTTGTCTGTCTTACTAAAGAATGGAATAATTTTTCTTTGCCTCACTCTTCATGGCTTTCTTTTCTTTTTCTAAGTAAAATCAACACAATTTGCAGAGTACAGCATAATCTAAAAGTAATATACAGTATGTACTTTAATAATATGCATCAGAGCTATTGCTATTGACAATATACTGTTAAGCTGCCATGTGTCATTTAAGACAGTTCTTACCAGAACTACATAATTGTTTATTTCATGATGATTAAACAGAACGTGGGAACTTCATTTGTTCACATTAATGTTATTAATGAAACAATGGTCCAATGACCAGCTTCAGTTTTTGACTTTGCACTGTGTTATGCTGCAGAAATAAAATATATACTGTACTGGTCTGATTTTAATTGTGAGATTTAGTTGTTGTTGTCATTGTCCTTGTTGTTGCTGTTAATGATGATGATAATGTTATACTGTAAGGTTATAGAGTAGTTATAATTTAGACTTGAATCATAGCATCTAAATAATTTTGAAATGGTGCATTGTGAGATTTATACTAATAAATCTCTGCCAACTACACCAATCCAGTCAAATATTTTGAAGAGCTTTTAGGTTTCCAACAGTGCTGCAATATATTAGGCCATTTATTATAAGTAAATTCAATTAAAATTGCAGTTGCTGTATTTTAGCTGATACTCTGCCTCTTAGCTGTTGTCTCAGACTAGTGGTCAGCACAAGATCTGGCACAGCACAGCTCTTAGAGTGCTGTCAGTATGGCCTTCAATGCACAGACTGGAACGGTGAGGCAAAAATGTCACAACGGTGAATTGTAAAGCATGCTTGTGCACTCCATTGCTACTTCAGCTATGAGGTCAGAGCAGAATTCTCACATTCTTTACTCTGCTGTCAGAACACAAGAAATAAAAGAACAGCTCGGTGGTGTCACAGGGTGAGGAATGAGATTTTGATATTGGAGCTGATGGAATTAAATGTTTTTCAGATTTGCTTCACAGTGCTTAGGGCAGGGACATACCTAACAACCTTATAGAATGAACATCTCTTTCCACAGCGGTAAGCAAACATGTCACAACTGGGGTCTTCAGCAGCCCAGGCTTAGCTCCATTGCTGAACCAGTATGTGTGTATAGGAATATTCCAGGTTATTGGCCCAATTCACTTTCATTGTGAGTGCCTCACTGTCACCCAGATTATGTATTGTTTTAAAGAAAAGGAGGGAGAAGTTGAAATACATTTCTGTGGTAATCAGCGTTATTCCTTGAAATTAACTTGAAATTAAAAATAAAAAAAACGGAAAGGTTTTGTGAGAGTTATCTTAAAGGGTAAGGCCAGAGTTATGGAATATAAAATTTAACTAGCTTATTATTAAAAACAATACAAAACAAAAAGTCAGTGGAGAGTCCTCACCAAGAAAAAAAAAAAGTGTTTGTATGTGTACTGTTTGTATATGCTGAAGTTTGGGGACAAGTTTGTTCTTATAAGTTAGCTAAATCTGACAAAACCCAGGGGACTTTTTTTCCACATCTATTTTTGTCCTCATTTGGAAAAAACAATTCATTAAGAAATGAATGTTTATATTTATATATTATTTTAAAAATGCTTTCTTTTAGGGGTATGGGAAGGGTTAGGGTTTGGTTTAGGGTTGGTCTTTACAAAGCCACGTAAATGTGTGTGCGTGTGTGCGTGTGTGTGTGTGTGTGTGTGTGTGTGTGTGTGTGGACAGGTTTAAGTGGTTTACGAGGACATTTTTTTAAGGTTACAAACTGGTAATTACAAGGGTATTATGCTATAAATGTGGTTTATATGGACATTTCTAGTGTCTGTATAATTCAAATCGCTTAAAAAACATACTAAACGATGTTTTTTTGAAAATGTAAAAATGCAGAAAGTTTTTTGTGAGGGTTAGGTTTAGGGTTAGGGTTAGGGGATAGAATCTATAGTTCGTACAGTATAAAAATCATTATGTCTATGGAGAGTCCTCATAATGACAGCTGCACCAACGTGTGTGTGTGTGTGCGTGAGTGAGAGAGAGAGTGTGTGTGTGTACATGCTTATACTACATGGTGGAGACCAAATGTCCCCACAAGGATAGTAAAACCTGAGATCACCTACCTTGTGGGGCCCAGCCAGTGGTCCCCATGAGGAAAATGGCTTATTAAACATACTAAATGTTTTTTTATTTTTTTTTTTTATGTAAAATGCAAAAAGATTTCTGTGAGGGTTAGGTGTAGGGGTAGGGTTGGGGGATAAAAATTATCGTTAGATCTGTATAAAATCCAAAAAATGCACAATGATATAAAAACAAGTTTGTGTGTGTGTGTATGTGTGTGTGTGTGTGTGTGTGTGTGTGTGTGTGTGTGTGTGTGTGTGTGTGTGTGTGTGTGTGTGTGTGTGTGTAAACATGTGGTCTTGTTCCTCCGGTTGTGCTTGTGTATGGGTTTAATGGCTCCGTGGTTTCACGCTCTGATTATCTGGTCAGCTATTACCCATGGCAGCACCCACCCCCATACTGCCTCTGCCCCGTCCTGGTACCGCCTGACCCTTTTCTCTCCCACTGACAGGCATTCCTCTCATTCCTACAGTGAATATTGGCAGTATGGGCCCCCATGCCAAATATATAGGCACAAATTACATTAGCAAAAGTTGTCAGTTGTTAGCTTCCCAAGGTAATGTAGCAAAATTGTATTTATTTTTTTGTACTTACAAGTATCTCAGCACATCCGTAAACTAAAAAAAATAAAAATAAGTCTAACCCTTGAAAAAAGTGTCTAACTATAAGAAAATATAGGGACAAGCAGCAGAAAATTTGAGGAAAACTCCTGCTAGCCAATATGCACTGGAATGCCGAGTGGTGTTGGCGTAGTGGACTAAAGCACTGAACAGGTACACAGAAGGTTGTTGGTTCAATCCCCACAGCCACCACCATTGTGTCCTTGAGCAAGGTACTTAACTCCAGGTTGCTCCAGGGGGAATATCCCTGTAATAATGGCACTGTAAATCGCTTTGGATAAAAGCAACTGCCAAATGCATAAATGTAAATGAATGCCTTTACCACTAGAGGGCGAAAGAAACCTTTTTCTGTTACCTCAGAGGTCTCGTGTTGCTATGTTAACCACATGAAAATAAAAAACAGCGTCATTCTAGTATACAATTAGCACATGTTGTTAAAAACTAAATTGAAATCATTGTTACTACCATTAAGGTAAAATTACTAATATATAACTGAACAAATCAGGAATACATGTCAACCCATGTGGCAATTATTTGAAAGAAATGTAACACAAACACATTGTTCAAGCAAAACATTTAACAAAATAAGTTATGATTAAAATTATATTTTACAAAACAATATAATATTATATAATATTCAAAATTGACCCAGCAAACGTTCTGGGAATATTAGTTTCTGATTATATATATATATATATATATATATATATATAACAATAAGGAAGGTTCTGTGTAACTTCCCCCCAAATGCTAACGTTAGGGAAACGTTCTGTGTTTGCTGCAGATGAACCATACCTATGACTACACATGTGTGGACTTCCTGCATCCACTACAAATAACCTTGGCAACAGTTAGTTGAAAGTAAGTGGGAAGAAATGGCTCAGGAAAGTGAAATTAATTCTAAGAAAAGTTTTTGCATCATTTGTTTGCAGATGCTACTTGGTTTTAAATTTTGTCATCTAATGCAGTGAAATTCAGACATTTCTAAGTGTGATTTCAGTGCCCAAAAATATCCAAATTTGACTGGAATATGGCATATATGGAAAACAGCTGCAATGCATTTACAGACAGCTCTCTTAAAATGTGGAGGTCATTCATCTGCCTATCAGATTTCTAGCGAAATGTTAGGATTACAGCAGCAGTTGCTACTTCAGCATCAGACCTGACTCCAAAACTGGAAGGTCACTGGTATGCTCACTAGGGCACAAGTTCCAATTCACTTACAATGGGGTGTCAAACCTGTGTGTATGTGAACCGTATGCTTGATGTCATATAATCTCAACCAAGGCGCATTTATAAACTTATTCCAACATATTATGGCCATGGTGAAGCTTTCAGCACTAGTCTGTTTTTGCGCTGCCATTTGTAATCTATAGTTTCACTCAAGCAACATGCACCCGTGTGCATGAACAACACCTGTTCTCGGAATATGGCATCATGCGATCTTTATCTCTCATAGGGACCATCACCTTCTTGGTGTGCATGTGAGATTTTACGTGTGCCAATGCATCCATGTAACTTTCTATATTTGACTCCAAGCACAGCAGTGCCAAATTACCACCTCAGCACAATTCACGAAGATTACGACATTTTCAAATTGGTTACCAGAAGATCTCACATCAGCAATAACCATAAAAAGACCTCCAGATTTCTATAAAAGTTGTTCTTCATTTTATTCAGTCCATTTTAGGAATGACTGCACAAGACATGGATGAGACTCATCAAAAATGCCCCCATAAAAGTAAACAGAGCAAGAAGTCAAGAATTACTGTATTCAAGTCCATCCATTAATATAGTAGCAGCCCAGATCTGCCTCAAAAGTTTTTCCATGCTCTTTGGTTTCATTTTGTATTATAAACATGGAGGGTTGTTGCAAGATACAGTCAGTTCTTTTATTTGCAACACAAAATGCTGAAACCACTTTTAAAATATTCAGAAAAGCAGAATCTGATATTTTTGAGTTGCATATGAGTTGCATTTCATACTGCAAAACAAATTAAAAGAACTAGTTGGCAACCAACAAATAATAAGCCAAATAATAAGCAATAAACTGGTGATCTCAATAGTCTTTCCTATTGCAGTCAGCTTAGCCTGAATGTGACAAATCCTTTGTATCAGTCCAAGGTTTAAATGACAATGTGAATGTGCTTTGAATATTTTATGAGTCACCATACAAGACATTCATTGTAAACAGAGAACTTCTGGCATCATTGTACTTCACAACACTTGGTTTGGCAGGGGAATCATGGTTAATAATGTAGACACATTTGTACTTATATAACAAGCATCTGTAATAAAACCATATAAAGACCAAGCTCTGCATAGCTTGGCACAGGAAAGTTTGTCTCAGAAAGAAATCTATAACACAATAAAAGCGAGACTAATCAATACAAATACACTCACTGCTGATATGATTTGTTCATGATTAGTCTTAAAGGGTCATAAATATAGGGTGAATACAAGTAAAGTGAGACACTTGCTGTTGCTGTCATTGGCTTTAAAAAAAAAAAATAAAAATAAAAAAAAAAATTATGTGGGTACAGCAATGTCATCCCATTGTTTTGGATAAACCTAATGCTGATTTTTAGTAATGGAAGAATATACTGTTTATAGATAATTAAGCTTTAATAACCCACTTAACAGTCATCTCACTTTACCTGTATTAATCCAATATAGTTGGTTCTCTGTTCAGTGTTTAACTGCACAAGCACCGGATAACTCATTGGCTTAGAAAATAGAGGTCAGGTTGAATGGGTTCATTTGGATCACACTCTGTGAGGCCTGTATTTGGAACCGCATCATTCAATAACTTTCATAAAGGCCTTTGCCAAGACTGCCAAAGCAGATCCCCCCTTGTCCGTCAGCACATGCCAGGCGCTTGTCTTTAAACGGCTGCGTCCTCTGTGACTTCCGCAGAGTCCTGATGCACCACGGGCCAGAGAGAGCTGACCAAGCCATTTATTTAAGGACTCTATTCAAACACATTTGTGAGCATGCATGCTAGTTAATTTCCACTGTATCAGTTTAAACTAGCACATATCCACAATACTCTGCTTAAATGGCCGGGTGATATTTCAGACAAGATTGAGTTGTTCAGTGGGTAGTGAGCATCTAATCAGCGGCAGGGTGAGAAATCACATGGGCTTGTCAAGATAAACAGCAGCAATGTACAGCAGATGTCCCGAACGACCTTGCTTAAACAAATGATTTTATTTAATGTACATAACTTACTTTAAAAGAGCTATTTTGACCACAGTGTGTTAGATACTAAAAAATATATTATCTAAAGTGAGGTCTGGAATGGTACCTTGTAAATTCTTCAGAAAGAAGTCACTGTCTATGTTTGATAGTATTGATTTTTACATAGTGAGAAACTACAGAAATTCACAGAGTTCACTTTCAATATAAGTTGCTTTTAAATGGCACTCATTCCTGTTGATTTCTTTGTAAATGGATCAGTGCAACATACAACAGAAAATATTTAAGGTAATTCATAATTGCATAAGCCTCCATGACTGAACAGAATTGGTCAATTGCACTAGGCAGTTTTCATTATTTTAGTAGTTCTATATTAATTTTGAATATTTTATGATTTGGGTGGCAGAGAAGTCATTTTAAATAAGCTCTAGCTTTATTCTCTAATTGCTGTTTGCCTTTGAAATTTGAAGGTGTGACTCTTGAGTATGAGAAACTCTTTGATGACTTTCATGTTAGATTAGACTTTCTCCTATCCCAGCATAAAGTGCAGAGACAACTATAAATGAGGCGTTTGTGAGTTAATTCCCCCCAAAAGTGTAAACACTTTGGACCTTTCAACATTAATCTCTTTGTTTGAGTGGCTCGACATAGCAGCCTTGGCTCAACCAGTGGCTTGAGTTTAGGGCTGTTGGGCTGAACAGTGGAAGACAGGGAAGTGTTTTCAGAGTCATTAAATTTTGCAATTCCGTTTGGTACACTTGTGGCACATCAGCTTTCACCTTAATAAATGTCTTCATTTAGCTCAAATTCCCAGAAAAATGTCTTGTACAAAGTTCAAATGATCTGTAGAATCTTTCTGCAGAATTTTATTTTAACATCATTGTAATGCCACTTGAGTCTGTAAAAGTTAATTAGACTGTATTGACAACACAACTGAACATGTGTCAAGACCATACGTGACACGACTGTTTCATCAGCTCACGTATGAAGTCCTTGCACTGTGGTCTCAAAACCCCTTGAGAGTAAGCATGGCTAATGGAATTATTCTCCAAGCCTCAGGATAAACAAACATTAAAGAACACTGATAGAGAGTGTAGGAAAGAGAGGAGGAGAGTTGAATACAGATTGGCCTCTAACTGGATAAAACCTGCTGAAAAGAAGTTGCAAGGGAATCTACTGAGGTTTTGTCACTCTCTGTGAAAATCATGATTATGGAGCTGTTACTTATCATCCATATGATGATTTGATCACTGTGAGGAGCAACCAAGTTGTTTATTAGTTGTATTATTAGTCTTGCTAACTTCAACCACACGGCCCCTCTCCAAAAACCCCCAAAAACTCCAAAGACAAGTCAGCCAACCCGATGTCAGAAATCCAGAACTCTCAATATGATTGACAGGCAGAGAGCATTTCTGATTGGTTAAAAAGCACACGTCACTCCTTTGACTCTTTTTGCTGTTTACAGAGCCAATGGCTGTCAAATACCTAATTCAGTGATATCTGTCAAGTAATTCATATCTGATGTGCTATTCCATAAAAATCACTTACAACACTTTTAAGTGATGTTTGAAGCTGGCTCATGATAAAAAACACAATGCAGTAGCAATTTATTTGACAGTACATGTATTTTCCTGGTACATACAGTACTGTGCAAAAGTTTTAGGCACTTGTGAAAAATGTTGCATAATGAGGATGTCTTCAGTAATAATACCATAAATAGTGTTCATTTATCAATTAATGTCATGCAAAGTCCAGTAAACATAAAAAAGCTAAATCAATGTTTGTTGTGACCACCTTTGCCTTCAAAACTTCACCAATTCTCCTAGGTAAACCTGGTCACAGTTTTTCTTGGTTGTTGGCAGATAGGATGTTCCAAGCTTCTTGGAGAATTTGCCACAGTTCTTCTATCTATTTAGGCTGTCTCAATTGCTTCTGTCTCTTCATGTAATCCCAGACTGACTCAATGATGTTGAGATCCGGGCTCTGTGGGGGCCATACCATCTGTTGTAGGACTCATATATTCTATTCTATTCTATTCTATTCTATTCTATTCTATTCTATTTGAAAAAAGAAAGTTTGTAAGTCTAAAATTGATTTTTTCCTATTGACACATTAAAGCTGAATATATAAATAACCACCTTAAGACAAATGCTTTTGTGAAACACCTTATGTGCCTAAGACTTTTGCACAGTACTGTATATGGTAAATATGTTGTACCTACAGACAAATGTGTAGTAACAAGAGGTACTTACCTAAAGTGTTCATAAATGGTAACTAATATGAAACATTACTGTACTTACAAATGGTACAAACATGGTAATTATATTGTACCTCCAGACAAGTGTGGCATAACAATATGTTCTTATTTAAAGCGTACCTACATGGTAACCAATATGAAACATTACCGAATGTCTCAATGCTACACACATGGCAAATATCTAGTACTTACAGACAAGTGTGGGGTAATAACAGGCACTTACTTATAGTGTACGTACATGTTAACTAATGTAAGACATTATGGTACTTACCAATACTAATGGGATCTTACATAGAACCTAATATTAAACATAGCAGTAACTATACAGTACTTCACTGGGTTAGTACACAGTAATTTTAAGCAAGGCCTTCTTCACATGACAACTGGTAAAGCCAAGTGCAAAAATATGAGTCTAGTAGCTACTGCATATGTCCAAAATGAGAACTGTCAACACATAATTATTAGGTATGTCATAAAAAATCCCTCCATCAATTGCCAGAAATTACAGATCAGTTAAAGCTAGGGTGTGCAATCTTTTCCAGAAACATTTTTTGTTATATCTTCTGTGGAGGGGACAGGACTAAAAAATTATCGACCAGTCATTGCATTCGGTCCAAATGTAATGATAGGATGTCCTTCCTGTCTGTCAGTCTATATTTGCAACTTGTTCACGCAGACAATCACACGTCATCAGCGCGGGTTCCTTGACGCTGTGCAGAGAGAGCGCTGTGCGAGAATGGAAGGCGAACCGCAGCTACCTTATGTTCCTCCTGAACCACCAGTAAAAGGAAACAAGAAAAGAAGACCATGTTAGAAACTTCTACAACGCTTAGACTCTGCTCCGTGTGTGTGTGTGTGTTCATGTGTGATAGAGGAGGCGTGGCGTTGGAGACACCTCTGAAGCGAGAGCGGGCTCTATGCTTTCAAAGCTAGCTTGCTAACTGCTAGCCTCTCTGGATTACACACCCTAGCTTTAAGAGAATCAGTGCTCAGTTAAAGATTGTTAGGTAAGGTAAACTGCAGTAGTACTTACCAGTAAGTATTAAATTAGCCTCTTTGTCCACACTTGTATTTACTTGAAATTTAGAATTTAAGTTCAACCTTTGAACCTGTTTTGAAATGAGGATTATGCATAAACAACATCTAGATAAAAAAAATAAAAATAATAATAATAATAACAATAATAATAATTTGCACTCTCACGTAGAAACATACATTCCAAGTCATTATAGCAAAATGATCACTTTAAATAATTACAGAATTTTCTTTTAGGGCCATGCATCCACAGCGCCAACCAATGCATTGAGTTGTAATGGTAAGATTTAGGTGAGAGAAGCAGTTTCATTGTTGCTCATGGCAGGCAAGGGTACAAATGAAAACAAATTGCAATTCTGAGTAGTGTTTTTACTAGTCAAATACTTAAAACTGAAAGAGTAAGCTATTAATCGATTACTCTAGCACATCCATATGTTTGGAACTGCTCTACTTTGTCGGTCAGTCAGTTCTTTGAGCAATTCAAAGAGTCGTAAACGACCACAGGGCTGTCGTGTCAACAACAAAAGGTGTTTGCCCTAAAGGGCTATTTCAGGACAGGCAGTATTCAGAGAATGGCTGCACTGTTGATTCACCTGCATCTACTGTGTGTTAGCTTTATAAAGGCCATTGAGGAGCCTGGTACAGCCTCTCATCCTGTCACTCTCCTTGGGAGTGTGTGTTTGTGACAAGTAAAAAGCAGATTACCCCTGCAGAGGTAAGCTAATCCTGCCCTAAAGAAAGCCCTGCACCCAGAGTCCAGGACAGCTGGACGGGGTTAGTGGCTGTCTCGCCATGCCATGTAATGGTTGCCAAAAATAAAATGATTTGTTCCCGGAGGTTAAGTTGGCTAGCTTGCTTCTTTAAGGCTGTTAATAGACATGCAGTGGAGCTAAAGGGTAGTCCGTCAATTAAAACAGCAGGTGAAAAATTTTCTTCTTTTTTAAATTCTCCTGCTAGCTGTCAGATGCAGCTCAGGGGGACAGAGATAAAGGGTTTCTGGGAATTGCATTATATTTGCAGGGCGACATGGGGCAGGGCATGGGAGGGGATAGTAGTATGTGGCAGAGGGCATAGGAGGTATTTCTCAGCTGATCTGTGCTGGATGGGAAACAGGTCAGCAGAGTGTCACCGTTACGACCTCTGACCTCATGGGGTGGACACCCAACCTGTCAATCAAGGAGCCAACACCACACCCCATACTCCTAAACAAATAAACGTCTAAATAGATAAACAAAACACAATGTATCACTCCACAAGTGAAAAGAAAAAAATATGTTGTATTTATACTTGTTCACTTCATGTGTTTTTACTGATTGGGATACTATAGCTATCTGATCGCTCAAAACACCTGCAAGCGTAAATGCCCTCCAAGATGAATTCCAGATGGATAGCAATCTGATTATTCAAACCAACTCAGGTGGTGGTTTAAGACACATGTGTTCAGATTTTGAGGGGAGAGTCTGTGATTTCACCAATAATCCTCTCAGCAGTCCTGACTGTCCGTTGTAGTTTCCTTATGTCTGATTTGGTGGCTGAACCAAACATATGTACATATGTATATGTATTTGCTTTTTCAAATTTTCTGATCGGATGCTTTTTTCCTTTTAAAGCCGCACGTAACCGTCAAAGGTTAAACTCTTGTTTTAGTCCAGCGGTTGATTGACAGGTGAGGGGTGCTTTGCTGCTGTCTGGGATGCATTCAAGACAGATTGCGTTTCACACCTCAAATGTGATGTGGTCATATGGGTTTTGAACTACATATGTGGTTTTTGTGATCAATCCCAAAATGTTTTGGACCCCGTTACCACCTATATTTAGCGCTGACCACTTGTGATTGGATCACCAAAATGCATCTTAATACCAGGTGGAAAAGAGCTCTAAGTGTAAACAGCCTCTAAGTGGCCCAATCATATGCCTTACATGTAACTAAGCAACAAAACAGAGGGTTCTCATGGGGGAACATGTCAAATGGGAGAACGGTTAGGTGAAATATATTACGTAATCATTAAGTGCATGCCACATCTCATGCATATGACTACATGACGTTTGTGATCAGCATAATGAGTGTAACAGTATAATTGCTCTCTGTGACTCAGATAAATTAAGCCTGTGGACACACATGAGGTTAGTGTGACAGCTTGTGTGTCAGTGAGTGTATTTCATGATACTCTTGAGATTTACACATAGGTGTGGCCTAACAGTCAAAGTGAGCATCCATCTGTGCCATGAGAATGACATGCTACTATATACACACTGTTACACAGACAACATGCCCTCATGATCACACTGTGCCATTATGCCAGTGACCCTCAGTCTGTATGCTTTCATAGTAACAGCAGCACAGATGGTCACAGATGGCAGAGTGGCAAGCAAAGACACAGAACTGACCAACTTTCAGATTATACTTGAGTTGGACATCTCACATTGAAAATATGTACACATATTCTTGCATTTTCGTTTTAAATGTATATTAGCTTTATTGTAAAGCATAATAATGTTGAATTTAAGTTAACCTGCAGACTATTTCAGTAATCAGTATTGCAATTGTTGTAAAACCACAATTATTATTGCTCATACTTGGGTTAGGGATTTTTCAAAATATGTTTACAGAAACATAAAATTATATTTAAAACTCTTTAACAACACGGAGTATTAAAAGTTAGTGTGTAACTTGTCCTGCACCGTTTGTCCCTGTTATGAATGATACCTCAAATACTGAGGCTTGTTGAGTGGTGCGGTAATACTTTTTTAAAGGTGCACTCAGTATTTTTTTCCTCATTAATTTATTTTTTTTTTAACTAGGAGTTATTTCTAGGGAAGAGAATATCACTGCGATTTGGGAGTGGGCACCTAGCAATAACCCAAAACACCCTAGCTACTGCCTGGCAACCACTCAGAACACCTTAGCAACAACACATCTCTATCATCCACCCACAACACCCTAACACTGCGGCAGCAAGTTTTGTACTGGCAAACAACACACTCAAGTTGTCTTCTAAATGTGAAAATCGAGTTTAATTTTTGTTATTGTGTTTTGAGCAATTTTCTCAGATATATTATTATTTTTGCTCAGTTTTAAAGTCGACATGAAATGAAAATTCACCCTATCTATTTTCTAAATGCATGTTATTGATCTTGTTGTGAACGATTCACCCATGCATATGTTCTATTTATTTATTATTTGTTTGTTTGACCTCGTAATCTTTAAACAAAATGTCATAACACAATCTTACGGTGAAATGACAGACTTCTCTCTGGTGACATATACAGGACTTCTCCAATCATTCAGTCCGCTTAAAACCTGCCCCTTTCTTATAAATACCACAACCTTGCATAGAGTTGAACGAAGTGTCAGTATCATGTTAGTGAAGATGGCAAGGTGTATTTTTGTCTGTTTTCCTTCAAAACTATCGTTTCTTAACCCAAACTTCCTTGGTTACTGGTCAACTGCCTTGAATTTACATTTCGCATGAGGAGGAATAATGGCGAATTTGCGGTTGTGTTCGAGACATTTCACGCCTGAATTGCTGAGGTGATTACTAATGAATACAACGCTTCGATGCCTCTGGAGTTTATTTATATTTTTGAGTGCAGTTATCTTGGGATGCACAGTGTTTTTTAAGTGTATTTGACACAGTCTTTCTCCCTCATGTTCTTCAAGAACTCTTATTTTGAAGTTTTCATCCGGACTACATCTCCCATGTTTCACTGCCCTCATCACTTCCATCTGTTCCTTATTATCCTCACCTGTATTCCATTCCCTCATTTAGCTCCTTGTGTTTAAATATCCTCTAATTTTGCCCATTCATTTGTCGGTCCTTGAAGTGTTACGTTGTGTTATATTAGTATGTTTAGCTTTATTGTTTGTTCCACTCCAGTGATTATTATTAAAAGATTGAAAGTATACACTCCTGCGTCCCCTCTCTTCCACTCCCTGTACCCAGCATTACAGTATTGTGAATCAGAACGTAAAAGTATTGTATGGCATGGGTCGGCAACCTTTTTGACATGGAGTGCTATTTTCTATTTTCCTGGTCAATGGCTGTGCATGCGCATGTATGTGTTTTGTTTTTTTAAGTTTGAGTCAATTTTTCTGAATTTAATCATTTATATTTCATTACAAATGATATTATCAGCACAAGTTTTTTTCAAAATTTTCTGCAAAACCTGTTGATTATGATATAATCATGATCCTGATTTTTTTTTTTTTTTTTTTGCCAATGTGTGACCAGCTTGTAATGCAACTTAAAAAATGAGCCCTTCCCGGACTTCCTAGGTTGCCTATTAAAACCTGTAGACTGATTTTCATGCGAAGGGAGCGGGTGGGTTTTGCCGGGAAAATCCAAAGAATGTGACGTTTATGCGCGCTTTCGAGAGCCTTGCCTCAGTGCTTCTCGTCCGCTATTCAACAGCGACAACAAACTGCAACACTAGGTAATGTGATCTTAGAGATGGAATCCAGCAAATGGCCAGCTCCCAGCACAACACTGACTCCTACACAAACTATCTACTGAATGTTAGGCTAAGCGGGAACGTGATCGTGGTCGAGCGAATACTAGAGTGAACATCGGCAGGACATTTGATTCCTGGAGGGAACTTCATTCGGTTTTGGGGATCAAAACAGACCCTGAATTGGCATTCTTCTTATTGGACAGGTAAGCTTACAGAACTGCAAAGCATGTGAAATATAGTGCCATAAGGATTGATTTGTGTAATTTTAGCTAACTTGATCTTGCCTGCTAACGCTGACGAATTGCAAGCTACCTTTTGTAACTTTCAAATAAATTCAACGATCTTCCCTTTATATTAAAAGTCAGGTATACAGGATAAATTTAAGCAAATACGCTGGTTTCTTGATTGTAGTACAACTTATGACATACAAAACATACAATAGTGCAACATAACAGTGCTGTGCAACAGTAAACTCTCTGGTATAGTTCAGTAGTACGTAGCTGTATGTGTGTATCAATATGCTATGTTAGCTGATAAGTAGTTTTAGTTTAGTCTCAAAGTTTGAAGTAAAACAATCATAACTGTGTAATTTTAATTATGCTACCTCATCTGTCAGCATGATGCCAGTGAATCACGTTCAGCCACTTTGTACGTTACGTTATTGTTTTGGCCGATGCTCGCTCACTCGCATCCCTATGGAGTGTGTGCACGAGCGTGAGCACGAGCAACAGGTAGCTGGCTGCAGTTCACTTAACGGCCACAGGTGTCATTAATAACAAAGGTTTCTGAATCTTACATACTGCACCTTTAATGAAAAAAACCCCTGTCCTTTTGTACAAAATGAGTTAAAACAGTTAGTCACAAATTTGCTTATTTGATTACTGATCACAAAATTGTGTGGAATCTTAAAGATTTCTTAAATTATGTCATTTTAATCATGTAATCACTAGCACACAAGCAACAGCAAGAGTGGAGCAGGCTATTTTATTTATATGAAGTTTTTCGCACCTACATTCCAATCTAAATCTTGATGTAATCCTTCATCATGATCACACAGCATGTTTTCATCAGCTGAATGGGAGACTAAACACTTTTAAAGTGTGACGAGACTCGTGCTGCGCGTGCAAGACATTCGCGCATCACAAGCTGATCAACTACACTATATTGCCAAAAGTATTCGCTCATCTGCCTTTAGACGCATATGAACTTAAGTGACATCCCATTCTTAATCCATAGGTTTTAATATGACATCGGCCCACCCTTTGCAGCTATAACAGCTTCAACTATTCTGGGAAGGCTTTCCACAAGGTTTCGGAGTGTGTTTATGGGAATTTTTGACCATTCTTCCAGAAGCGCATTTGTGAGGTCAGACACTGATGTTGGACGAGAAGGCCTGGCTCACAGTCTTCGCTCAAATTCATCCCAAAGGTGCTCTAACGGGTTGAGGTCAGGACTCTGTGCAGGCCAGTCAAGTTCTTCCACACCAAACTCGCTCATCCATGTCTTTATGGACCTTGCTTTGTGCACTGGTGTGCAGTCATGTTGGAACAGGAAGGGGCCATCCCCAAACTGTTCCCACAAAGTTGGGAGCATGGAATTGTCCAAAATCTCTTGGTATGCTGAAGCATTCAGAGTTCCTTTCACTGGAACTAAGGGGCCAAGCCCAGCTCCTGAAAAACAACCCCACACCATAATCCCTCCTCCACCAAACTTCACAGTTGGCACAATGCAGTCAGACAAGTACCGTTCTCCTCGCAACCGCCAAACCCAGACTCGTCCATCAGATTGCCAGATGGAGAAGCGTGATTCGTCACTCCAGAGAACGCGTCTCCACTGCTCTAGAGTCCAGTGGCGGCGTGCTTTACACCACTGCATCCGACGCATTGCATTGCACTTGATGATGTATGGCTTGGATGCAGCTGCTCGGCCATGGAAACCCATTCCATGAAGCTCTCTACGCACTGTTCTTGAGCTAATCTGAAGGCCACATGAACTTTGGAGGTCTGTAGCGATTGACTCTGCAGAAAGTTGGCGACCTCTGCGCACTATGCGCCTCAGCATCCGCTGACCCCGCTCTGTCATTTTACGTGGCCTACCACTTCGTGGCTGAGTTGCTGTCATTCCCAATCGCTTCCACTTTGTTATAATACCACTGACAGTTGACTGTGGAATATTTAGTAGCGAGGAAATTTCACGACTGGACTTGTTGCACAGGTGGCATCCTATCACAGTACCACGCTGGAATTCACTGAGCTCCTGAGAGCGGCCCATTCTTTCACAAATGTTTGTAGAAGCAGTCTGCATGCCTAGGTGCTTCATTTTATACACCTGTGGCCATGGAAGTGATTGGAACACCTGAATTCAATTATTTGGATGGGTGAGCGAATACTTTTGGCAATATAGTGTATTTTAGCATTTTCAGTGAATCACACCTGCAAAATCCTAAAACTTTATTTCCAGGTTTAATTTATATTTTGAATAGACTCAGATTTTTGAACCCATGCATTTATGTTGTCAGTTTGATAATAAATGTGTTGAGATCACAGCTCTATTTCACCAATAACCGGCTCTGACTCAAGCAGCACGGTGGTAGGGGTGTTTGTGTCCACTGCAAACTCGCATTCAGATCTGCCTCCATTCCACTATGCAACGCCCACATTTTCACAATCCAATCAGCAACCAGTGGATAAACTCAAATCCCCACCCTACATTTTTTTCTTGTTCGATAAGCTGTTTCACTCAGAAATACGTCACAATACGGAAGTAAAATCAGCCGCAACTTCTGTTTCATGCTGACTTTAATCTGATTACTGTTATGTATGCTGTGGATTAATTGTGCATCAGGTTTGTTTTGTACCTGATGAGTGTGTTGTACAATGCTGTTCAGGTGACATTCTACCGGAAGAGTTCATTTCTGAACTTCTATGAACTTTAGAAACCCAATGTCTTAAACATAAAGGGTTAAACACAGGGCTCGTTTTATATCAGCAAGCCCCCAGAATTTAGTGGTGTAACTTGAGATGCAGAGAGGGAGAGCAGCTCCAGTGACATAGATAAAAACCCTCCATTCCTCTCATTGGATTTCTGTAGACACTATGTTTGCACTGGTGAATTAAGTGTCTACGGTGTGGGAGTGATTAGTTCTATACCATAAGTGGCTGACAGGCAGAGTAGTCTACCAGATCATAGATTAATGTCCTTTTAGCATGAAGGAGCATCAGCATTGCCACACACCACTGGCCTTCAGATACACATGGAGAACCGTCATAATTTCTGCAAATCCTCCCAACAAGTTAGGTAAAATTACAGTTCTGTGCTACTGTATGTATTAAAAGGAGTTGTATTTATTTTGGTTCCATTTAGACCCTGTTTACACCTGGTCACTTAAATGCGTCTCCTGTGAACACTTGTGTTCGGATTTCGAGGGGAGGGTCTCTGATTCATGAGGACATACCTCAATCAATATGTCAGTGTGTTACTGCATGACATTAAAGTGCAACAAAGTAAACAAGACAAAGAAAGTGTGAAAAAGATGACAAACTGTTTCTCCCAGGTGCACATGAAATTTAAGCACAAATGCAAAATTTCGAGAAGAATTATTTGTTATTTTAGTGGATTACCTGTATTAAAGGAGCTTCAGATGTTCATGCTTCTCATTTGTGTTGATATCAAACACACTGAATAAGATGAAGTTCGTGTTTGTGCATATCTCCGCTTTTTTAAATTTTCAGATCGGGCGGTTATTTGCTTTAATGCCGCTTATTACCGGCAAAGTGTAAACTCTTGTTTTATTACAGCATTTGATTTACAGGTGAGGGGTGGCGCTTCCCTGCTGTCTGGGACACATTCAGGAAGGATTAACATTTACAGCTCAAATGCGATGTGGTCACATATGTTTTTGACTACCTTTGTATGTGTTTTTTGTGATCCGCTTAGACCTGTATTTAGTGCTGACCACATTTGATCAGATCACCAAAAATTCAACTTAATACCAGGTGTATACGGGTTCATCATGATACAATTGAGTTAATTTACCTCAACGCAGCTTCACTAATCATGCACTAACTTCTACTATTAATGCTCTACAGGGATAATACTCTATAGTCAAGTGTACAAAAACTCATAAATTGTTCAAAAATTGTTCATAAAACTGTGTGGGGTGCAATTGGGCATGTTTAGAAATGTCTGACAGAAAATCAATTTCAGATCACGGATGAAAAGTTGGATAAATGAAAATCACAGTTGGACAATTTTTATTATTATTATTTAATAAAACAGGAGTCAAGACCCCCCAAAGTTTAAATTAGTTTCTTTTTTGGGGCATCCCTCCCACCCATCCCCCAGCCCCCCTCAATTTAAAACCGATTATTTTCATTTTATTTTATTTATTGTCAAAAAATTTAAATTGTGTTAAAATAATTTCATGATGATGAAAAAAAGGCTCTAGTCTGTTACTCAGTTCTTTTGTCTATTTGGTGTCAATTAAAAAGAATGAGAAGAAAATAATCTAGACATTCATTAGAAGCGGTGGTTCCCGTTGTGGAACACCACAAAAGAAATGAAAAATTAATGTTATATTGACACCATCACCAAACATAGTTATCTTTATAACCATATCTGGTTGTTTACAGTATTTAAGTGTGAACCTGCAACTGGGGGAAATGTGAGATAACGTGGGAAAGTATGATCTTTGGTCTGTATAATTACTACATAGGATAAGCTGATAACCTATAGACAACTGAAAGGCATGATGGCAGTATTGATTGCTGCTTGCCGAGAGTCACAGTGATAAGGAAAGACCAGCAGCAATAACTAAGGATTGATATTGTGCTCAATGGCTGCTGTTTGAAAGTGTAGCGTACTAAGAGGATGAAGCTAACTGAGGGAGGTAAGGAAAGAGCTAAACACTTTGGCTCAATTTTGTCTCTATTTTAGTCAGTTGTTAAGCTGTAGGGCAATTCCACACTAATCTGTTTAAATTTGAAAACTCAGTTCAACAGTTTAGTTCAGTTTTAACAACACTGTTTTCCAAAGTATGAGGTTATGGAGAGTGTTTTCGAAAGTCTGTTTTCAGTGCCATTCCAGTGTGGATGAGGGCCATAAACATAGGGAAATGAATGCGTTTTCAAATGAAAACCTCTTAGTGTGGACGTGGCCTTATCGGTCTCACAAACATGCTAAATCTGTTAAAAAAAACACTTGTCATACAAAGAACGGAAAAGAACCCCACTGCATCCAGTCCGTGCTGCCACTTAAGACCACGATATTCGACTGACTAACATGGCGTTAAAAGAAAAAGGTGTTGACTTATTAATTTGAATATAGGTAGTACTGTACAAATTAGTATTTGTGTATGTAGCACTTCTTTCCCCAGCAGAACATCTTGAGTTACATCTGCTGACCATGGCAGTCTAACATATGAAGCTCAAACACTTTTTGTAAGTCCCTCTACTAAGAGCATCTGCTAAAAGCTTTAAATGTAAATATGTTTAAATAATTAAGGTTGTAACTGCATAAAATATAATTGGGTGAATTTAATATGGGACATTTTATGCACTTTTGACTTTTGCAAATTATTGTGATTTTTAACCCAACATTTCAGACCCCCCAAAAAAGAAAGGAATATAGACCTTATTACATGACAACCCAAATAGAGTATGTTAATGTTAACACAGACTTAGGATGTAGGTGTCCCCACATTACCCAATGTCCCAGATTACCCAAGTTCACCCTATATAATAACTGAAAAAATATCAAGTTCAGCCTACTTCTTTAATGCTGTAATGTCACTTACAAGTAAATAGGTATAGTTTTCATTGTCTGAATGGGTGCTGATGGAGATAATGTCAGTCCTGATGTTTAACTTAGGCAGTCTTTTCACGTGACTGTGGAGTCTAGCAGTAAAAGAACAAACCCTACAAAGGCAGACCATATGGTAGATCAGTTCCACACAGAATTTTCAACCTCATCAATAATTAAGCAGTGTAATATTACTTTGTCACGCATGTAATCTGTACTCATGCCCTGGCCTACGGTCAAATGTAAGGTAGCGAGACACAGGCTCCTAATTACAGAGTTCTGAAAACCAACAGGGCTCAAACTGCAGTGCATGCACACTAGTTAGATGGATCCACTACTAGGAATGTCTCTTCTGGTATCTTATCTCTGTAAGGACACACTCTCAACCAACAAAATTAAAGCATGAACAGGAAACCAGTTGGATTGTTAACCTGCTGGAGACGGTTAATGGCTATCAATGGGAAATGTGATGAGCTGTGACTGGCGATATTGCATCTGTAAAGGCACATCTTCTGAGGTAAGATGACAACACTGAGGACACTTTTAAACAGAAGTGAGGGGATAACCAGGATGGTTTTAATAAATGGTCTTGGTGTTAATTTCTAATTCCAAATAAGGTTGCACTGAGAAAGAAATCAACAGGACTCTCTTGGGAAAAGGCAAGAGCAGAAGATTAGAAAATACTCCTTTATTACAACCACCAAGATTGTAATTGTGACAACTATTAAGATCTCGAGCACTGTGGCACTGGAACTCACAAAGGTGGAACCCTTCATCTTTATTGGTGTAGAGAGAGACATAAATTATGTTCCATTCACACAGATACTATAACTAAAATAGAAAGTTTTATAACTAAGCAGAGGCATTGTCTCTAGCAGGTTAGTAGTCGATCAATACAGCAATAAGCCATGAGATACTGTTCATTAATGTTATTTTACAACAGGTAAGGGGTGCTCATAAGCACAATGTAATCCTCTTACCTGTGGTAAAATGTGTCTCTGTGACGCCCAGACTAAAGTGGTTTATTGTTACAGGACTGTGGTAAATGACAGCAATATTCAATAAGAGTTTCATTTATTAATAATAATTATCAGAATTCACTATTCTTCTGCCAAGTAATATCGTTCATTATCCTAACTCCTTGGCAGTTTACGGCTGCCAAGCAATGTAGCAACTTCCCACATTAATACAGAATGTGCAGTCACAGTGGTGTTTAAAATAATTTTGCAATGGCTTAAAATGTAGCTCATTCAATCAGAATTTACAGACTGAACCATCTGTTTTATAATATGGGATCTCTGCTGGTGGTCAAGCATTAGCCTGCATTCTTGTTCGTGAACAATAATGGCAAAACAAGAGCATCTGAGAAGACTCAGACAATGTCCACTTTCAGACTAACATTGCAAGTCATCTGAGTGCAAGAAAAAAGGTAACTTATGATATAAGAAATGAGCAAAGGTCACCACACCTCGTGTTTATCTCTAGTTGATTATATGATTTAGCTTGATCACACCATCACTGTGACCAGAACTGCACATTAAACTCTTTCATTATGGTAACTCTGGTGGAGCCAATGACAGTGTAAACACAGCTGCAGGAAACGCAAAGCTCTCGTTTGAACCCCGACAGGAATGGCTGTGGTAATCCTGCAGTGTCAATTCATTTACTTCATTGAAACATTTCAGCAGCTCCCCACCTGAACCTGGAGTTGTGTTTGCAGCTAGCTGGGTTGATTCTTTGCTTTGGTGCTGGGGGAAGTCAGTTTGATGGATGCTACCTTCTGTTTGTCCTCAGGCAAGAGGTATTTTGCTTATTGGTTATGAATGGATGGATTCGTACTAGGCTCTGTGTGTTGAATGCAGATTTCAGTGTACCAAAATGTTTACAAAGTAATTCCTTAATTCACATCAATAAAAAGCTCTTGCCTCTCTGAGTTATACTGTACATACTGTATTTATGCATCTTTAGAAAGACTGAATATCAATGTGGTTAATTATACACATATTTAAGAGCTCAACGAGTGTCGTTTTCTTTCCTGAGTTGATGTTTTTCTTATTGAAACAGTAAGTTTGGGCGGGACATATCAAAGGGCTCGATTCTTTTTTTTAAAACAACAAATAGCCTTTTGTTACATCACAGCCATGAATCATGATTTGCTACTAGCTAGTTGGTTGCAGGTGGTATGAGAGCATATGTTTAGATATAAATTTGTGCAGTGCAAGATACGTTAATATTTTTAATCTGTTTTCCTAGAAGAGAAAGACTGTACATTTGAAATGAGCATATATCTGCTACAGGTTCAACTACACAAATAGTACACTAGCATTTAGATGTATTCAAAGCTAACAGACATGGGCCAAAGACCACAAAACTTTTTGATTTCAGGGGGTCTTTAACATAGGGCAATGCCACATTGCCATGAAAAAGGTTTAAAGCACAGCAGCTAAGGAATGGAGAGAGTGATTGGAAGATTTTTGAACCATTATCGCAGTTCAGCCATTCCCAACAGCCACTGTGCAGTCAACATCATTGAAGAGTGACAGCTAACCAGTGGTGGGGATATTTAAGTGATTCTGAGTCTCAGGCTGGGGGTCTGGTGTCTCTTTACACTCTAAAGATGGCACTCTCCTGCTGTCTTGGTCCACACCCACAGTAAGCGATCACTTGATTGGTTGTTATCCTCTATTCATCACTCTTTTAATGAGCTGATTGGTCCACAGGTCTCTAGATAACCTTGTTTGTAGAAAAACACTTTGTGTAATTGAACCTTCAGAATCATCAATCAAATGGATGTGCCAAGGCTCATTTCAGCCTGGGCTTCTTTTGTGTTAGCTATGCCACTGTAGCAGTGCCAAAAGTAGGTGGCTTGTTGTCAGCCGTCCGCATGATTGTGAAAACAATAGCCCTGAATTTAAATATCAAAAACCAAATGTAATTTGATCTAGACCTGTCCCTGCCTTGTAAACTGCGGCTGTTGTGGGATATAAACAAGGCCTCTGATATTCATGCTGTCTCAACTGATAAACGAGATTCAGCGTTGCCAGGCAACCTATTATTTGCAACACAGTCCCAGACTGGTCCCGGTAGTTAGTGTAAGGGCTACCCGTTGTACACAAGATTACAGCCATACTGAGTGATGGCTCTTTAAACATGCACAATGCTATAGTGTGCCCCGAGAGCATGTGGAGCGTGTCCAACAGAAATCCATAGTTTTTTACAAAGTCTAGTGGATTACTGCAACAGGCTAAAAGATTGGGACAAATGTGTGCTTTGTTTAATTTCCTCTGTAATCAATCCATTTGGACACTTTATACAGGCCAGATGTGGCTCCAACCGCCACAGTGACCATCTCAGTATGCTGGAGGCAGGGTTGGACTGGATTTAAGAAAGAGAGAACACTCTGAACTTAGCCAAGATCAATAACCGAAAGGTCGGCAATTGGGCTGAAACGATTATTCGACAATAAAGAATTGTCGACAAACATTTTTGTTGTCAAATAGTCGTTTGATCTCATTTAACGTAACATGAGATCACTTTAAACTCTAATGATGATGCGCGAGAACAGCACTGCAGTTCGTGCCTGACTGAGGAGAGGAAGAATTACACAGCTCACAGACCAGATGCACTCTAAACTTTCCAAACAGCTTCAGGTGATGTAGATTGCAAAGTATGAGGGAATTATAATGTAAAAATACAAAAAAGTCAATAAAGAAGCACTCTCATTGTGGAATAAGTGGAGCCGGAGAGCTTTAAAGGAAACACCCTGGGTTACATCTTAAATGCAGTTATATTTAATGCGTTATAGCTTTATTAAAGTTCAAATAATACGGAAGCAGATCATGTAAATAACTACAAACTCTGAAACTGGCATTTCTCTGTGCGGTCAGCGCCTCTTCTATGAGTTGCGTGAAGTGTCCTGATCTAAGGGGGAGAGACTGAATCTGTACCCTGCTGATGCACACTCTGTTGTGGGGATGCTAGTCCATTGAGCACGTATGCTTAATGCAGCTAGATTATAACATGATGGCTCGCAACTTATTGAATCATAATATATGTGTCACTGTGCATTTCTTATCGTGAAGAGAGTTTGTTTTTTTGTGAGTTAAAGATGGATTGAAGTGAACAGAATAGTGAAAGAGGGTAGTCTTCACCCCATTATACACTGCAACAAAACACGTTTTTGATTTGTTTTTGTTTTGACTTGTTTTCCAATATAAATATCTAAAATTCCTTTAAAACAAAGTACATTTACTTTAGCAGCTATACTGCTGAAGAAAAAACTGTTATCTGAGAATGTTGAATATAATATTAAAAAAAGATGCATTCACCTGAGAAGCAGCATATAAGATATTTAGACTTGCTTTTAGAGAATAAATCTTGAATATAAGTATATTTTGTCTTTACTGCACTCGCAGAAGTATAACCAAGAGAAAAAATACACTTATATACAAAATACACTTAAATTTAAGATACATTCTCTTAAAGCAAGTCTAAATATCTTATATGTTGCTTCTCAAGTAAATGTTTCTTGTTTTAAGGATTTTTAGACAATTTTAAATGGAAAACAAGACAAAAACACTTGAAAACAGTAGGATTTATTTATTTATTTTTATTTTTTTGCAGTGAATTTCTTTACTGAATTAAACTTAATAAAAAGTATTTTTTCCCTTTTACTTCAGTGAATGTCATTTAGAGGTATTTTTAATAGATGATTTTGTCCTCTTTAGTGTTTGTAAGCACGTTTAATACAACTTTTATGTCGGGGCACAAGCTAAATAATCGGTTAAGAGCTAATGATTAATCGTTGCAATAATCGCTGAATAGTCGAATAATCATTCTAATAATCGTTAGATTAATTTATTATCAAAATAATCATTCGTTGCAGCCCTAGTCTGCAATGTGGCAACAAGTACAATGATAAACACCCCCTTACTCAACACTCTGCTGTTAAAAGCCATGGATCTGCATGCATGACCATGACTGTGGCCTGAAGGGTTCTCCAAAGGCAGGAAATGCTGGGAAAGAGAGATAGCTCATGCTTCCACCTTTAGCTCAAGGCACTGAACCATTCAAGCATGGCTAATGTTACCTAAAAGCTTTGAATTGACTGAACAAATGAAGACACATCAGCTCCCTCCACTGTGCAGTGACAAACAATAACCCAAACATGCAAAACACAGCCACATGAAAAAGCCTCATATTTAAAGGCTATGATGCCTAAACAAGATTGAGGATGGCTGGATTATGATTCTGTGCGTTACAAATAATTTGTGCAAAACCCTGACATAGACTTCAGAAATATTTAAGTGTACTTTAAAATGACCAAAGTCTTTGTGGGGCCATTGTACATGTGACTGAATTAGAAAACAGTGTGAAGTAGCACAGCTTTTGTAGTGTGAGTCCGCTTGAGTCACCGCCCCTCTTCTTGTATACTGTGCGTATGTCTACATCATATTTGACTCATTGCTGCTGTGAATTTACCAAAGCTGATAATTTTCAGAGGCGTTTCTGAGCATTTCTGCAAGAATCCACCAGATGGCTGTAAAAATAAGCCCTGATAAATATGTGCAGTGTGGGTGAATACATGACAGTGGAGCTGACAAAAATATTCTCCTTTGCCTCCGGCAAAGTTCTTTAGGAAACAGATCTATAATGTACACATTCAGAGAAAGGAACACAATGTGAAGAATGAGCTTGTTTTTGTACCCATCAGGCTTCAAATTGTCTCTAGAAAATTTTTATTCTCTGGTCATGTGGTGACAGATACATTTTTCAACTATAGCCATTGTGACTTTTGTTATCTTCTCTTGCAAGTCATGTCCAATTACACTCTTCATACAAGAATATATCAACATTTTGAAACTGAATATCAAAGGGGAATATAAACAATTTACCATGCTGGAAACCCCCCCTAGCTAAAAGCAGCCTAAGCTGGTTTGATGGTCTTAGCTGGTCTCCCAGCCTGGTCAGACTGGTCTGGTTGGCTGGTTTTAAATGGGTTTTGGACACTTGTCAGATGGGGGACCAGCTGACCGACCAGCTAAACACCAACTTGGCCAGGCAGGGAGATCCACCAGACTGGCATAAACCAGATGAAACCAGCAAACTAGTTTAGGCTGCTTTAAGATGTTTTATTCAGCAGGTACTGTAACTAAGAATTTATTTTGGACAGGAATAATATCTGAAGCACTATACTCAGTGATTATTCATGTGTTCACTGTCTGTTAAAGTGTGGGTTGAGGAAAAACAAGAATACTATTCCCTACAGACAATATTATTAGTCTATGTTTCAGACTATTTTCAAACGTTTACATACCTTTTTTGTATCTTTGTGCGATCGCATGTTTATATTTGTTCAGACAGTCTGCGTGGGCAGGGAGTGTGCATGCAAATATAGTCTAACGTGTGAACATGACTCATTTATTACGTAACAGTCCACCATTTTGTCAAGTATCTTATCAGTCAAGCTGTATTTCAGGAGTGTTGATTTGCAAGATAGCTTCCCAGCCCAAGTATGTATTGATTTTTTCCATTGATGTGAGGGGATGTCAACAGATTGAATCGCTATACATCACACAGGCTCTTTTCATAAATCTCACTGTATTATTGACCAGATGGAAACACTAAAGGTAGTTAGGATTGTTTTGGGCCACAATCCTAACTGGCCAAAAGTAGTCTGTGAGCCCTGAGTTACACCTGCCACGGTTGGAGCTTTATGTAAATTGAGTGAATATAAAAGTACAGGTATTCATTAAAGGGATAGTTCACCCAAAAATACAAATTCTCTCATCATTAACCTCATGCCATCCTAGATGTGTATGACTTTCTTTCTTCTGCAGAATACAAACAAAGATTTGTGTATGTGAATGCAAGTGAGTAGTGGCCAGAACTTTGAATCTCCAAAAGCACATAAATTCAGCATAAAAGTAATCCATACTTTCCACTCTAGTGGTTAGATCCATATCTTCAGAAGCGATATGATAGGTGTGGGTGAGAAACAAATCAATATTTAAGTCCTTTTTTACTATAAACCTCCACCTTTGACCAGCCCCAACCAGTAGGTTGCGATATGCACAAAGAATGCAAATTGATAAAAAAACTATAGAAGAAGCATGTGGAAGTGAAAGTGAAAGTGGAGATTTTGGGGTGAACTATGCCTTTAACTGTGTCTGTACTGGTACCTCACTGAATAAGTGTTGGTATTGGTGGATAAATGATTACAGAGGTTCTCTCGACACACAGCCTTTGACATAAAAAATAACAGATACAGTATGGAAGCATTATCTCCTTCTATTTCAAAAGTTCATAACCCTATTTATTATGTTTTTTAACCACTTATTTGTGATATGTTCTGTTTAAGAAGGGGGTCTCTAATGAGCTTGTAGTTTAATTAATTGCTAGATTCATGAGCAATACAAGGAAACTGCATGTACAACACAGAGAAAATGATTTATGATCTGATAAAACATGATGGAAACCATAAAAACCCTCAGATGTGTGTGTTTTTGGAAAGCTCTCAGGTGTAACCTCTCCCTATCTATCTCCAGGACTATCTACTGTATCTGGAAATCATTATGAGTATTTTGTCTGCAGAGTTCATTATTGTTACAGCAGAACAGGTAAAGTTAGACACACTTTAATTAGTCACCAGGGGTTATGGGTTCAGACTATACTACAGGGAACTTTGTTTCATTCAGGCTTTTAGCAGACAGCTATTGTGTTTCTTTCTTTTTTTCTCATTTTCTCAAGAAGGATGCTACCAGAAAAGTACTTTATCTGGGACCTGTACAGAACAAGCTGTTCTGTGAATTTTGGGTTGACAAAGATTTAATAATATAAACAGTATAAACATTTTATATTTAAACCTTATTTAAATTTGAGGTGAAGTGTGACAATTTTTTTGCCAAATGGAATTGCAAAAATAACGGCCGAAACATTGTCTTCCATTGATCAGAAAACAGATAGAAAAGAAAGGTAATAAAACAGATTGATTCTACAATCTAGCATTAAACTGTATTGGGTGATAGTGCGAACCATCTATTAATATTTGCAGTATATTTTCACATACATCCAGCAGCTTTGCGCTGCATCCATGTGCATCAGTGAACATGTTGCCAGGTGAAGAAAGCTCAGGCTGGAATCACCACGCATTCCCAGAGCACCATTCTAATGCCTGGATGCTCTTGTAGTTCTAAATGCAAATCAGCTAAATATAGACCAAAGCTTGCATCCTCCCCCTAAGCTGATGGTGTAAGTACAACAAGACATTGTGGTACTCCAGGTAAGGGACTACCATTTTATCAATCCGTTATCATAGCCATGGCTTGCGGAACCATAAGTAGACATAGAACAGTGTTGAAAAGAATGGCAACCAAACAACCATTTGTCTGGGGAGACTTGTTTTATTAGGCTTCTCCATAATGATGCTGAATTGAAATGTCAGAAAAGGTAGTAGGAACAACAACAGCCTGTGATATTGGCTGAATCATCCTTTAAAGATTAGGATTCCCCTAAAAGAGTGGGCACAAATATCTAGATTTGGCCTTTTAAAGGTTATTTTTCCGAAAATAGGTTCACAGACCCTTTGTTAATATAACAAAATGTCTGGTGATGGAAAAAGGCATGGTAGTATTCATATTTATAAAAGATCTGGGTGAAATAAATGAATCATATCCTTCAAATCCCCAACTGAGGAACTCATCTGCAAATAACACCTATCATTCCATTGCTATCACACTCCTGCGGGTCCATTCACAGCTTCTAGCCTCGGGTGATATTTTCATGGTGCCAGGCCAGGAATGGGTTCTATGGCCATGCCTCATCAAAAAGGTTCTATCAGAAGCCACAAGACCATGATGTGAGGCTTGACACGGTCCCTAGATCAGCCGTTCTTACTCTGAGATTTCCCAGTAACCACAGTGACAAATGCCATGACAGCCATACACCATACCCTGCTCCAATCTGACCACAGCCTGACATGTGACACTACACTGAGTAGCTTCCTGGGGGGTGGAGCTGGGAATTGATGGTGACTGTTTTACTTTCACTGTGAATGAAAGACATGATGTATGCTGCACTTTGTTTTCTTGATTATTTTTGAGCATGAAAGCTAAGATAGATTAGACTGTAACTTACAAATTGTGTGCTGCGAATGCACATATGTTGTTTTTAAATTAAAAAGTAATTTTGTGGTACATTTTCTTTTTCTAAATGATATTTTAAGAACGCTTACTGTGGCCACAAAATATTTGGACACCTAATCGACCCTTAAAAATGATTGTCATCGTATATATTACATAATAAAATATCAAACCAAATGGCATTTTGGCATTTAAATAAAGATCTTACACTTTTCCAGTACAATCTTTCACAAAAAGAAATTTGTCAGGTTTTAAAGTCAGAATGATAAAAATCAACCCTATTTGTTTTCTTAATTTCATTTATAAAAATGTCTTGACCTCGTAATCTTTTAACAAAATGTCATAACTTGCTATTCCGCTGATATGGCAGATTCATCTCTGCTGAAGTGCAAGTACGTGAGACTGCTTGGCAGTTAAGTTTTTTGTCAGTTTTAACCCCGCCCCTTCAAGAGCCTGTCATGTACACAAAGCGGGCTTCAGCTGAAGTAAGCACCAAACACAGAGATGATGAAGGGTGTATTTTCAGCTGTTTCCCTCCCAAAACCCTTTTTCGTTGAGCCGTTCAACATGTCCCGCCCCCACTTACTGTTTCAGTAGGAAATATGTCAAAACACCAAACCGAACTGTGCTTGTTAAGACACTTCATGTGGTTACTCTGCAAGGGCACCAGAGTGAACTTTTTACATCCACTGAAAATTACCATTCAACAAGTTATTTTCAAGTAATTGCAAAGATGGCAAAGAAATGTAAAGTTAGTTTGCAGCATCTGTTTGCAGCATGGTTCGGTATTTGCTATCAAATGCAATTTTATTTAATTGTGACTTTAGTTTCCAAATGACTTTTTATCAAAATAACATTTGTTCTCAAGAACTGTGAATAGGGTAATTTAGGTAAAAAGAATAAAACATTGTCTGCATGTACGCAACCCTGAATTGAATTAATCGTATATTCAGTGGAATATAACACAAAACAAGCTATACATTACATTATGTTTCATATCAAAAACAAATACTTTATCATTACCAGAACAAATTTAACATGGACTACTGTGAAAAAGTACAAATGGAAATGGAAAGTTAAAGTGGAAATTTGTGAGTGGAGTCTTTTGTTTGGCTATAGCACAATGAAACTGAGATGCGTTCATCACTGTTTTTATCTTTTTAAATGCTGAGCCTGAAACTGACACTATCTACAAGGTTACTAATCATTATTAAAAACCTCAAACATTTTGGCAAATCCCATTATCCAAAGAATAAAATAGATTATGAAATTATCTGAATCACAGAGAAACTCAATCTACACACAAACAACAATATTTACCGGCAGAAGTACCAATCAATCAGTTATCAAGATTAATCATTGTAGTTGTGCTTAATTTGTATTGCTAAAGACAAGATAACTTTAGAACAGACAATGTGGCATTCAATCACATTACAAATAACCTAATCACTGCAAAATGTGCTTTGATAAGTAGGCTATAGGCTATATAACTATTATGATTGTTAATTGTTTAATATAGTGTTAATAATTGTATATTGATACATTTGTTATTTACTTGTACTTGCTTTTGTAGGCATGATGCACCAGCAGTTATGCAGTATTGTATGATGTAAAGATATTAGAAATGTAATGCAGCTTGATGATTTTGAAGAGTGTTAAACTGTGTTTAGTTCATTTAACTTTTACTCAAATAATATAATAACTGCACCACAATCAAGTGAATCCACACAGACCAATGTGACTATGAAGCAGGGCTACTGTCTGGAAACTGAATGTACAGTACAAGCGGAGGCGGTTATGTTAAACTGCACTCACTCCTCCCTCTAGTGGAAAGTAATGTGACAAACTCATCAGCCTAAACCCAACACGTGCTAAAAGTGTACATGAAAATGCGCATCGATAATAATAAAAAATGTTCTATACGTGAAAGTGCGTAAAATAAACCAAACCTTAAGATAGTTTGATCATATCACGTATTATGTGAAAATGATCGAAAGCATGAAAAAACACTATGCTCCAGTTTGAAATATACAGTATGTATAAATAAACAAACTCTGTGGCATCAGGTGTGTGGCTGTGTGCTTCATTCGAGACATCAGATGTGGTTGGTGGATTTACTGAGCGTTGCGTCCTGTTCGGGGAGGGGAGAGAAAAGAAGGTGGAGGCGAACCAGGGTAATAGAAAAGCCAAGACAACACCTTAAACCGGTTTAAAGTATATTCCCAGCGGGTGTGTGAGTGCATGAGAGAACACGACCATGCGACTGCTGCGGGCCGGGCAGAATTTACTGGGCCCAAACGTGCGGAGCAGTGGAGAGCCATGCGTGCGTCTTTGTTTGTTTTGCGCGTTTCCAAGCGATGATAAACCGAATTCGGGTAGTGTTTGAAGAAGCAGCCCCTAGAGTTTGCTCGCACAGGTCTGGATGTAGCTGATTGGAGTAGCAACAGTCAGAGTGGGTGATCAGGGAGGAAGGGAGAGACTGAAGTGGGTTTTCTGCGTGTGCATGTGTGTGTGATTCTCCAGCAGCCATGTTAACCAAGAAACCCTGCGCCGTCGCCGCCACTGCTGTCTACCCGACTGGTAAGGAACCCAGTGTCCGGATCTAAGAGGGCGGCGAATATCACGATCCTTCCGCCGGGCGCGTTTGTTTATTCAACGGATTGGATTTTGGAGATGAATTATTTATCCGGTTTAAATGCTCCATAACGCTTATACGGCTGGAAGCTTTACGTCTCATTGCTCTCCGTTGGCTATAGGGGTCGGGTACAGTAGCTTTCAGCCCCGGTTCTTAGGAAACACCTATAGAAAGGCGATCGTTTTATATTCAGTCTTGTTTTTAAGTGAGAACATATTTAACGCGCTTTGAATTTGCGCTTGCATTGCATTACAGTAGTCGTGTTTCGACATCAAAGGTTTTCAACGTGCTAATGTTAGTTTTCGTTCGTTTAGATCATTAAACAATTGCCTTTCGTAAATCTTTCCTTTTGGTTCTCTTTGTAAGTTTCACAATCGATTTGCTCATGTCTGATGTATTGAGATCAACATTTCAAGATGTGGGGCCACAGTTTTCCCCGTGAACCCTTACTGCATCAGCTAAAACCAGCTCCACTTTAAAAGAAAAAAGAAAAAAGAATGCCTTTTCAAAAGACTTCCTGATCCACATTTTATAAAGCAGTTGCATCATAGCTTTCCAATGTTGCATTTTCTAAAAAAATCATTCTCGTTTCTGCAGGCAAAGGGGGTGAGATTTGCCAGCTACAGTCTTCTCCCGGACTGGGCATCGGGGGTCCCCGGGTTGGAGCAGGGACTGAAGCCACATCACCCGTCACACTACCCCCTCTCAGGAACAGCAACTCCCTCACGGTACAAAAACATTCTTACATACACTTTGTAACAGTGCATGTCTGCTTCTTTGTTCTCTCAAGCTTGCTACAATGTGTCAATGTGATTTTTTTAAAATTATTTATTATTAATGCATGGGTGAGGAACCCCTTACGGTCATTATAGCATGTGTCATGTGTTTTATACGGGATGCAGACCAGTTATTGCATTCTGACATCATTTACATACATGTCATTGCATGTACAGTAGGTGACTTTATGAAGGCAGCCATGTTTAGTGGAGTGTAAAATGACCAGATTGTGTCTAGTTTAGTCTTGCATGATAAAAGGGGCTTCTTTTGAATATTACATGGATATAGCTATCAGAAATCTAATGATTAGACTGAAATATTGTTTCTGGTTGGGGGGGGGTTTAAAAAAAAAAAAAAAATTACAACAAGAAGACCTTGAGAGCAGTTTCAGGCTGTTCAGTTGGAATATAGAAATGTGTGTTTTAAACCTATGCCCTGTTTAAGTTAACCTTTCTTTTGATGATAGTCATAGAAACGACTTAAACAGTTTGTGTGCAGTAAGCATTCAGACATGAACAGTGGTTTTGCTTAGTGGCTCTCACAGACTCATTGGCTAATGTATTGTGTGGAGAGGTTGCCTTTAGTGGGGGGATGGGCAATGTTCAGGCCATCAGTGACAGTGAAACCAGTAGGCAAAGCTGAATTCTGTGATCTTGTGAATTTCCTTATGTAAATCGATTAATTCAAAGTCAGTCCTTTGAGTATGAACGGCAAGAGGTTTTGCATTGTTTAGGAATAATGAACATTATAACACTTCTATAGAAAATAATTCAGTTTGCCAAATTCGTGTAATGTATGAAAACCACATCTTGATCAGTAATTTGTTAATTAGTAACATTCAAAGAGTTGCATTTGCTGTAAATGTATTTTAGCACATTCTGAATGAAATGCAAGAATTGGATCGGTGCCATTTATGACTAAGTAGACTGCCTTGGCATTCTTTATTTAGCTGTCATTCTTAAAGGGGTAAATATAGACACAGAAAGCCCAGGCCTGCATGGTAGGCCCATTTCTATGCACACTCTTACAGGTCAGAGGTCCTGCCACAAATAGTCAATAGAATCAGTCTAAGCTTTGTAGTTGCAAATCTTAACTCTTAAATCATAAATATATATGTTTCTTAATTAGATGAATGGCCAAGCTCTAAACTATGCCATTGTAAATTTGCATTGATTGAGGTGTTACTACATTTTATTGATTATTGTAAATCATTCTCTTGTTTTATTTGCTAAAAAAAACCCCCAAAAACCCCATAGTATCATTGACTGAAGAGTGTGCATACTTTGCACTTAAACAGAAATCTGGCTTTTTTTTTTTCTATCAGGTTTTTGCAGATGTGACATGAAAATACATTTAATCTTACTGACTGGGACATGTGGAATTATACACGTTGCTCTCGTTATTGCATCTTAGTACTTATATGGACATTAGGTTTTGAGATGAGCTATGGTGTGATGATGCTAAAGTTAACAGTAATGACTTTAATGATTTCAAGGGGCAGCGTGTTTAGCTCATTCCTTCGTTATATAACTGGTTATATCAACAAATTAGAGCTGAAGGTGTGTACATACAGGGTACTGGAATTACATTTTTCACATGTTTTTAAAATGTCTGCCAAGTCAAATTATGTATGGACTTTATTAGGACACTGAATGACACATTGTGCAGTTTGAATTTAATTTAGCTGGGAAGCTATGGAAAGCTGCATCTAGAGGTCTTCATGGGTTCACCCTAACCTGAGGACCCGTACTGGTTCGGATCCACGTTTTATATGGTCAGCCGGGTCCCATTCTATTGCTGGGGGTCCCAGGTCTGTTTAACATTGTGTAATACCCGAGTCGATCCGAGAAGACCTGGCCGTGATCAGACAGCGCTGATGGACGTCAGAGGCAGAGCGGAGTTAAGGCACATGATAGCAAATTAGCAATGCTAACGTTAGCAGCTGTGGCAATGAACGAGCAATCGTTATTATAGTTCAAAAGGGCAAACAGTTGAAGTTCTCTTATGCAAGACACAAAAAAAAAACTGCAAAGCTGATTCAAAACAAGTTGCGTTGAAATCGGTGTCGATTGGGTCTGTGTCTCCCGGCCGGGTCCGGGTCCCAGCTTTCAAATAATAGACAGGTTTGGATCCAGGTCCGGCATTTCTCAGTTCTGCATGGGTACGTGTCCAAGCTTTCAAATAATAGACGGGTCCGGTTGGGGTCCGGGTAGTACATTTCCGGGTCTCTTTGCGTTGGGGCATACATTTTTGGACCCGTGAAGGCCTCTAGTTGCATCCAATTATATGCCGAATGTTTTACATTGCTGGCTTGTATTAATGGGTGACCATTAATACAAAAAGGAGTATTTTAATTGAGGACAGTGCTATTTACTCTCTTTATTTATCTGTACTTTCACAAATCTATTTTCCGTTAAGCTTTAGTGTCATATCGTTCAAAAGCCAATTAACAACATTAAGGCCAGTTGAGTCACATTTGACCTTTTACAGCTCGTCTCATGCTGCGTGTGCATTTTATAGAGAAGATGAGCCTTAGAATGAGTGTCACACTCACTGTATCACCAAACCAGATGTGTCTTTTGTTTGGCTCCAGTTGTGTCCTCAACAGTTGTCCATAAACCTGCTCTTTCAATGACCACCCCATATGTATGTATGTATGTGTATATATATATATATATCTATATATATATATATATATATATCTATATATATATTATATATGTTAGGGCTGTCGATTTAACGCGTTAATACAGTGTGATTATTTTTATAAAAAATAATGCGTTAAAAAAATTTACGCAATTAATCATGTCCCCAGACCTTATTATGGAAGATTCATGAGAAATTCAAGCTTGAAGTACCACCTGTTTTCTCCAGGAGGCAGTCAGCGAAACTTCAGCTGTATAGGCAATGCGCAGCTTATACAGAGAACAAAACAACCCTTCAGCTGACAGAACAACACGAGGATAGGTTCTTGCGTTCAAAACAGCTTGTTGGAGCGCAAATCCGAACTAAGGGATCTCAAAACATGTTCTTTTAAGTATTAAACTACGTTTAACTTGATAGAGCGACCTAAAAATTGTATGTTTATTACGCGATGCAACCAAAGTGAGATGCTCCAAAAGCATCCGTACAGGTGTACATTGACGGGTCCTTAGACAAGCCCTCATAATAAATCTCTGACTGATTGACAAATTCACTTACAAAATGGATTGCTGTGAACTGTATGCCAATGATTGGCTTATGTTCAGTAATATGCAAATAAACAATACATTGGATTCTAAAGCAGCTTTTAGTATTGTCTTATCAATGCTTAACTCCTCTGCCACAGTAATATAATGCATTTTACTTATCTGAATATTTTTTTTATTATATATATATATATATATATATATATATATATATTTTCACCGATCAGCCACAGCATTAAAAGCACCTGCCTAATATCTTGTAGATCCCCCTCGTGCCGCCAAAACAGCTTTAACCCGTCGAGGCATGGACTCCAAGACCTCTGAAGGAGTCCTGTGGTATCTGGCACCAAGACGTTAGCAGCAGATCCTTTAAGTCTTGTAAAGTTGGGCCTCCATGGATCAGACTTGTTGGTCCAGCACATCCTATAGATGCTCAATCGGATTGAGATCTGGGGAATTTGGAGGCCAAGTCAACACCTTGAACTCTTTGTCATGTTCCTCAAACCATTCCTGAACAATTTTTACAGTGTGGCAGGGCGCATTATCCCGCTGAAAGAGGCCAATGCCATCAGGGAATACCGTTGCCATGAAGGGGTGTACGTGGTCTGGAACAATCTTTAGGTAGGTGATACGTGTCAAAGAAACATCCACATGAATGCCAGGACCCAAGGTTTCCAAGCAGAACATTGCCCAGAGCATCACACTGCCTCCGCCGGCCTGCCTTCTTCCCAGGGTGCATCCTGCTGCCATCTCTTCCCCAGGTAAACAACGCACACACACCCGGCCGTCCACATGATCTAAAAGAAAAGGTGATTTATCAGACCAGGCCACATTCTTCCATTGCTCCATGGTCCAGTTCTAACGCACACATGCCCATTGTAGGTGCTTTCGGCAGTGGACAGGGGTCAGCATGGGCACTCTGACCGGTCTGCGGCTACACAGCCCCATACGCAGCAAGCTGGGATGCACTGTGTGTTCTGACACCTTTCTATCATGGCCAGCATTAAGTTTTTCAGCAATTTGTGCTACAATAGCTCTTCTGTGGGATCGGACCAGATGGGCTAGCCTTCGCTCCCCACATGCATTAATGAGCCTTGGGCGCCCATGGCCCTGTCGCTGGTTCACCGGTTTTCCTTCCTTGGACAACTTTTGGTAGGTACTAACCACTGCATACTGGGAATACCCCACAAGACCTGCCATTTTGGAGACGCTCTGACCCAGTTGTCTAGCCATCACAATTTGGCCCTTGTCAAAGTCGCTCAGATCCTTACGCTTTGTCCATTTTTCCTGCTTCCAACAGATGAAATTCAAGAACTGACTGTTCACTTGCTGCCTAATATATCCCACCCCTTGACAGGTGCCATTGTAACACGATAATAAATGTTATTCACTTCACCTGTCAGTGGTTTTAATTGTGGCTGATCAGTGTGTACATTCACCTTAGCCAAATACATTTAAACTCAGTTTTCACAATTCCTAAAATTTAATCGTAGAAAACATTCCCTGTCTTAGGTCAATTAGGATCACTACATTATTTTAAGTATGTGAAATGTCAATAATAGTAGAGAGAATGATTTATTTCAGCTTTTATTTCTTTCATCACATTCCCAGTGGTTCAGAAGTTTACACACACTGTTAGTATTTGGTAGCATTGCCTTTAAATTGTTTAACTTGGGATAAACATTTTGGGTAGCCTTCCACAAGCTTCTTACAATAAGTTGCTGGAATTTTGGCCCATTCCTCCAGACAGAACTGGTGTAACTGAGTCAGGTTTGTAGGCCTCCTTGCTCGCACATGCTTTTTCAGTTCTGCCCACAAATTTTCTATCGGATTGAGGTCAGGGCTTTGTGATGGCCACCCCATTACCTTGACTTTGTTGTCCTTAAGCCATTTTGCCACAACTTTGGAGGTATGCTTGGGGTCGTTGTCCTTGGGGTCATTGTCCATTTGGAAGACCCATTTGCGACCGAGCTTTAATTTCCTGGCTGATGTCTTGAGATGTTGCTTCAATATGTCCACATAATTTTCCTTTCTCATGATGCCAACTATTTTGTGAAGTGCACCAGTCCCTCCTGCAGCAAAGCACCCCCACAACATGATGCTGCCACCCCCATACTTCACGGTTGGGATGGTGTTCTTCAGCTTACAAGCTTCAACCTTTTCCCTCTAAACATAACGATGGTCATTATCGGCAAACAGTTATATTTTTGTTTCATCAGATCAGAGGACATGTCTCCAAAAAGTAAGATCTTTGTCCCCATTTGCACTTGTAAACTGTAGTCTGGTTTTTTATGGCAGTTTTGGAGCAGTGGCTTCTTCCTTGCTGAGCAGCCTTTCAGGTTATGTCGATATAGGACTTGTTTTACTGTGGATATAGATACTTGACTACCTGTTGCCTCCAGCATCTTCACAAGGTCCTTTGCTGTTGTTCTAGAATTGATTTGCACTTTTCGCACCAAACTTCGTTCATCTCTAGGAGACGTCTCCTTCCTGAGCGGTATGATGGCTGCATGGTCCCATGGTGTTTATACTTGCATACTATTGTTTGTACAGATGAACTTGGTACCTTCAGGCATTTGGAAATTGCTTCCAAGGATGAACCAGACTTGTGGAGGTCCACAATTTTTTTTCTGAGGTCTTGGCTGATTTCTTTTGATTTTCCCATGATGTCAAGCAAAGAGGCACTGAGTTTGAAGGTAGGCCTTAAAATACATCTACAGGTACACCTCCAATTAGCCAATTAGCCTATCAGAAGCTAATTGCCTAAAGTCTTGACATAATTTTCTGGAATTTTCCAAGCTGCTTAAAGGCACAGTTAACTTAGTGTATGTAAACTTATGACCCACTGGAATTGTGATATAGTCAATTAAAAGTGAAACAATCTGTCTGTAAACAATTGTTGGAAAAATTACTCGTGTCATGCACAAAGTAGATGTCCTAAATGACTTGCCAAAACTGTAGTTTGCTAATATATATTTAATATATATATAATACTGTTATTTGATTCTGAATGACACTAAATGTGTCAACTTTGGGGGGTTTCCCTCAATTTATTGGGATAATCCTGCTTTTTACAGTAAACCAGAGTTTTGTTATCTAGCAAGACATCACTACAGTGTTTCCCCTATATGCATTTTGCAGTGGTGCTGCGACACTGCTGAATTAAGTGTGCCGCTCTTGGGATTTCACATGGTTAATTTAATATTCTTGGCGCAACATAACGCTTGCCAGCCCCAGTCAGCTGTGCGCTTTCTACACTGCGAAAGGGACCCCACCACACACACACAAATACCTGCACTTACTCGCAGTGACGTCACCGCATAACAACACGTGTCAAACTCACTTTATTTCAAGTGGCCCGCAAGCTCATTTCTGAAATGTAGGATGGCAGGGGATCACAATGTTTCACTGAACAATCAGTTAGCGCTTTCCTCGTGAATATAGATGAGCCTTCCCCTGTCATCTGTATGTTTTGGGGTGCATTTTGCTCGCTGCAAAAGCCAAATGAAACAGCGTTACACAGGTCAATTATCAACACAGCTTAATCATAGTAGCATGAGGGCAGAGCAGATGCGGTAATTCACAGACTCAACTGTGTACAGACTATTTTAAATGCACCTGTGAACCAGTGAGATGCGCGGCGGGGATTGCGAAACCCATTTGAAGGCGGTACAGAATTGTCTGTTGCAAAACTTTTACCATGAACTATTATAAATATCATTGTTAAAACTATGGATACTATGGAAGAACTATGGTGCATTTTTATAATTGTGGACCAAGCTATCAGTTTTCCATATGTATAAAATATGTACTTGTAATGCTTTCTGATTGTAGGAAAATGTAAGTTGTCTTGTTTGACTTCAGAAATTCCAAGACATGGCTGTAGTTTAATTAGTAGGATCCTGATGAAAGGAATCTGTAAAAAAAAGACCCAACTTATTTACACTGTCAGAATATTTCAATTTAGCCATATCAAAATGAGGTGTTAATTGTTTCCACAGATGTTACTGTTGTTAATATAATTTTTATTTGCATCCCAACCTCAAAATCAATGCTGTACTGTTAAATGTGCATTTCAATGCACATAACATGTAATATTATTTGCAAGGGTGCTAACAAATCAGGTGCTGGTACCACATTTTCAAAGGGCCCTTTGAGGCCACAAATAAACCCTGATGTGCCCCAGGCTGAAATTGAGTTTGACACCCCTGTTTTAATCTATTCTTTGACCAACACGTGTTAATACGGGTCCGGCGTTGCGGGCTTGTGCGCACAACAGCACCGCAGTTGAAAAAAGTCCTAGGGGAAACACTGCAGTGTAAGTTTTATTGTAAAAATTCTGCATGAGGCAGTGCCAAAAGGAGAAATATGGCTGCACTTTGAGTGTGCTTTAAGAGCAGATTGTGTCAGAGCCTTTGGATTTAGAGTTCAAGCTGGGTATGCTTATGCTTTATCTTTAGTCAGAGGTGTAGAAACATCAGCTGTGGTCATTGGTTGGATCCGTAAAATCTGAAGTGTTGTATTGGCCTGGTATTCTATTCTACACTTGTATTATCACTCTCTCTGTATGTGTATATGGGAATGCTTAAACAATAAAGAACAATTAAGTGGATTACAACAGCATTACAATTCATAACACTTGCAGAAATAAGTACTAATCCATTAAATCTATCAGTCTCAAAAAGCAGAACAACAGTAAAAGTTTTTGCTTTTTTATAAAATGAGAGGGTTGCCACAAGCCTCTGACAGAAGCAACAGGATGTCCTTGCAAAAACAAGATGCAGAGGTAATCACATTATCAAGGAAGCAAGCATCTTTCAGGGCAGGAGATTTAGGGAAGCAGGAAATGCATGTCTAATGTCCTTGAATAAACAAATAAATAATCCCTAGCTCAGTCTGAATTTCACATCCCACAAAAAAATAAATAAATAAATACTGCAAAACAACAAATGTTATAAAAAGACACTCCACACCTTGGGGGGGGGGGGGACTTGGACACCAGATCTCTTGAACCAGTTATGTAACATTATAAAGTAACTGATATGAGCATGATTTAAAATGTGTCATGGACACCTTGGCTCCTTAACAAGAACCATAAGATTGGGACTGGTCATGTCCAGGCAGAAGTCATTGTGTAAAAAAACTTTAATGTCTAGTAAACAGCTAGGGACACCATTTGGATAAAACATAAGAATCCAGTCTGTTAACTCTTTGCATAAAATGTAATTTCGTTCTGTAAATTTTGTCTATGTAGACTTTCCGTTTATAGATAATGTGCGATCTGTGGGCTTCAAGTAGCTTCATTCCTCTTGATCCTCTAGAATAGGAGGATTTAGTTGTACTCTGTCCAGGCTTTGCTAAGCAGAAGAATCTATTGTCTTGCATTTTGGTTAATTTTACTTAAAGGATTAGTTAACCCAAAAATGAAAATTCTCTCATCATTTACTTATCCTCATGTCATCCCAGATGTGTATGACTTTCTTCTTCAGAACACAACAGATTTTTAGAAGAATATTTCAGCTTTGTAGGTCCATATAATGCAAGTTGATGGTGATCAGCACTTTAAAGCTCCAAAAAGCACAGACAGTCATAGTAAAAGCAATCCATATGACTCCAGTGGTTAAATTAATGTCTTCTAAAGCGATATGATTGCTTTGGGTGAGAAACAGATCAATATTTAAGTCCTTTTCACTATAATTGTTTACTTCCGTCATTCTCCGATGCCTGTCTACAACGAGACTCCGTTCTCTCCGCCTCTTGCATGACGTAAGCACGTTGGCATGTTTACGCGAGAATTGACGTCGATGCAGCCGGAAGTACAGCTTGATTTGTTTACAAGAGAACGCTGTTCACAAGCTTCATTGGTTCTGCTTTCATTTAAACATGCCAGAGTGCTTGCATCACGTTAGAGGTGGAGGAAACGAAGTCCCGCTGTAGACAGGCATCGGAGAGCGACCGGAAGTAAACAATTATAGTGAAAAGGACTTAAATATTGATCTGTTTCTCACCCAAATTGATCATATTGCTTTAGAAGACATTAATTTAACCACTTGAGTCATATGGATTGCTTTTACTACAACTGTCTGTGCTTTTTGTAGCTTTAAAGTGCTAATCACCATCCACTTGCTTTAAGAGCCTGCTTTGGATACTTTGCATATTATAGTAGACGAGTATAATAGGAGAACTAGGATCCAAAAAAATTAAAACTTAATTACAAATTAAAAGTTAATAGTTGGAGTCTCTTTTTGTTTTTATTTATTTATTTATTTGTTTTTTGTCAAATCAAGACTTTGTATGCCATTTTTATCAGTGCTGTGTGTCCTTTTATTTATTTTGGAAACAGTCTTCAAATTGTGTTTCTTATTTTTGTTTTACCTTCTCCAGGCTGGAGGCAATAAGCACACAATGAACGACCATCTACACATTGGAAATCACCAGCAGATCCACGTTCAACAGCTGTTCGAGGAGAACAGCAACAAACGAACAGTGTTGACTGCACAACCCAATGGGTTGACATCTGTGGGCAGGGCGGGTTTACCCATGCCTGAGAAGCAGCAAGAAAGCAGCCAATGTCGACAAGGCAGCTCGACCTCCATCAAATCAACTGAAAGCAAACCTAAGCCAGCACCCTTGACTCCTGAGCAGGCCATGAAACAGTACATGTCTAAATTGACAGTTTTTGAACACCAAGAGATCTTCAGCTACACTGAGATCTATTTTATTGGTCCAAATGCAAAGAAACGACAAGGTGTAGTTGGTGGTTCAAATAATGGAGGTTATGATGACGATCAAGGCTCCTACATTCATGTACCCCATGACCATATAGCATATAGGTATGAGGTACTAAAGGTCATTGGTAAGGGCAGCTTTGGCCAGGTAGTGAAGGCCTACGACCATAAAAACCAACAACAGGTAGCCCTGAAAATGGTGCGTAACGAGAAGCGATTCCACCGCCAAGCAGCTGAGGAAATTCGCATCCTGGAGCACTTACGCAAGCAGGATAAGGACGCCACTATGAATGTCATCCACATGCTGGAGAACTTTACATTCCGCAACCATATCTGCATGACATTCGAGTTGCTCAGCATGAACCTTTATGAGCTTATCAAGAAAAACAAGTTTCAGGGCTTTAGTTTGCCACTAGTGCGCAAGTTTGCACACTCCATCTTGCAGTGTCTGGACTCTCTGCACAAGAACAGAATTATTCACTGCGACCTCAAGCCTGAGAATATCCTCCTGAAGCAGCAGGGGCGCAGTGGGATAAAAGTAATTGACTTTGGCTCCAGCTGCTACGAGCATCAACGGGTCTACACTTACATCCAGTCACGCTTCTACAGGGCCCCAGAGGTCATTCTGGGTGCTCGTTACGGGATGCCAATTGATATGTGGAGCTTAGGTTGTATCTTAGCGGAATTACTTACAGGGTACCCTCTCTTACCTGGAGAAGATGAAGGGGACCAACTAGCATGTGTCATAGAGCTGCTGGGTGTGCCCTCCCAGAAGCTTCAGGATTCATCTAAGAGAGCCAAAAATTTCATCAGCTCGAAGGGATACCCCCGTTATTGCACAGTCACAAACTTACCTGATGGTTCGGTGGTGTTAAATGGGGGAAGGTCACGGAGGGGCAAACTCAGAGGTCCACCAGGAAGCAGGGACTGGGTAACAGCACTTAAGGGCTGTGATGACCCGCTGTTCTTGGACTTTCTCAAACAGTGCCTAGAGTGGGACCCATCCCTGCGTATGACCCCTAGTCAGGCCCTTCGCCACCCATGGCTCAGAAGACGCTTGCCAAAACCTCCCACTGGGGAGAAGACCACCGTAAAGCGGATCACTGAGGGTACGGTTGCTATTACGTCAATCTCCAAATTACCTCCCCCTTCTGCCTCAGCCACAAAGTTAAGGACTAACCTGGCACAAATGACTGATGCCAATGGGAATATACAACAAAGGACAGTTTTGCCAAAATTAGTCAGCTGATCTTTAATGTTTCTTTTAAATGGGGATATTGGAAATTGTGCAAAGCTGAGCTTTCAGAAGTGTGGCATTTCTAGGAATAGTTTTAACACCATCTATGAACTGCTTTGTAGCACATCTTTGTTGGATTATTTCTATGAATGCTAAAATGGCCAAGAAAGGGGGAACAACACTTAAGTTTTTATCTCAGGGCTGTGTAAAAGGCTGCTTGTAGGAGCATTCATACAATCTGACCTATAATAACACAAAGTCCCACATGGTTTAATACATACATCTTGAAGCATAAAAAGCAAATAGTCTTGCTGCAGTGAATTAATGGAAGGATACATTGTTGTGTGTGCTTCTGAAATTTTAATCACCACTCTCCAATCCTGTCAGATAAATAGCATGGTAATGGATGAGGATTAAAATGCATTTTACTAAAAGCCATGCTATCTAAGGCCTGTTGCTTTTTCCAGCATCTTTTTTAATATCAAGCCGCAAATTTAATTAGATTTTAAGAGACTATGGTAAGAGAAACACCGGTCATAACGGAAAAGTGGATGTTGCAGACTGTTATGAGGTAACAGAGGGAAACAATGTTTACATGATAGACTTGGTATGTGCCTATAAATCTCTTGACATTCCTTAAGAAATGAAACGAGGAAAAGAGAGAGTGTCTACAGTCAGTCTGAACTAAAATAGACTGATGGCAAGTTTAAAGGAATTTATGTGGTTTGCCTGAGAGGATACTGTTCTCAGCAGTAATTGACAGGTGCATGGTTTTTGTAATTATATAAGCTATTCTCTGGAAGAGTTGCTTTTGAACATGTACTGTCCTGGAAGGAAACTTTGGTGCTTTACTTTTTTTTTTTATTTATGAAGCGTTTTTTATAGCTTGAAACGTAACACTCATGGAACAAAACAGTGTTGTTTAATTGTAATGCGTGAACACTAGTTACCATGCAAGATAAGTTTGAAGGTTAGAGTCTTGAATCTTGAATAATATATATATATATATATATACAGGTGCCTCTCAATAAATTAGAATGTCATGGAAAAGTTCATTTATTTCAGTAATTCAACTCAAATTGTGAAACTCGTGTATTAAATTAATTCAGTGCACACAGACTGAAGTAGTTTAAGTCTTTGGTTCTTTTAATTGTGATGATTTTGGCTCACATTTAACAAAAACCCACCAATTCACTATCTCAAAAAATTAGAATATGGTGACATGCCAATCAGCTAATCAACTCAAAACACCTGCAAAGTTTTCCTGAGCCTTCAAAATGGTCTCTCAGTTTGGTTCACTAGGCTACACAATCATGGGGAAGACTGCTGATCTGACAGTTGTCCAGAAGACAATCATTGACACCCTTCACAAGGAGGGTAAGCCGCAAACATTCATTGCCAAAGAAGCTGGCTGTTCACAGAGTGCTGTATCCAAGCATGTTAACAGAAAGTTGAGTGGAAGAAAAAGATGCACAACCAACCGAGAGAACCGCAGCCTTGTGAGGATTGTCAAGCAAAATCGATTCAAGAATTTGGGTGAACTTCACAAGGAATGGACTGAGGCTGGGGTCAAGGCATCAAGAGCCACCACACACAGACGTGTCAAGGAATTTGGCTACAGTTGTTGTATTCCTCTTGTTAAGCCACTCCTGAACCACAGACAACGTCAGAGGCATCTTACCTGGGCTAAGGAGAAGAAGAACTGGACTGTTGCCCAGTGGTCCAAAGTCCTCTTTTCAGATGAGAGCAAGTTTTGTATTTCATTTGGAAACCAAGGTCCTAGAGTCTGGAGGAAGGGTGGAGAAGCTCATAGCCCAAGTTGCTTGAAGTCCAGTGTTAAGTTTCCACAGTCTGTGATGATTTGGGGTGCAATGTCATCTGCTGGTGTTGGTTTCCATTGTGACTTATTGAAAACCAAAGTCACTGCACCCGTTTACCAAGACATTTTGGAGCACTTCATGCTTCCTTCTGCTGACCAGCTTTTTAAAGATGCTGATTTCATTTTCCAGCAGGATTTGGCACCTGCCCACACTGCTAAAAGCACCAAAAGTTGGTTAAATGACCATGGTGTTGGTGTGCTTGACTGGCCAGCAAACTCACCAGACCTGAACCCCATAGAGAATCTATGGGGTATTGTCAAGAGGAAAATGAGAAACAAGAGACCAAAAAATGCAGATGAGCTGAAGGCCACTGTCAAAGAAACCTGGGCTTCCATACCACCTCAGCAGTGCCACAAACTGATCACCTCCATGCCACGCCGAATTGAGGCTGTAATTAAAGCAAAATGAGCCCCTACCAAGTATTGAGTACATATATACAGTAAATGAACATACTTTCCAGAAGGCCAACAATTCACTAAAAATGTTTTTTTATTGGTCTTATGATGTATTCTAATTTTTTGAGATAGTGAATTTGTGGGTTTTTGTTAAATGTGAGCCAAAATCATCACAATTAAAAGAACCAAAGACTTAAACTACTTCAGTCTGTGTGCACTGAATTTATTTAATACACGAGTTTCACAATTTGAGTTGAATTACTGAAATAAATGAACTTTTCTACGACATTCTAATTTATTGAGATGCACCTATATATATATATATATATATATATATATATATATATATATATATTTTTTTTTTTTTTTTTTTTTTTTCTCTTTTCTAAAATTAATGCTTTTCTGCAGTGAATAGATGGACTAAGAATTAAAGCATAGGAAGGCATGATGTTGGATTTACTCTGAGCAAGTATTGATGCGATTTTTAACATGAATAAGGCTATGGCAGAATGTGAAACTTAAATCAAGTTTTAAAATTAATCTATAACCACTAGGACAAGGCTGTTGTTAATGCCTTGATTAATATGTAATCATTGTGTGGACTTGCTAATATCAGGCCAGAGTTAAAATTCTTAAAGGTTGTTCCCTTTTTTAAAATAATGTTACAAATGTTTTTAAATAACACTTTTTTTCCCATTAGAACACAAAGACTGGCCATTTTTGTAGCATTTGTAACATGGAAAGAATAATTTGACTGACATGGGTATAAAAGCATTGCTAAAGTTTAACTTATTCATTTAATTGTGTCTCAGTGAAGAGCTAATATAAATGGAACAAATGGCCTGAATGTGTGCAGTTGGCTGAATATCAGTGGAGAGTGACTTACCATATAATGCACAAGAAATATATCTGCAAGTACTTTGAAACCCTAATCTAGCAGGAGGTAGTCCTGCTTGCTCTCAACCAGTCTCAGATTGTGGGGGTGTGGAAAGGGGTCAAACCATGGGCTGTCAGGGAGTTCAGCAAAGCTGTAATGCTCATGTTGATCCCTCACCCCCCTACTAGAGACTGGCACCAGCCTGCTGCACACTGCTCAGGGGCTCAGGCCCCTTTGGACACCCATAGTGCTTTACAGATGCAGAAGTAACCTGCCAACATCAGCAGGCATTTCATAATGTACTTTTTACTTTTTTTACTGTTCTTTGAATTGACAGCAGTGTGGAATAATTTTGCCTTAGGTTTAATATAACGTGCCTTTGGTTATCAATGCCATTTGTTTTATTTCGAACAATGAAACTCCCTTCCACTTACTTTAAAAGACTCATGGTGATCCTCTTGCACATGTTTGAGCATCGCCCAAAGATACTCCCAAATCTCATGAAATGGGAATTGGGATCAAGTGGCCGCACAGTTGAGAGTTTGTACATGTAGTTCAGACGCTCCAATGTCTTTTTTATCCAATGATTTTAGAGATATCACCTGAGCACCCTTTTCCAAAAGGGATTTCTTAGTAAGTGACAACAATCATATCTACACTGATTTTTCTCAAGTAGAACAAGTGTCTTCACCATTGCATTCATGTTGTCTTAACATCACAAGTATTCAAGGAAACACATTTGGCTGATTATATTACAATAGAAATAAGAACACATTTTAATATTTTACCTCAGACTGTTGTAATATTCTTATACTTTATGAATCCAGGGCATTTGGTACATACCAAAGTGCATTCCTTTCTGCGTTAGTGACTGAGGAAAAGAAGCCAGATTTTCTGTGTTTACTTGATCAAGATGCACTCAAGCAACTCAAGAGCGTATCTTGAGAAAGATAATCTTCTGTGGAGAGGGAAGCACAGGGTAAGGAGGCTTGTGCTCTATTTGCCAGTTACACAACCTGTTTAAATATCTGAGAGATGTAGCATACTTCCAAACCTCTGTTGCTTTACACGGTTTGGGTGTAACGCAGTGAAAACCGCATGCCCCAAAAACCAACAGCAAATCAGTTGTCACCCCAGTGTGCAATACAGTGGTAGTATTAACTATTAAGTTGGATTTTTAAAAGGACATGTGCCCTAACTCTTGAGTCTAGCTACCCACTGTTAACTTCAGTCAGACCTGTTTTAAACAAATTTTTAACATGGAAGCAAAGTTGACATTTGTTTGTATACAGCCACTGAAACGTACTGTACATATGTGAAATTATTGAGAATTTGATGTGGATGTGTACATATGTATAATGTTTTAATCTTGTGAAATGCTGCTGAAAACACTACATTTTTTGCTGTAGTGGGGGGTAAATGTTGGCAGCCAGTTTTATGATACTGTATGTATTGTACAGCTGATGGAAGAAAAGTTTTTTTTTTAGTGATAATTTGTTTAATTTTATTGTTGTGGCTGGAAAATATTAATAATAAAAGTTTTAATGTTTATCTTTACAAAATACAGATTGTGTTGACTTCTTTTAGGAGCAATATGGAGAAATTTTAATAGCAAAAGTTTGTTCTGCATTTTAGTTCAAGGGTCGGTTGCATAAATCTGTTTTCCAGGGATTCCCCAAAACATTTTGTACCATATATATTTCAATGACCAGTTATTTTGTGGCCTTTTTAATTTAGCACATGGTCCTCTTCCTACTGTATATTCCTCTTTGCTTCTTGCACTATGGTTTTAAAAACCTTCCTGAACATTCGGGCAATGGTTGGTTCAGGCGACTGACAAATTGACACTATTAACTTTCCCTGTTATTGTGGTCCAAATCACGAATTTTATTATTTGCATTGCACTTTTATTATGTGCAAGGCACTTGATCTTGGGACGTTTGCTTCAAAGGGACTATGTTTGCTATATCGGCACAAAGAAATGTCTGCTAAATGACTACAAATAGATATGTTATGATATTTATGTAGACTGTCTTACCTTATAACATAGCATAACATAACATTTTATATGACCACAAATATATCTTTATAATACCATACTAAAGGAATTATATATAAAAGGCTGTTGATGGGGGAAAATATGTGAATCTCTGGGATAATAGAATTATTGAAGTCAGGTGTTCCAGTTAAGTCAGGTGCATGTTTGACCTGCTTTGTCATGGAAAAAGACAATTGTGATTTGTTGTCAGAAGAAGAGTCATTGAAAGGGCTACAAAAGGATTTCTAAGGAACTTGACCTTTTGTAGTCTGCATTCAGGTATATAGTTTACAAATTCAGGAAATTCTGCAATGCTGCTTTTCTTTCTTGAATCCTCTTTTTGACAGGTTATGATCTACATGCATCACTGGAGCTTAGATTATAGTTCAGTGTGATATTTCTCATCCCTTTATGACATGTGTTAGCCATGCCTTTATTTGTTTACATGTGTGCCCATGTTTGTGTATAGACAAAGAGAGGGGAGAGGAGATATTATGCTTATGTCAGCGTTATCCATGAACCTACTGGTCAAAACATCTCTTGACTGGGTAGTGAGGCCTTGTCATCTTTTATCATGTCGTATTATTGCAGAATGCAGTGTGTATTGCTTTGGCTTCCAAAGAGAGTTCTCGAGAGAGCGCAGCATGCATCCAATGATGTCTTTGATCAGATTAGAATTACAACGATTCTGCATAAAGACATGATAAAAACAAAAAATGGTTCAAATATTGAGATACTATAATCGAAGTTGTGTTTACTTGTAAATAGTAAGGAAAAAGAAAAAAAAAAACACTATTAGCAGCTGTGTCCTAAATGTTAAATTAAGACATTTGGGCTGTATGTGAACTTCCTTTGGAGGTTGTTTTCCTTGCATGGGGGGCATTTATTATTTACAGGAACTTCAGGAGCTCCCACTTATTAGTAGTAAGACCACCCATTGATTTTGCGTTTCAGTTACTGCGACTGAGTCATCCTGAGGCAATAAAAAAAGTGGGTGAAATGTGTGCCAACAATACAATAGTTAGTGCAAATGACTGAGTACTTTAAGTACCTACAGCAATAAATACCTACAGTATTTGTTCTTTTTTTAACTTCTATGGCAGCAATAAAGACATTTGGTGTACCAATGTGCTTTTATTGAACTTCAAGTGAAATACTGTATGTTCATGACCAGCAAAACCACAAAAGAAGGGGTTTGGGTGGCATTCATTCTTTTCTGACATATATTCAGTATATGAAGAGTGATTAAGCTTTTAATATTTTAAAGTTGATCATTATTGACAATGTATTAATCCATCGTACTAGCTATTTCATAGATTTATTATTGATTTATTTATACCCATTTTATGGCAAAATTAGGTGAATTAATGGGAAAACAATTAGTGTCTTTAAATAAAATTCGAGATTGCCGAAAATCTGTCTTGCAAATAAATAATTATAATGAAAAGCCAGTTATGTGGTTTTCTAAAATTGTTACTTTGAAGTGCACTTTAAATTGATACGGAGGTAGGGACCTCACTGCATTAGAGGCATCACTTTACTCACAGCTGACTGGTCCAGCCCAAAATCAGGTTAGCGATATAGCCTATGTTACAATCACGATGAACCCAAATGAAAACACATCCACCTTACTGGTACCGCAAATTCAGAGTTTTCTTAAACTTTCCTAGATAGCCATTTAATCCTGCTATGTGATAAAGGCCGCTGGCTAATTTTTCAGTTAAGCAACTGAAATAGGTCATAAACTAGGTCATATAGCAATCATGCTTTTTTTTTTTTTTTTTTTTTTACTTTATTGCCAGTGCATTTTATCAAAAATGACAATGATTGATGTTCATTGAAGGCTATCCCATTCACTTAATAGCTTCCCTGCTCAGTTGCTTAACATGTCCCCCCACCCAATATGGTCAGTTCTATGCCTAGTTTGTCAAATATTTTTTCTATTCTGTTCAACTGTAAAGGATTGTTGCAAGCCACCTTGACAGAATCTGAGCACATTTGAACAAGAGACACTGAATACAACATGACTGCGAACAAGAGCAAACTTTCCAGTTTTTCAGGCCAGTTAAATGACTCATGAAATAAAAGTCATCAAAAATACATCAGCATAACTTTGGCTCATTGGCTTTTCTTCAGTTTTGCTGGGCAAGCAAGTGTGGGAAGAATGCCTATGTGATAGGCCTCTGTAAACAAATAGAGCTGGTGATGTCATACTACGGGAATGCAGAGGAATGCACTTTATAGAGACAGAGTGCCCTGAAGAGAGGTATTCCCCCAGAGAGAGAGAGAAAATAAAGATCTACCCCCGTTATCCTTCTCCTTTCTGTCACATTCCATTAAAATTCTAAAGTAAATAATTTTAGTTATAAATCCTTTGTAGAAATTTTAGCATTTTATCTGAAAAAGATTGTTCCTCCTATGCAGTGGCTCTCTTTTCAGATGGTTCTAGAAATTATTGCGAAAACACAAATGCATCTGTAGAACACAGTACTATGAGCTCTCAGGCATGCAAATTATTTCTACCTTGCAGCGATGAAGTGAGCCACTTTTGTCTTCATCTGTTGAAGGGAATGTCTAAATCATTTTCAGGAAGCCCAATGTTGAAAAAAAAACCCCTTGAATTTCAGGATCACTCTGTTCTTGTCAGTTGCTGCCTTTCTCACATCTCTTAAGTAACAAACAGATTGTCGTGTAGACAACACAACTTATTGACCCTACTGTACTCTGCTGAAGGATTTTAGCTACCCTCATTGGATTTGCTTGTTTCCAACAATGTTTAAATCCACTGGTTTGCTGTGTTTGCATGACTTAAAGTAGGAAACCATATTTAACCTTTTTGGCGTTTCTTACTTAGCTTCCATCTCATGAGGCAAAGAAATCCAACTCCTGCCAGTATTTATGGCTTTATGTAAATTTCATAACATGCTAGCCTTCACAAGGCTGGACCCTATCCATAGACACTTATACATAGGTAGTTTTCATGCTGTTCAAGCCGCCTGCCAAATGGCTATGTTGCCATAATTGGGCACATGGAACAGGCTTTCTAAGAAATGGAGTAAATGAGGCTTCCGTGGGAGGGTGTCGCAGAATTTTGAGCTGGAGGGAGTACAGCTCCTCCACCTTGAAGTGGGGTCATGTCCGCTTGAATATGAACACCTTTAGAAGCCTCTGGTTGTCAGACAGCACCTGACACCACCCTTGGTTCTCACTTTAACTGGACGATACGACAGTGATCAGCGTCTACAAGCCAAGCATTGCTGCGTTGCTATTCAAGATATCACCAGCATGCGGCACCACTTGTAAACTTGTGCATGATGTTTTTTCAGGTACCACACATGCACAAAGTGGTTTGTCAAAGTCTTGCACCATGGTTATAGGCGCACTAACAAAACTATGATAAAAGACAACTGAATTAATTTTCTGTCTTGTCCTTCTAAGGGAGGGGCTAATGCCCTTTAATGTTGAAGCCCCTGGGTTTTGAGTTTAACTCAGAGCTATGATGGCCTGCATTGCCAGAGAGGACATTTACTTGCCATGTTTAAATGGGTACCTCACTATGCCATAGATCTGCCAAACTTGCCCAACTTGACTTCTGGCATGGGTTCTGTGTCAGCGGCTAATCTTCCTCAGCAGGCGCTGTCGTCAGTAATGATGTCAGCTGATTTGGGGTCAAAGAGTGTTATTGAGACCTCAGTGGAAGAAGTCAAATTCTTTGTGCCTCTGTATTCATGTAAATACAGTTAAAGGTACATATGTTAAAGCAAGTTTGACATTGTTTTGCATTACATAGTTTTGCTTACTGTACATTCAGTAAGTATTACATATAAATAGTTGCAGTGGTGCTATAGCTGCGGGTTATCTTACCCTTGGCTTTCCTTGTAAAACAAATTGCTCTAAATTGTTGTAGGCCTATTCACATAGTATAAAGTATTAAATGGTATAAAATATTATGTGCAATACAGATACACTGGTTTTATAGTCCTAACAACTAGCATGGCAAAAAACATTTCTTGCATGGCACACCACTGTTCAGAACATTCCCCTCTCAATTTCCCTAGAATTTTTGGTTTGGTCCAAAAGGTTCAGCTGCATTCTGAAAGTAATGGTTGCAATACATTAGTTTTTATTTTCTTCAATAATGCTCTATTGTTTCATTCGCTACCTTGTTCATGGAGTACAGTATAGGGCTTCCGTAGTAAAGAGCTTAGTGTCATGTAAATATATTGCATTTGACCTAACACATGACCCACACCACACATCTACTTTTAATCTAAGTCCATGTTCATTGCCATTGAACTGTGAAAAACTGATCTTTGGAAATGTGTTTTTTTCAGGATTGTGTTGATGCAACCAATCCAAATAATTACTCTTGAAGTATTGACAGGATAATTAACTCTCTATAGTAATAGAGAAGCTGGCAGCCTGGACCATCTTGTTCACCATATTAGGAATGTGAGGGACTGAGAATAGGGGACTGTCATGATTCGCAGGAACTGATAAGTCAGTTGAGTTGAAGCCGTGCTATTTTTAATCATCTGAATCCCCAGGAGGCAAGAGGAGCAGCTTAGAGTCAGGGTATCAGTGGGCCTGCATACAAGTGCATACATCCAGATCTGTGATAGGGCATGCTGAGATAGCTTTGCAGTTTCTCTGTTAGACTACAGTATATGCCATTGATATATTCCAAAAATGGAATGGCAAAATAAGACTTAAGCAATTTGATGTGTGTTAAAAACTTGTGTGTTCAAATTTATCAATTAAAAGTCAGATGTAGGCTTCCATGATCTCTAGCTGCTTTAATACACTATTATTCTGTGAACTCTCTAATGGCTTTGACAAATTGGCTCTTTTATTGCTTTTCTGTTGCAGTCGATTGAAGGGTTGGAAGAAGGGAGAGCTTATTTAGAAACTTTTTTCTTTCTTATGATCAACTTTCATAACAGTGCAGATGAAAGGCTCTGAGATGTGTGGATGAGCACTTGACAGCATTGTTGGAAGTCTATTATGGATTTCTATAGTAATGTGGCTGATTATGTTGCTAATGCACTTAGCCTTCTTTCACATTTGCCTGTAATGCAACTGTAAATTTTACTTTGTTGTATGTTGTTGAACAATATTATGGTGTAAATTGGTATTTTTAATGTTTCTTACCCTGTTATCCCTGCAGTTATGTATCCCAAACAAAATGTACCACTTCAGCTTTTATAACCTGTCCTGCACTAATAAGCTCAGTATTGTTAACATAGTAATATCACAGTCACTATGCTTGTGGTATAGATCATTGTAGGTATGTAATGTAAGTTGTGCCTATTTGGCCAAAGAAGAAAAGACTTTTGTTCTTACCTGCCTTTTCTTTTCTTTAAGACAGTCCCATGTCAATGTCAATTTTACTAATTGACCATGGCATATGCATGCATTGCAACTGACTATTTGAGAGAGAGATAAGGAGGCAAGATGGGTGTTGGAGAGGTCATTTGATGCCCATAGCAGCTGACTTTACAGTTATATGAAGTAGGGCTTTTGATAATATTTCAAAGATAAGATTATTCAACTATTCAGCGATTATTGCAATGATTAATCATTAGCTCTTAACCGATTATTCAGCTTGTGCCCCGACATAGAAGGTTGTATTAAATGTGCTTACTAACAAGAAAGAGGACAAAATCATCTTTTAAAAATACCTCTAAATGAAATTCACTGAATTATAGGGGAAAACATATTTTGTATTTAATTTAATTCAGTAAAACATTCACTGCAAAAAATCCTATTGTTATTCAATTCAATTCAATTTCACTTTATTGTTGGAATCTCTTCCAAAAATTGTCTCGCATCCCACAGCGTTTACTGTCTCACATCAATTCACATCAATACACATCCACATCAAATTATAAAACACAATACAATAAACACCACTTAATACAAAAACCACATATAAGTATGTAAATACACAACCAGCTGCAGTGCATTGAATTAGTCCCTTACAACAAACATAATCTATATGTGCACTCCATGATAAAGCAGCATCCACATAGACACCCAAGTATTTATAAGACGACACTTGTTCAATCTTTATATTATGTGTCACTTGTGTTTGATACCTATACTCTGGAAGACCAAAAATAATTTCCTTTGTCTTCTTCCCGTTCATAATAAGTAAATTCCTCTTGCACCACTCCACTAATCTATCCGTAAAACATTGATACATACTGGAATCATCTTCAATCCCCAGTAAAGACAACAGCACAGTATCATCTGAGAACTTCATTTTATATGTATTTACAATATCAGTTGTACAATCATCTGTATAAAGGGTAAATAGAAAAGGTGAGTTCACACATCAAGTGTTTTTGTCTTGTTTCCCATTTAAAATTGTCTAAAAATCCTTAAAACAAGAAACATTTACTTGAGAAGCAACATATAAGATATTTAGACTTGCTTTAAGAGAATGTATCTTAAATATAAGTGTATTTTGTATATAAGTGTATTTTTTCTCTTGGTTATACTTCTGTGAGAGCAGTAAAGACAAAATACACTTATATTCAAGATATATTCTCTAAAAGCAAGTCTAAATATCTTATATGCTGCTTCTCAGGTGAATGCATCTTTTTTTAAAGGATTTTTAGATATTTAAAAATATTTGTATTTATAATATAATATTCAACATTCTCAGATAACAATTTTTCTATTATAATTCCCTCATACTTTGCGATCTACATCACCTGAAGCTGTTTGGAAAGTTTAGAGTGCATCTATACTGTGAGCTGTGTAATTCTTCCTCTCCTCAGTCGGGCACGAACTGCAGTGCTGTTGTCTCGCATCATCATTAGAGTTAAATGTGATCTCATGTTACGTTAAATAAGATCAAACGATTATTCGACAGCTAAAACTTTTGTCAGCAATTTTTTATTGTCAACATTGTTGATATGTCATCTAATCGTTTCAGCCCTGAAGTGAAAGTGTATTGATGACAGTAATGATTTTAAAGCTGCTCTGAAGAAATAAGTAGCCTGCTTTGTCAGCTGCCAGGAATCCAATTGAAAGAGAAGCCTATTTCTTACCAGAATGTTTTTTTGTTGTAAAAATGTAGAGCTGTTCTGACAAATTCAGTTTTATTTAATGAATGGGGTTGAGCCAATGTTTTTAAACTTAATTCTGCACATTTTATTCTTTCAATAAAATGAAATAATTTTGATTTTTCATTTTTTTTTATTTTGTCAGTTCTTTGGAAGAACGTGTTTGTTGGTCTTATTACTCATTTGGTCTTCTTTTCACTCTTTACAGTTGCAAATCAGCAGGTTAGAGGATATAGCTCTATGCATCAGCAGTAAGTAATGTGTGAAAGTGAAATGTCACATCCTGTCATAAGTCAGTGTTCGCAGGGCTTGTATGAACGCAGGAGACACAAGGTGATATCACCCTGAGGTACAGTAGCTCAGCATAGTGTGACTACTATGTTTTTACTTTGCAAATAATCAGTTGTTTGTACAAACATGTAGTTCTCTTAACAGGCCCTTGGTGCGGCACTTGGTGGCCGCTGTGAGTGCGGTTTGGATTCCTCACCTGCACACATCCCAGGATACACATTCTTCCAGACTTGGTCTGCTAGTATTAATGTCTCCTCTCCTCTGACAGTAGCAGCTGGGTGATTTGAAATTAAGTTAGTGTTTACCTGTTCTTGCAAGACAAACAGCATGCAGCTGTCTCTGTACAAAGGTCCTGCACTGCATGACCCCTTTATTTTTAGCTTTAGTTAATCTAACTGTGCTGTTTTGTCCAGGTTCACCAGGTCTCAAGCAAGGTTATATGTTTAGCACTATGGTTAATGGGACACTGGGCTATAAATCAGGTTTCATTGTCAAGAAAAAGCAGACTTTGTTGAGATCTATGTTTACAGATGATATCAAAAATGTGTTCAGACCCAGTGGCCAATGTCACAAAGCAGGATTAAGCGGCTAGCTAGATAAACTGAAACTTAGTTTGAGCGAACTCTGAATTTGTGGTACCAGTAAGGTGGATAGGTTTTCATCGAGGTTCATCACCACAGTTACTTGCTATGGGGCAGGTTATGTTCCCAATCAGAGATCTCATACAGATACTGGACCAATCATCTGGGTAGGGTTGCACCAGCTGTGCGTAAGGTCTTACGTAAGTTGGGACGTAAAGTTCACACTAATGGCTTAGTAACTAAATCAGTGCTTAATTTGGTTGCACCACCTGTTCTTAAGGCAAGACTTAATTAGTAGGTCGTAAGCTCTGTAAAGCAATGCGTAGTCACATAATATGACGTTTACCTGTATTGATCCAATAAAAAGTCTTCAAATTTGTACACAGAAGTGTTAAAAAGCCGTCAGTTTCAGTTTGATCTTGTTACGGTTGATGTTCAAACCTTGTTTATTCACGTAACTGTCAGCTGTAATAAATTATATCCCCATTAAAATACAATACGTAAAAAAAGTAGATTAGAAAAATAGTGTATTTGCCCCGTGTAAATAACAATATATAGGAACTGTATCTAAAATAAATAAGGGGTGATAAATAAATATTAATACAACAGGCTGGAAAAATAGGCATTTATCTATTTTAATATACTATATACAGTTGTGCTCAAAAGTTTGCATACCCTTGGAGAATTGGTAATATATGTACCATTTTTAAAGAAAACATGAGTGGGCAGGCAAAACACATTTCTTTTATTTCTTATGGGATCCATATTCAGCTGTAGGTTATAACAGAATGGCACAATCATAAAACACAACATGGCAACAAAGAAAAAAATGAAATGACCCCTGTTCAAAAGTCTGCATACCCTTAGTTCTTAATACTGTGTATTGGCCTCTTTAGCATTAATGACAGCGTGCAGTCTTTTGTAATAGTTGTCTATGAGGCCCCAAATTCTTGCAGGTGGTATAGCTGCCCATTCATCTTGGCAAAATGCCTCCAGGTCATGCAAAGTCTTTGGTCATCTTGCATGAACCGCACATTTGAGATCTCCCCAGAGTGGCTCGATGATATTAAGGTCAGGAGACTGTGATGGTCATTCCAGAACCTTCACCTTTTTCTGCTGTAACCACTGGAGGGTCAACTTGGCCTTGTACTTAGGGTCATTGTCTTGTCGAGCGTCCCATGCGCAGCTTTCATGCAGAAGAATGCAAATTGTCTGCCAGTATTTTCTGATAACATGCTGCATTCATCTTGCCATCAATTTCCACAAGATTCCCTGTGCCTTTAGAGCTCACACACCCCCAAAACATCAGTGAGCCACCACCATGCTTCACAGTGGGGATGGTATTCTTTTCACAATAGGCCTTGTTGACCCCTCTCCAAACATAGCGCTTATGGCTGTGACCATAAAGCTCTATTTTGGTCTCGTCACTCCAAATTACAGTGTGCCAGAAGCTGTGAGGCGTGTCAAGGTGTTGTCGGACATATTGTAACCGTGCTTTTTTGTGGCATTGGTGCAGTAAAGGCTTCTTTCTGGCAACTCGACCATGCAGCTCATTTTTGTTCAAGTATCGTCATATTGTGCTCCTTGAAACAACCACACCATCTTTTTCCAGAGCAGCCTGTATTTCTCCTGAGGTTACCTGTGGGTTTTTCTTTGTATCCCAAAGAATTCTTCTGGCAGTTGTGGCTGAAATCTTTCTTGGTCTACCTGACCTTGGCTTGGTATCAAGAGATCCCCGAATTTTCCACTTCTTAATAAGTGATTGAACAGTACTGACTGGCATTTTCAAGGCTTTGGATATCTTTTTATATCCTTTTCCATCTTTATAAAGTTCCATTACCTTGTTACGCAGGTCTTTTGACAGTTCTTTTCTGCTCCCCATGGCTCAGTATCTAGCCTGCTCAATGCATCCACGTGAGAGCTAACAAACTCATTGACTATTTATACACAGACACTAATTGCAATTTAAAAAGCCACAGGTGTGGGAAATTAACCTTTAATTGCCATTTAAACCTGTGTGTGTCACCTTGTGTGTCTGTAACAAGGCCAAACATTCAAGGGTATGTAAACTTTTGATCAGGGCCATTTGGGTGATTTCTGTTATCATTATGATTTAAAAAGGAGCCAAAAACTATGTGATAATAAATGGCTTCATATGATCACTATCCTTAAATAAAAGAGTTTTTTTGCATGATCAGTCATATTTTCAAAATCAATGGAAAATTTCAAAATTTCTGCCAGGGTATGCAAACTTTTGAGCACAACTGTATATTTTGAATGTGATGAAACTTGACACCGTGCGACGCACCCTGAAAACTGCACCATTTGATCCATTTTATGCTGAAGAGCCGCTTAAAAGTACGTTTTTTTCTCTCTCGTAAATGTAATCGAGTGTAAATGTCAACATCATACTGTATGTTGAAATGATTGATGCCTGTCATGCAAAACATGAGCTCATTGATCATAAAATATCTTTTATCTGCTTTTTTATTCTTCCCATTACTCCTGGTCTGAGTCTTCCATAAATATTTAGTTTATACATAGGGTTACATCCTACCTACGTTTAATGGTGCAACCCTCAAATATTTATTAGTGTGTAAATTGTGACTTAGTTCCCATTTATGCCACAACTAGGCTAATTTGTAACTTACGTATAGCTGGTGCAATTGGCCCCTGTTCACAAAGTGACTGTCACTCCCCCTGTATCTCTCACTCCAATTTAAAGGGCACTTAAAAGAAACTATTTTAGAAAAACACAAACTCAGCTGTTTATGATTATTATTTATTTGGCAGTCTTGCATTTGATCTAAAGACACATAAATTTTTCCCCCGATAATTTTCCCACACTGGCCATTAAAAAACCATAAAAAATAAAAAAATTTTATTATATAATGATAAGTAAGATGAATTAATTTATATATATATATATATATATTATTATTATTATTATTATTATTAAAAAAACTATCACTCCCAAATATAGATATATCAGAAAAGTGTGAATGCCACCCAAAACCCTTCTTTCATGGATTGCTGAAAGAGATGCCATAAAAGTAATTTGTTGTGTGCCATGTTGCTAGAAAGAAAGAACAAATAAGTCTTATTAGTGCATACCATCTACTGATTTTCCAATTGCTCACATTTTTATTATTCTATAGTGTTGTGTAATTTCTAACAGTGTTAAATGATATTAAGCTTATAATTCTAATTAATGCTAAACTTATTTTTATTATTTCAAATAAACTTTTATAATTAATAAGCCTGAATGTTCTTGTTGTGGACGTAAGTTACTTTCACATCAATATATCAGCTGTTTTAATAATTTTTTCACATTCAGATTTTTTTTCTGCACTCCTCTCGTGTTCTAGCAGCAGGAGCGATGCTTCTTCTTGCCGTTTAAATGTCTTTAAATTCATCATAATTTATTAGTGATCCTCTGTGCTGTGTAAATGTATTATAATTATTCATGATTTCATAGTGATCATTTGTATTATGTAAATATGTTTTCATTTATCATATTTTAAAAAGTCCTCTTTTGCTGTGTAACTGTTTAAATTCTTCATAATTTTCAGTAAGATCTACAGCAGAATAGTAAATTGTGCTGATTCTCTTATGAGAAGTGACTCGTGCTGTCTCGCTTCATGTTGCATGCTGTTCGCTTCATTCATGTGAATGCACTTGTGAACTAATCATAAACTCAGGATCAAACTCTGTGTTGACAGAGAAAGTTGATAATCATTTAACCCCAATGAAGCCTGACTGGATTTGGTGTTTTTGTCAAACCAAAATCAGTCCTGGAATCCTGAATTTGATCAACTTTGTAATTCATGGCACCGGCCTTCATCATATCCACATCCCAATTCTCCTGCTCTATCCCACTACTTTCCTGCTCTCAACCATTATTTCCCATTGAGACAAACAATAATAACAATACTAAGAATAACAACAGAAAAATTTGATTTTAGGAACAATCATTAGCCCTGTATTAAACATAATTTCAATTGGTAACTTACACACATTCATAATGTACACAATTGGTTCAAATAATGTTACTTACTCAGAAAAACATCTGTTGTGCTTGGCAAGCAGAAATCTGACAACCATACAGTGCACTTGCTTTCGGACAGAACATCCATCCCTCTTACAGAATCCTTGAATACAGAAAGCTGTTAATGGCTTAGCAGAGAAACTCCACAACCATTTACTGGATCATAGTAATGCACTCAGTATCAAAAGTGAGTGTATTTGCAAAGCTTAATTGAATTTTGAAGTGGATGCTGAAACTGGAGACCAAATAATTGTGAGTCAGTAAAGCTTAGTTTAACAGAGGTTTCAGCATCAGAGAAAATTCAGGCGCAAGAGCCAGCAAACGCATTAGTGGTGGTCATAAAGCCTCATACCTGTCCTAAATGTCCTTACCTCTACATTGTGCTTTCTCAGGTCTGTATGGATTGATGACCTTTGATCTCAGGGGACATACAGTATTAGTGATAAAGAACCGTTAAACCTTCCACAGGACTATGTCTACCAGAAACCTTTGTATCCCTTCTATTTGTTTCTCAAACCATACTGAAAATGTATGGTGTTCGAAGAGTTCATGGAGTACTATAGTTGCTGTTGTTCATAAAGTACTGTAGTAGCAGTACTAAAGAATACCAACTCAATTTGGTACCTGCTTGCTAAGTGATGCATACTACTTTGTTAAAATGTATATTTAAAGGAGCAATATGTAACATTGACATCAGGTGTTTAAAATGGGTACTGCAATCCAAATTCAAAATATTGGAGAGAGTTGTCTCCCCTGCCCCCTCCTTCCCAGACTCCAAGCAGGTTGCCAGGTTGAGGACACGCAACAGGAACGAGCAAACTGACAATGGCAAGCGACGAGCCTTACACTGAAAGTTGACCAGCTACTCTGTCAATCTTAGCTAGATGTATTGCTGGCTTCCATGGCTGCGCTGTGTTTGCCCACTAACTTGTTTCAAATCTGGCAACCCAGGGTGTCGAAATACTATTGGGAAATGGGCAATGGGCGGGATCATATAGGCCAAAACACAAACAGAAATTCCGGCCCTGAATGGACATTTCAAAGTAGAATATACTGGCTGTAGCATTGTTTTTGGAGAAGCCAGTATTTTAACTTAGCATGTTTCCTAAATCTCTGATAACATATTATGATAATTTTATGCTTTAGTACAGTATATATATTACATATTGCACCTTTAACTTTTTAACGGAGGAGTGTGTTCAATAGCATATTTATTTTTGCTGTAGTAACCCTAGTTCAGAAACATTCTAATAATCTATTATACATTCTCAGTGTGGTGATAACACATAAATTGGTAGATAAATATATGCCAATAATTGTTGCCATTCAAGATAGAGACTTTTTAGTGTTGTTGATTCAGCCAATACACATACAAAAAAAGAAGTAAAAAGGACAAAGAAACATATACCACTTTGCTTTTGCATGGGCCTGTTATTCCTCTATCCAAGGATCTCTTAGCCAATGGCTACGCACATGTGCAGGGGCCCTTTTGTTATAGTCATGTTGCATAGTGCCTTCTTTTCACCCCAGCTCCACTCTCTTGTTCAGTCATAATGGATAATGTGAGGACAGCAGTGCTGCCAACATGAGCCAAACAGTTGGTAGACACAAATGGATAGCTGGTGATTTTAGCTGTGAGTTTGTGTGTATGGTTGAATGTGAAACCTGGATATGTGGACAATCATGGTCATATATGCTGCAGTTCTAGCATTTGCTCTCACCTTGTCTTTCTTTTTGTCAACCTGCCCTGTCTGTCTCACTCTACTCTCCTTTCATCTATCTGTTTTGTTCTCTGCTTGTCTCTCTTTATGTATTCAGTCTTGTTTCTTTCCTCCCTATATAAATCTCCATTTGCACCTGGGTCATGTACCATGAAGCTAGTTGAACAAATTTAGGCTTACAAGACTTATTTGTTCCTGTTCTTTTTTTAAAGACATATTTTGTGTACTGCTGATGTTGAACTTAGTGAAATACTGTACGTTTATCTATAATCCATGAAAGAAGGGGTTTGGGCAGCATTCATCCCATTCTATAGCCATCTTGTGGAGTAATTAAGCTTTTAATATTTTAAAAATGATCATTATTGGCAGACATTACATTGATCCATCATACTAGCTGTTTTATAGATAGCCTCAAATTATTTTTGTGAATAAACCACATTGGATTCAAAAATATATTTTTGGGGGGTTTTATTCTGATGGCTGTTTTATCAAAAAAGAAAAAAACAGTGGTCGATTGGGCCATACTGTATTTAAAAAAATAATAATAAAGAAAATATGAAAATTAAATATGGTAATGTAATACAAAAATGAAATATGGTAGAGGCTAATGGCAAAAGAAAATACAAACAGGCATTAGCCTACCCATAACCTACATCACCTTAATGCATGCTTATGTCATTCACAGCACCCTATGCACTTAAGTACTTGCTCAAAACACTCAAAGCATTTTATGCATTTAACACATGCTTAAATCACTCAAAGCATTTTATGCTTTTCTAACCAAGATTTAAGGACATATATAACAGTTTAAAACAATACAATTCTCATTACACATGTTCACTTAAATGGAAAACACTCTGGGCTATAAATTATTAAATGAGATATGATTAATACTAAATTTACATACCTAGACCTGCATGTGCAAAAACATGGTCAAATTCCACACATGCAATCCATATGTATCCTTCAAGAATGATCCATAACAAACACTTTTTAATACTCTTCTGAACAAATATTTAATGCAATTTATAAGCATTTTGTGTAAAATTTGATATTTACCTAAAGAATTCTCAACTGATGAACAAAACCGGGAGCTCTCTTGCACAATGCATGCTCTCACGTTTCTAACACGAGAGTGTGCCAGAAAGCTTGTGTCACAAAACTCGCAAAAATCTGGTCTTAAAGGGGCCACATCCAATTCATGACTAGAGTTAAATTACATGAAATTTCTCCACTTGGCTACATAGATATTTTATATTTCATGGCTAGAGTAGGTAAATGAAAAAAAATTATAGTGTATTTAAATACAATACAAGACTCCATCTGCCAAAAATCTATATTTAGACTCTCAAGATTTTGTGGATTTCTAATATTTTTATCTGTAAAGTGCTTTTTAAGAGACACGGAGGAGTGACTTAATTGCATCAGAGATGTCACTTTACTCACAGCAGACTGTATCTGTTAACCAGTACAAAAACTGCTATGGAGCAGGTTAGCCGTGGAGTGTAAGCAACTATGGCGATGAACATCGGTAAAGGCCGACTAACTTTCATAGTACCTTAACCCCAGGTTTGACACAAACTACACAGAATCTTGTGGCTAGCCACCTAAAATGGCTTTATTGTACAGGCCCCTGTTTTTCTCTCTGCCTGCTACCAAAGCTTTCATATTCAAGTGGCCCACTTTCTTGTTGTTCTGGTCTGCTAATAGGGAACTTTCCCTAAAACTATTTGGTCTGTTCAGGACAACAGCATTTCATGTCCGCTTTGGAAAATCTGTGACTTTAATACCAGAATAAGCAAGACCCCTTCTCTCTTTGAAACTTAACAATCAACATCAGCTCCTTTCATGCTTTGACTGCAGTTTTACAGCTCCATTACATTTACAGCACCTTTAGATATACTGCTTCTAGCTCTTAAGTATTATTCGTATTTTAATATCATAGCCATTGCGGGAAACTGTGCTCTCATAACAGTGTTATCCCCTTGGCAAGAAATCAGCAAAAAATAGAAAATACCACTTATATTATGTGAACTTTGTTTAGTGTGTGTCCATCAAGACTGTTTATATAATGGCACATTACAGAATGTTTTTTTCACACCCTACTTAAATTAAGCTCCACGTATTTTACAGGTTTTTATCTGTGCCATTTTCATAATAATTTGTTTCAGTTCTTTCTCACTGTGCTCGCTGGGTCTTCAAAAGATGTCCACTTCACTCACCACAAGGCTCGCCACCAAGAGGCCGATGAGGCCCAGGTGTCAGCATTAATTAACAGCTTTTGAAATAGCTTTAAGTCCCATGGCCTGGCCATCGCCGTCTATATAGGGGAGTGAACTTTATGATGTATTTGCACATGGCACACACCATGGACACCAGGGCTCAAGTTTCTTCTGCCAGTAGCCCATGGGTCCTATTTAGGCCATTGGCAGAGTTTGAAATTTGAATTTCATCACCCATAAATCTTTGCTCTGGCCACAGGAGGGGCAGGTTATTCATACAGCTGGTCCCCTCAGTGCTTTTTGTCTTTGTCCAAGTCCCTTAGGGAGTACTGGTGGGGTGTAGGGGGGACTAAAGCCTCATAACAGGCAGCTGTCAAACAAGAGATGAAAGCTTTTCCTGTCGAACCCTGATCTTGCCAAGAAAAGTCCTCCCCTGTGAGCAGGGGCGACACAGTCATCCCAGACTGCAGTGTCCAAAGCCAACTCCACTCCAGGACTGCATCTAAGAAAAACAAAAAAACAATCTGTGTCTTCAAAAAGCTGTTGATATTGATGCAACAATTTGATTGAAGTAACTGTAGTATTTCTATTTGACCTGCTCTATGAAATGCCTTTTCAGTTGAATGTCTGCTAATCCCACTTTAGGTCATTTCACACACCAATTACTTGTTGGCTGGTTTTTCTACAATCATCAGTATTTCACCCAATGTCATACAAAATCAGGCATTACATGACACCAATAGATCTGGATACTTAAGTCCCATGAGTATGCACAGGTCAAGTGTACCCAGAGAGCCATGCATACTTTTCTCCCATTCAATATGTCTTTCATTGCTGCTTGTCTTTTACGGGGTGTGGATATTATTGGCATGGTTTAACTAGCCTGTCATTCTCTGGAGAATTGTGACCCCATTACACAATTAGAACCAGAGCAGTAAATTGTACGATTGGGTCAAAATGTATAGCGATACAGTGACAGAATGAAAACTGTCATACTAGCACAGAAATGTCACACAGATTGGTTCACAGTATTGATGTGTAAAAGGTCAAAGGGCATTAGATTTTACAGAGTGACAGAACATTTGTTGATTTTACAATATATATATATTATATATTGAATATATTATATATATAAAATATACAAATTACAAATACATAGATTGACCGTGGCCTTGGGTTTCTGCAACAAGTGCAAATTTTCCTCTTTTTACAGTTTGCATTGCTAGGGATTAGTAACTTGGGTGATATTTACTAATTAAAAACTTGCCAATTAGCAGCCAAATGAAGAGCAGTATCCATAGGCTATTTCCAGTCTATTTCTGGAATACCACACTAGCCTCCATACCGAGAAGGTCCAACAAAGTCAGCCATTTCTATTAATCAAAGCATCATTCAATAATACTAGAAGGATGTCTGATTTATTTATTTATTTTTGGCCCCACATAAAAAATAAATAAATAAATAAATACACTGGCTGTCTATTATTTATTGTGGAGTTCTGAGTTCATAGTGTTGGAAAAAAATGACAGAATAATATCTTGTTACCTTGCTGTTTGAGAAGCTATCAAATTCCATTGGGAAAAGCAAAGCTAGACACTGACCTAGGGACATGCATCTCTCTGATAATCTTCAACAGATTTGTTAGTCCGGATAATTAAAACACCTGTTGCAATATAGCATCTCGATCTAGTGTATCTTAAGAGTAGCTTTCCCTTGTTTTATGTCATGTCCTCCCTCTCTGCCATTTTAGCTGTGTCATTGCCGAATCAAAGTGAGGTATTACGTGTTAAGATTATCTAGCTGTCCAGGCTTCGGAGACTTTGGAAATGATGTGTCATGGGAACATGCATCATTCGAAACAATAAAATAAAATATTAATACATATCTGTATGATATTTTGTCACTTGTAAATGTAGAGTAATGAGGCCTTTGTTGTACCAATGCCTTTGCATTTTTATCATGCTTAGATTAATTGTTTTTGCTAATGTCCTTCCTTCCATAGACTTGATAAGGTCAAGACATAATTTTCTTTGCTTTTGTAAGAAAGAAATGTAATCAAGCTAAAAATTGTCACAGCGATCAACTGTCGCAAGCAGTGTTGAGTTCTAGAATAATAATGTGGATGGATATAATAATATTTATATCATATTTGCAGAATTGGTCACACTGAAACTTTTCGGTGTAAATTTAAACCCATTTCTCTTCATCAGTTGAGATGACATATTGGAAGAATTTGTAATCTGAGTTGCCTTCTTAATATCATTATTGAAGTATCTGTCCAGTAAGTGTGCTCATTTCTAAATAGAGCAACAGAAATTATGACCTCATCATTCATACAAATCTGCTTAATGAAAAATATGTCCATACCCAGGGCAGTTTTAAAGGTCTGAATTTTTTGGTATGTCATTGGATTGTCCTAGCTTTCTCTCATGTCCATTTACCACCAATAAAGATGTAGCACTTCAGATTTCTAGGCTTTCTCTTGTCATCCCAAGAACCCTGATCTACATTTGAGCACATCATTTCTCTATTGTTAGCCATCAGTTTTGTACATTATCCATGTAGCATCTGTCACAGATCCAAACTGTGAGATAAATTGGTTAGGGTGGGGTTAAGAAGAGATCACCTTACTGCTCCTAAGTGTGGAAGTCCTTGCCGGCTCAATTTACCATTTATTATATCGCTCAGAGGCTGCTAAGAGCAGATTGTTTATTTGAAAATAAAAGATTATCACTTATACTTAATGTTGATGGCAACGACTGGCATTTGTATCTTGTGTGGTCATCTATATAAAACATAAAGTCTGGTGCCCACGGCCAGTGTGCCTAAGAACCAAGTGATCTGACTTTTCTGACTTAAGTGACTCAAGTGTCTGGCTTGCCCTGTAAACAGACCTTCTTCTCTGAGGTCTGATGTTAAACAAACAAGTCCAAGTGTCAGAAAGAGAAGACTCCAGAGTCAGTATTTACTGACCATCATGTGTCAATGACTGTGCTCTTATTAAGCAAATCCTTTATCTTTGACACTGTACTGTACTGACATATTAAGAGCACAGCAGGGAAAATATAAGGATCAGCTTATAAGGATCAATTGTCACACATGTAATACTTGCAGACCATGAGCCAGTTTTGGAATTTCTTGTATGTATATGTATAAATATATATATATATATATACTAATAAAAGTGACTAACTTTTGAAGGCAAGTAATATATATATAATTTTATAATTTTTTTATTTTTTTACTACTGGTGATCAGATGTCAGTATAGGTTTGATCAGGTGGCATAGCAATCTACAGCTCTATACTGGCATGCTATACTGGGGTGACATGTAGTGCTGCACAACAATTAGAAAAACACTGACTTAAAATTCTGTCATCATTTATTCACGCTCATGTTGTTCCGAAGGTTTATTACTTTTTTCTTACATGAAACACAAAAGATTTTAAGCAGAATATTAGCGTTTCCTTTCATCTTTTTTTTTTTTTTTTTTTTTTTCAGTATTATAAAAGTTAATATTGACTGATGCCAACATCTTTTGTGTTCCACAGAGGAGAGAAAGTCATACAGTTTTGGAACAAAATGAGGGTAAGTAAATGACAGAATTTTAATTTTGGGGTAAACTATCCCTTTAGGCCATAATTTACTCACACTCATGTAATTCCAAACCAACTTCTGCATACAAATACTATGGGTTCCTGTTGCTTGTCAGAATACCAAGAGCTAAAAACAGCTATTGTATGTCTAATTGTCTTCTAGAGAAACCATCTCCTCAAAATCGTAGTGTTGTTTTGACATCAAAGCCTCAGGAATAAACAGCTAATGATAAAAGAGAGGGATGATCAGGTGATTTAAAGGCTTTTTTTTAGTAACCCAACCACTTAGCAGCATAAGAAAGATCAGAAAATGGTTTAATACTCCTCAAGCCAACAAGACCAAAGATAAGTATGCCAGACTAGACTGGCATTAGAATGCTCTGTGTGTCTGAAAACATATCAGATATATTCTAGAAGGTAACTGGTCCATTATATTGTTCTTGTTTCATGATTTCCAAATCTGTTTTCTCTTAATTGAAGCTCTTGTGTCTGTGTTCTAAAGATGAACTGGAGTGTATGTGTCTTGTTCTTGGCATATTGAATACTTTTTGTCAGACAAAATGAGATGAGCTCATATCTCAGTGTCCATTTCGTATTATCCATGCCTGGTTCATGTTAGAACATGTCTTGCATACATCATTTTGTACGGTATGTACATCAACTTGTCTCAGTCCCTTCAAATAAACAATGGACTTTATTTGGATGTGCAGGCACTGTGCTGACCTTGTACATCTCTGTTTGTCATGAGTGATGAGGGGATGTTAAGAACATGTGTCAAGAGATACATGCCATGTCAATGAACTGGTATAGCATGTAATTTTAAGTGCTATCTAATGCTCTCTATGAACAAGTACATTTGACAAGGCCAAACATCCATTTGATCTCCAGTTCCTTCATATTTTATTGCACTGTATTTCTGCTATCCAGTGGAAGGACAGTGTAACCTACTGTAATGCAGTAAAACTGCTGTTCAAGGCAATATCTGCATTGACCTCACCCCACATTGGTCAGTCTTGCACACCAAGATATCTGCTGTCAATCCTTGAAATGGCATCAGGTTACCACACAGGGTTTACTAGAAAAAGATCTGTCCTCCCAGGATAGCCCAGCAAGGTTATATTTAGCCTGGCTTGATGTGTAGCCAGAATAATGCCCTGTCTGCTGGCCATTGACCGGCCCTTGCCCCTCTGATACTCCCAGTGATGCACCCAGTCTGTTGACACATCAAGCAAGGGTCACACAGCAGAGGAAACTGTTTGAAAAGTTGAATGGTCACAATCACCTCTTGAAATTCCTCTGAATTTCACTAGTGGCTTATGTAGACTTTGACTGTGTCCATTTAAATAATAGGATCTATGAATTGTGCCACCCATTAGCCATCACTTATCTAACAGAATGCCCCAAGAGAGTGTGATTTGCAAAGACAGACATTTTAGGCTAATCATTAGGTGACTCAACAGCCCTTAAACTGAAGATATTGCTTCATTTTTAAAAGCATATGTTTTATTAGGAAATGTTGCTACATCATTGACTAGGTTTTTCTTGTAACTCAAAAGCTTGCATGCATTTCACAGTTTCTGTAATTTCTAGATTTCATGAATTGTGTATACACTCTTTTTAATAAGTATGCGTCAAGCTCCTGGTACGGTATTGTAATAGCTGGCATGGAAACAATTTTAGCTGACAGTTTTTTGTCTGGTACGCAGCTGTGGCTAATGAAAGAACTCCCCTTGTTCAACTTAACCTTAAATCTCTTGTGTTCTCTTGACCCAAATATATGAGTGGCACAACCGTCCTGCAAGAGACAACAGATTCCCCCTCCCCACCTTCATCGTTCTCCTCTGCTTTGTTGCACAAGAATATTCTTAGCTCGCAAGTACACTCTATGATACATAAACAGATTTAAGTTTACTCCCTTGTAAAGCGTTGTAAAGCGTGATTGAACCTGCATTTGAAACTATACTCATGCCCAGAGCCTTATCGCTTCGAGTCAGTCTGTTATGTATGCATGGAGTGACATAATGGACCTTTTATCTTTTAGTTTGTTATTTATCAGAGTTATTAGATTTTATTGCACAGCTCTCTGGAATACTCGATTCTGATTGGTCATCTATAGGACTGATATTTCTCTGTAACAAACGCACATCCACATATCAGACCGCTCGTTCAGGGAATTTGCGAGCCATCGTTCCTGCTTCTCAGATCACTGTGCGATCTAAACAATTAAGCTAATAAAATAATTTCAACTCAAATCAATGTTTCATGTGCATTTACTTATTTATTCGTCAAGTAGTCTTGTAGAAATATGCATAATGAACTCCAACGCAAACCGGAGTTGGATTTCAGCTGTTCAGCGATTCATTTTTTTCTCACATAATTACATAATTTCAATGGAAATTATTATTTTATGTTAATGTATTTTTTTATTTGGTTAGTAGCCATGTAATAAAAGGGATAACAACCTGTGGACTGTACATTATCCCTTATAACACTGGTCTGTTGAATGCTTGATTGGTTGACAAACTTTCTAAGGTGTGCAAGTATTTTCCAGTAAACTCCAGCAGTTCCAGGTCTTGACCGCATAACAGTTCCATATCACTTTGTCAAATTATTTAAGTTATTTCATACAGCCATACAGGCTACCACAGCAAAAGTTTATCAAGTAAGATGAAAAAGCTCTCTCTCTCTCTCTCTCTCTCTCTCTCTCTCTCTCTCTCTCTCTCTCTCTCACTCTCTCATCTCACCCACACTTACACACACTATCACACAGTATATACGCACACACACTCACACACATAAAGACTCGAGTTGTGACCAACAAACAGGGCCATACACCCATGACTTGATCAATACAACAGTTTTTTTATTATCTTAAATAACTTTTAATATGTGCAAGTATTTCAATGTATTTCGCCCTAATCAGCATCCCATAGCCATAGTGGAAAGCACAGTCACGCTTCCCCTCCCCCTCTCTTTTTAGGGAGTTTTACCCTCGTTTTAGCATTTTAGGGACAAAAACCATAAAAAGTATTGATTTAAAACCCTGAACGAAGTCTTAAGGTGTTGTAGTCATGGTTTAAGCAGAATAATTGACTCCGGCCTGTTGAATTATTGAAAAATAATTCACACCCAAGGTGTAATTATAATTTTTCAATAATTCAACAGTCCGTTGTCAGTTATTCCTTACTTATCCTTCAGCTAATAACAAATGTATTTTAATTGGTATATTAGAGTTTTTTCCTTTCATTAAAAAAAAAAGGAATTTATATAAAAAGTTCACATTAGTCTGATCTAAGAAAATGTTTTTGCACATATCAGAAATGTGACATTTCTTTAGCTTACGGATTAAAACCAGTCAGAAGGAAATTGCAGTTGAACTTAAAATGAAACCGAAGTGAGAAGGAGCTCCTCTTTAAACTAATGTGTGCCAATATGTGAAAAAATCACATTGTATTAAAGGTTAGTTCACACAAAAAAGTCTGTTGTCCTTTACATACCCTAATGTCTTTTCAAACCAGAGAACTTTTAAACAATGTTAACACTGCTCTTGTTTTCCATACAATAAAAGAGAATGGGGACTAAGGCTGTCAGTCCCTCATTTTGTGTTCCATGGTGGAAGTCATATACATTTGGAACAATATGAGGATATGTAAATGATGACAGAATTTACATTTCTGGGCAAACTATCCCTTTAAGGAAGACCAATAAGAGCTCTTCATTAGCCAAAACGAGAAGGGTCATTCTGTCCACTATCTTAATTTGGTCCACAGCTGGCTCATGTCTATGTCTGCAATAAGGGTTCAACAGGTTCGTCCAACTGACCAGGGGCAGTACATTCACCCATTCACTGGAAGTAATATGATACTACTGATCCATCTGAGGGATTTGAGTATAACTGAAAATCCCAACAAAGCAAATCCCTGCTTCGCAAAGACACACAGGTGTTACAGTCTCCATGCGACTGTTACCAGCCAGGGATGAGTGATTTTTTATTTTTTTCAAAAGGGTTGGATCCCCTGTGCTTACAGGAATCAATACGCACATCTTAGAGCAGGGCTATTTGTGTCTGCACGATGGGGCCTAGACACATTCCTGCTCAACACTGTCCACTGTTTCATAGAGATGTCATTTGGAAGGCTTTGTTGTTTGTCGAGGCCATTGTTCATCTCAATGACTAAACATCAGCACAAAAACAAAATATGATCCTAAACAGTTACTCTGTCTCTCTTCATTGAAAATATATTATTATGTATTAATGTTATTTTTCATTGAACTTGTCCACAACATGGATTGTTGAACATGGAACAAAAAAACTAAAAAAATGGATTTAAAGTTTCTGTATTAATTTTTATGCGTATGGGCCTGGTCATGTAAAGTGCTAAATGGGTTCAGTCCTCTAGATGACTGCTGATACTTCTGAGTTTTCTTGTCTTGTCATGTGAATTAGAGCACATGAGTCTACATCACTCTGCAGGTGGTTAATGTAGATGTCATTAAAAAAAACAATCCCTTTATACATTTCACACTGGAATACAAAAGTGGGCCTTGGTCTGATATAAGAGACTCTGTGACCAAGATCTGGCAGGTCAAATTAAGAGAGGGCTCTTAAATATCAAGTGACCCAATTGGCTGCATAAAAATATTGTACCCTGTTGGCAGTACCAGTTTTCCCTCTGCCCTCCTGAGCATGTGTAATGGCTATCTCTTTATTTTTGCCACTATTCTGTAACTGATCATTTGCTAAATGAAAAATGTTGACTTCTACTGTTTCAGGATTTGCATCTCAAGCTTCTCATATACTACGCTCACTTATCTCATCCCATCCACAAATCTTTTGGAATGATGGCACAGATCCATGTGTTTGACATGACACTGAGGTAATAAATAGGACTAGCACCAACACTTTGTAAATAAAGAAATACTGTATGTAATGCAAAAATAGGAATTTGAAAGCAGTATGGAAGAATGATGCTCTGTGATGCACTTTTGTTTTATTTAGCTGTTGTGAAAACTCTAGCAAGGTCTCCATTGCTAGTCACTGCCATCGCTACACATATGGACCCTGAACTTCTCACTGGCCGCTTGCTATTGTTAGTAACCTTGTGAAACTTTTAACCCCCTTTTAACATTTTTCACACATCTGTCAGTAGGAAGATTCCATGACACTGGTCCTCTAAATATAAAGCCGGTTCCCTGTTCTTACTCAGGAATAGCCATGTTTCCATCAAAGGTTGTCCTCTGGTACACGACTGGAACAGATGCAGCTAGTACTTGCTCTCCATTGCTCAAGCTCTCTTAGGGTCAGTGTGTGTCCCTATAGGTTTCAATTACAAACATCTAACAGCACTTTTTTGGACAGCCGGCTCACCTGAACATGAGACAAATCAGCTGTAGCCCAGGAAATATGGGCGTTGCACTGGGATAATTTACTCACCTGGTCTTCTGTCATGCAAACACTCTACATCTAATCTACATGTGGCACATAAAACCTTCTCATTTACTTGTAGGTTGAGTCATTAAATTCACAGGATGAGAAATCTGTGCTTATGCAAAGCTGTTATCTTTAATTAGTTGTGCAAAGTAATTAATTTCTTAATATGAAATACTGGCTGCAGAAACTTTTAACTGAGAAGTTTTTTGATGAATTCAGTGGTATTTTTTCAATAGGCATTTAAATAGCTTATGATTTTTTTGTCACCAAGTGTCACACTTTATAATACAGAGGGATTCATGTTGGTATTATTTTTTATAATCACATCCCAGTCAGACGTAGCTTAGTATTGGAAACTAAATGTATTTCCAAACCACCTATGCTCATTTTAGTAAGAGTGTTGATGTCTTATCAGGTAGTTCAAACCTCTACAGACATGCTGGAGAAAGAATTGGCATTGGCTAGTAAATTTTTGTTTCTACTCACCAGACTTTTGACGACATGTAACCGTAAAGACATTAAGCAAACCGGGAACAGGGTATCTTCACACACACAAATTTATATGATGTAATGAACTTGTAATGAATGTAATGAATGGTTTTATATTAGTAAAACAAACTATTGTCACTGTTTGAAATTTCATACACATTTTTAACACAAAATATTCACAAGGTTGGAACATAATAATGAAAACAGAATTCCACAAAAAAAAAAAAAAAAAAAAATATATATATATATATATATATATATATATATATATATATATATATATATATATATATATATATATATACAGTTGTGCTCAAAAGTTTTCATACCCTGGCAGAAATTGTGAAATTTTGGCATTGATTTTGAAAATATGACAGATCATGCAAAAAGACTTTTATTTAAGGATAGTGATCATATGAAGCCATTTATTATCACATAGTTGTTTGGCTCCTTTTTAAATCATAATGATAACAGAAATCACCCAAATGGCCCTGATCAAAAGTTTACATACCCTTGAATGTTTGGTCTTGTTACAGACACACAAGGTGACACACACAGGTTTAAATGGCAATTAAAGGTTAATTTCCCACACCTGTGGCTTTTTAAATTGCAATTAGTGTCTGTGTATAAATAATCAATGAGTTTGTTAGCTCTCATATGGATGCACTGAGCAGGCTAGATACTGAGCCATGGGGAGCAGAAAAGAACTTTATAAAGATGGAAAAGGATATAAAAAGATATCAAAGCCTTGAAAATGCCAGTCAGTACTGTTCAATCACTTATTAAGAAGTGGAAAATTCAGGGATCTCTTGATACCAAGCCAAGGTCAGGTAGACCAAGAAAGACTTCAGCCACAACTGCCAGAAGAATTGTTCGAGATACAAAGAAAAACCCACAGGTAACCTCAGGAGAAATACAGGCTGCTCTGGAAAAAGACGGTGTGGTTGTTTCAAGGAGCACATTTCGACGATACTTGAACAAAAATGAGCTGCATGGTCGTGTTGCCAGAAAGAAGCCTTTACTGCACCAATGCCAAATGTTTCGTCATCTGGTCCTGAGCAACAATGCAGTTTCTATCTAAAACTAGAGCCAGTGGTCCTTTTAACCTGCGATGTGGTAGGGCTATAGTAACTATAATAGCAGCTTTGTTCACCTTTAACTGTCTTTGGTTTAATAGTTTGCTGCATTTTCAGACTTTATGGACATTTCTGAAGATGACATTACAACAAAATTGTCCATTTAGCTCAAGCATAACAATGCCTTACAAATTATGCATATTAATTCATGCCACACTGGAGAGATGTTTTTGCACATGCCTCTCCACTTGATCTCTTAACTTAGTGTAGTCTCTTGTCTCTTTCTGGCTGACCTGAGACAGGAGATGCATAAAAATATATGAATGATTGTAAGGAAATCAAGTTCAAAATCCCACTAACGGGTGGTTTGCAGAGGTTCGCAGAGTGGTGCAACACTCCAAACTGATTGAAAGATCTTTGGCACGACAGCGACTGAAGTTTAGCAGCTCTTTTGGACAATGCTTTGTCGCCTCCTCTTTGTTGAGAGTTCCAACTAACCTACCATTAATACCTCGCAAGACTTTGGAAATGCATCAGTTTTTGCAAATATGTTTTGTTGTGTTCTAGGGTAAACACCACATGAAACAGAACAGCCAGATACGTTTTAGATTTATCAAACCTAATATTTTTTTTTTCAATGAAATAGGGCTAAAATTCCATGCAGGATTTCTCGATAATCTCTCAAAATGACTTGAGAACTTAATTAATTAATGAGGATATGTACGTGAGATAGAACCATATTCAGTATTCAATCCAGGGGAAAATAGAATTAGATCATGTTGAGTTGCAGAATTGTGGAATGTTTACAGCGATCTAAGGAAAGACATAAGGGGTTGCAAATCAGTGGATACATAGCAGTGGCTGAATTATGGCCCTAGCAATGGAAAAAGGAACATATCATGTACAACCTGGACTGTATGTACATGTGTGAGACATGTGGGCTCTATATTTAGATAATGTGGAAAACTACACTCTCTGGATATAGGGGGTCAAGGTATTTTAAGAAGAATAAGACATTCAATAGAAATTCACAGAGCTAAAATACTAAGCAGTTGTGAACCCTTGAATTCTACAGCAATCTGATCTTTAAAAAAAATAAAAATAAATCTTAAGTATTTTTGTCTTTTTTTCCAGTGAAAATATCTGAACATCCTTAAAACATGATAAATTTGTATAAGAAATTAAGACTTGCTTTCTTCAGTGATAAATTGTTATAACTAAATTTGGTGTGGTTCATGCTTAAAACAAGAAAAACACAATTTTTTCAATGGTGTAAGAAAATTAACTTAATTCATGATATATTCTCTGAAAAAAAATATCCCCCCAATTTATTATATCTGAAAGATGTATAGGATGTATTTTTATCGAAAAAAACAAGACAAGAATTCAGAATAAGATGTTTTTGTTTTGGTTGGGGTGGGAGTTGAATACTTGACGCTGGTGAACCATTCTTAGAATGCAGAATATGTCCAGAAGAATGCATCTGAAACCGATTATCACTCTCATAACAGAGCAACAGTCATGGTGCAATTTCAAAACAGAGAGAATGAAATGAAAATTGTCTGAGTCAGCACGCAGGGCATGGCCCACCATGACCACTCTATCTCTAGCTATGTATCCTCATTCAGCATGGTGTTCTAGCAGCGCCAAACAGTGGGACGATCCAGGTAGCTTTGGCAGTGGTGCGTGCTTCTCGTGTGAACAGCGCTCCACGGGTTGGATCCAATTGTAACCCGCCTGTGGTGGATGCGTCGTCTGGAAAATCGCAGGCCCTTTTACTGACAGCATGTAAACACAGGCCTGAATGAAGAGTTTCTTTCCACAGGATGGTATTTCATCATGCTGTTATGAAAGACAAGCTAAACTGTGGTCCTCGCATGGTTGTGGTTGCAGAAGCCCAGCTCTTGGCTCCAGACAGGTCCCCTCATCGAGGGGATGCCCCAGTTAAACTCACAGTCTTGCCCCCTTTCTCTCCCAACCATAGATCCAATGATTGCATGAGCTGGCAGCTGCCAGAGCCTTGGAGTGGAGCTGTCAGTTAATAAACAGACCTTGCCTCTGCCAAAGCTGATTAAGGCTTATGTTCTCCACTCAGCTACATGGTCGACAGACCTGTGGTGCCTCATATCCTGCATCCCCTTCATCCTAGACACACGGTGGAATTAATGTGATATTTAAGCCCACGTAAACAGCATATCAAAATCTAGTGGCATTTCGACAATTCAAAACCCTAAGACACCTAATATCAAGTTTAACACTGTACGAAGTTTAACACGGTGCAATGAAATGTCATGTTTTCTTTCCTTGTTCCATTACCTATAGAATAATTATGTGGATGCAATTCTTTAGCTCTCCTCAACTTGATCGACCCACATTTTTCAAGTATTAGTAGAATTAGAAGAAACTCACATAAGTTAATTCTTTTGGCCATTTTTAAGTTTGTGTGCCTGTAGCTAAACTGTTACAGCATAGCAATAGCAACGCCTAGGTCACTGGAAACATGCATGCTGAAAAAAGCTGCTAAAAAGTCTGCCAAACATACATAACATTCCTGCCAAATGAAGAAATGTAAATGCTTTTGAAGAAATGTTGGTGAAAGTGGAAAAATGTTTATCACCAGTGACGTATTTCACACTAGATAAATATACTGCCATTCATCTCCTTCACAAACATTCATCTTAGAAAGCACCTGCATGAGGCATGTGTACAGTATTTGTACAGATTTTGCCAGCTTTACAAACCCAGTAGACAGGGTTGAGTTGGGAGGGTTACGTTTGAAATGTATTCCACTACAGATTACAGAATACATGTCATTTTTATCGTATTCCGTTAGATTACTCAAGGTCAGTAACGTATTCTAAATACTCTGGATTACTTCTTCAGCACGTAGATTTTTTCACTTGTTTTGACTATAAAAACTCTGCCAGTACAGAAAGACAAAATACACATGTTAAAAATACATTCTCTGAAAAACCTAAATATCTTATGCAGTGTTGTTTCTAAAACAAGATAAATCAAATTGATCTTGTTTTAAGGATTTTTAGATATTTTTACAGGAAAACAATACAAAAATTATTATCAAGAATATGATTTTTACCCTAATATCAAAGGTCTTACTAGAAAAAAGAAATTATGATCCAACATGAATTTTCCTGATAAAAAATATGATTGTGTCTGGTAACATGCATGTAAAATGGCTAGAAATAGCATTTTAGCTTAGCGTAAGGCTGACAATTTATACAAGGTTTATTTCTATTTCTTCTGCTCCAAACTTATTTCAAACTTACTTCTCTGTCTGCTCGTATGAATGTAACACATCAGAAGAAAGTGTTTCACCGCTGTTCAAATGCACTTTGGATCACATCATTTATATGTATAAATGTTTTCCATCTGAAAGGACTAAATATTAAATGAAACAAATGACAATAAAATGCAAAGTAATCTCTTCAGTAATCAAAATACTTTTTGAATGTAACTGTATTCTAATTACCAATGATTTAAATTGTAACTGTAGTTGAATGCAGTATTTTGTATTTTAAATACGTATTCCCGTTACATGTATTCCGTTACTCCTCAACCCTGCCAGTAGAACATAAAATTCATACAGTCATGAGCAAATAGAGATTTGTGGTAAGCTGATGTGTGTTTGATGTTGGGTCATAAATTATGTATTGGCCAGAGAGTGTTTGGTTTAGTGACTGGGCCAATATTTTTTCTTTTTATCTCATGTCTGTATTCTATCCTTATCTCTTGGCCATCTAAGGAATCAAATAATGTAATGCTATGAACATAAAAAAAAAAACGCACACATACGCACACCTACATACACATTCATACATACATACTACCCCTCTCTTGCTGTGAGGCACTGTTTGATATCTCTGTTGCTGACATCTAGTGACCAGCTTGAAGAGAGGAACAGAAGCTCTGTCTAAATAATTCATATCGTCTATGCGTTGCCCACAATGGATTAACTGGCCTAAGGCAGAAAACTATGCATGTGAAAACAGAGCTTGCCAAGCAAACAGTTCCTCACTTACAAAATGCAAATCAGTGTCAACATGTTTGCAGTCGTAACCACAATCAGAGCAGAGACGTTAAGACTATGTAGCTGTTTTGTGCAATGCCACAAACCTTCTTGGATCTTGAAGCTAGTGTTCTCATATAAATCGATCTGAAGAAGTAATGATGGGTCTTGCCCTAAACTCCTGCATATTACTCACTAATCTATGCTTTAAATTTTTAACTTTAGATGCCTGCTGGAGACAGAAGGAGCAATTGACCTATGCATGCTCAATGTGACCTATGTTGGTGTGTCTTGATTGGTTTAAACTCAAATATAGGCTTATTTATCAGTGTTGATTTATAGCCTTGGTTAGATAACTAAAAGTGAATCAGAAATGGAAGCTATGTCTTAATTAAAAGAGATGATTTCATACCTAAGCTGTGTTGCAAATCCAATAACCGGTTTTACTTTGATCCTTGATCTGGAACCTGAAAAAAATAGGTGGAATCAATTATTTTGTTGGCTTTGTAGCCAACATCATGTAATGATGAAACAGTCTTTGATTATTTTCTTCTGCATGGATATAGTTCAGAGTTTTAGAAACAATTTGGTTTCCAAAACAGATCCAAAATGCACTGTAACTATTTCACAAAGGAGAAAGATTCTTTGTAACTTATATAGTATGTCATCTTTGGAGTGAGAAAGCCAAACAGACATTTTGTTATCATGTTATTTGTCATATGGTGATCATATTACCCGTTCAAGTGAGGTACCAGAGGGCAAATGTAGATTTGCATCAGACAATGCACACTGACCCACACAAACTCATTACATTGTTAATGATATTTATGGAATCAAGGTCAAATGCATGGATACAAGAAGGGTTTACACTGTAGCAACACAAAAGTGTGTATCCAAGACATACAGGAAACTATTGGTGCTATGCACATTCGAAAGAGACGTGATCAAGGAAGAAATAGACCAGAGGCCCAGTTGCGGAACTAAATTAAATCCATTTGTCTTAACGGCTTCCTCAATCAAGATGATGGGTTAAACAGGAAACTGCCTGTTCCTTAGCAACCACCTAGCAGACAGAGAGAGTAAGTGAGCTGGAGGAATGTACTTTATTGACAGGGTGCAATCTAATGCCCAGAACAGTCACCTTGCACAAGCATTTTGAGTAAAAGTTCAAAATTTATACAAATGTCAGTAATGGCTAATGTCAATGCCAGCCATTATGACAAAATAAACCCAGCCACTGTAAAATAAACCAGCTGACTGCACATTATGCCCCTTATTACACAGCTATTTAACAAATATACAGAATAAATGGACATGAAATATTGATTTGAGTTTACATAATTTATTATGTGATAAGAAAGTAAGCATAGAGTGTTATGAGCATGAATGAATGAATGAATGTTATATTTATATAGCACTTTTCTGACACTACACTCACAGCACTTCACATTGTGAACAGGGGACTCTCCTCAACCACCACCAGTGTGCAGCATCCACCTGGATGATGCGACGGCAGCCATAGTGCGGCAGTACACTCACCACACACCAGCTATAGGTGGAGAGGTGAGAGTTGAGTGATACAGCCAATTGAAGAAATCGGGATTATTAGGAGGCTGTTACAACCAATTTGATAGTACCCCAAACATGATTGATAAGGGCCAGTGGGAGAATTTGGCCAGGACACCAGGGTTACACCCCTACTCTTTACGAGAAAGTGCCCTGGGATTTTTAATGACCACAGAGAGTCAGGACCTCAGTTTAAAATCTCATCTGAAAGATGGTGCCTTTTTACAGTAAGCATCCCCGTCAATATACTGGGGTGTTAGGACCCACACAGACCGCAGGGTGAGCACTCCCTGCTGGTCTCACTAACACCTCTTCCAGCAGCAACCTTTGTTTTCCCCAGGAGGTCTCCCATACAGGTACTAACCAGGCTCAACCTGCTTAGATTCAGTGGGCAACCAGTCTAGAGCTACAGGGTGATATGGCTGGAATAATGGGGACAAGGGTCAACAATTAATTATACAATTCAGCTGTCATTTTGAAAAAATATATTTGACTGCGGAATGCCTTGATTGGTCAGTCAGAGAAAAAGCCTCTAGACTACAAACCAGAATGTTGTATCATTTGAAATTGCATTGTAGACTTCAAGTTGTCTTCAACAAGATGGTGAAGGTGGATCTCTTATGACTCATTTGATATAACATGAGCCAGCTCTTGTTGTACTGATTTTTTGTAGTGAGATCACGTTAACACCTTACTTATGTTTGCGGAACACTGCTATGCTTATGATCCTAGGGATGATTCAGGGCATGTCTTATAGAGCCGAGCCCATAGCACGCACTAAAGTTGCCATAGTGACCCTGTTGTCACTGTAATAGGAAGAGTGGAAAAAGTTACAAAAATACCAAGAATCACTCAAGGTTTTAGGCTCCCCATAATGCATTTCTGCTGATTTTATGAAGATTTGGTGCTGCTGTAGGGAGATGGCCTTTACATGCTTCATTAATTAATTTAGCTCATGCATCTGGTATAGAGTTTTACTTATATTGCATAAGCATCAGAAGGGCACAGCACATTCAGTGCCCAGTGAGATGTTCTTCTATGCCATGCATTTTTCCCTTTTAACTTTAGGTTTAGCTATGTTCTTGGAAAAATACAGGGTATATAACATATTATGTTAACAGATGATGCATCGAAATCATTTCAGGACTTGTTGTACAATACCATGTAGATGATTCATTAAAAATATTTATGTTATATATGTGTTGAAAAAAAAGCATTCCTTTATTTTGTCTAATGAATCAAAAGTACCCAGAGTTATCTCTCAAAAATTATATGTGCAGACATATGCAGACCATTGATGAATATGAATGTACTTCTTTTGCCAAATTTCTAAAACTGTCCTCAGAGATACACTACCAGTCAAAAGTTTGGTCACACCTACTCATTCTTTATTATTACTATTTCCCACATTTTAGAATGGCAGTCAAGTCATTGAAACTCTAAAATAACTCAGATTGATTTATGGGAATTATGTAATGACCAAAAAAAATGTTAAATCAAACCTATATTATATTCTAGATTCTTCAAAGTAGCCACCCTTTGCTCTGGGTGTTCCCTCACCTTCAGCTTCATGTAGTGTCCACCTGGGATGCTTTTTAAACAGTATTGAAGAACTTCCAATATATTCTAAAATGTTTGTTTTGTAAAGAAATTCCTAAGTAGTCATAATTTATATTTGCCTCCAAAACAAATTTCAAGCATGTAAGCTTTTATATGAAAATGTGTTTAAGGTCATAAACACAAATATAGTCAATTTTACACTGGTAGTGTATGATAAAAGCTTTAAAAACCTATTTGTGGGGATAGACCTAAAACAAACAAAAAAAAAGCTTCCGGAAAGAACTAAAATGCCTTAAGTACAAATGCAAAACGTAATGCTTAAAAACTAATGACAAACCTGTGTTGGTGTGTTTGCTTCAGTGTTTGAGTGTTTTGCTCATGTCACTATATGAAACTGGCTTGTGCAGTTTGGAACATCTATTCCCAGCACCTAAGCAAAAAAAAAAAAAAAAAAAAAATTTACATGTAATGTACATGTACATTTACATTTACAGCACAAAAGCACCACGGTATGCAACACTATTCCAATTATGGTCTCAGCACATCCTCTTACCAAAGCAAATTACAAGTACACATATTTAAATTATTACTTCAGCATTAGCTAAAGACAAAAAAGCAATTATTAATACATAACCTCAAAAATGCCAATGAGAACATGGTGCCAATAGATTAGTGGAGCTCAAGGAACAGGTAGAATCCAGAGATGAGCTGAGTGCTACATTAAAAAGGTACTAAGATGGGACCCAGTAAAACCGTTCTAGTCTGTTACTTGTGGCCATAGTGAGACACCCTTCTTTAGTAAACACTGATATTTACATAAGAATCAGACAGTTTCAGCAAGTAAGTACAAGTGCTCCAGCCAAGGTAAAATCATTTAAGTACACAAAGAAAGTCCTCCTGTCCTGAAGATTGAGAAGCATCTTAACAAAGACCGTATCAAATGACTGGGATAACCTGTTGTTAAGGAGTAGTTTACTATTGGGTGCATAGCAACGATTAGTACATTGAAGTGTAATCTGATGTCCCCAGAAATACAGTTGTGCTCAAAAGTTTGCATACCCTGGCAGAAATTGTGAAATTTTGGCATTGATTTTGAAAATATGACAGATCATGCAAAAAAACTTTAAGGATAGTGATCATATGAAGCCATTTATTATCACAGAGTTGTTTGGCTCTTTTTTAAATCATAATGATAACAGAAATCACCCAAATGGCCCTGATCAAAAGTTTACATACCCTTGAATGTTTGGCCTTGTTACAGACACACAAGGTGACACACACAGGTTTAAATGGCAATTAAAGGTTAATTTCCCACACCTGTGGCTTTTTTTGTCGCTGTTTCTCTTGCTTGCCTATAAAAAATGAGCTTCATAAACAAGGGGGTGCACAAGGCAAATATGCACATGCTGGGTCCTGGCAACATATTTGCATCTTGTTTCCATAGTGATTATAATGAGCAGTTCTGCCTTTGGTTAACTATGTATGACAGGAAATTATTTGATTTGCTTGGGCAAATCAAAGTCTATGGTACAGGGTGTGCTCTGTGTAAGAGTTTGCCCTGGAAAAAATAAGGAATGGTGAATGAATGGGACACAGCATTCCTGTTTGCAGAACCAGTAATGAAGTCTGCTTTTGTTGACAGATGAAATTAAAGCAATGATTCACGATGTACTCAAACAGTCATACAAACAGAAAGCCCAGTCTTAGACAGTTCAAGATCCTTAAGTATAAAAACAAGAACGGAGGTGTCAGTGGAGACATCTGTATAATTTCACACCATTACTTCTTGCTGCTCATCCTGCCATGCATGAGTCCATAATAGAACCTGTGAAAACATAATTACTTTGTGTTTTGTTTCTTTAGGAACAGAGAGTGGCATAAAAAGCTCTAATCTGGTGATAGATGAACAGCTTGTTCATCTCTGCTGCCTGTCAGCCATTGCAGGCCTTAGTCATCAGACTAAAGCTCACTAAGCCAGAAAGTGTGCTTCGTTTTGAATGGCAGATAAATGTCAGACAGTCTTAGTGAGCAACAGAGGCATATGGTCCCCCAAATAGGAGAAAACAAAATGTATGTAACAAATAGCATGTAAATGTTTCTTCGTAAGCATACATGTACCAGTTTCAGCTGTTTGTTTTTAGCTTAGTCTACACATTTTCCTGCAACCATAAACAGTATAACATCATAATGTCATGTGTGCAAAGAGACATCAAGTCAAGACACACTATGTACTTTAAATTGTGCACAGATTGCCTAATATATGCCTCAAGGCATCAGTGTTTTTGTGTCACATAAGTGCTCCTGGAGACTTGCTAGGGTTAAAAAATGTAGTGATGTCATTAGGTGGTGCTTTCAGTGACTGCAAGTCAATATTGAAAGATAAAACAGTATCACTAGATAAATAGCCTAAAGAAAAGAAAATGTGAGACTCAAGAAAAAAATACAAAAATTACATACTGTTGAGCTAGTGCTCAGCATTTCCAGGCAGCATACATGTCCATTCCTGCTACATGTCCATTCCTGGATTAATATATGCTAATGTTTATTAGTCAATGATCAATGCCCATGTGCAATAAGACCATCCCCCTAAGCCACTATAGATGCTTTAACAGTGGGTACAGATTGACAGCAATGGCAAAGTGGTGCTTTCAGTTATCATTAGCTTTAAAAATGGTTTTTGTCAGTTATTTTCACCCTGCAAGTGCTAGCTTACAAGGCCTCCAAAACAGAATGGAGACTCTCACCGAGATGGGTACAGTAGCCTAAAATTTTAGTCATTGGCCTGAAAATCGGAGGTACTCCTAATGTCCAATGAGTAATACAAATCACAACCTAAGCTAATTTGTCCAGGTAAATTGATCCTCCTATTGCAAATCGAGCAGCCCATGAACAAAGGGTGTAACAAGACTGGATGTTGTTGGAATGAGGAAGTGGGGTTCAAGCAACATTAAACTCTTTATTCTGTACAATAAACACTCAATACACTATTATCAACACTCAATCACCGGCACGGCTGTATAGCTCTCTCTCTCTCTGGTGCTCTGGCGTGGGCTTCTCTTATCACTCGTCCTGAATTACTGCAACAAGAAACAGCTGTTAGACTTAATTATCACCCAGGGATGAATCCTTACCACTCCTCCTCTCCCTGGACGGACGCTCAACCACGCCCTCACCACACACCCTCATTGCCCGACTCAGGCCAGGGAGCCATCTGGCCTGCCCACCAAACCCCAACACGCACCCCCCTGCGACAGCCATTTGCGCCCCCGGTCTGTGGACCACCTCAAACTTCAAAGGCTGTTACGTCAGATACCAACAGGTGATATGCACGTTAGTATCCTTCATGTGGTGGAGTCACTGGGGCGGGGCGTGATCTGAACAGAGTGTGAAGGCCTGCCCCAGCAAGTAGTAGCGGAGAGTGAGGACTGCCCACTTAATGGCCAAACATTACTTCTCTACAGTGCTGTACTTATTCTTTCTCAAGGAGAGCTTCTGACTAATGTACAGCACTGACCGTTCCTCCCCCTCCACCACCTGCGAGAGCACCTCCCCCAACCCCCTGTCTGAAGCATCCGTCTCTAAAATAAAAGGGAGAGAGAAGTCAGGTGTATGTAAAAGCGGCCCACCACAAAGCACAGCTTTCACCTGCATAATGCCTGTTGACATTACTCTGTCCACTGGACCGGATCTGGTGCTGCCTTTTTAGTAAGATCAGTCAGCGGACTGGTGACAGCCAAATAGTTAGGTACAAACCTACGATAATAGCCAGCCAGCCCCAGGAACTGTCTTACCTTCTTTTTGGTCTTGTGTCTTGAGGAGGCTGCAATCGCTGCAGTTTTATCAATTTGGGGCCGCACCTACCCGTGGCCCAAGTGGAAGCCTAGATACCGTACCTCCACCCGCCCAGTTGCGCACTTCTTTGGGTTTACCATGAGCCCCGCTCATCTCAACTATCTCAGGACAGCCCCCAGATGTTGCAAGTGGCGTTGCCAATCATTACTGTAAATAATAATATCGTCTATTTAGGCAGCGGCATAAGCACCGTGCGGTCTGAGGATTCGGTCCATGAGCCACTGGAAAGTAGCTGGGGCCCAAAACAAACCAAACTGAAGCATCACGAATTGGTGTAAGACAAATGGTGTGGAGAAGGCCATTTTTTCATGGGTTATTGGGGTTAAGGGGATTTGCCAATAGCCCTTTGTCACATCCAGTGTCGAATAAAAACGAGCTGTGTCAAACCGATCGAGCAGTTCATCAATACGAGGCATTTGATATGCATCAAATTTAATACACCATGTTTACCTTTCGATAATCCACGCAGAACCAGACCAACCGGTCGCTCTTTGGAACCAGCACTACTAGGCTGGACCAGTCACTGTTGAATTCTTCTATTACTCCCATCTCAAGCATTGCATCCAGTTCTTCTCGTACCACTTTTTTGTTGTACGTTCCACTACCCTGGGCGTAGTCTCGATGTGGTGCTGTATGAGGTTTGTACGACCAGGTAGAGGCGAGAACACGTCCGCAAACTCTTTCTGCAACTTGGCAACATCTGTGAGCTGAGACGGTGAGAGGTGGTCTCCACAAGTGGACAGATGATTGGCTTTTAAGTTCACTTCTGGCCCGTGCTCTGCCCTATCCGGAACCAGTATCGCCAACATCACAGGGACCACCTCCCTCCATAATTTCAGGAGGTTAAGATGGTATATGCGTCACCTCTATCTGTTCGTTTGACCTCATAATTGAGATCTCCCGCTCGTCGTGTGACCTCAAATGTCCCTTGCCACTTGGCGAGTAATTTGAAGCTCAAGGTTGGGAGTAATACAAGCACTTTGTCTCCTTGATCCCTCCTCCCAAGCTTCATGCATGACATCGAGCACGCCACGCGGTCGGCGCCCATACAGTAGCTCGAATGGGAAAACCCTGTGGAGGGTCAGCAGACGAAGGACAATCTGCCATTGTTGTTCAGGGCTGCGGCCAACCCGTTGTATGATGTTTTTTCTCAAGTGAGAAACAGGAGGTTCGCTGCAGGCAGGTGTTGGGCTGCGAGCTGGGTTTCCCAGACAATAGCGGCAGGAGGCGGCCACCCACTGTGACTTCGGCCATCCCCAGACCTCCTCCGTTCGCTCAAAAAGATCAAGGAAAGCCTCCGGTTCATCTTGCGGGCCCATTTTCATAAGGTTGACCGGAGGCATGGAGATTGCTGGGTCTGAGGTCAAGGCTGGACCTTCCCCCTGGTGTAGCAAGCTCTGGAACAGCAGCCAGTCCTCTGCTTGAGCTCGAAGAATCACCTGGATGCATTGATATTTCTCTTGATGTAACTCAAGCAGGGCCTGGTGTTGAACTTGGTGCATGCTGGCAAGGGATTGGATTACTTCGGCCAACGGTGAGGTCTCCATGATGGTGTGCTAGCTTCCTCAAATCCCGGGTTTCGGCACCACTGTAACAGGATTGGACTTCGTTGGAATGAGGAAGTGGGGTTCAGGTAACATTAAACTCTTTATTCTGTACAATAAACACTCAATGGACTGTCATCAACACTCTATCGCGGGCACGGCTGTGTAGCTCTCTCTCTCTCTCTGGTGCTCTGGCTCTTATCGCTCATTCCAAATTACTGCAACAAGAAACAGCTGTTAGACTTAATTATCACCCAGGGATGAATCCTTACCACTTCCCCTCTCCCTGGATGGACGCTCAATCACGCCCTCGCCACAAAGGGTAAAGACCACATGCAACTTTAGGACTTATATTTGAGAAAATTAAGTGTCGGATAGTTTTTTTTTTCAGTAGATCACGTTTAAAAATCTTCACAGTTAGGGTAAAGAAGGAAGCGGGAGATGGCGAATCCAACTCAAATGGTATGTTTATTTTAAACTCAAAATTCACGCTTTTCAGCAGACACACTCAAAAGCACGCTTTTCAGTGGACACAGATAAGTACAGTCTCTTCAGCTTGTGTCTCGTAACTCTCCTCACTGGCATCCGGCTCGCTCTTAAAGGGGTCATGAACTGCCTATTTTGTACTGTTCTCTGAGGTCCACTTATAATGATATCAAGATTTTTACATAAAAAAACATCATAATTTAGAAGTAATAGGCTATTTTCTGTCCTGTTTTGACCCCCCTCATCGTAACACACTGTTTGAATAGGCGTGGCGGATTGTAGACTCGGAAGTAAACGCCCACTGGTGTGATTGGCTAACAGTTTTGCATATTTAAAAAAACCTTTGCTTCTATGATTGTGTCCCAAAGTTCCAAAGGACAGCTGTGTGCCCACCGATGTAAACTGCTGCATGTATGTTTGACAGCCTACATCCTTCATAGATGGACGCTGCTGTGATTTAGGTTAAAAACGCATAAATACTCAGTACATATCAAACGATCTGTAATAACAGACAAAGCAATAGTGACCACGTAATAAAAACAATTACTCGCACTTGTGTGGTGCGACATTACTGTTGGATCCAATGTAGTCGGCACAGCATCGTCTTTTAGTTTCAGTCTTTCTGAAAATACTGCGTCGAATTGTGCCTTGTTTGTAAACGAATCCGTGGTAAAATGAAGTGTACATCATTCATCTCTTCCTAATGTTGGGATCAGAAGGAAGGCAATGCAAAGACTGTGTTTTTCCACAACTTGGCAATGCACAGCGTCTTGTCTTCAGAGCCATCTTTATCATTTGGTTTCTGCGTGGACCTGCGTTTGCCTCTCTCGTTATTTACCTACTACATGCGTGAATCGGTGGCCGGGGCTAAACAGGCAGTGATGTAGAAGCAGGCATTGATCTTCTTCTGTGGAGGCGGTGTTTAGCCACACTATTATGTAATAAAGTGGCACATTCCACATACTGTCATTTTGGCAGATTGGCTTCAATATAAGCTGTTTTTAGACTAACAAGAAAATTTTGAGTTCTGAAACTTACAGGATGTTTTTATAGTACAATGACCTCTTATATGTCAAAAGATCAAGGGAATTTTGATTTCTCAGTTCATGACCCCTTTAAAGCCCGTCTCCACTCTCACTGCAATGACAAACAGCTGTTAGAGACAATCATTGCAAGGTAATGTTCCTCACCATTCTCATCTCCTGATCTCACTCTCCATTCACAAGCCGGCACTCAACCACGCCCCCACCATCACAGCATTTTAATGTAATCCTTGAATAGAGGTGAAGATAAACAGATTAACTTGCTGTCCATAATAGAGGGCCCAGGCTTGAGACTCAACCCAAACTCTGAATAGCCTCCTGGACTTTACTTAAATTGAGTCTAGTAAAAACAGATATAAGGTGGAGTTGTGGTGGTAGCAGCAGCAGTGAGCTAAGCAGCAGTTTATATGTTTACTCTAGTGTAGTACAGTACATGCTCCTCCCAAATTTTCTTTGGAAACTCCATATGTTTGAGAGTGTAGTGTTGAACCCCACAGTCAGGTTAACCACTTCAGCTGTTAGTTTTTCAATGTTTATTCAGTCAAGTCCTTAAACCATGAAGCCATTTAAATTAAATTGTAAAACTGAAAGTTTTATTTTTTATCATTTATATAATGTAATTTTATTAATATATATATATATATATATATATATATTTATATTTATATTTTAGATTTAAAATCCAAGAAAGATTACTAGAATAAATGTGTAATATTTAAACGTATAGTTGGCATAATTTTGAAAATAAATCAGTTCTGCTTAGTTTGGTTAAAATCATTCCTACCCTCTTCATTCCACATTGGTTTCAATGGATTTGATGTGAGCAGAGTATGAGGAGTCTGGCAATTCGTTTAATAAGAGTTATCTTTGTTTGAAATCCCCCTCTCTTTTTCCCATCCGATTTCCTGTTTCCATTCTTAATATTTCGTTTAATACTACTTAAAATAATAGCTAAAAATTAATATTAATGTTGATTTCATTACAGTGATTTGGTCACGGTGAATGTCGAGGAGTGCAAAGAAGAGATTGATCCGGAGGCGGGGTCTGTCGATCACACTCGGTAAATTTACAAAAAATACCATGGTGAAACCATGGTTACTGTAGTAAAACCAAGATAATTTTTTCTAAGTTAAGGTTAAGTTTAGGTTTAGGGGTAGGGGTTAATGTAGTGTGTCTGTGGGACTCTAAATAAACACAATAAACACACAGCAGTGATGCTCATATACTACTGTATGTTCATATTTAATATGGGTGCAAATAGTATCTGCCACTAGTTGCACCAGGGTGCAATTAGTATCTACCTTTATTTGCACCAGGGTTGGGGTGCAAATAATATCTGCCACTATTTGCACTGGGGTGTAAATAGCATATACCATTATCTGCACCAGGGTGCAAATAGCATCTGCCTTAAGTATTTCATCAAAGCCTGTTTGAGCATCAACAGTCCTCATAAGACCTCAAAGTAACACAATATTTATTTTTTGATGGGAAAGAAAATAAGGCAGTGAGGGACAGACGTATAGTCTCCTCAACGACATACACTGTATAATGCTGTATAAAGGTCTAAGATCACATCTAATTTTCACAACTAATATTTTGTGATAGAGTTTTTCATGTGTCTTCAGCAGAAGATACTGTAAGTCTATCCCTAACAGCCTCGTTTTCATTCCAAAATAGAATGGCGCTACTCTGAATCAGGTCTCCCCACTTTGCTTTACCTGGACCTGTTCTCTTGTGTGAATGTTCTCTGTTTCAATTTATGATGTGGATTGTTTTGCTCTACATTTATTTCAGTTTGATGTTTGTGGCTCCTTACCTCCTTTGTGATCTCTTTTTGAACTTCAATGAAGCTTCTCTCACAGTTGTTATTGAGGATGTCTGATGCATGCAATAATATTATAACAGTAGTTAGCCTATATATATAAGTCTATAAAATACTTTCAGGACATTTCTAACTATTTAAATGGATGATCATTATTTAGTCATTGTAGTGCAGTAATAGATGAGAGTATTAACATATTGCCCCAAATTCAAGCTAGCACAAAAGAGCGTGGAAAATTAAGAATAACTGAATTCACTACGTTATAATGTATGACTAAAATCAAGATGCTCACATTTGTTCTGTCATAAATTAATCGTTTCTGTGAGATCTCGCCTCGGCCTCTCAGAAAAGAAATAGCATCTTGCAGTAGATATCTGTATATAAAACACCTTTGTAATAGACCAATTACTACCGAAATTATACTAAAATCACTTAAATGTATAAAAAAATCAAAGGCATAGTCAATTTTAAGTCAGAAACTAGCCTATAAACAACAGGCTACTAACTGTTGAGGAATACCACATCTTCTCTGCTAGTTTATTTCAATTTTGTTGTTGTAATATTTTACTTTAAATAAACTGTCCTAATATCTAGCTTTACTTTGTGGAAACTCAATGTTGAAATCCAGTAGTCCTTAATCACATGCTATTCTTTTGTAGGGTTGTTTTCAGAAGTTCTTCACTAGATGGAGCCATAACATCATGGATCACTCTTTGGCAGGGGTACTTCGCACTTGGACAAATGACTTATAACCCTAATTGCCTAGAGGTGAGCATTCATTATTTGCATGTTGTTGTTTTTTTTTTGTTTTTTTTGTATCCATATGTAGCCTCCATGTGACTCTTAGTTCCCTTTATACTAAGTAGTAATGGAGTTTCATTTTTTGCTGTGTCATGTTTGGAACACTGATTTCATTTATAATGAGTAACGTGAAGAGTTCAAAATGCTCTGCCACATTCATGATAATAGTTACTCCCAAACACTTCTGAGTTCTTTTATTTACATTCATGTAGCATATCCACTGATATATACATATAACTGGATCGCTGATGCAATGGTAAACTTCCAGCAGGAGGTGAAGCCACAGGAAGTGTTCGAGTGGCCATTTTGGTATGCCCAAAATGTCATAGGCTGAGTTCGGAATTGCATACTACTTATACTACTCTTACTACTTCTGCCATATGTGTCTTTGACAGAAATAGTATGAGTAGTATGGTTGTATGCAATTCCGAACTCCATAGAGCATCAATGACTAACAGGTGAAAACACCCCCTTTTCACCACCTCCAACCTGCAGATAGGACAGTTGCATTTCGCCCTCTAGTGACAATCATGTTTAATATTTAATTTGCTTGTCATAGGTAATATTCGTTACGAGGGAGAAGATATACGTGGATTGCGATGTCAGAGCATTCGCCTGCCCCAGTGTTCCGCCTATCAGTGCAGCACAACGATCACCATAGGAAGCAGCAAAACTGTCCACAAGTTTTAATGTAAGTAGGAAAATCTTTAATATCTGCTTGCTTAGGGTGACAATATGTCCTTACCACCGACTTCATAAAAGTTAGACCGGCAGGAACATAGATAATCAAAACAAGCAAGTACAACCCCGCCATTATTTATACACAGTGTTGGGGAGTAACGGGATTACGTATTTAAAATACAAAATATAAGTAACTGTATTCCACTACAGTTACAATTTAAATAATTGGTAATTAGAATACAGTTACATTCAAAAAGTATTTTGATTACTGAAGAGATTACTTTGCATTTTATTGTCATTTGTTTCATTTAATATTTAGTCCTTTCAGATGGAAAACATTTACACATATAAATGATGTGATCCAAAGTGCGTTTGAACAGCGGTGAAACACTTTCTTATGATGTGTTACATTCATACGAGCAGACAGAGAAGTAAGTTTGAAATAAGTTTGGAGCAGAAGAAATAGAAATAAACCTTGTGTAAATTGTCAGATTTACGCTAAGCTAAAATGCTATTTCTAGCCATTTTACATGCACGTTACCAGGCACGCTCATATTTTTTTATCAAGAAATTTCACGTTGGATCATTATTTATTTTTTTCTAGTAAGACCTTTGATATTAGGGCAAAAATCTTATTCCTGATAATAATTTTTATATTGTTTTCCTGTAAAAATATCTAAAAAACTTTAAAACAAGATCAAGTTGATTTATCTTGTTTTAGAAACAACACTGCATAAGATATTTAGGTTTTTCAGAGAATGTATTTTTAACATGTGTATTTTGTCTTACTGTACTGGCAGAGTTTTTATAGTCAAAACAAGTGAAAAAATCTACCAGTGCTGAAGAAGTAATCCAAAATATTTAGAATACGTTACTGACCTTGAGTAATCTAACGAAATACGTTACTAATTACATTTTACAGCATGTATTCTGTAATCTGTAGTGGAATACATTTCAAAAGTAACCCTCCCAACCCTGTTTATACAATAATCAATGGAAACATGTAAATGCTTCATGCTGCAAACCCCCTAATGTTCAAGCCAAATCTACGCCCCTGCAGACCAGGATCTCTAAATCGCCTTAAATGCCCGGGATTTGCTTGATTTCATACTGAAGTGCTCTCTGTAGTCATACATGGATACATGTCATAAATCCGTGTTCGTTTGCCATTTAAACTTAGCATATCAGTTTAATTTTAACCAGCTTTTCTTTGCGTGTCTCCCTCTCTGCGCACCTGCTGTGCCTGTGATAGACGGAGAGAGAGCGCACGCTCGTATTCAAGTTACTGCGAGAAAAAGGCACTTTTTGATGAAAACATAAAACACGTAACTCTGAACAAACACTTCGATGTTCACAATAAATAAGTCTAAAAATGTCTGTTTGTATCTTACCTCCGTTTCAGTGAACATGTTTACATTCAGCTGATCTGTTCGTTAGTTAGTGGTGGATATTGTTTAATTGATAAAAACTCGCTCAGGCTTTCCAGAAACGGGAAAAACCTGATTTTAAATAAATAAATAATTACATGTATAGGACATTTGCGTTGTAGGGATGTACAAGCAGATTTCAGATATAAAATCGGTGATTGAATGACTAATGTTATGTTTACTCGCTGAAATGAGATAGAATAGAAGAATAGAATAGAAGCCTTTATTTTGGTCACACATTATACATACATTTTTGCATATATACAGTGAAATGTATTTGTTTTCACATATTCCAGCTAAGCTGGGGTCAGAGTGCAGGGTCAGCCATGATACGGCACCCCTGGAGCAGATAGGGTCAAGGGCCTTGCTCAAGGGCCCAACAGTGGCATCTTGGCGGTGCTGTGGCTTGAACTCCCCAACCTTCTGGTCAGTAACCCAGTAACTTAAGTCAATAGGTTGCCACCTGTCCCGTAAAATATGGGATCGTCTCGTATTTAAAGATAAAATGATGCCTCCAGTGAATCAATATGGGACACGATTTGTACCGTATTTAAGCTGGTCAGATGGCGTCACGGTGAAATTGTTCCAGATCACCAATTTAACATTGATACAAGTTGGAAAATCTGTCTACGGTGGGTAAGGGACCATCTGAAAAGACCTGGGTCAGGAAAGTTCTCATTTTAGCATATAAGAAAGGATATACAATTTATATTAATAACGCATATTAACTCATCGCATTTATTGCTAAAACTGTGGTAGATGTGGTTAGGGGCAGTGATTGAAGATCAGGGGGCCTATTACAGAAAACTTCTTATCTTAAGTCTTAAGTTAAGATCTGATCAGTTAAATTAGGATTTTTCACAAATTCATATTACAGAAGCAAATCCTAACTGTAGTTAAGATAAGATAATGCATTTAGGAAATGTTATTCTGTAATACCTTTTGTCCTAAATGAGATCCTAACTGAAATTTCAATGGTTACCAAGCAGATAAGATAAGATTGTAAAGTTTGGATCTTTCTGTAAAGCGTCCCCAGGTTAGAGAAAACTGCAGGATGTTTTGGATGGTGGTGGATCCTTAAAGGATGTCTAATCTCTCTATGAATTTTGTAACTGTAGGTCAGCTAAAGTCAGTCTGTGCTTACCGCAATTCTAAATACTGACTTAGCGGTTTTTTTAACATAATGGCATGTGTGAACTTGAGTTTCTGGGTGAAATGTCCACAGAGTTTTAAAGTGAATTTTCAGTTGTCACTGATGTAATACAGTGAAGAGGAATGCATATTTTATTAACTCTACCCCCCAAACCCCAACCATAAACCTAACTATCATTGGAGTAAAACTGTAATCTTAGAGGGAAAGTGGAACCTCCAAATGATGACGTGAACTTGATTATTTCTTGGTTTCAACACAGTACACAAACCCAGGTCTGTTACACTGTTGACCCAACATGCATTTAGTTGCACCACAGAATGTAAATGTACTTGAACTGATGCAAAAACTTCTGATGGGAGATGTCGCTTGTCAGTTACTTGGCAGAATAGGGTCAATGTAAGGGTCTTAGAAAATTTGGAAGCAACATGTCGACCTTCTGTGTAATCATGTTGGTTTGAATTGGAACCCTCAACTGGTGGTCCTTGGCACTTACAACACCAAGCGCATGGAATCAATTTCCAGGGAACACACAAACTGGTAAAATGTATACCTTGAATACACTTTAAGTTGCTTTGGAAATAAGTGTCTACTAAATGCATAAATGTAAATGCATTTTATCATGCTGTGCTTTCTCTAAGGTCATCTCTAATCCTCATAAATACTGCTCAAAGCAGTGTGCCTTGTAGAAAATTTAGTCTTAAGGAAAGTTCTATAATATGTATCGCCTTTCATGCTTTGTTCACTTGGCACCATGTGTGAGACAGCAGGCATGGGTGGGTGGAGCTTGACTCATGTGTATTTTCTCACCTATGGAACAGAAATGATTGTAAGCTTATCCCATTCAGGGTAGGGACAGTCCTGAAGCATCACTTTGGTTTTTCACTCTGTGAATGGACAAACTTCATCACTTTAGTTTCTCACTCTTTGAGTGGACAAACTACACTTGTTATCCTATCCCATTTAAGAATATTATTGTGGTCAAGCCATGTGGTTCAAGCATTCTAATTGTTGTTTAATGGCCAGTGACTTTGAAACAGTCTTTTAAGTTTATATTCAGATAGTTGAACAGCAGACCACTGCTTGAATAATCATTTTGCCAAAGTGTTTCAGTTTGTTGGTCTTTTACTCCTACATGTTTACAACCACGCAGTGAGCAGAGCAAGTAAGCATGCACAGGAAGAGTGACATGTTCTGAAATGACAGCTCATAGAACCTATATTGCATCTGCCCTTTTTATATGCAGATGAGGTACTAAGATATAGGTTGAATTTATGCTACCATGTGCAAACATGCACAATGAATCCAGACAGTATGGTGTTTAACATTGGAGCCAATTGTAGTGGATTAATGCTGTTGCAAATTATAGTCTAATATCAGAAAAAAAAAAAAATGCTTTTGCTTCTGTATTCCTGGCTTTCATTTTATATTCCTATTATCGCAGATGTAAATAATTGTTGATGTTCATAAGCAACTGGTAACTGAATGAGGTAAAGAAAAATCCTGAAATTATCTACCTCATCTTACTATTTATCACAAGATTCACTGGCAATAGTTTGTGGTTTAGCACACCAGGAACAGTATGCAGCCTTACACATGTATCTACAAGCTTTTGAATTTCTCTGAAAGAGGATGTGACACTGTCATTTTTGTTACTTTTGTTTCTGTTCTAGTTTCACGAAAGGTATCAACATAGTTGCATTTGAGTTTCTGATCGCCATCTCCAAACCATAGTACCTGTTTTCTGAAGAAGCACACCATATAAGCAATATAGCAACAGCAGCTTGTATAAAGTGAACATATATTGGGAGGCGAAAATTGTGGAAAGTAGCCTACACTTTAACTTTGAGTTTTCTGACATCAAGAATGTGCTGCAAGTAGAAACAAAGGTACAAAGAAACATAGTCTTTTTTTAACATGCATTGACAGCAGAATCAAAAAAGTCAAAAGTTTGGACACAGTAATGTTTCTCATGATTTCAAAAACTTTTTGTTCAAAAGATGTAAGCGTAAATGCTTGAAATTAGTTTTGTAGACAACTATGAATTACCCTTGCATATTAATTTATTTACAGAACTAAAATATTAACTTAAACTGGATAAAAAAGTTTTATCAAAAAAAAGTTTGACAAACTTTGATGTTGGCTTGAGAAAGCTTAGCCTGAAAGTTTGATGTAGTTGTAAAAGCTTGAAGTTTGAAGGTTTTAAATTTTAAGTAGTTACAAGTTTAAGTAGTAGTTTTAAAAGTTCAAAGTTTAAAGATTATAAGACCATTCAGTCTATCAGATAGATAGATAGATAGATAGCTCATTTGGTTGCTAGACAGTTACCAAGGTGATACTCAAAAGGCTCCTTGCTACCCTGAGTCCAATGAACAAAACCAGAAGTCTTTATGTTGTTCTGGTGCAGAGATATGTGATTTTTACTTGGTTGCTAGGATAACCCCATCTGGTTGCTATGCAGTTACCAGGGTGATACTAATCAAGGCTCCTTGCCATCCTGAGTGAAATAAGTCAACCCGGAAGTCTCTACGATGTTCTGGTGCAGAGATATGTGATTTGTTACTTGGTTGCTAGGATAACACCATCTGGTTGCTAGGCAGTTACCAAGGTGATACTCACAAGGCTTCTTGCTACCCTGAGTCAAATGAACGAAACTGGAAGTGTCTACAATGTTCTGGTGCAGAGATATGTGATTTGTTACTTGGTTGCGAGGATAACCCCATCTGGTTGCTATGCAGTTACCAGGGTGATACTTATCAAGGCTCCTTGCCATCCTGAGTGAAATAAGTCAACCTGGAAGTCTCTACGATGTTAAGGTGCAGAGATATGTGATTTGTTACTTGTTTGCTAAGATAACCCCATATGGTTGCTAGACAGTTACCAGGGTGATACTTCACATGGCTCCTTGCCATCCTGAGTGAAATAAGTCAACCCGGAAGTCTGTACAATGTTCTGGTGCAGAGATATGTGATTTGTTACTTTGTTGCTAGGGTAACCTTATCTGGTTGCTAGGCAGTTACCAAGGTGATATTTAACATGGCTCCTTTCCATCCTGAGTGAAATAAGTCAACCCTGAAATCTCTACGATGTTCTGGTGCAGAGATATGTGATTTGTTACTTGGATGCTAGGGTAACCCCATCTGGTTGCTAAGCAGTTAACAGGGTGATACTTATCAAGCCTCCTTGCCATCCTGAGTGATATAAGTCAACCCGGAAGTCTCTACGATGTTCTGGTGCAGAGATATTTGATTTGTTACTTGGTTGCTAGGTTAAGCTGTTGTGGTTGCTAGGCAGTTGCCAGTGTGATACCAAGAAGGCTGCTTGCTGTTCTGAGTTATACAAGCCAACAATGAAGTCTCTACGACATTCTGATCCTGAGATACCCATCTAAGCAATTTTAAATGGATGTCAATGGGGTTTGGTTGCTAGGGTGCCCTAAATGGTTGCTAGGGCGTGGTTAAGTAGTTTCCATGATGATACTTGAAGACGGATTGCTCACCCAAATCAAACAAGCCAACTCTCATATCTGTAGGACATTCTGATCTGAAGATATCCATCTAAGCCATTTTGAATGGCAGTCAATGGGTTTTGTTTGCTAGGGTGCACTAAATGGTTGCTAGGTTGTATGCAGTTGCTAGGGTGTTAAAGTGATAGAGTGAAAGAAAGAATAAAAAGAGTGATGTAAAGATAGAAAAAGAAAGTGATGGAGTGATAGATAGATAGTATGAGTGGTGGAGTGATAATAAGTAGATTGAATCCTCTAAAGGGTTTATTACAGGGAAAAGTTTTCACGGGAATACCGGAAGTCCGATCAGTTAGAAAAGATATAGCAACCCGAGTCAGAACAGTCTGAAGGTCTGACCTGAGTTTGGTGGTTGTAGCTTTAAAGCTCTAGGAGGAGATACTGTTTACATTTTGGCTCAGAAGAAGAAGAAGAAGAAACTTAAATAGTAGATCAGTACTTTGTCAAGCCAACATAATTAAAACATTTTATAATGGTAAGTTCTATCGGATAGTAAAGGAATAGCATCCAACAAGTGTCCAGCATGCATGGGAACTCCTTCAATACTTTTTAAAAAGCATCCCAGATGGATACCTCATAAAGTTGTTTGAGAGAATGGCCGGTGTGTGCTCTAATCTAGTCAGAGGGTGGTTACATTGAAGAAGCTCAAATTTAAGGTTTGATTTGTGTAACATTCTTTGGTAATTACATAATTCCTATGCTTCCGTTTGTCTTATTTCATAGTTTTGATGGCTTCAGTTCTAAATTGTGGAAAATAGTCATAAGAAAGAATGAGTAAGTGTGTCCAAACTTTCGACTATTAGTGTGCTAGGGCTTCATTTGCTGGAAGCATGATGGAACCTTTAGTGGAACCTTTGGTCCTCAGCCTACGCAATGTGCCGGTCCCAGTACATTCTCCCCGAAACTCGAAGCGGTGGTGAATTTCAGTGACGGGTGGGTGAACTTTGTTTTCAGAGGTTAATGCGGTCAGGAGAACCGAGACGAGCATGACCTGAAAGATTCATGATCTTGTTCTCTACAACTGTTTGTTCCAGCGTCTCTGCTCTGATCCATTCTCTGTGTCTCACCTTGCTCAGTTTATTGCGGAGTATACTTGTCATCCAAGTATGGATATGATTTGTGTCCACAGTATTTCATAAAATTTTGAAAAGAGTTTTATTTGCAGCATTTTCAGATTAGATCTCGTCTGTGTTTGGTTGATTTTAGATTCTGCGATTTGTGGGCTAATTTGTGGAGAAATTAACCTTTAATTGCCATTTAAACCTGTGTGTGTCACCTTGTGTGTCTGTAACAAGGCCAAACATTCAAGGGTATGTAAACTTTTGATCAGGGCCATTTGGGTGATTTCTGTTATCAATATGATTTAAAAAGGAGCCAAACAACTATGTGATAATAAATGGCTTCATATGATCACTATCCTTAAATAAAAGACAGTTTTTGTGCATGATCAGTCATATTTTCAAAATCAATGCCAAAATTTCACAATTTCTGCCAGCCAGGGTTTGCAAATTTTTGAGCACAACTGCTTATATATATATTTGTATTTTTCATAATTAAGTAGGTAAAAAGTGTGGGTATATGTCACTCAAAACTCAAAACAAGAAAAGGAGTAGCTATCAAAATGTCAAAGATGCTCTTTTCCACACAACAATAATGCTTGGTCATAACTTGCTGTCTGTTTTTATGGTTTATTCTATGGATTTTGATTTAACACAATAATTCTGTGTGAATAATTATATTAAAAAAATAACGCATTCAAAAATTTACAAAATTAATCATGCCCCTGGACCATAATATGGAATATTGGAGCAATTCAAGCTTGAAGTACCACCTGGAGCAGCGAAACTCCAGCTGTATAGGCAACACGCAGCTGTACAGTCAACAAAGCTCACTCAGGCTTTCTTGACACGTGCGACAGCACAAGATGAGGACACGTACTTGTGTTCAAACATAGCTGGACAGAGCCCGCTATACCGAATAAAGTGATCTCAAGAAGTGTTTTTCTAAGTTTCAAACTATGTTTTACTTGACACAGCAACCTAGAAAGGCTGTGTGTGCAATGCAATCAAAGTGAGATGCTCCAAAAGTGTCCGCCTGATGCCTATGTGCATTGGCACATCCTTAGAAAAGCCCCCTGATTTATCTGAAATATTATTCCAAAATATATATTTTATTTAAATATAACTATTTAATATTAAATGTAATTATTTTTATCAGAGGGCCTTTCTCAGCCAATAGTTTTATGCGATTAATTGCAATGAATTTGATTTATTAATTGGCATATCATGTAATGAATTCTTAAAAAATTAACAACCCTAGTTTATTTTATTTTTTTAAATAGTTAGGCCGATATTCAAACTCTGATCCCCTTAAACACTAGTCACAAGCGGTTAAACTATCACATAAAACACATAACTGATGAGCTGTTGCATTTTTAAAGTGTTTGTATTTTCCATTCAGACATGTCTTATCGTGACTAGGGAAAGAAATGAGCAAAAAAAAAAAAAAAAAAGGTACATGGCATTCATGAATTTGCTAATATTTTCCACCACCATATTGCTGATTGCCCATAAGTTTTGATGTTAAGTTTTTCTAGGAATAATCTTCTAAAAGCTGATGTCATTAAAGTGTAGGCTATTGTGCAGCGATGCTCACAGGAGCATTTTGGATGCTAGCAGGGCATGACTGAGAACGAAAGTGCTGACAACACCCACTCATATACACACATATAAAAAGATATACATTTATTTTTTGAACTGAAATTCTGAAGACAGGACTGATGAATACAGTAGTCTGATTATCAGAGATGAAATGGTCTAGTCTAATTGAAGCTTTACCATAATCTTTACTATTCACAGAGTTTACAACAGGTGAAATGGGGATTCTTAAAATTCTCAGGAAATTGAAACATTCATGTCATGTTTTGTTTCATTTCTTTTAATTTGCTGCTTTCAAAGAGCCAACAAGAAACTGCTTTCCTGCAAAAAGTACCTTAATTGATTTAAAATTGTTTCCCAAGTAGTTCACACTGTCACTGTGTGTCTTTCCCAAGCCTCTGTCTCACCACTAGAGCAGAGTGGCAGTTCTGTGTCAAGCAACTGAAGTCTCTCTCTCTTTTACACCACCCCTTCAGTAGAAGGATAAGTCTGTGGTCTGCTCCGCTCTGCTTATCGTAAGCTTCAGTAGCTGCTGCTTACCAGAAGTGACGGGACACTGGGGGTTTCTTGGTGACATATGCGACGAGGCAGGCCAACACCCATTACAAACCAAGACAGTGCTATCGCATTTGTGCATGTGGACATTAAAGTAGATAAAGCAGAGAAGCAATCACAAGTGTTTCAGTATATTTACACTCTTTGAAGATGATAAACATTTACTGTTCAGTCATTCATTAGGAACCTTCTTTAGTGTCTTTACATCTATGTCTTTCTTCGCTTGCCACAGTTTGCTCTGTGGGCCTTGTTGCTTCCTTTTGTGGCTGTTTTCAGTATGATTCAGATAAGCTATCATCAAAAATGTGTGTAGCTTTTGACTACTTAAATCACTGTCACATTGTAGCCATGCAACACAGATATCCTGCTTGGTCATGGTGTTGGGGGGGTTAGATTGTCCATTAAATATGCATTTTATTTAAGGGAATTGGAAAAAAGAAGGAATAGTTAAAACAAAAATACAAAATTATCATCATTTACTTGTTTTCATGTCCTTTGAAATCCTTTGAAAGTCACATGGACTTCTTTTATGATGTTTTTATAGTGTTTTTTTTATGGAGCTTGATAGCCCCTGGTCCCCATCCACTTTTTTTGTATTGAAGAGAGCAGCTGCGTTCCTGTCCCCGTTGGTAGTGTTCACGGGCCGGGCCCGCGATAGCGATCTCCCCGTCGGTAGCGATCTCTGGGGGGACCGAGGGGGTGGGCCCTGCCTCTGAAAATATGGATTAAAACACTGGAGTTGTATGGATCACTTTTATGATGCCTTTATGTGCTTTTTGGAGCGTAAACATTTTGGCACCCATTCACTTGCATTGTATGGACTTACAGAGCTGAAATATTCTAAAAATCATAAATTGTGTTCTGCAGAAGAAAAAAACTCACACATCTGGGATGACACAAGGATGAGTAAATTGTGAGAGAATGTTTTATATTTGGGTGAATGTAATGAGGTAAGGATGGGCAAGGAGGAGGCGGGAACTGGCTGAACAGTAAACATAAAGTTTAATGAAATAACTCAACATAAAACAAACATAAACAAACACAGACACACATGCAATGCAGCCGTGTGCATCTCTATCTCTCTTGAACAGGCACCTCCGGCTAGTCTTCATCCCCCTCTCGGCTGATTAGTCCGATTCAGGGCCCCGCCCTCCTCCTCGTCACAGTGGACTATCCCTTTAAGGAAGACAACATGAACAAGCACATCACTTCTGTAGAATTCAGATTTCTTACCTTGGTATATGTTGTCCTTTGACCTAGATATATTCTAACCATCACTCACTCAGTTGTAAGATACAGTTTGCATTTGACTTGTGAGAAACATGTGAAAAATGTATGTGAATCCCCTTTAATTTGAACTTGACCTTGTGCATGCTTGAAACACTTTCATTCTAGCTGCACAAGTACGAAATGCAGAGGGAAAACGAACTGTCTCAAAACAGAGCTTGTGTAGTTGATTTGAGGTTTGCATATACTCATTTAGTTAAAGATAACTGTTCTTCAAACAATGTTGTGGACGAACAGTATTTGATATTCTGTGGAATATTTTGGAATATATTTTGAGTAGGCTGATACTGGGCTCCCGTGGCTTAATGATGGATTCTGGACAAAATGTAGGGCTACATCTGCCTCTGATGATGGCTTTTCTGCCAAAAATGCCCTTTAGTTTTCTTAGGCTGTTCTCAGAGGCACATACACTATATGGCAAAATGTGGACACCTGAACACCACAACCAATTTGCTTGTTGAACATTTAATTTCATAACCATACATTTGTATCTGTATAAGCTTTCATTGTTCTGGGAAGGCTTTCCACTAGATGTTTCAATGTGGGGATTTACTCTCATTCAGACACAAGATCAATCAATGATCTATGAGGTCAGGCACTGATGTTGGTGTTCCAATTCATCCCAAAGAGGTTCAGGTCTGGGCTTTGTGCAGGCGAGTCAAGTTCCTCCACATCAGATTCACAGTTTACTATATACCTCACTTTGTGCACAGGGGGCATTATTCTACCCATATACCTAAAAATGTTTGTCTAATTAGATTGCATGGTTACATGCTTGATTTTATGCACGTTACTAAAATAGATGCAGCTGAAATTGCCAAACCTGTTAATTAGAAATGGCCATGTAGTGCACATGGGTGTACACACATAAGCAAATACATAGACACAGATGTCAAAAAGGTTTTACTGAGCAGACAAATTAATGCAATAAAAAACATTACAAAGGAAAACATGTATTTTGTGTTGTCATTTAAAAAAGATATGAATATACTATTTTCTCACCTGCGTTTACTGCAGTACACTCAATCTTTCACCGAAAGTACATAAGCAATATACATTTAATTTTTAAATACTCATTACTTTAGAAAAATGATATTTAAATATTTAAAGATATTTGCACTAAAAAGCTTGAATATCTGAACATTTGATCATAAAACTAAGATATCTTTTTAGAAACATGAGTAGACTCTTATTAGAAACCTGAGTAGACTTGGTATTTTGCCCTTTGGACGGATACAGTGAATGACATTCTTGGTTCTTTGCATGCATCCTTGCATTTATGTACGTCTTAACGTTTCTTGGCAGAGTTGTGACAAATAAGTAACACATTTTAGCCCTGCATTCATGGAATGTCATGTCTCTCCTCAGTCACTCCTATTTTCCCGGAAGCCTTTTCCATGCATGTAGAAATGGAGCAATTTCAGCTCATCCATGACCCTATCCTGGATATTCACATCTTCAATCTATAAGTAGTAAAGATAAAGAGTGAGAAAAGAAAACAGAAACATATGTAAACAGGTTTAATGATCCTTTCAGTACTTCAGTGGACAGCAAAAACTGTAATTTGCAGTGCCCATACCTACCCTCTCACTTGCATACATAAGTTTCTGTAGCTGTAAGATGGCTACCTGTTTTGGCCTCAAATTTTTAGAAACCTAAACAAAAGTACATTTAATTGAGTTTGAATTGCTTCTGAGTCGTGATGTTTACTTGTATGACAGATTTGTGATTGGAAATGAGTACACAAGCCTTTACCTTTAAATTTTGTGTTGTGTCAGCTTTCTGATATAGATAATCACATCCTTTTTTAATCTGAAACAAAGAAGAGGGGCAAAAGACTTAGGTCAGTATTGTAGTGAGGCCTAAGTTAATCTCCTAAACCTAAAATTCTGCTATATTGCATATACTTATAGAATATGTTAGGTACAACCCTTCTTAAAAGACCAGCTTAGGCAAGCATGAATTTCCATGCTGGTTTATGCTGGTTAGTTCTGGTATGCTGCTGTTTTAGCTAGTGGACCAGCACAGCTATCCTGTTCAGGGGCAAAACTTGGTGTAGCTGGGCAACCAGCATGGTCTTTTTGGTTAAGTTAGTAAACCAAGGACAATTTGTTGGTTTAGTTATTAAAGAAGCCTGGTGTTGGCAGCAGCAAACCAGCATCCCATTTTGGCACCAGCTTCTAAAATAAAACATATGTTGGTGACTCGCCTCCTGTGAGTTATGACATAATTGCATTATTCAAAGACACTCTACGGTGGAACATTTCATGGTTTACTCTATGATCATGGTTTATGAATGGCAAGGTAATGGGTTTGATTCCCAGTGAACACACATGATGATAAAATGCACTACAAGTTGCTATAGGTAAAAGCGTCTACCTGATGCATTAATACAAATATTCAGAGAAGAAATGGTGGCGTGTGCTGACCTTATACACGCAGTTCCTGAGTTGATCCATGATGTATATCAGCTCATGATGGTTAATTTCTCCTATGTGCTGTTCAAATGATCTCCTCTGTGTCTCAACAAGAACATCTTGAAAGAGGTCAATGATTTTGTGCAGGACACAGCTATGAAGTTCTTTCTAAAAAATGAAAATGATATAGATCAATTTAAAAACCTGATGCCACCTGAAATGTAGACAACCTCTCAGGCGCATATTGATCATATTTCGGTTCTTTTGGGCAGTATTTAAATCTAAGCTTAAGTAGAGCTCTGGATAGAGTGTTATGAAAGTGTGTAGCAAGGAAGATACAGTATACTGTATATCAATATTTCTTTAATGTATTATATACTTTATGATATAGTTTATTTCATACAGTAATCTTTCATGCAACATGAGCTGATAACATGAATTCAGACAATGCCTCTTACCTTTTTACGAATTTTGTCAAAGAAATTGTGCTTCAGGAGGATGTTCTTGCCATCTGCTGCTATCTGAGAAGATCGTTAAAAACTTCAGCATTTGAAATGTTCAATGTCTCCAGGGCATTTTAAGAATTCTATTGTGTGAAAAAGTCCTTGTAAACTGATTCTGCCTCGGAGCACCTGATTTTGAAGATCTGGTTGTAAACCTTTGTTGACTTCCAAGATTACTTCCATGGGTATACTGTATGACTCCGACTTGGTAAGGTACGGATTAGTTGGATAACAAGTGCATGCAGTTTTTTTGTATCCACATAATGAGCAATGCGTTCGCGTTCTAACCCCAATGCACAACATAAGGCATAAGTAGTGTTACAGCTAGAACAGAGTACTCACCACAACCTTGCTGACATCCTTGGCAATTTTCGCCACCACACTCAGATCAAAACATGGGACATGTTCATCTGGGACACACGTGGCATCTTGGAATACCGCTGCAAACTCATATATAGGAATTCCAAGTGTGAGGAACAGAAACAAATACTTCAAAGCACTGGCCATACTCTGGTTCAAATTGACTGAATGACAAGGTTACTGAACAGAGCTCCTTGCCGATACTCCTGTCTTATTCCGTTCTTCTCTTTCCTTCCTTTGCTTTCTGTCTAGCTCTCACCTTTGTATTTATAGTTTTCTGGTGACGTCAGCTTTTTTTCTCTCATTAAGATTCCTCTTCAAGATGTCAGTTGTGCCCTCATTGGATAAACGGCAATGTAATCTATGTTGGGGTTGTTTGAGCTGGGATTGTCACTGCAGAATGTGTATTTTTTTTAATTTTTTTTGGCAGATTCACATTTTTTGAGGGTGTTTAAATAAAAGTTAGTCACCACAAAATTGTAATACAACTGTATAATGAGGTCATGACATTTGTGTGGCTTGAGGATGTCCCAGATTCTAAATGTAAACCACAGTTTGGGTCAAGGAAATATCATTAGAGGTAAGAGCACCGTGATAATTATACTTTAACACCAGTAATTAATCATGTTGTATTTGCATGTTATGATTCATGGTGGCCTAGACTTTTATCAATTGAATATTGAATATTGAATAAATAGTGAAAAAAGTGAAAACGGGGTGAGAAGGGGTCACTCTAATGGAAACCCATGTAGGAAGATTTGAAATCTAGGCCACTTGTAACTTGCGTGAGCGTTACCTTTATATTTTGTTGTTTAAGGTCAGTAGCATCAAATGTGACATTTGTTATTACTTATACAAAAAATAATAATTGTGCTACTTGTGAAACAACTAAAGTGATAGGATTGCATGACAGTCCTCATCATAGTAAGAGACCACTGAATTGTCTAATGGATAATACAGTACTTTTTCTCACAAATATTAACAATTTCTTCATATCTTAGCAGTAGAAGGCCAATTGATATTAGGCATTTCCAAAGTAAGGCCTTTTTAACCAGATGACTGAGGTGAGATTGTTTGGAATATGTTTACACAGCTAAATCAAAATCCATCCAAGCTTTCGATTGTATTTGAATGCCTCCAAATTCATTTCAAAACTGCACAAAGTCTGCTCTACACCTTGCTGTACAATCCCCACACTCAAGGAATTTCCAACTTTCATGAACTCAGCATGTTGACTACCTGAAATGATACAAAGGGGGTTTGGGGTGGAGATGGGTAGAGGGGACTTTCCAGAGACAATGTTTCTCATTTAGCACTTTGTCTTCATCAGCCTTTTCTCTAATTCCTTGAAATACAGGTCTACAGTCTGTAAACAGGAAACTGTTTTGAGCTACTGTCCCACTGTTCATGACCTGTACCTGGCCATCTGAAAAAAAATATCTACACACCTCATAATGACTGAGCAATGCATGTCTAAGAGGATTCATTCACCCAAAAAGGTCTCCCACAGAACACAGTCACAATTCACTTGCATTGTATGGAGAAAGGAAATAGATGCAATGGAAGTGAATTGTGACTGAGGCTGTCAGTCTCTAAAGTCCTACAGGTTTAGAACAACATGAGGGTCATGTTTTCACTTTTGGATGAACTATCTCTTTAATGCAAGGCTAGTTGTTTTTAGGCAAATAGCAAACAAAGAGTCTTTTGTGTAGGTGACATTTGATCATGTTTAGAGCCTTCTTTACCAGGTTTTCTAAAGGCATCTTTTTACAGCAGAGTTATGGCTGCTCTGAGCAGGCTTTGTGCCTGATCAAAATTCTATGTAAAGACAAAATGTTACATAAAAGGAAGACTAAATTATGCTGGCTCTGACTCGCATTTTGCGCAATTCATCATCTGCTTAGATAAAGCTTCTGCTGGCAAATTACAATAGCATCATCACTTTTCTTCCACTAATTTTCATGTGACATGCTTCAGTGACAGCATAGCTGTTCATGCAGTGTTTTGGATGCTAGTGTCTCTTAACCAGCCAGACTTCCTTGGTCAACCAGCTTCACCAGAAAGGCCATGCTGGTCAACCAGCTTCACCAGCTAAGTTTTGTTGGTGCTAGCATGGCTATGCTGGTCCACCAGCTAGACCAGAACCAAACTAGAACTAATTAGCTTAAACCAACTTTTGTACAGAAATTGATGCTAGCCTAAGCTTGTAATTTTAGCAGAGTATTCTTTGAGTCTTTGAACTAATTATGCCCTTCTATTGTGCACATAATGCACCATCTTCCACAATTCATATTAATGAGAAGAACTCTATATTGTCGCCACAAAGTTGAAGCTTTCTGCTGTCTCGTGGAAAGTAAATGTTGGCAGCTAATCAAATTGTTGAATCAAATTTAACAGAATTCTGGTAAACTGCTAATCTCTTTCTTCTCATATTTCATAACAGCAAGTCTCCTAGCTGAAGAAAAAAGAACAGTTAAAATCCAGCCTAAGCTGGTTGGCTGATCTTAGCTGGTCTCCCAGCCTGGCCAGGCTACATAGTTGACTGTTTTTAGGGGGCTTTTAGACACTTTTTAGCTGGCTAGACTGGGAGGCCAGCTAAGACCATCTTAAACCAGGTAAAATCAGCAATTCATTACCAAACCATACACCACAGAATTTTAAATTGAATTGCATGTTTTTATGTAGGCAGAGGCTATTTGCAGGCTATTAAGTGCTAATAGCAATAGATGTGTTTTACACGTGCAAATAGCTGCAGATACTATTTGCACCCCTAATACTAACATGCAGTATAGGGGGATCACTGCGGCATGTTTATTGTGTTTATTTAGAGTCTCACAGACACCCTACACCAACCCTTAAATCTAACTCTAACCTTCACTTACAAAAAGTAACCATTGTTTTACTACAGTAACCATATTATCACCATGTTATTTTGTGGTAAAATCCCAGTAGCCAAAAAATGTCACATGTTTTCTATATTTACACCTTATTACTGTAGTAACACCATGGTTAATTGCATTAAAACTGTGGCTTCAGCCATAAGACCTTGTTACTACAAAATTACTACAGTAAAACCATGGTTAATTAAATCTGGTTCAAACCTTTCTCTCAACCTTCATTGTGACCAAATCACTGTGAGGAAATTAACAGTCAAATTCATTCTCATTTATTAATATATGTAGTATTAAAAATATTAATAATGGAGACAGGAAACAGGATGGGGAAAAGGACATAATTGAACCCTGATCATCCACACAAAAAAGCACATATACACCATTGATTTCACCAGACTATTGGAGTGCAAATAGCCACGCTGTTTGGCCGGTTCGATTTACACCTAGTGCAATGGTCACATTTTATGTATTTTCCGTCTTTTGCCTTTGCATGCTAATTGTTAACTTGAGCGTGCGTGTCAATCACTCAGTCAAATATATCTGTACAAAAGCCTTTTTCTAGGACTCCATCCTGCAAGTCTTCATAAGGGTACTTTTTCCTGGCTGCCACATAATAAGAATACATTTCCAGCTTCACTTTTTTGAGGGAGTGAAACCTTATATTAGCTCATTTGTTGTATTGTGTGGCTTCGCTATAACATTGCGTTGTTACACTACATTCACCTACTGTACACTGACAGATAGAGGCAAACCTGTTCAGTTACATTTTTTATTTGTATTTTTTATCTGGAAGGTCTGTAAGGATTATGAAAGAAGGACATAATTTTTATTTGTTCCAAATAGGTCGTCTTTTATAGAAACATGGAACAAATTCTACTTTCTATTCATATGACCTAATAGTTGATATAGGCCTATACATAGTATAACTTGTGTTTACTCTAAACATGCTTGTTGTATCTATCTATCTATCTATCTATCTATCTATCTATCTATCTATATATATATATATATATATATATATATATATATATATATATATATATATATATATATATACAGTCATGTGAAAAAGAAAGGACACCCCATGAAAACCTCAACATATGGATATTAGATCTTCATTTTAACAATATTGAGAGATGGGATGGAGGTAATATAAATAAACTAATAAAACTGAAGAAATGTCTTTTTAAAATTATTTGTAAAATGTGCTTAATAGAAATGGAATTTTTGGTGAGGAAAGAGATAGGACACCCCCACATTTATTTACTCGAAATCAGTCATTCCACTGTCCGGAAAATAATTTACAAGTGGAGAACATATAAACAACTGTCAACATGCCCAGGTCAGGCCGTCCTAGCAAGTTCAGCCAAGAGCAGACCGCAAGATGCTCAAAGAAGTCTCCAACAATCCTAGAATGTCATCTCGGGACCTACAGGTAGCTCTTGCCACAGTTGATGTCAAAGTACATGCATCTACCATAAGAAAGAGACTGCACAAGTTTGATTTGCATGGGAGGTGTGGAAATGTCATGGTTTGTGGCTGCTTTGCTGCAGCAGAACCTGGCCAGCTCAATATCATAGAATCCACTATGAATTCTTCATTGTATCATAGGGTGCTTGAGAAAATGTAAGACCATCTGTCCGAAAATTGAAGCTGAAGCGGATGTGGACTGTGCAACATGACAATGACCCAAAACATTCCAGTAAATCCACCAAGGAATGGCTCAAAAGAAAGTAATGGAGAGTTCTGGAATAGCAAAAGCCCGGATCTTAATCATATTGAGATGCTGTGGGGTGATTTGAAACAGGTTGTGCATGCAAGAAACCCCTCAAACATCACACAGCTGAAAAAATTCTGCATGGAGGAGTGGGAAGAACTTTCTCCCAGTCGATGTCAGAGACTGGAAGACAGTTATAGGAAATGTCTTATTGAGGTTATTTCAGCCAAAGGGGGCAATACCAGCTATTAGGGCATAGGGTGTCCTAACTTTTTCCTCAGTAGGAATTGGCATCTTTGTAAATTTTTTGTTAAATAAATGATATAATGGTTAAAATGTCATTGTTTTTGGTTCAATTACATCACCTTTATCTATATATATTGTTTGAAAGAAGATCAAATATTGATATGTCCATATTTCTTAAAGGTGCAGTATGTAAGATTCAGAAACCCTTGTTATTAATGATGCCTGTGGCCGATAAGTAACTGCAGCCTGTTGCTCGTGATCACGCACACACTGTATAGGGATGCGAGCAAGCATGACTCCATAGGAAAGCGAGACTGAACATGATTCACCGGCATCATGATGACAGATGAGGTAGCATAATTAAAATTACATAGTTATGACTGTTTTACTACAAACTTTGAGACTGTATGTTATATTTGACTCTCCAGTGCTGGAACAGGGCTAAAACAAAGTGAGGATATACAGTTGTGCTCAAAATTTTGCATACCTTGGCAGAAATTGTGAAATTTTGGCATTGAGTTTGAAAATATGACTGATCATGCAAAAATAATGTCTTTTATATAAGGATAGTGATTCATATGAAGCCATTTATTATCACATAGTTGTTTGGCTCCTTTTTAAATCATAATGATAACAGAAATCACCCAAATGGCCCTGATCAAAAGTTTACATACCCTTGAATGTTTGGCCTTGTTATAGACACACACGGTGACACACAATGGTTTAAATGGCAATTAAAGTTTAATTTCCCACACCTGTGGCTTTTTAAATTGCAATTAGTGTCTGTGTATAAATAGTCAATGAGTTTGTTAGCTCTCACGTGGATGCATTGAGCAGGCTAGATACTGAGCCATGGTGAGCAGAAAAGAACTGTCAAAGACCTCCGTAACAAGGTAATGGAACTTTATAAAGATGGAAAAGGATATAAAAAGATATCCAAAGCCTTGAAAATGCCAGTAAGTACTGTTGAATCACTTATTAAGAAGTGGAAAATTCGGGGATCTCTTGATACCAAGCCAAGGTCAGGTAGACCAAGAAAGATTTCAGCCACAACTGCCAGAAGAATTCTTTGGGATACAAAGAAAAACCCACAGGTAACCTCAGGAGAAATACAGGCTGCTCTGGAAAAAGACGGTGTGGTTGTTTCAAGGAGCACAATATGACGATACTTGAACAAAAATGAGCTGCATGGTCAAGTTGCCAGAAAGAAGCCTTTACTGCACCAATGCCACAAAAAAGCCAGATTACAATATGCCCAACAACACCTTGACACGCCTCACAGCTTCTGGCACACTGTAATTTGGATTGACGAGACCAAAATAGAGCTTTATGGTCACAACCATAAGCGCTATGTTTGGAGAGGGGTCAACAAGGCCTATAGTGAAAAGAGTACCATCCCCAATGTGAAGCATGGTGGTGGCTCACTGATGTTTTGGGGGTGTGTGAGCTCTAAAGGCATGGGGAATCTTGTGGAAATTGATGGCAAGATGAATGCAGCATGTTATCAGAAAATACTGGCAGACAATTTGCATTCTTCTGCATGAAAGCTGCGCATGGGACGCTCTTGGACTTTCCAGCAAGACAATGACCCTAAGCTCAAGGCCAAGTTGACCCTCCAGTGGTTACAGCAGAAAAAGGTGAAGGTTCTGGAGTGGCCATCACAGTCTCCTGACCTTAATATCATCGAGCCACTCTGGGGAGATCTCAAATGTGCAGTTCATGCAAGATGACCAAAGACTTTGCATGACCTGGAGGCATTTTGCCAAGACGAATTAGCAGCTATACCACCTGCAAGAATTTGGGGCCTCATAGACAACTATTACAAAAGACTGCACGCTGTCATTGATGCTAAAGGGGGCAATACACAGTATTAAGAACTAAGGGTATGCAGAATTTTGAACAGGGGTCATTTCATTTTTTTCTTTGTTGCCATGTTTTGTTTTATGATTGTGCCATTCTGTTATAACCTACAGCTGAATATGAATCCCATAAGAAATAAATGAAATGTGTTTTGCCTGCTCACTCATGTTTTCTTTAAAAATGGTACATATATGACCAATTCTCCAAGGGTATGCAAACCTTTGAGCACAACGGTAGGTCTGACTATGCGAGACTGTAGTTTGAAGTAATCACTTTTCTTTGCATGATACATTGACTGTATTTATACGATAGCTTATGTCGGCGTTAGCTAGCCAGCTTTATCAATAGCTGTTAGCTAAATTTGGTGGATGATGACAGTAGTTGTTTATAAAATAGACTGTACATTATAAACATGTTGACACAATTCAGTATTGATGTGATTCCATCACAACTATCATTCTGATATATCGATGCACTATTGTTTTTATAATAATAGAATGTATATATTTTCTGTATAACCAAGTTACATTACACTAATGAATGGGTCTTTTTGCATTATCTTGAACATTGTCTAGCATTCATTTCATGTGTTATTGTAGTTTACCTTGCTGAATAATAACAGCTTAACATTGACATTAACCTGACTTTTAGTATAAAGAGAAGATCGTTGAAATTATTTGAAAGTTACGAAACAAGGTAGCTTGCAATTCATCAGCATTAGCAGGCAAGATCAAGTTAGCTAAAATTACACAGATCAATCCTTATGGCACTATATTTCACATGCTTTGCAGTTATGTAAGCTTATCTGTCCAATAAGAAGAACGCCAATTCAGGGTCGGTTTTGATCTCCAAAACCAAACGAAGGTCCCTCCAGGAATCAAATGTCCTGCCGATGTTCACTCTAGTTTTCTCTCGACCACGATCATATTCCCGCTTAGCCACACGGGATTCAGTAAATGTTTTTTTAATTTTTTTATGGCTTACTCAGAGTTTGTGTAGGAGCAAAAAAAAGGTGAATATTACATGAAAAATGTTATATATTGCACCTTTAAAAAAGAACTTAATATTTCATGGGGTGTCCTAACTTTTTCACATGACTGTATATATATATATATTTATGAGCCAATCTATGCTTATGAGACTGGTGACAAAGACTTTCTAATGCTAGGTGAAGAAAGGAGACATCTCCATCATATTCTCCACCTAGTAACCAGCGTAACTCTTACAGTACCATTATTGAGAAGGAAAATTACAGTATCAATAGTAGCAACAGACTGACTGATTGGCACATCACAACAAATCAATTAAAGCAGAACAAAGCACACATTGATTAAAAATTACTCATTTTATTTAGTCATAGACCTTACAACTCTTGCCATGTTACTAGCAAGTTATAGTTTAGTAGTTGTAACAATTTTCAAATAAATAATGAAAGAAAAAAATAAATAATGTCAGTTTCAGCTATTATGTGTTGTGCACAATGTGTACAACACATAGTTATCATGCACAACACATACTTTTTAAATAGAATAAATAGAACTGATTCACCATAATTTTTTCTGTTAAGACTTTTGCCTTCTGATGCTTTTGGCTTGTCGCCTTCTGCGGTCTTTATTATTCATATTTCTCAGCTGTGTTGCTTCCCTGTAGACTCGCTTCAGCTCAAACAATGCCTTGTGCTGGACAATCGGGTCATTTTCCTGAAATGGCAAAGCATTTAATCAATGATACAGTAATGTCATGTCAAATAAGCACATTAATCTCCCCCCATTTGTTACTCTTGTAAAATCAAATAAATTAATAAATATGCTTTAATTTCCGATCACTCACGATAATTCCACAGTTTTATTTTACATATTTTTTTGTTCTTTTTTGGGGGAGATCTTATTTATTTTAAGCAGACAGAAGATAAATAGAAAAATTGTATCTCGTGGATGACTCTATGCTCTTACATGCAGGTTTTTATTTTTATTTTTTATATATCATATCTACCATATTTGTAGTGCATTGTGAAAGAAAGAATTGGTTCAAGATGCTGGGCCCACAAACCTTGACTGCCCGCATTTAGAAGTAAAACTCCTTTTGTGTGGTTACCAAAGGCGGCTTTTTAACCAAGGTTTGTCACAGCCAAATTGTAGTGTAATATCAAAATGTTTCAAAAGTAATGGATCAAGCTCAATGCCAAAATGATGCAAAGGTTTCTGCCAATTCTGCTTGTGCAGTATCTTTACCTCACAGTAGATTTTCAGGGTTGGCTTATAGGTAAGTTTTCCACATGTTCAGTGCTCCCCTGGTTTCAAGTTAACTTTACAGAATCTTCTGAAACTGTTGTCTCACCTTGATCGCCCAGAAGGTTTCTGCATAAGTCTTGAGCTCAGCACTTTTGCCTGGGAAGTAGTTATCTTGCAGATTTTTCAGGTGCTCCTGAACATGCTCCAGTCTCTCTTTCATAGATTTATCCTGGCTCTCGTTCTGCATGCGAATGAAGATCCTACTGTATGTGTCCATTATGATGCTCATTAACAGCTTCTGTTCACTTTGCTGCCACAAAAACAAGACACAATGCACAGGATATATCACATGGTATATGTCAAAGCTTCTATAGCCTCATGTTATACCAAAGCCATATGACTTCTTTTCTGCTGTGAAACACAAAAGGGACGTTGGGCAGAATGAATGGTGACGGAGGCTAACATTCTGCCCAACATCTCCTTATGTTCCACTGAAGAAAGTAGAGTCATTAACGTTTTGAATGACATAAAGGTGAGTAAATGATGAAAGAGTTTTTGTTTTTTGCGGAGAACTATCCCTCAGAGTCATTGTGCACAGTATTTGAGGAGAGAATTTACCTCAAGATTCACCTTTATGTCTTTCAGGGCTCTCAGGAAAATGGGGTTTGCGTTGTGCAGTTCGCGGTCATCTTTAATCTGAAAGAAATTAAATCATATGTCAATGTTTACATGGGTTACTGTTTTAGATTTTAGGAAGTGTCATTTTGAACTCTTCCATTTTGTAACTGTGTTTTGAACATTATTAGCCCATCTGAAACCTACAGAGGAGACTTGTCTGGAAACTCTTGTTCCACTGTGCAACAAGACCCACATACAGGGGTTTCAGTTTATATGAATGGTAGACGATTCTCTTTCCTGTTATATTTATAGGATTACACTAACTCTCAAATATACCCTCTATACGCCATTCTCTTGTAGCAGTACACCTCTACTGCACCAGTTGCTGTTGATTAACCTGTTGATTAATCTAGTGCCCGATGGAAATTCAAGTTGGTATACTTACATAGTATGTTTTAAGCTCATCAATGCTCTTGTTCAAGTTTTCAGGGACGCTAGCCTCAGCAAATGTCATCCATCCAGAAGTCAGCAAGCATACCCCCCAAACAAAAGCCATCACTTGTTGCTCAATCATAGTCCTTCTTAGTTTAGAGTTTCGTCAAAGTTTGAATTGTATTCCTAACTTTCAAAGTCGAAGATTATTTTTTGTACGCTGTCTTGTGGATCCTCGCTGTGCTCTTGTCCTGACGATGGACTGAATGCTTCAAACTGTTTGAGTGAATGGAGTTTTTATATATTCTTTTTTTTTTTTTTTTTTTTTTTTTGTGAGAGTAAGCAAGCGAGCTATGATATAGGTGTGAACTTGTGTGGCTTTGACAGCCGAAGTTTCCTTTAAATCACAATGCACCATGATACTGCTCAGCACCGTCAGGCCCACCACGCATCTTCTCGCCTGGAATCCCGTGGATGCCACTAGGCGGGGCTGTTAGTGGTTTTGTGGTCTAGGGATCTTTTTGATGATGCAGTTATCGGTTCAGGCCACTTCGGCCTTGTCAGAATGAATGTGGACTTTTACTGATGCTTCTATGGCCACCTTCTTTGATACTCCAATGATGCTCAAGTGTCATTGGCAGCAGATAGAGAAGGAAATTGTGGTTTTGGTCTTGTCCTGGGGTTTCGAATAATGTCTTTGAATAAAGGTAGCAGCTGTTGAACTTATATCCACTTGTGTTAGTGTTTATGATTATGTCCTTTAAGACTCATGAATGGCACGGCTGTAACCTCACAAATCCACCTTTCCATACAGCGCTTCCATCTGATAGCTTATAGCAAAGGAGATCTCAACTTTTAGAAAAATGAGCTGTTTGTTGAGGTAAGGTTGAATTAACTTAACAGGTTTTCTGTTGTAAACAGTTGTTGGAAAAAGTGACTCAAAAAGATTCAGAAGAATTACTTGAGAATCATACATATGATCTGGCACACACTAGGCTAACAGATGGTGAAAAGAGATGATGATGTTCTGTAGATAAAGACAGATGCAACCAGCCTTTGAGGTTTTAACACTTCATCAGCTCATCCTTTCACACACATTGAGAGAGAGAGAGAGAGAGAGAGAGAGAGAGAGAAAGGCAGACTCAGAAGTGATGCATATAGTGTGAGACAAATACTGTAGGTTTTAAAGATGGAAGCTATTTTTCCTCCCAGACCAGCAGAAGTGATGCTACATCTAGAGACTACATAAGAAAATACATTGGCATGTGGTCCCAAAAATATTTTTACCCTTTTGAATCCTTAAGTCACACTTAAAATGTATAAATGTCATTGCATTTGATACAAAATATCAAACCAAGTGGCATCTGCAAACAAATTATTCAATAGCTTTTCTTAGAACTACCATAACTTCACTTTTCTGAACCATTTTTGCATGTCTTTTAACTAACTGGTGTCAAGATAATTTTTAGTGGATTATAAAACCATTTCCCCTCAAGTTTACACAGGTATCCTTGCAGAGTAACCACCTTCATGCCTGTACTTGCATGTGTTTGCATATGTGTGCACATGCATTTTTGACTGCAAGTTGGTTTCTATGTGTGAAAGGGCAAATGAATGCATATCATATACAATTTGTGTGTAAAGTGCTCAGTGACTGCACTGCAAGCTGAAGACCTTGTTATTACTAAATTGCTAAAAATGAGAAATTAAAATATACTGCATTGCTTGTACTTTACATACTGTACATTTCATTGCATTGGTGGGTGGAATTCTTTTTGTCTTCATTTTGAACACTATATGTTTTTTGGTTTTTTCAAACCTAACAAATTTTATTTGATTTGATATCTTGTAATCCAATGAGACTTAGTGAGACTTAGTGACTTCATCTGACATCTCAAGGAACTGTTTTCACTTGGCTTTATTTTAGCCTAAGATGGATCAAAGCATACAGGTTTGTTTTCATTATAATCCTCCAATAGACTGTTAGTGAAAGCTCTCTTCTTTTGTAATTTAATATCCCCCAAACCAATTACATTACACTTACTAAGTCCTAAATTTAAATGTGAATGTTAGGAAATCCCATTTTTGCATGTATGAATAATATGTTGGAAATGTGTGACTTTGTTCTTCTTAGCTGTTAGCTGTCACTTAGACTCTGGACCTCAATGTTGGAGGTATATGTCATTTTCCAAAGTGTCGTAGAGTTGGATGATTTTATTTTTATGTGGCTGTGGTTGTCCTTGTGTAGAGAGGTGTTACCAAAGTCTCTCTGAATACCTCATACACACCGCATGGAAACCCAAAAGGATATTCCTTCTACACACTGCTTACTTGTCACTTTCACATGGTTTCGTCATTATTCATTAGCTGAAATCCCAAATTTAATCAATCAGCTTGTCTGTGTGTCTATTTTGAAGACATACTCGGATTACAATGTAAACCAATAGGAGAATTGGACGTATGACTGGCTAGACAGAGCATTTAACTGAGACCAAATAAAGAAGATTGAATTGGTTATTGAAAAACCCAAATTGATTTATAACTACTCTGAATATTGATGATTGCGGCCTAACAATTTTTACTCTAGTGTACATATTTCAGTTATCTATTGAACAAGACAAGGCATACATTTTTGCAGAATTAATTTTATTGTACTTGACCATACAGCCAGAGCTCACAAAATCTTTAAAGCAAATGTACAGTTAGTTTTGATCAACATGCACCAGTTCTGTACACTGTAATATATGCAAATATTGCAGTTGTGGCTGTGTAAAAATAAGTTAGATTTATAGTTCCATTGTGTTATGGTGTAGTAGAGGAGTGGTTCGCAACTGGTTTTGCTTCAAGTCCCAGAGTTTACATTGGAAATCAAGTGGCAACTCAGCACAGTCCTAAAATTATTAATCATACGAAACTGAATTTTGATGGTTTCATACTCTTGGCAGCCAATAATTTACTTGCTGTCCTAAATATGCATGATTATATAGCTGCAACTAATGGAACAGACCTGCAAGCCATTTTTGGATCATGACTGACCAGTTGAGAACCATTGTAGTAGAGTACACAAAACAACAATAAATAATTTTTTGTTTCATATAATTTAAAAATAAATATTACAATAGCAAGGCACTAGTATACTACATGTATTGCGAAGACATGACTTATGTCAGGATTAAGTCTGATTTCTGGATCTTCTCACTGGCTCTTGTGATGTTTTTCTTTGTGGGCCTGTTTAATCACCATGAGAAAGTCATTGAGTGCTCCTCCATGGATTGTACCATTTTTCACCTGAGTGAGAACAAATACACATATTGTAATAAAACTTTAGCTTTGGTTAAACAGTAATTCCTACAAAACAGCAGTACAACAACAGGAATTTTTGTCTAAAATGCATTTTACAGCACAAACTTTGGACAACTTTTATTGTGTTTATTCTTACCTTGATTGAGTGAATGTCCTGAAGTTCCCTCCATACTTTCTGTTCTTCACTGTACTTATCTCTCAAGTCTTGTACCATCTTTTTTACAGATGCTAGAAGAGTTTTAACTTCTTTGTTCTCAGACTTATTCCACATGTCTGTGAAGATTTCTTCATAGATTTTCAGCATTCCATCGAGTAACACCATCTGACAAGTGCAAGAGCCCCTGGACTAAGGACAACAAATATCCTTAACATCCCATGCATTCATTTATGTGCATTTTCATATTTTAGCCTCTTACACAGATTGATAACAACTTACTTTCAGCTGGTCCAAATGGGAAGCAAAAACTGACTTTCCAACCCATTCTGTTCCGAGTGTGTTCTGCAGAAAATGGAAATGTTTCAAACCGAAATTACTTTCTTTCTTCCATTGAATACAAACAGAGAAGTTTAACAAGAAATTAGTCTCAGACTAACTTCTTGTCATAAAAGTCAATGGTGACTGAGACTGTCAATCCCTAATATCTTCTTTTGTGTTCCATAGAAGAAATAAAATCATACAGGTTTGGAATGACATGAGGGTGAGTAAATGATAAGATATATATATATATATATATATATATATATATATATATATATATATATATATATATATATATATATATAAATATATTATTTTAATTTTTTGTGAACTATCCCTTTAATAATTTAAGGTCAGGCAGTGTCACCAAGTTGTCTGGCATTCACCAGCCCTGGTACACCATAATACATTCATATGCGCTATAGTACAAGACTGTGCATTTGTTTGCATATAGTCTGGTTCATCAGTGTTTGACGAGTATTTATTGTTGAGTAAATTCATTGATTTATTGTAAATTCAGTGGATGTGACTAGCTGTCATTAAAACACTACGTTTTAGAACAGTCTCATGCTGTTATTAGGCGCATGACCAAATTGAATCATTTCGTTATCAGAGCGATCTAAAATTATTCATACTGCTTACACAGACTGAGTTGCTTTTAAACCCACTGCAGAAGTACTTTGAAAGTACTTTAAAGTTCAGGTGAGTAGACATCACTTACATAGTGCTCTTGCAGATGGTGGATATTTGTCATCAGCTGTTGGTGCTCATTTTTGGACCGATGAAGTCTGGATCCGTTGGTTCCCTGAAGAGTTACTATTAAGAGTCCACACATCAGTACTATGTTGAGCCAAGAATCCATTTCCTTTTTTTATTTTTTATTTTTACTTTTCGAAGTTTCGTGCTCTTGCACTATGAATCAAGCAGCTGTTAACACAAGATCCTGATCTGATATTACTCAGCAGGTGAGTGATGTTGATGGGAAAGGGGCTGGGGGTTTATATAGGTGTGCAACCTAAAAAAAGCATCATATGAGGGCGTCAGGGGATGCGTTTGGGGTTTTGAGGTTTCTGTGAGTTACTTTTCTATGAAGGTTTCCTTTAAATCAGAGATGTACTGCTATAAAGTGAGTGACATCGCAATAACCCTATACAAGGGCTTACTTGAGAATTCATAAGAATTTATATGGCTGGTAGAAGTGGCAATGAGAGCAGATTGCAATCCACTCTCTGACCTTCATGAAACTGGGTTGAGGGCCTGTTGAGATGAACGCATGATGAGTCAAACTGAAAATGGGGTTACAATCAGATATCATTGTATCATAAGTGAAAATGAAACCTGTTATCAGTGGTAATCAATTGGTTTTATACCCAACATCAAGATCTAATGATCATCCATTTCCAATGTGCTGCTGCTGCAAATAAAAATCCCAGTAGTGTGTGTGTGTGTATTTATGTGTGTGCACTTTAATGTTTGCATATGTGTGCATATGCGACTGTGTAGATATAGATGCGTACATAAAACATGCATGTACATTGTGATTGTTTGTATGCATGCCTGTACTTGCATGTGTTTGCATATGTGTGCGCATGCATTTTTGACTGCAAGTTTGTTTCTATGTGTGAAAGAGCAAATTAATGCATACCATATACAATTTGTGTGTAAAGTGCTCAGCGACTGCACTGCAAGCTGAAGACCTTGTTATTACTAAATTGCTAAAAATGAGAAATTAAAATATACTGCATTGCTTGTACTTTACATACTGTACATTTCATTGCATTGCTGGGTGATTTGTGGTGGTTAATTTGCTTAAGTAAACTTTTTACTGCCTGTGGCCACATAGTTTTTCAGTCGAATTCCCCTTTAGACATATTGTGGTGTAGCAACAACCAACAGTTCTCTGAATCTGAACGTCAGAAATATTAATAAATTAGCTTTTCTCGACATTTAAAACCACGTGAAATATGTAGATGTAGATGTGCATAAGCATGGTGAGGCATGGATGGATCATTCTGGGGTGATCTAGAAAATGGTTTATGGATGTGGCAAGGGGTTGGCATGAGGACTATGAGGGGTGGCAATACCAGACCATATTGTTCCTGTGGATTAAGGTGCCAAGCTTCATTGCAACAAGTACTTGTTCATTTATTGAAGTAACTATCAAATTATAAATGTCAATGAACTTGCAAAACAGTTGCATTTCCACAGAGAGACAACACAGTAATAATTTTGCTACTGTTTTGCTAACATTAAAAAATATATTTATTTTTTCACATTTGAGATTTACATTGTTTACATTAAATGCATTTTTTTACATTAAATTAAATAACACAATATCTCTGTCCAGAGCACCAATTATTAAACACATCAACATATTGTAAATGTTCCTTAGCCTCACCAGTGATAGTTTTCATTTTCTTTACTCCAGTAAAAAAAATTGGTGATAGGTTTATTTTTTAAAGTATCTGGATAGCCATATACATTTTCACCATCATTGCTCAGGAAAAAAAATATAAATTTCACTGAAAACATGTTGACCTTTTGACCACACTATAAGGAGTAAGTTGCCGCAATGGAACCTGCTATTAAACCAGTGGAAAAGTTTTGTGTGAATTCACAAAACATATTCTGATTTTAGGAGGGTTTTGAGCCATCTAAAAAGAGAGCATTAACATCTAAGGCCTAAATAAAAATAAACTGTGCAGATCATTTTAATACAGGTCAACTCCGACATCATTGAATACTTCGACACAACTGAGAAATTCAATGTTTACCTCAGTTTTTCCATGTATTTGTCCATGTTGTCATTATTGCACAGATTGAGGAAAAATTAACTGGCACATGCACCAGCAAGCCAAAAGTGACTGTATTTTGGAAATAAGCACCCAGACAAAAAATAAAATAAAATCAGCCCTTGAGTGCCCATGATTTATGACTTAATGAAAAAACAAGCCCAAAGTTTCTAATAATAAGCAGACTTTGCAACTATGCCTTTAGATGAAGAATCAATGTGCACGCGCTGCAGTAGCCAAATACGCAATTGGCCGCTGTTGTAATCAATCACTCGATCAGCCGCAGTCAAGGACCGCTGTTATTTATGCATTCAGTTACAGTTGAGGCAGTTCAAGATCTTACATAATATCAGCTTTAACTATAATATACTTACATTTATATTTTTTACTTTGGTATACCAAATGATGGGGTGGCAGTGCTTTTTCTTCGCGTGCCAGTTGCCACCCAATGCCACTATTTCCCCTGTGTATCCAAGATACGTTTGAAAGTAGCTTATTGTTGTACAAGCTGTTGCTTAGCTATTAGCACACATGCTTTTGACACATTGGAGCCTTGGTGCCAATGCGTTTGATGCAGGTTTTAGTCCAATCTTTGATGTCCCGGTCTGATTCGGCCTCTTTTTCCTTAATTATATCCTGCACCCTGTTCGCTGCATTACTCCAATAAAGAGTCCCCCTTCAAAGAAAAGCTAAAAAATAAAACAATCTTGTAAGATGCCTTTGTTAATACTTTGAATTTGACTAGGAATCCAGCAGGGGACTAAACTGCTGATCAAGTTTCCTATTGATAATGTCTTAAATTAAGCATCTTTTGCTGATTTTATCAGCTGAATAGTTGACTTGAGACCTTAATTATAGCCAACCAATTTTCTATTGATAAATGCGTTTGGCCCATTAAAATAAAGGCTTTTTACAATTGGATACTGAGTGCCTTGCACATTTTTCTAGGGTATCTTAAACTTATAATTTATTGATTTGGCTGTTTGTTTGTTTGTTTGTTTGTTTCTACTTTCAGTGTCTGTGATTTACTTGTTTGAACATTTTGTTCAATTCTTTATTAAACCAGACAAAATGTAAGCAGAATTTGTCATTTGAATATAGAATCACAATCATTTTGTTAGCCACTACAAAGACAAATTACCAAAACATTACAGTACATTAGAACAATACAGTGCAACAACACTGCAGGTAGAAGCATTAGTCTCTAAAATAATAGTATATACTGTAGTCGGGCTGGAGGTTGCGGAAACATTATAAATAATACAAATAAATAATAGACTATACACAGCCAGAGAAGGTCATACAATGAGTCTCGTCTCATTAGAAGGTTCATTCCTCAGTAAGCCAGATCGAACACCATGAGAAATTAATTTAAAAACAAACATATATAATAAATTGTAATCAACTTCTTTAGTTAAAGAGTAATTCCTTTTATAGTAAAAATCCAACAATTGAAAATTATAATCTTGGCAAGCATCAGCAATTCACGCTTTCTTTTTTCAATGCAGACAACACAATCTTTACGGACAACAATTATTGTCATTGTCCTTACCTTTACTGAGTGAATTTCCTGAAGTTCTCTCCATACTTTCTGTTCATCGCTGTAATTTTGTCTCACCTTTGTCACATTAGTCATTATGTTTGTTAGATTGGTTTTCACTTCTTTCTTCTCAGACTTGTTGCTCATGTCTGTAAAGATTTCTTTGTAGATGTTCAACATTCCTTCGAGCAACACCGCCTGACAAGTGCAAGAGCCCCTAGACTAAGGGAAAAAATTATCATTACCATTCTGTGAAATCATTCTTGTGCATTTTCAGATTGTAGCCTCTTTCAGAGTAAGAATTGTTGCAACTTACATTCAGCCGGTCCAGATGGGAAGCAAAAACTGACTTTCCAACATTCTGTTCCAAGTGTGTTCTGAAGAAAATGGACACAAAGCAGTGAGTGTTAAGAATGAATTGTGCATTTCTCCCTAGCTGTGTTCTTATACCAGAATCACCATAATTCCTCTTTAATAAAGATCGAACAGTGTCACCAATTTGTCTTGCATGAGTAACAGATGCTCTCTCAGACCCTGTACACAACTACCATGTGCTGTGGTACAATTTATTTGCTCAAGTCTATGCATTTGTTTACATTTTGTTTGGTACCTGTTACGATTAGTGATTACTGAAATAGGTTAAATTCATTGTGCAAAGAATGCAATTATCTGCCATTAAATATATAAGGTTAGAATAGCATCTTGCTAATACTGGCTGCAATACCAAACTGAGGCATAACGCTATTGAAAGTGATTCATGCTGCTTACACAGTCTGAGTTGCTTTGAAACCTGCTGCAGAAGTTCAGAAACCAATTTTAACAAGCCCATTAGGTTAAGAAGACCCTTAGTGATGATAAAACCCTTACAATTATAACAAAGTGTTTTCTTAATTTAACAAATTTTTGCAACTGGGCACAGGTCCATAGATGTCCTGCTTTTACCCAACCCTATACCCCAGGGGCAACTTGAGAATCATATTTATTGATATAAATCACAGTGGCTTTTAAGAAAAGCTATGTTTTAAGCCCATATCTGAAACCACCATCAAACTAAGTTAAGGGCCTATTGAGAGGAACTTCTCAGAATCAGAATGAGCTTTATTGCCAAGTGTGCTCATGTACACAAGGAATTTGTTTTGGTGATAGGAGAAGCAAGCAAGTGCACACAGAACATTACAGTGAGACACAGAATATAATACAAGGTAAGAGTATAAATAGACATACAAAAAGGGGTGGATTTCTCCTGAAGTCCACTATCATCTCCACTGTTTTGAGCACGTTCAGCTCAAGGTTTTTGTGATGTTTTTTTATTTGATGACTTAATTAACTCGAAGCTGTCAGATATTTTTATCAATGAAAATTAAACTTTTAAATTGTTTAATTGGTTTAGTATCTAAAAACTATAACTGTTGTAACTTGAGAGTGTGTTATGCACACATGCAACATGCAGGTATATTGCAAGTGCTTAATTGTGTGCATGCATTTATAAGTGTATGCCTGCACTTGTACAGTATGTCTGCATATGTGTTTGTTTATAAGTGGGTGTGCACTTGAATGCTTATGTGATTGAATTGCACGCTGAAGACCTTCTTAATAATAATATGCAAATTGCTAAATTCAAATTGAATGCATGTTTGTACTTTTGATCCCAAATGCATTTCCTTGCATCGGTGGTGGATTTGTGGTGAGCTTAATTTGCTTCACTAACATTTTTACTGCCTGTGCAGTGGCCACGTAGTTTTTCAGTTGAATTCCCCTTCAGATATACTGTGGTGTAGCAACAAACAACAGTTCTCTGAAGCTGAACCTCATAAATCTTCTTAAATGAGAATTTCTCAGCAATTAAAACCATGCTTTATATGTAGATGTAGTTGTATATATGTGTGCATCGTGGGTAGCTGCATCAGATTTCCTGTACTTTCAGAATACTGTATGTACTAAATTTGATGAAGAATCTACTTCTTGACCATTATAAAAGTATGTTCTTTAGAAGGTGTGTAGTATAAATGCATTATGCAGGTGTGTATTAATGCATTACCAGACATATTATAACTGAGAATGTGGACATTGTTCCTTCACCAGTATGTTCTTAGTCCTATGTCGTACTAACTACAGTCACGAAAATAATTTAATCGGTTGTTGTTAAACAAGTACAATTGAACTACTTATACACTTTAACTTACACTTAAAAAGAGCAGTTGTCCTTTTCTTTTCTTCTTCTTCTTTAGGAAGGCTTCTTAGCTTCTGTGGCCTTCGGAATAGTGTCCACTGGCTGCACACTTCACAATCTCAGCAGATGCTGTAGGTCTTCTGGACTTTTTTTCAGACTGTAATGTGAATACTGCATATTAGGATGTCCTGCTCTTATAAAGTACTGCTTTTTGCATTGTAGGCTAGATAGTAGGGAAGTACACATAGTTGGATACAGGTATTCTGTTGTATTGGTAGAGTGCTCTATACTCTGCATGCTGAATGATGCTTATGATGACCTCTCTCATGTCAAACCTGTGTTGGGACAGATATGTTGCCTGATAGATATTTCTGTTGCTTTCAGCTTTAGTCATATTGAGAATTCTGCACAGGAAGAGTTGAGCAAAGAACATAGGACACCCAGGTAATCACAGCTATGCTGATAAGCAATACAATAGCATGATTGCAAGTGATATTGCTTATACAACAGTTCTTTCAACAAGCATTGACATGTGGAGTAATACAAACAGCGAAACGTCCCAAGTCCAAAAAGGAGTTGGGACATGACCCAAGTGGAAGCCCGGATACTGTACTTCCACCCGCCCAATTGCACACTTTTTTGGGTTTGCCGTGAGCCCCACCCGCCTCAGCGACCTCAGGACGGCTCTCAGATGCTGCATATGCCTCTGCCAATCATTACTGTATATAATGATATCATCTAAGTAGGCAGCGGCATACGCAGCGTGTGGCTGGAGGATCTTATCCATGAGGCGCTGGAACATGGCGGGAGCCCCGAACAAACCAAATGGAAGAGTGATGAATTGGTGTAATCCAAACGGTGTAGAAAAGACTGTTTTTTTCTCGGGATAATGGAGTTAAGGGGATCTGCCAATATCCCTTAGTTAAATCCAATGTCGAATAAAATTGAGCCGCACCGAACCGATCGAGCAGTTCATCAATTCGGGGCATTGGGTATGCGTAAAATTTAGACACCGCGTTGACTTTCCGGTAATCAACACAGAACCGGACTGACCCTTCACTCTTAGGTACAAGAACAACCGGGCTCGCCCAATCGCTGTGCAATTCTTCTATTACCCCCATCTCGAGCATTGCCTCTAATTCGTCCCGAATCACCTTTTTCTTCTGTTCGGGTATGCGGTGTGGCCAACTACACACTACCACTCCTGGTGGGGTCTCGATATGGTGTTGTATGAGGTTAGTCTGACCGGGAAGAGGAGAGAACACGTCCGCAAACTTTTTTTGCAACCTGGCCACCTCCGTGAGCTGGGACGGTGAGAGGTGGTCTCCAGAAGGGTGAATGGATCGGCTTTGAACTTCACCTCTGGCCCGAGCTCCGCCCTCTCTGGAACTACTGTTGTCATGGACACGGGGACTGCCTCTCTCAACAATTTAAGGAGGTTGAGGTGGTAAATTTGATGTTCCCCACCTCTATCCGTTCGTTTATTTTCATAATCGAGATCCCCGACTCGCCGTGTAAATTCAAAGGGTCCTTGCCACTTGGCGAGTAGTTTGGAGCTCGATGTGGGGAGTAATACAAGTACTTTGTCTCCCGATGCAAATTCCCGTAGCTGGGCACCCCTATTATACAGCCGGCTTTGTGTCTCTTGAGCTTGGAGCAACTTCTGTTGTGACAACTGACCCAGTGTGTGTAGCTTTACTCGAAGATCAAGGACGTACTGAATTTTATTTTTGCTCTGGGAAGTCCCTTCCTCCCATGCCTCCTGTATGACGTCAAGCACCCCGCGGGGCCGGCGTCCATACAGGAGCTCGAAGGGGGAAAACCCCGTGGAGGCTTGCGGGACCTCCCTGACTGCAAATAATAGGGGGTCCAGCCATTTGTCCCAATTTCTAGCATCCTCGTGTACAAACTTACGAATCATGTTTTTAAAGGTTCGATTAAATCGTTCCACCAGCCCGTCAGTTTGCGGGTGATAAACGCTAGTGCGAATCGATACAATCCCCAGCAATTCATAAAGTTTGCATAGTGTTCGTGACATAAACGTTGTACCTTGGTCGGTGAGGATTGTTTTCGGAATCCCCACCCGGGAGATCATTTTGAAGACTGCCTCCGCAACCCCACGTGCTGAGATGTTGCGTAAAGGCACTGCTTCTGGATATCGTGTTGCATAATCCACCAGGACTAATACAAAACGGTATCCGCATGCTGACCGTTCTAATGGCCCGATGAGGTCCATTCCATTTCTTTCGAAGGGGGCCTCGATTAACGGTAATGGGCGCAATGGCACTCTTGGGGTGGCCGGTGGATTCACCAACTGACATTCACGACATGCCGCACACCATCTGCATACATCCCCGCGAATGCCCGGCCAATAAAAGTGGGCCATTAAATGGTGTAGTGTTCTATCTGGTCCTAAGTGACCCGACATAGGGTTGTGGTGAGCCGCCTGGAAAAGTGTTTCCCGACGGCTCCTTGGGACTAATAGCTGGGTTGTATTTTCATGGGTTTGAGTGTCCTGCATCACTCGATACAACCGGTCCCTAATAATTGAAAAGTACGGGTATGTGAGGGTGACGTCCGGCTGGAGCTGCTGGCCATCGATTACTCTCACTTGGTCAAAGGCATGCCTAAGGGTTTTGTCATGCGACTGCTCTAGAGGGAAGTCCCCCTCCAGGAATTACCTGAGGGCGGGAATACCAAAGGATTCCCCTCCTGCGTCATTCTGACGCTGAGCAGACATGGACGTCCCCGGCTCCGCATCCCCGGCTATCGCATCACACACCATATTTTTGGTTTGCAGGACCCATCCGCACACAACGCTTTCAATAATCTTTTAAACCCCAGCCAATTTGTTCCCAAAATCAGCGGATGGGTGAGGCGGGAATTAACCGCGGCCTCCACTCTATGTTTTACACCCCGAAATTGAATAACGGTGGTCACTACCGGGTATTCGTAAACATCCCCATGCACACACTTCACTAACACCTTGTGATTTGTACCCAAAGCCCCGTCATGAACCAAGCTATGGTGGATCAAGGTTTGACTGCAACCCGAATCCACCAGGGCTTGGTATGTACACCCCTTAATCCTTACACAGGCCTGTGGCATGTCGGGTACCCGGATCCACATCCCCACTTCCGTTACCGGACACCGGTCCTGGACGTGTCCCGGCTCCCCGCAACTCCAACCGACCGGCCCAGGCTCTGCGGCTGCACCCGTGGTGGCGGAAACATCACTCTGGGAAGGACGACGGAGAGGGGTAGGGTAGGGGGTCGGTGCGTAGTGCAGCCCGCGGAAGTGGGGCACTGGTTTGGGTAAATACGCCCCCTGTTTCCGGTGGTCCGCAGCTGGCAGTTGTTGCGCCACGAGTTGGGCCTCCCCAGAAAGCAGCGGTAGCAAGTGGAGGGCCCACTGGGCTTGAGGTCAACCGGAGGCAGTGGCTGAGTGCTCAAAGAGGCCCAGGAATGCCTCTTGGTTGTTCTGAGGGCCCATCTTCATTAAGAGAAGGTGCAGCTTCATCGCTACCTCTGGGGTCGCGGTGGAGGATCCGCCTGGAGCTAACCAGCTCCGTATAGCCTGCCGATCCTCGGCCTGGGCCCGGAGGAGCTCCTGGAAACGACGCTCCTGGGTGAGCAGGGCTTGGTGATGGGTTTCCTGGATGCTAGCCAGGGCGCGGATGACTTCGCCCAGCAGTGAGGTGTACATGGCATCCAGTCTTCTTCCTTCGATGTCCTGGGTTTCAGTACCAGTGTAAAGGTTCCAATAGGAAGGAAGCGGGAAGCGGGTTGGCAGTCCAGGTAAATCAATTTTTATTCAATCGTCCAGCTTCACAGACAAAGTATAGGCTTTTCAACTTCATAAACAAGAGCAGGCTTTTCAGCTTCATAAACAAAGAGCAGGCTTTGCAGCTTCACGCAATGCTAAACAGGCTTTTAGATACAGACGTGGCTTTTCAGCTTCACGCAACTCTATCTGCCTCACTGGCATTCTCGGCGGCCTTTTCAAGCCCATTTCCGTCGTCACTGTAAAGAGAAACAGGTGTTACGCATCATTAATCACCAGGTGATAGTCCTTACCACTTCTTCTCTCCCCAGTGACAGACACACGACCACGTCCTGCTCCACAACTTACTACCCAGGAACAAAAATTGTGTTACATAGTGTGTTTAATCGAAAAATGAGCACTCATGGAAGGCTTCTTTTTGAACAAATTGCCCAAACCAGATGTCCATTGATTACTGCTGTGAAATGCATTTGCAGAAATGTCATGCAAACATGGTAGCATTAAACTAAAACATTACTGCCTTTATGACATAGTGACACTTAGCAAAGTTATTACTTTTAAACAATGATCACTAAAGCCACCAGCCATATAGGCCACAATAGTTTTCACAGTGAATTACAAGGGGACATTTTGGTGACAATGACACAGAATAGACGTCCGACCCCAACCTTTACCATGTCAAGATAAAATGAAACTGTGCCACAGAGAGAGTTTACCTTGACTAGTTTTAATGAATGGACATGGATCCTTTTTCATGTCTCTGTTCATTTACAGTGGGGTTCAGAAGCAGTGCTTTTAGTTTGTATTTTTCCTAATTTAATCGTCTTTTTCATTGCAAAATACTGTATATTATTAGCATATTGAGAGAAATGTTTAACTGAGAAAAATGACATGAATTTAGTACTGTGTTTACCTCTTTTGCTTTAATGACAGCATGCACGCGAGCTGACATGGACAGTCCTTGGTGGATTACAATTTTGGGCAAAACCTAATGATCCATGTTAACCCAGCATGATTTAAAAATGTTGAGAAAGAGCTCCTTGTGTGCTTCAATGAAAGCATGGAAATCGTCATGGTTACTGGTGTAACCTCCATTCCCTGATTGAGGGAACGAGACGTTGGTGTCGATGTAGTGACACTAGGGGTCACTCTTGGGAGCCCGAGACACCCCTGGTCTTTGATAAAAGGCCAATGAAAATTGGCGAGTGGTATTTGCATGCCACTCCCCCGGACATACGGGTATAAAAGGAGCTGGTATGCAACCACTCATTCAGGTTTTACGCTGAGGAGCCGATATAAGGTCCGGCCATTTCAGCGGGTAGTTCAGCGTTGTGGCAGGAGGGACCAACGTCTCGTTCCCTCCATCAGGGAATGGAGGTTACACCAGTAACCATGATGTTCCCTATCTGTCACTCACTCGACGTTGGTGTCGATGTAGTGACACTAGGGGTCCCTATACAAAATGCCACAAGGCTGAACGGTGTTACATGAACTGGTGGTGTGTGGTGGGCAGACTTGCTGTGTGCCTCATAGCCAGCACACCAGGTCAACACGTAACCTCCCCCAACACAGTTATGAGTGTCGAACGGCCCTTTTTGGGGACAAGTCGACTACCCAAAGATAGAGACAGGCTTAACCCAGTCGTGGCTTCTTTTCCCCTTCTCTTTTTCCACTCCCTAAAAAAGAAGGGGGATTATCCGACTGGGCTGCCAGGTCTAGTTGGGGGGTGTCCCTCCCAAGGGGAGGACACCACGGAGACCACACCTTGCCCCAAGAGAGGGGGGGATATTTAAGTGGAAAAATACATCACATGGTCTTTCCAACCATGTGGAGAGCCTTCAAGGTAGATCCTGCCCAATGGGGGAGGAGTTACTACAAACATGGAGACTGGGGCAGAGGGGCTCTGCCCAAGGAAGACACAGTTTGCCAGCAAGGAAAAGAACTAGCGGAAGATAAAGATCACATGGGGTTTAGCCTTACAGGGAACCACCACATGCGGAGCACCTACCCCAGAACAGGGCTCTTAGCGCGTGTACTGGGCCAGCAGTGAATCTCTCCGAAAACTCGACTGCCACAGGGCTCAGAGGAAGTCAACCAGGGAACAAATTTTTTGAACACTACTGGGAATTAATGGCACACGTCTTCAGCTCAAAAGGAGGTGGAAGGCGCTTTGTGCAAGCGATACACCCGGCTGGCTATCCTGGGCTTATCCGCTTGTGTTGCCTGCCACTACCTGGGATGAAACCGGTTCCACCTGGAGGTTGTAGAACCTTGCAAAGGTGTTGGGTGTTGCCCAGCCTGCTGCTCTGCAAATGTCTGTTAGAGGGGCACCTCTGGCCAGGGCCCAAGAAGCCGCTACACCACGGGTAGAATGGGCTCGTAGCCCTACCGGGGGCGGCATGTTTTGGGAGAGATATGCCATGGTTATGGCGTCAACGAGCCAGTGGGTGATCCTCTGCTTGGAGACAGCGCTTCCTTTCCACTGTGCACCAAAGCAGACAAAGAGCTGCTCAGAGATTCTAAAGTTCTGCGTGCGATCCAAATAGATGCGTAAAGTGTGCACCGGACACAGCAACGACAGAGCTGGGTCTGCCTCCTCCTGGGGCAGCGCTTGCAGGTTCACCACCTGGTCCCTAAAAAGGGGTGGTGGGAACCTTGGGCACATAGCCCGGTCGGGGTCTCAGGATCACGTGAGAATAGTCCGGACCGAACTTCAGGCACGTTTCGCTGACAGAGAACGCTTGCAGGTCACCTACCCTCTTGATGGAAGTGAGCGCAGTCAGGAGGGCAGTCTTCAAGGAGAGTGCCTTAGGCTCGGCTGACTGCAAAAGCTCAAAGGGGGCTCTCTGTAGACCCTGAAGAACTACGGAGAGATCCCATGAGGGAACGAGGCACGGTCTGGAGGGATTCAGCCTCCTGGCGCCTCTTAGGAACCTGATGATTAGGTCGTGCTTCCCTAAGGACTTACCGTCAACTGCGTCGTGGTGTGCTGCTATGGCAGCAACGTACACCTTCAAGGTGGAAGGGGACAGCCTCCCTTCCAGCCTCTCCTGCAGGAAGGAAAGCACTGATCCGACTGCGCATCTCTGGGGGTCTTCGTGTCGAGAAGAACACCACTTAGCGAATAGACGCCACTTAAAGGCATACAGGGGCCTCGTAGAGGGGGCCCTAGCCTGAGTGATCGTGTCTACCACCGCGGGTGGTAGGCCACTTAGGTCTTCTGCGTCCCGTCCAGGGACCGGACATGGAGATTCCAGAGGTCTGGGCGCGGGTGCCAGAGGGTGCCCCGTCCCTGAGAAAGAAGGTCCTTCCTCAGGGGAATTCGCCAGGGGGGAGCTGTCGCGAGGAGCATGAGGTCCAAGAACCACGTCTGGGTGGGCCAATAGGGTGCTACCAGGATGACCTTCTCCTCGTCCTCCCTGACCTTGCACAGGGTCTGTGCAAGCAGGCTCACTGGGGGAAACGCATATTTGCGAATGCCAGGGGGCCAGCTGTGTGCCAGCGCGTCTATGCCGAGGGGAGCCTCGGTGAGGGTGTACCAGAGCGGGCAGTGGGAGGATTCTTGGGAGGCGAACAGGTCCACCTGTGCCCGACCGAATCGACTCCAAATCAGCTGGACCACCTGAGGGTGGAGTCTCCACTCTCCCCTGAGGGAAACCTGCCATGACAGCGCATTCTCTGTAGTGTTGAGGTTGCCCGGGATGTGAGTGGCTCGCAGCGACTTGAGGTGCTGCCGACTCCGGAGGAGGAGACGGCGGGCGAGTTGTGACATACAGCGAGAGTGCAGACTGCCTTGGTGGTTGACATATGCTACCGCTGCCGTGCTGTCCGTCTGAACTAGCACGTGCTTGCCCTGGATCAACGGCCAGAACCTCCACAGGGCGAGCAGAATTGCCAGTAACTCGAGGCAGTTGATGTGCCAACGCAGTCGCGGACCCATCCAGAGGCCAATGGCTGCGTGCCCGTTGCAAACAGCACCCCAGCCCGTTTTGGAGGTGTCTGTCGTGACCACGACGCGCCTGGAGACCAGTTCTTGGGGAACACCTGCTCGTAGAAACGAGAGATCGGTCCAAGGGCTGAAAAGACGTTGACAGACCAACATGATGGCCACGCGGTGTGTCCCGTGGCACCGTGCCCGTCTCGGGACTCGAGTCTGGAGCCAGTGCTGAAGTGGCCTCATATGCATCAACCCGAGCGGGGTGGCCACCGCCGAGGATGCCATATGCCCCAGGAGCCTCTGAAAAAGTTTCAGTGGAACCACTGTTTTCTGTTTGAATGCCTTCAAACAGGCCAGCACCGACTGGGCGCGCTCGTTCGTAAGGCGCGCCGTCAAGGAGACTGAGTCCAACTCCAAACAGAGAAAAGAGATGCTCTGAACCGGGAGGAGCTTGCTCTTTTCCCAGCTGACCCGAAGCCCTAGTCGGCTGAGGTGTGAGAGCACCAGGTCCCTGTGTGCGCATAACATGTCTCGAGAGTGAGCTAAGATTAGCCAGTCATCGAGATAGTTGAGAATGCGAATGCCCACCTCCCTTAACGGGGCAAGGGCAGCCTCTGCGATCTTCATAAAGACGCGAGGAGACAGGGACAGGCCGAAAGGGAGGACTTTGTACTGATATGCCTGAACCTCAAACGCGAACCGCAGGAAGGGTCTGTGTCGAGGAAGGATCGAGATGTGAAAGTACGCATCCTTCAGGTCTACCACCACGAACCAATCTTGATGTCGGACGCTCACTTAAATGCGTCTTTGCTTCAGCATCTTGAACAGGAGTCTGTGTAAAGCCCGGTTCAGTACTCGCAGGTCCAAGATTGGCCGCAACCCACCGCCTTTTTTCGGTACGATGAAGCAGGGGCTGTAAAACCCTTTCTTCATCTCGGCTGGAGGGACAGGTTCTATTGCGCCCTTCCATAGGAGGGTAGCGATCTCCACGCGCAGGGTGACAGCGTTTTCGCCCTTGACCAAGGTGAAGTGAATACCACTGAACCTGGGCTGGCACCTGACGAACTGAATCGCGTAGCCGAGTCGGACGGTCCGGACCAGCCACCGCGATGGATTGGAAAGCGCAAGCCATGCGTCCAATTTCCGCGCGAGGGGGACCAAGGGGACAACATCGTTGGACATACCGGCAGGTGGGGCCTCGTGGCGGGGCAGAGCGTGAGGTGCCACAGCACGTCGTGGCCGTGCTGAGTCTAGGGACATCGAAGCACTTACCTGGCTCCTTGTGACCACCCCCGGAACAGCCTGAGACGGGGGAGGAAGAGGCCTGTCCTCGTAACCCGTGGAGGCTGCCACATTGGGGGCGGCTGTGTGCCACAGCTGGGCGCTCAGGGGCGGAAAGGGCACCGCTGGAGCGCCAGTCCTGCAAGAAAAAGCCCGTGGACGGTAGTCATAGTGACGACAGTACACACCGGGTATGTGACCCAGGGAGGAAGGAAGCCGCTCTTTTGCTGAACTGTTGGGTACCGCAGCCACTTGGGCATGCGGCGAAATCAAACAAAAAGGCAACAAAAGATTTTCCACCCGGCCCTCCACCAGGGGATGGAGTGGTCTTTCTACCAGCTCCACGTGAGTGGGTTCCCTCGTCCCTGGGTTGCCCGTCTCAGGGGCGCTTCGAGGACCTCCGTGGGTTCTTCGGCACCGGCTGTGAGACGGGTGGCGTCAGCTTCCTGCGATGGGCTCCACGCCGGGGCCGGGCCGGAGGGGCGGGCTGCGGCAGAGCCGGTGTAGTCACCGCAGGGGGACACCCTTGGCAACGAGCAGACAGGGTGCAGGATCTTGAGCCGTGCCGGGGCAGGATGTGCCGGATTGCTTCCGTCTGCTGCTTTACCGTCGAGAACTGCTGGGCAAAGTCCTCAACGGTGTCGCCGAATAGGCCCGCCTGGGAAATGGGGGCAGCAAGGAACCGTGTCTTGTCGGCCTCGTCCATCTTGACCAGGTTGAGCCACAGGTGGCGCTCCTGGACCACTAATGTGGCCATCGTCCGCCCGAGAGACCGCGCCGTGACCTTCGTCGCCCGGAGGGTGAGGTCGGTCGCCGAGCGCAGTTCCTGCATCAAATCTGGGGCGGAACTACCCTCGTGCAGTTCTTTCAGCGCCTTGGCTTTGTTGACCTGCAGGAGAGCCATGGCGTGCAGGGCAGAGGCGGCTTGTCCAGCAGCGCTGTAGGCCTTAGCCGTCAGGGACGACGTGAGCCTACAGGGCTTGGACGGGAGCTTAGGGCGTCCACACCAGGTGGCGGCGCTCTGCGGGCATAAGTGCACCGCGAGCGCCTTATCCACCGGGGGAATCGCCGTATAGCCCCTGGCCGCCCCGCCATTGAGGGTAGTGAGAGCGGGGGAACTGCGGAGTCGGGGCCGGGCAGTAAAAGGTGCCTCCCACTACTTCGTCAGCTCCTCATGCACCTCCGGGAAGAATGGCACTGGAGCGGGGCGTGGCTGTTTTGAGCGGCGCCGCGAGCCCAGAAACCAATCATCAAGCCGCGAGGGTTCAGGGGACAGCGGAGGGTTCCACTCTAGCCCGACGCTCGCGGCCGCCCGGGAAAGAATGTCCGTCATTTCAGCATCGGCCTGTGACAGGGCGACCGTCCCCGAAGGGGGAAGCCCAGCTGAGGCTTCTGTGCCTGACTGGACAAGCCCGCTCTCCGATGCAGCGCTCGAGAGCTCATCATCTTCGCGGGCCCCGAACAAGAAGCCAGACTCGCCGTGCAACGAGCCGGCGAACTCATCCGGAAGCCCGATTGGGGCAGACGAGCGTGCTGGGGAATGGGAGGTCCGCGGGGGGATACCCGGCGGAGGCGATCCCATTGAGGTCCCCAAATCGCCCCCAGTGATAGCCGCGCTGACCTCATACCCGTAGGTAGGAGGACCGAGGTGGGGAGCCTTTCTTACGAAAGCAAGCCGCGACCACAACGTTGCCATGGTCATGTTCTCGCAGTGAGAACATGAACCATTCATAAACGCTGCCTCCGTGTGGGTCACGCCCAGACACGAAAGACAGCGATCATGACCATCCGAAGTTGAGAGAAAATGACCGCAACCAGGAATAACACACGATCGGAAAGGCGTCTTTAAAAAGATGTTCCGTGTGTGCGCTCTTTTAGAGAAATATACTCTTTTAGAGGGGAAAAACGCTCTTTCAGAAAATATACTCTCTAGTTTTTCTGCCGAAGTGCCCAGGGGCGTTCTCTGCAGTGCACCAGTGCAGAGGAGGGAGAAGCCGCTGAAATGCGCCGTCAGATCCAGCAGAGGTGAATGAACAGTGCTATTCAGCTCAATGAGCATGACCGTTCTGCTCCGAAGAGAAAATCTGAATGAATGGTTGCATACCAGCTCCTTTTATACCCCTATGTCCGGGGGAGTGGCATGCAAATACCACTCGCCAATTTTCATTGGCCTTTTATCAAAGACCAGAGGTGTCTCGGGCTCCCAAGAGTGACCCCTAGTGTCACTACATCGACACCAACGTCGAGTGAGTGACAGATAGGGAACTGGTCTTTTGTACAACAGAGTAACATGGTCATTGTCAAAAATTTGCTTCTTTATTAGTGACTTAGAAATAGTGCAGAATCTTAAATATTTCCTATAAAAAAAATTTACATTCTTTTTTTAAATGTTTCAAAATCATTCAAATGTATTTCCAAGTTTTAATTTGCCTTTGAATCCCTGATTTTCAATGTGGTCTCAGACCTTTGAAACCTACTGTCTATTGCTAAAGATCTATAAGCCTAGAACTAAAAGCGATATAAGACCCAAAAGGGTTCAGTCAAGGACTCTCCCATCTCCAGCCCTTATTGGAAAAGAAAAGGGTGATTAAGCTGAATTGCAGGCTGAGTCACTGTCAATGACTTAACAACTTCCTCCGCTGCCTCTCCTGCGCAGCAGCTTAACCGTGAGTTTCCAGCGTGCATGATGTGGTCAGACATTCGCTCAGCGATGCTGCTTCTGAGTATGGCATTCAAAAATCACCCGACTTCTCATTCATGCCTTTTCCTCTTCTGTCAGGAGGATTGGGGTGGCATTTTACTCTAATTTCCAATAGTTTGTGAAAGTGGTTGACACAAATGGTGAAATAAGTTGCCCATTGGTGAAAATGGTGGCGCTGAAATTACGGGGGAATTTCTAAATATATATAGGTTTTGTTTTAAAAGGATAGTTCACCCAATTATGAAAATTATGTCAGAATTTACTCAAATCATGACGTTCCAAACCCAACTGACTTTCTGCTGTGGAACACAAAAGGAGATTGTAGACAGAATGACAGCCTCAATCACCATTCACACTCATTGTATGAAAAAAAATATATATATAAATGCAGTAAATGTGAATGGTGACTGAGACTAATATTCTGCCTAATATCTCCTTTTGTGTTCCATGGAAGAAGAAAAAAGTTATAGGGGTTTGGATAACCATGACAGTGAGTAAATTATGACAGAATTTTCACTTTTGGATGAACCATCCCGTATTACTTCTCATTGGCAAATGTAGCCTATTTAAAGGGATAGTTCACCCAAAAATGATAATTCTATCATCATTTACTTACCCTCATGCCATCCCAGATGTGTATGACTTTCTTTCTTCTGCAGAACACAAACAAAGATTTTTAGAAGAATATCTCAGCTCTGTAGGTCCACACAATGTAAGTGAATGGTGATCAGCCCTTTGTAGCTCCAAAATTCACATAAAGGAAACATAGAAGTAATCCATAAGCAGGGTTGGGGAGTAACGGAATACATGTTATGGGATTACGTATTTAAAATACAAAATATTAGTAACTGTATTCCACTACAGTTACAAATAAAATAATTGGTAACTAGAATACCGTTACATTCAAAAAGTACTTTGATTACTGAAGAGATTACTTTGCATTTTATTGTCATTTGTTTCATTTAATATTTAGTCCTTTCAGATGGAAAACATTTATATATATAAATGATGCGATCCAAAATGCATTTGAACAGTGGTGAAAACACTTTCTTATGATGTGTTACATTCATACGAGCAGACAGAGAAGTAAGTTTGAAGTAAGTTTGGAGCAGAAGAAATAGAAATAAACCTTGTGTAAATTGTCAGCTTTAAGCTAACCTAAAATGCTATTTCTAGCCATTTTACATGCACATGTTACCAGGCATGATCATATTTTTTTATCAAGAAAATTAATGTTAGAAAATATTCATGTCATAATTTCTTTTTTTCTAGTAAGACCTTTGATATTAGGGCAAAAATCGTATACTTGATAAGAATTTTTGTATTGTTTTCCCGTAAAAATATCTAAAAATCCTTAAAACAAGATCAATTTGATTTATCTTGTTTTAGAAACAACACTGCATAAGATATTTAGGTTTTTCAGAGAATGTATTTTTAACATGTGTATTTTGTCTTACTGTACTGGCAGAGTTTTTATAGTCAAAACAAGTGAAAAAATCTACCAGTGTTGAAGAAGTAATCCAAAGTATTTAGAATATGTTACTGACCTTGAGTAATCTAACGGAATACCTTACAAATTACATTTTACTGCATGTATTCTGTAATCTGTAGTGGAATACATTTCAAAAGTAACCCTCCCAACACTGTACATAAGACTCCAGTGTTTAAATCCATAACTTCAGAAGCGATATAATAGGTGTGGGTGAGAAACAGATCCAAATTTAAGTCCTTTTTTACTCTAAATCTCCACTTTCACTTTTACATCTGAACGTCACATGTGGTGCCTGTTTAGTTGCACTTTCACATCTGAAAGTGAAAGTGGAGATTTAGAGTTAAAAATGACATAGATATTGTTCTGTTTCTCACCCACACCTATTATATCGCTTCTGAAGATATGGATTTAAACACTGGAGTCTTATGGATAACTTCTATGTCTCCTTTATGTGATTTTTGGAGCTACAAAGGTCTGATCACCATTCTCTTGCATTGTATGGACCAACAGAGTTGAGATATTTTTCTAAAAATCTTTGTCTGTGTTCTGCTGAAGAAAGAAATTCATACACATCTGGCATGACATGAGGGTGAGTAAATGATGATAGAATTTTAATTTTTGGTTGAACTATGCCTTTAACATTAGAAAAAGTATCAATTTCAGAACCTCATGAAAGTGTGTGTGTGTGTGTGTGTGTGTATGGGCAGGTTTAAGTGGTTTACGGTCTTTTTTTTTTTAGGTTACAAACTGGTAATTACAAGGGTATTATGCTATAAATGTGGTTTATGAGGACATTTCTAGTGTCCCCATAATTCAAATTGCTTAAAAAACATACTAAACGATGTTTTATTGAAAATGTAAAAATGCAGAAAGTTTTTTGTGAGGGTTAGGTTTAGGAGTAGGGTCAGGGTAAGGGGATATAATTTATAGTTTGTACAGTATAAAAATCATTATGTCTATGGAGAGTCCTCATAATGACAGCTGCACCAACATTGCAGTGAGTGTGTGTGTGTGCGTGCGTGCATGCCAACGCCCTTTCGTTGCACCAGAACTGAGCACTGGTTGGGTTGTTTGGTGGCGATGCGAGAGAGACTTTTGTGGTCTTGTTTCAGGTTGCTTCGACTTCCAGGAACTGCAGCTGTATACAGTGACAGTTTTAATAGAGTTTGATGAAGGTTATTTGGCTGAGTTTGACTTATGATGGGTTACATGTGTTCTAAAACTGAAAATGCATGTAATAACTGCTATCTTTTTTCTTACAAAAAAAAAAAAAAAACGTTTTAAGCATGTAGTAATGGTTTATAAGCAAAATAATTCACAAAACATATTGTTGACACTAAATGTGACACTTTCTTATTTGTTAACTGTCTAATATTATGAAAGGAGTATGGATATGATAACATTTTGGATTTGATTATTAGGGAGCTAAAATGTGCATGCTTTTTGACTAGCTCACCATGGCTGCCAAGTGGTGCACCCGGCAGTAGAGACTGCAGTGTAAAAAATGAGCCACTAGAGGGAGTCAATGCAAAGAAATTGTACAGCATTGACGCGACATTACACCAGTTGCTCACAGTTTGGGAATCATTTGTACCACAGCTGTATTCAATAATTAAGGATGCATTTTTAAACAGAAGTAGACTTTAATTTAGATCATTTTCTCTGTGATGTATTTCTCTCTCTTTTTTAAACATTTTAAACCAACCTACATTATAGCTGCTCACAGCTAGTTTAAGCTGGTCTCCCGGCCTCATCTGCTAAAAAGTTCCCCAAACACCTCTAAAATCATCGTGGAGACCAACCGGACTAGGCTAGGAGACCAGCTAAGACCAGAAAACATCTTTGGCTGATTTAAGCTGTTTTTGTCAGTAGTCTATCTTAACTTCAATCAGATTCATTATGTTATTCAGCTCCAAGACAATCGATTCATGAGAACATAATACGATAGATGCTGAAGCCATTAGAAGCATTTGTATTCTTTAAATGACATATCACATAAGCGAAGCAGCAATGCCCTAGTAAAATGCCTTCGCATTGTCCAACGACACCTGTGCTGGCCAGAATTTCAACACATTTGACTAGCAAGAGTCATGATTCGGTCTTATGTGCAGAGTTTGCCATTTTGTTTGACAGTTTCCCATGTAAAGTCAGACCTATCGCATTCCACTGCACACTGAACGGTAATTTAATGCAGCCTAACACAGTCAGTGGGGCTATATCAATGTCGCATCAAGATTAGGTATAATTTTATAGTCCAAGCCAGCACTCCATTGAAACATGAGCGTTTCAAAGTCACGGAAGAGACAGGCACACTGGTAACCTCTCAGTCTGATATAAACTTTATTTAATCCAAAGGTTCATGGATAATCTTACATTGTGTATCTGTAACATGATAACAAAATAAATATTACATTGTTTTAACAAAACATAATTCTTTGACATTTCTCTCATAAATACTTGTAACGGCTGAATTGACAGACACAATTATGCAACATAAAAAAAATTAAATTACTGCTTAGAAAATTAAATAAAAAAATGAATATGTATAAAATTCTTCTTCATTAAGTACTTCTACAGTACATAACGGTGGTTTTCAACTGGTGGTCACAGGTTTGTTCTGACAGGATCACGGACAGCAGGAAGAAAACATAATGCTAAATGCAAATAATAAAGCGCAACCAACCAAATAACCTTGCATAGTTAGAACAGCAAGTAAATAGGCCTATCAACTTTTAAAAAGGTATAATGGTGCAAATTTGGTAGAAGTTAGTTGGGAGAAGCCAACATGGACAAGTTGCTGGACATCCAGTCATCCTCAGAAACTATTAACAAAACTATGCAAGGTAATAAATAAGACCTAGACTACATTAAATTCTGGTGACCTTTGGTAATGTGTTGGGACGCCACTTGATCTACAATGTAAACCTGGGTCCTGAAGCCAAACCAGTTGAGAACCACTGCTGTAAAACATTTCCTTTAATAAGCATACCGGTTTAGGCAGTAACCAAGAAATGGCTTGTCTTACCAATGCATGTAAGCATTGGGGTTTCTTTGCTCTGTGAAAAATGATGACCATAGCTTGCCAGAGGTCAACCAGATTCAACAAGAGTTTGGTTTGTTGTTCAGTGGAAGGACACTCTCAGGATGTTGATGGTTGGTGTAATCAAGGAACCAAATAACTTCTCTTTTGATGTGGTATGTCGACCATCGATTTAGGAAGTGAGGGTTTTTCTGCCACTGAATTACTATTCCGCAAATTTAACCTGATTCCCCAACAGTAGCGTGTAAACTGATGTATTGTGTGTGTTCGTGTGTGTGTATGTGTGTGTGTGTGTGTGTGTGTGTGTCCGTGTGTGTCCTTCTGCATCCTCAGCTAATTCTTCTCGGGTGTCCTTTCTCTGTCCATGGCGAAACTGATCCAGGCCAGAACTTTGTGAAACTCACTCACTGCTTTGAAGAGATCTTGTCGCTGCAGCTGCCAAAGGAATACCAAAAGGGTTCCGGATCAGTCACAATGCTTTTATAATGTACACCTAATTTTGTGAGACAGATCCATCTGTATATGCTGTGCAAATGCATGTGTGAATGAGAGAATGCTGTGTTCTTTTCCACTCTTTCCATGCACTCTCAGAAAAAAGTTACAGTTTAAGGTACAAAGCCATCACTGGGGTTGTTCCCCTTGTTTTGGGTACATATAGTACCCTTAATGAGTACTACTCTTTTCCCCAGAGGAACAAAACATATCAATGTACCTTTAAAGGTACACAATAAGTCCTTAAGGAACAATTACATACCCAAAACGTGTTATAACTTTTAACAAGAGGTACAAGAAAAGGTCTCTTTGAGGGTATCACCCCAGTTATGGCACTTGTATCTTTTTTTGGAGAGTGTTTAGATAGGAAATAAGAGAAGACAAGATAAGTAAGCGACAGATGCAGTAGATGTAGACATTATGGCTGAATGTATCTTACCATCTTAAATTTGAACTCCAGATTTTTAAGATACCTATTTACACAAGAGGGATTTTTTGTTTGGCTTCTATTCACCTGTGTCAAGGAACAATTTAGATGAAAAACACGTTATAAGAGCGGATGTGCATGTGTGAATGGTAGCACTATGTCTGGTTCCCACCATTTGCTTTTAGTTTTAATGAATGTAAAGTGTCATTGAGCTTGGAAAAACACAATATAAAGAAGTATTATTATTACTATTCAACATTTAGATGAATGTACTAAGGTGTAGATGTTGATGGGGTCTTACACAGTGTTCCAAGTCATTCTTGAGCCTTAAGAAGTTGTCCATAAAGATCTTTGGCATTTTTTGTAAGGTGTTCTTCCACAGCTTTTGAAATATATGTTCCTCATAAATCTCCAGGAGCTTGTAGAGGTTATCAGTTTTTTTTAAATGTTTCTGTTAGAATGAGTGTAGATCAATTCATTTCAGTTTGTCGAACAATTAGGAAGATCAACTCTATCACCTTTAGCTCAATCTAAACACTGTTTATAAAAATTGTCATGCCAAAAATAGCGTACAACATCAACCATTTATTACATGTTTTGGCATCTTGTTGGAGGGAAAAAATTTTACAAATAAATTTAAAAAAACATTATTAAAGACGTTGTTTTTAACATTTACGTCAAATTTGATAACTGATCAGATCTTTTGTCTTTCTTAATGTGCATGATCTCTTTACATAATGTGTTTAATTATTATCTTACCTTTGTGCATTTAGCAACTTTTCCAAAAATTTTCTTGGATTTTTCATTGTCCCTCTGGAGGAATAAAAGAGCATTAGTCATATTCTCAAAGACTTACTGTAACTTCGAATCAGAGTAAGTCTTTCCATACTTACAGGTAGAGATTTTAGAATGTGCAGCGAATTGTTTAACATTCCTTTGATCACAGGTAAATGGATGTGCTGATTCAAGCACTCTTCCTGTTGGTTGCCTTGAGAGCAGTACAGGAGAGCAGCACAAAGGGCAAGCAAGGTTATAATCCGCATCATACAGTAGTTTGGTTTCAGAGGGTTGAATCATACTGTTTGTACAATAGCTCAGTAAACTTTAAACAACCAGTGATTTACCTTTTATAGCTCCATCCTTTCAGTCTAAAAAAGAAATTCCCACTGGCGTGACGGTATGGGCTGACATGTATCTCTAACCACAAATGCTTCTGGCTTACATTTTTCCTTGTGGGTTAAGTCACCTGTCATCTTGTGTGGTTTTTAAGAGACCAAAGCACTGTTTATAGATTACTGGACGAATGAAATCTAGGTTGCGAGTTTCAAAATTTGCTACCCGATGCATTCAAACCTACAGTGCATTTCCTTTGAAGCGAATAGAATGGTGTTTTTGAAACTGTATAGCTGTTGGAAAAAAATATTGTCAAGTAAGAGTTTTGAGACATGTTATAACGTAGAAAATTATGATATTGGTGTTGCAAAACCTTACCATCAATTTTAATATAAGTATAAAGAATTTGTGTTTGATCCACTGCATTTTATGGCATATCAGTAATATTATTAATATTCATAATTTTTTATATTGTTATTGTTTTAATGACCATCATAATAATAAATAAGAACATGATGAATGGGTATAAAAAATGCATAAATAAAAGAACAAGTATAGGCTTCACTGAATTTGTTTATAGATTGTCTACACAATCTATAACTATTTACAATATACTTATTATGACATTATACATTTATGGTTTGGATGCTCTTAGACTACATGCACACAGTATCAGTATTATGCCCACAGTATCAGCCTTTACTTTTACAATTAAAACAATTAAAAGAGATGCACATACTAATATTTATCTCATTCTGTTCAGTAGTGGTGAATTCCAAAAATACTGTAAAGTTGGATGTATCCATGTATCCCTGTAAAAGCCTCAAGTCACCGTGCAATGATGGGTCATAGGTTTGAAAATATTTATGTAACTGTTGCCATTTAGCTAAATACGTTTTTACTTTTACAAAGTATTACCCCTCTTCCAAAGGGCTTAGCCACCTTCTCAAACCAGGTCAGCACCTTCAAGACTCAGCAAAGAACTTAACCTGACCCAGAAAGTGTTCTCAAAAGCTGACTTGGGTTTGTGACATTATGAAAATGTACTAATCAGAGCTTCCAAAGATGAAGCGTTACAATGCTTGTATGAGTCAGAGAGTGTGAGAGAATTGTCCCTTGATCATAACTTGCATAATGTCCATGGTGGTAGCATTTATTGTTAGCCCAAAGAGAGAACCACTGGTTTGACTGAGAAAGGCCAATTGAAATGCTCTGTTTTTAAAGGAAGCTTTCTGAATATTAGAGTCATGATTCATTATGAATCAAGGGGAAGCAAATCTTCCCAATATCATATGTGGCACTAGGAACAGCGATTTCATAACCACAAGATCTGATAACATCAGAGGTGAAAGCAAAAAAGAACAAAAACTCTGTGAGAGATATTCTGTTGCTGTTTTTGGAAACTTTCCCTGTGTTTTGTGTGTGTGTGTGTGTGTGTGTGTGTGTGTGTGTGTGTGTGTGTTTAAAGCCGTCAAACAGAAATTACAGGGAAACATGACTCTGTAAATTCCCTTCCATTTCATCATCTTGTGCATTCCGTCAAATCTCACGAGACATGCTTACACTCAGGACTGTTTACATTGCACAGGTGTCATGCAGTGGCGTATCAAGACTGCATGGTGCCTCTGTGCAATAGCCACACAGCCACACAAGATTATTGTTCTAACAAACTCTAGACCACTGTCAAACGCAACTCCTCACATGCCCATAAAATAATGTTTCATCACACTCGTAGTAAAAACATTCAGTCAATGAACCATATAATTAATACATTGCAAACAGGGTTGCAAGTATCAGAAAAATCACGTGCTACGATGTGTATTTTCTGAGGTAGCCTAATGTGATCTTCATGGGGCGCGATTGACATCTGAACAGCTGAAGGGAAGTCGGGCGGCTGCTAGGGCTGGGAATCGATTCCTCAATTCCGAGGCGTTGGGAATCGAGAATCGACTTAATACCTTGGAATCAACTCCCAATCTTGGAGTCAATTCCGCTCTGGGAAATCTACTGATATGTTCGGACTGTGTTTATTTCCTCAACCACTAAACTACTAAACATTCCAGAAGTCTTAACAGCGCTAATTCGGTTTCCAAAAAGGATTCTAAAATCACTGCAGCTAAACTATCATCACTTTGACTCTGAGACATTTTTAGTCTGCAGCCATCAGTAAATCCACTCCGTTTGTCAATCTGTATGAAGCATTCTCACAAGTCCTTCAGAACATCAGAGAGCTGCTTTCCAGACCCATATAGTCTGCCGGGATTTTACTTTGGAGTAAATAATATTGGCATACAATAACAATTTCCCGATGTTACAACCCCTGTCTGCAACCAGGAGATGACAGAGGAGGATCAAGTTACAGCGAGTTAGCATTCCAAGTTCACATATAAAATCGGTAGGTTAAAGTTTAAATGATCAGTGGGCGGCACATATAAAAGCAGTCTAACGCTTCTCTAGTCATTTTCGACATTTTTACAGTATGTTTTAACCTTTTGCATTACTTTTTTTTATTAGCCTTCATTTTACACAGTTTTTACATTAATGTTATTCCATGAAAGCAAATTCAAATAAAAAAATTTTACATACACATTATGAAAGATATTTTTATTTTGTATGAAATAAACCAGTACAAAACCTGGATTTTTAAATAAAACTAAAGTGTATTATGGACATTTTATTCAGTGTACAAAAGTTAGTGGACAATTATATACTAGTGTAAACCTCTTAATAACAAGAACAATTAATAAGTGGTAACAGGCAATTTTAATGTAGGTTAAATTGTGCTTTTACCATTATTTGCAGTAGTTCTTAGAAATGTAGGTGCATCTGCTCAAACCCCCCTAAAAATGTAGGCCTATACCATGGGATTGAAGTGTCGCATTTGGGATGTGCATCTATGCCTATATTTATTTTTAGAATAGACTTATTAATAACAAATCTTGTTCATGCAGGGCTGGTCAACCCATTAGGCGACATAGGCGAACGCCTAGGGTGGCATCGCTTCGTGTAACCGGTCCTACTCGACCCGCTCCTAGCGGGATTCAAACCAGCATCTCCAGCATGGGAGGCAGGCATGCTAATGAGGAAGCTAAAGGCTACAGCCCCTAGCATCAGTCACTAGTGTGCCTCTTGAGGCCAGGGGAGGGAGGTTTACACATACCGCACAGCTACCTTCCAGCTGGCTACCTTTACACTCAACCCCCCTAAACCTCACTCCCATCCGGGTCATGGCACCACTGTAACCGGTCCTACTCAACCCGCTCAGAGTGGGATTTGAACTGGTGTCTCTGGCATGGGAGACAGGCGTGCTAACGAGGAGGCTAAAGGCTACAGACCTTAGCGTCAGTCACTAGTGCGCCTCTTGAGGCCAGGGGAGTGTGGTTTACACATACTGCACAGCTATCACTTACCAGCAGGCTACCACTACACTAACCCCCTAAACCTCAATCTCATCTGGGTCACGGCACCACTGTAACCAGTCCTGCTCGACCCACTCTGAACAGAACTTGAACTACCAGCTGGCTACCATTACACTCACCCCCCTAAACCTCACTCCCCTGGCCTCAAGAGGCACACTAGCGACTGACGCCCATGCCAGAGATGCCGGTTCGAGTCACATTTGGAGCGGGTCGAGCAGTACTGGTTACAGTGGTGTCGTGACTCGGATGGGATTGAGGTTTAGGGGGGTGAGTGTAATGGTAGCCAGCTGGTAGGTAGCTGTGCAGTGTGTAAACCTCACTCCCCTGGCCTTAAGAGGTGCCCTAGAGACTGACGCTAGGGGCTGCGGCCTTTAGTCTCCTCATTAGCACACCCGCCTCCCATGCCGGAGACGCCGATTTGAGTCCCATTCGGAGTGGGTCGAGCAGGACCGGTTACAGTGGTGCCGTGACCTGGATGGGATTGAGGTTTGGGGGGTGAGTGTAATGGTAGCCAGCTGGTAGGTAGCTGTAAAGTGTATAAATAAAACTCAACTCCTCAAGAGGCGCACTAGCAACTAATGATAGATGCTGTAGCCTTAAGCCTCCTTGTTAGCGCGCCCGCCTCCCATGCCGGAGACACCGGTTTGAATCCCGCTCGGAGTGGGTCGAACGGGACCAGTTACATTCGGGGGTGCTGATCTACCAAGCCAATTTTAGCATGTGTCCAAACTGTCTCAAACAAAATGCGCCCTGCGGCCCTATGTGTTCAGATAACATGTTGTGGCGCCCTCCATAGAACAAATAAACCATATACTAAATGCTTTACAACCATACTACTCTTACTGTTTCTGTTATATCTGTATTTGGCAAAAACAGTGAGAGAAGTATGGCGTAACTTGGATCTTGCAGGCCCCAGTCCAAAGAAACTGTTGGGCCCCCTCCTTGGGGGACCTTGGTTGTTTTTCATCATCCTGCGTTCATTTTTATGGTTTCTTTTGGTCGACGTTGCAGGCCCCTTCTCACCCTGGGCCCTAGGGCAGCTGCCCACCCTGCCCTCCCTATAGATACGCCCCTGATAGTATGGCATTGTGAACACGGCCATAGCCTCACCACCGCAGGCTCATGAATCGGAGCAATGCTCGATGTGTGAAATAATCACTCTTTTTAGTTGGTTCTTCTCAATTAATTCGTTTAACATGCGGGCTGAATCATTTGAAGCGCTTTATCATGCAGTAAAACAGTAACAGGATGCTTTAGAAGACAGAGAACAAAACAATGCTAAATGAAGTGGATATTTACTTACAATTCATTGAAACAAAACCTGCAACTGTATGCAGTCGTTTGCCAGTGATGAAGTAGGTCATGTGCGAGTGCGTGTGTAGCCTGTGAGTGATTGTCTACTGCAGGTAAAATACATTATCTAAATAAAATTGTATCAAAACACTAACATTACATGAAAGCACTTAAAAGTACCAAAAATTACCAAGCCAATACCATGTTTATTGGACATGTTCCTTGGAGTAGCCTACCATATAAATACCATGATAAATACCAATGTTTTACCATATTTTACCATCACTGTATTATGATAATGCCACACCAGGCTTTTAAGAAAGGTGCTTTCTTTTATTCTTCTTCTTTTTTTTTTTTGAACGTCTTCGACCACTTGGTCTGGTTTACGTGCACTTCCCATTAAGTTTTTTTGTATAAAAATAAATACAAAACTCTTTAATAATTTTAATACACAAAATACTCTTAAAATACTCTAATTGCGACTTATACACAGATGCGACTTATCTGTGTTTTCCGTGTTTTATCTCTCAACGAAGCAATTTTGACTTGGTGTGACATATCAGGTGCAACTTTATTTCCAGAAGCTCTTACCATTTTTGCTGCAATTTGCATCATGCTTGCTGCCCGTGCTCTGTGGGTATTCAATGGCATATTGTCTGAGACTAAGACTAACCTTAAGCATCTTGCAAATTTAAATCCCATTGAAACATCCTTATCTTAATCGTTTAGTGTTTAACAAGTACAGCTACTAAAACATAAGTACAAAATAATCAATCCCATATCCATTACACATTTTGATATAATGACCTAATTTTATTACTATTCATATTAATGTAAAATTTATTATAGCATTTCTAAAACTCCAACACACCAACAAATATGTATTTTTTATTATTATTATTATTTCCTGCTTTGTAATTAACACTAATATTATAAATGTAACCATTTTAATATTGAAAAAAAAACAAACATTCATTGCACTGAATTAATTGTACTGTTTAATAATAGACCACTGAAAAACTGCTATGAATAGCCTATTAGGAACACATGGCATGGTGTTTCTCTAAGAAACATGGTGAATTCAGTGTTTCTGAGTCAATGCTCACAATTTTAAGCTCGTTGTATAAGTCAAGCATCAAATAATCACACCTGAATAATACCCTGTTATATTTGTATGCCTTTCAGTTTCTACTGCTCTTGTTTTTGCGAGTGGCGCATAAAATTGTTTCGTGGCTCTTGAGCATGGCTGCACGTACAGAGGAAACATTTCCTCGACCCTGAAAACGCATCTATGACCATGCGCTAAAGTTTGAGCGCTCGAGATTTCATGATAGTAAAGTAGACATCAGACTCATTTTACATTTTCTTTGTTGCAACGCTGTTAATAGGCGTCAGTTGTGGATTTTCCAAGCGCTAGAAATGAAACCTAACACACACAAAGGAATGGGTTAAAATTTCGATTTTACTTCTATTTTAGCCAGCCCTGAGTTGGTGCCCCCCAGAGTCATGGTGCCCCTAGGCACTCGCCCAATTGCCCATATGGTTAATCCGCCACTGGTGTCATGTTAAGGTTTCACCTGTCCTATCTTTTTAGCCAGTGTTGTGGTGGAGTGTCCACTGTTGCAAGTTCTTCCTGGGAATTTCACACACCTTTGTGTGAAATTGCCCTAGAGAATGGGGGTTGTGCAATCAATTAATGTTAGTTAAACTATCACTTAATGGGGTTGGGTTTGATAGTTCTGACTGACAATATCTAATGTATTTTCAGTGCAAGGTATTTTCATAAAAATATTTTGTGAGGTTATTTGCTGTAGTTTTTGTTGTGAAATAAGCAGAAACAAGTTTAAAAGAAATAAAATCGTTTATTTTTAAATAGAACTTAAATAGAACCTATCTGTTTATGCAGAAAAGGGTACATTTGTGTATACGTGTTTAATATGTTTAATCTAATAAAAATAAATGTCTTAAAAATGCTTTTACAATGCATTTACTTTGCAGTGGTCTAGCTTAGGATGTATAGCCCAAGTCAGTCACATTTAACAGCAGCCACAAGTGTGACCTTACAGCACATGGTATGAAAACACAGTTTCCAAGTCATTCACAAATATTCTATAATTTAGACACTATACTGTATATCAACACAATAAATATGTCAAATAAATATGTCCATAATAAATAATCCTTCTCAATTTGAAACAATGACATTTCAAAAGATTTCAACATTTCAGAAGTTTGGAAGTCTATTCCAACTGAAAATGAAACAAGAGAGCTTCAGTGCTTTCTTGGAATGCAGGATTTGTAGAGGTAGTTTAAGAGAATATCCGTCTCTCCTACTGCCTTGTTCCAAACTTTTGTTACGTCCTGTGGAATAAAACACAACAGATATTAAAGACATGCAGATGCACACAATAATGATAATTATTAACCATTATAAAAAAAAATTCACCATCAGAGACCCAAGCATTGATAATGTATTTTCTTTTTTCCCCACATTTAAAGTGTTTTTAGAATGTCCCTGGCTATAAAAATCTAGATTTTAAGCATATTTTGTTTTTAGGGGTGAATATTGTGTGACTTTAGGCAATGGCAGTCAATTGGGAAACCATACTTTTCTTTGAGGTGATTTGGTGTTACTTTAGCAAGCTTTGTGTCTTCTGCAATTTAATGTGCAATTATTATTTCCACCAAAACTGTTGTTGTGATAGACTGCAGTTCAGAGTTTCAGATACTGTTATGTGTATTTTTATTTGAAGTTTTAATAAAAATAGGTAATATTTAATAGCTTTAATCCAGGCCTCTGACATTTAACTCTTTTGTAAAAATCATATTATGCACTTACCCCATATAGCTCTCTGGCCTTTTCATAGTTCCCCGTGAAATGCTTAAAGTGTGCGTGTTTTGCAAAGATAGTGTGTGGCTGTAAAAATCAAACATTGTAAGTACAAGTCAGATAATGATCGGTGAGATATTATAAAACTATAAAATAATTGTATAGTTATAAATAATATAGTAATTTATATAAACTATAAAAGTAGCACTTACACAGTGTGGTTTCAAATCGTGTGCGACTCTTTGCAGATCAGATCTGACTGGAGAAATATGCTTGTTGCCATTGTTGTCAGTGTGCAGAATGTGGTTTAGATAGTAATTAAGGATCATAGCAAGGATGCAACAAGTGTCCTCTTCCTGGAGAACAAAAGTAAAATAGTCAGAATTATATAAGTCCAATAACATTATATGATAATGTTGTTGAAAATATGAAACACATCTTTCGTTGTATCCAGTGACACATACTTCAATCATATCGTCCGAGATGACTGGAATCAGACGCGTCTCGTGGTCTCTGTCATTCCTTTGAGCCTGTGTGGGTAAATATGCATGAATATTATTACAAACACTTGAGAATAAAAGTTAGCCCTTTATAATAACTTTCGAACAGCTTTGTAATGCGTAGGCTAACACATACACATAACATAATAATTCTACTATACTGAAAAGTATTATATTCAAAAACCTACTATTTTAACCATATCTTGCATGTTGGACCAGGTCTCGGCGCTGTCTAATGGCCCGGGGCGAGGACGCGCAAGGTGCGCCGCCTGGCCGCTCAAAAAGGTCCAGCACATCACCGCTGCTATAGTTATGCACATCATCCTGGAAGCGGTAGTATGAATTCTGTGATCTGTCCTCTTGTAGAATCACTAAGGTAGACTTGTCTTGCTTTTTGTTCAGATTTGGAGATCATATCGAGAATCAAGAGAAGAAAGCTTTTATATTCTCCTACTTCGTCCCAGATTACTACTACGTCACTAACTTTTAGGTGTAATCCCCCAACCTCTGCACCTGAGTTTATCAGGTCAAGCGGATCTCCTCATTTTCGCTGACTGTTATGATCGCATCGGAAATTCGTAGCACTCTTTGTCAGACAGAAATAGATAATGACTGCAATATTGGTGAAGTAGTCCGAAGTGTGAATTCCCCGCGCCTATTCAAATATTAATTAGTGCTCTGCAAAAATCCGCGTCTTTATTGTTTGCAGTTCCTTCCTCATTTAGTGTTGCTAGGAAACTTTTGAAGTACCCTTTTCCCGATTAGCAGGTTAATACAACTTTGTGGCTCTGGAAATTGTAAAGTCTACTACGTAAACAGGGCAAACATTGCTGTATAAATGATAGGCGTGGTGTTGCTCAAAATTCTTTTCTCAGGAGAGGTTTGAGGAAGTTCTCAGCGCGTCACCTGTGACGGGCACATAAGGACCATTGTAATAAGACCAATTGTTTGCATTCAGTTCATCATGGACTTTTTCAAAAGCGACCAACGAAAGAGGAGATAGTTCCGTCTAGTTTATATTGCAGTGACATGTTCAGATAAAAAGGCTGTACATTTATGGATTTACGAAATTGGAATGTGGAATTTTTTGACGTCAAATGCAAATCCCAAGAGCCTCATTATTACTCCGCTTATATGTACAATATTATGAGGATATTGCAGTGTTGCTTCATTAATTAATTCATAAATACTTGATTGTAATTGTGCTGCATTCATGAATATTTTATTTTTTTATAAATAGACATTTTTACTTCCATATAAGATGTTTTTATTATTTGGACTTAATTCTTAGACATTTTTTTTTTTTTTTTTCAAAAAAAAAAAATATTATGCTAGTCTAATACTTAACTTTTTACTGCATTTTGATCATTTTTATTTAATGTGCTTCATTCATAAATATTTTTATGACTTATTATAATCAGATTTTTTTTTTTTTTTTTTTTTACTTCCATACATGATCGTTTTATCAGAAATACATTTGATCAGAGAAAATGTATACAGATTCTTTCATTTTACAAACAAGTATTTTTATTAGGCTCCTACTTTGCATTCTGAGTTACATTGTCTTATTAGAAAAACCATTTGTTCTGACCACACAATATTGGTTTCATGCTATTAAAAGCTAGTCAAATAGATCAAATAAATTACAAATTGGGTAGCTCAGCGAGTAAAAACGCTGACTACCACCCCTGGAGTCGCGAGTTCGAATACAGGGTGTGCTGAGTGACTCCAGCCAGGTCTCCTAAGCAACCAAATTGGCCCGGTTGCTAGGGAGGGTATAGTCACATGAGGTAACAACCTCGTGGTCGCTATAATGTGGTTCTTGCTATCGGTGGGGCGCGTGGATTGATGGTCTCAGACGCGGAGGCAACTGAGATTTGTCCTCCGCCACCCGGATTGAGGCGAGTCACTACGCCACCATGAGGATTTAGAGTGCATTGGGAATTGGGCATTCCAAATTGGGAAGAAAAGGGGAGAAAATAAATAAATAAATTACAAATTTATTTTCTCAATTTTAAATACAAATCAATATCAAAAAATAAAATCTGCCACACAAAAATAACTGTGTGAAAGAGTAAATATACATCCCGCAAAGTTAATGGCCAGAGTTCATGTTCTGTTTCTGCACTGCACTGGTTTGACACATTAACTCTTTCCCCGGAATTCCACCTTCCTTCTCTGTGCACGGCCCAAGAGCTCAGATGCCATGGAGCAAGAGGCTGCTGATCTAGAGGAGATCTGAGACATCGTATCATCTGCGTTTAACATGGGAGAGATAAAGTAGGTTCAGTGAGAGTATTCTTTAGAAGGAAAGAATGATGCATGTGCTTCTTACATAATATTTCATTTCTTGACCAAGAAAAGAAGGGAGCGTGAACCCAAACTAGCAACAATGTAAACTGTCCTTTTTTAAAGAAGAAATGGCTAGTTCTAATCATACAATGAATCAGTGGAGGAAAAACTAGCCATAATTAGTCACCAGTCACTTACAATATACACATTCCCTTATACATCCATTCACATTTTAACCTTAATCGCAATGTTAAGTCCAAGGAGATGTTATGCATCAATTACATATACCTAACTGCACAACATCTCACATTAAAACTGGCTCACTCACCGAAAAAGATTTTGCTTTCTTTTCAAAAAATGTGTTCAAACTTAAATATCTTATGATATTACTACTTCCCTAAATGACTAGTAAAGGAAAACCTGTAGGTACAAAGCAGTACAGAAATCCAATCAGTGAAACCAGTGATTTGAAATGGATTAGATGTTCTTGATATATGAACCACATCAAAGAACACAAAGAACACAATTCCTGTTCATGCTAAATTCTGCCAGACAAACATAAAAGCATAAAGTAACTGCCTTGGACTATTTGATAGCAATACGTTTTGCACAATCTGCTTATATTAAGAAGACAATTTTGCCATTGCATAACATACCAGAGCCAGATTCAGGGAATGCAAACAGTTCAGGCCGACAAATTCCCAGGTTACATATAGTACAGTATAAAAAGGATATTGTCATCACATATGGGAGGATTACATAAATTAATTTGACACCATAGCCATTGTCATTTAATCACGTAATTTCTACTTTCTATGTACTACTGGTGTCTCTATAATACTACCGTATACAGTATGTAACACTGTAATAATGTTAATTACAAAAATCACAGACAGTCAGCATAAACGTAATCCATACTATAACGGAGGTTGGATGATATAGGTGTCTCAAAAAGGAAAAATAGATATAACTCACTTGAGAAAGAGACAACGAGACAAACAGGAGTTAGCATTTCATCCTGTGTTTAATTAAATGTCCAAAAAAGAGTACTACCTCCTCCACATATATGAAGGCGAGTGGGGAAGCGTATAACAACAAACTCAGTCACACAAAATAAAAGGAAAACAAAAAGAAATACAAGTGGAGAGCAGCTATCTCCTCACATCCTCCATCTTACACATCCTTCTCTCTGTGCTCTCTCCCTGTGCTCTCAGAGGTGCAGCTGCATCACTCCCCATAATTACCGTAATCCCTGTAAGCGACCGTTGCAATTCGACACCAGCTGTTAAATGAATGTCTTCTAAAGCGGCACGATCGCTTTTGGTGCGGAAAGATAAATATTTAAGTACTTTTTCAACTCTGAATCATGCGTCCGGTCGGAAGCGGTATGCGCGTGTGACATAATCACATTGGCATTTGAAACAGGCGAGAACTGAGGCACGTGCGTCACAGCCGGAAGAACAGCGCTGTTTATAAGTGAGAGGGAGGAACGTTGTTGAACATTGTAAGTTGATTTTGGTTTAGATCTGTTATTATCTGTTTCTTTACTCACAATAATGCGTTTGTGTGCTAATTCTGGATGTCTCAACCGAGTGGAGGACGTGAGATTACGTCTGTATCCATGGCAATGCGAATACATATCACGAGAGACGGCTTGGACTCCACCCTCTCGTGAAGCATTGGATTATAGTTAAAAAGTTCCTAAATATTGATCTTTTTTCACACCAAAAATGATTGTGTCACTTTAGAAGACATTAATTTAACTGACTGTCTGTGATTTTTGGAGCTCCAAAAGAGAAATCGCCATTCACTTACATTTTAAGGACCTACTGAGCTCAGATATGTTTCTATTTTCTTTCAAGTGTGTTCTGGTGAAGAAAGAAACTCATACACACCTGGGATATCATGAGGGTGAGTAAATAATGAGAGAATTTTAATTTTTGGGTGAACTATCCCTTTAACAATTTTAGTATTTGAATGCCTGAACAGGTTTAAAAAAATATATTTGATTACATTTTAACTTATTTAAAAATTTTTGAAGAATTTATTCCAAACGCTTTTTGAGGCATAAACGCAATTAGTGATTTATGATAGTTATTAAGAATCGTCTGGACAATCAGTGAAACTTTAATAGTCTTTTGTGCCATAGTGAAATAAACTATTCCAAGAGGGAAAGGGAAAGTTCGGCCAGGTGTCATGCGGACTCTAAGCCAATATGAATAAGTAGTACCAAAATAATTCATTGACGTTAGTGAAAAAAAAAAACACAAAAGAGGAAGACAGGAGACTGACCTAGATTATTCTCCCCCTATTACTGCCGGTAACCTTACCTCCCTCTACTCACTCTGCTGGTAAATGACTCACTGTCACATTTCAATTGCGTGCTTTATTGTCTGCCTGTGTTCATCCCTTGTATGGATCAATGATAACACCGATAAAATAAGGCAGTCTTTTAATTAGTGGTAGCACACACTAAAACTGTTCACTTACCCTTTCAGCTTGCTAAGGCTTATCGGAGCAATTCATAATAGCTGCAACTGGTAGGCCGTTAATGTAATAATATAGCTACAAGAAATAATTCCCATGATCTACATCAGTGGATGTTGATAAGTGCCGTACCATTTTGCTGAAATTCCAGGTTTCTCATTGTGCCTTGTATTCTGTTGGCAGGTGGAGGGACGACAGCTTTGGTACTGTAGCAGTTCTCTTGTTTTTGTGATGGCTCGGCCTGTCTTGGATTGGTGAAGTATTCTGCCTTCTCCTCAGACCAAGCATCCTCACGCACTGGAAGTGGGCCTACAGTAGTTAGGCCTGCAGCTTGCGAGGAGCGCGGCAAGCCTTCATTCTCAGCCTATGCAATACAACAGAGTTTGGAATTTGAGGAGCACTGAGCTACAATCTGGCATAATATTACATGCTTGACCCATGATCATTTAATGTCTTGAGTACCTTGCTGCGTGCCCGCTGCAGAGAGCCATTTGTGATAAGCTTGTAAGGAGAGTGAGGTTTGCCTAAAGATGGCTTACTCTTCCTAACACTCCTGGAGGAATTTTTGATCTTTGGAGGAGAGACCAATAAAGCACCTCCTAACAAAATAATTAACAAACATTTCTAATATTATTAGAAACTATGTCTGATGAACATTCTTCATATTAGGGCTGTCAATCGCTTAAACATTTCAATCGAATTTGTTGCAGACAGTATATTAATACTTGCTGAGAAAATCCCTCAAATGAAGATTACATTATTGTGGCAGACAGGATAAGCACTGAATAGACATAAATTACTTTAGAAGTCAATAAACTGCTTGTTTTATTTCCATGTCATTAAACATAAATCTATTACTGACCTACAGCCCACAGCCATCTATTTTGCACTTTGGTGTGTGGAAGTGTTCGTCCATTAAGTTAAAAGTAGTTCAACTTTGAAAAATGTGTTGTGAGACCCCTGCGGTGTTTCATGTTCCATTCTGTTGTGCTCTGTGAACGGCTCCTTATTCATTATGTGTTGACTGTTCTCAGTATGTGTAGTTTGGCAAGACGCCTTGCCTGTAGTTGCAGCTAAGGCTGCAGAATGTGCGAAACTATGCTTTGCATTTAGGTAGTACTTCACACTTGAATTGCTCCAATGGTAGGACAATTCCTTATTACAGATTTACGTATGGGTTAGGGGGCATGAATTGTTATCATGCATTAAATTTGATTTGTTAATTTTTGTATTGCTATTTATTTATTTTTTTATTCGGCAGCCCTACTTTATATGGTATAAATGTGAAGGCTCTGGAGTAAAGTGTTCTGACTACAAACCTTTCAATCATAGTGAAACTGTTGTGAGACACTTGTCTATAGGCCTAAGGTATCAGACAGTTGTACCAGACATACTTGTGACCCAAACTGTCTGTAAATACAAACAGTTAAAATTGAACTAAAAAATTAAACCGACACTTCAATTACAATTCTTCCTCTGTTTCTATAGAAGCAACAAAATGCTTTGTTTGTTTTGGTCAGTGACCATAAGTTTGGCCTGAACATTTGAGAGATGACTAGTATATTGGTTACCAGATGCACGAGTGGTCCGGTCATGAGGTGTTCTTTGAACAGCCTGTATGGTTTTTAGTTCGGGTGTTGGTAATCTACCCCATTATTTGATAGTCCAGAACCTTACAACATTGATGATGACTCAGTTTCCAAAACTTGCAACCTAGATAAGATAGCTTATGTACAACGTCAGAAAGGAAAACCACATTTGCAGTCTTGTTTTTGCACATATCTCATTTTTGGTTTATATTTTAATAGTCTGGAAGGCTTCTTGTTTGGCATACCCAAAGAATATCCATTTCTTTTTTGTTACCTTTAGACAATGCCTCAGAAAATAACACCAGCTGCTATTTTCATTTAATTGCAAACATACTGTATGTACAATTAATAATCAAGAAATCTCTTGATATCCTGGCTCAATTAATTTTGTTAATTATTTCTCACAAGCATTATACCAAGCATTGTTAAAATTATTGATTGTGATTGGTTGACAAACATTTCAAAATGTAGATTAATTTGCTTTAACTGCAAATATATATACTGTGTGTGTGTGTGTATATTATATATACTATAACTGTATATACTATATACTGTGTATACTATATAATTGTTATATATTGTATACATTATGTTTTAATGTTACATATTAAAATGTTTGTTTATATATTTATAACCATGTTTTTATAATTTCATGCAATTGTTATGAAAAAAACTAGATGAAAAGAAATTTGAGGTTATAATTACAGCCACATACCTCTCGATGTTCCCATTCTCATTTGGTTTCTCATGCCCATCCTTTGGATCCCACTCATTTTTTTCAACAGGTAGCTCCTCCCTCTCTCCAGATCCCATTTCTCCATCCCAGGGCAACTTTTTCCACACAGGGAGGGTTTCTGGAAGACCCACCTCTCCAGAAGAGCTTCTCCTACTGGCTGCTACATAAGCAGAAGGCCCAGGGCTAGGACTTCTTCTGACACTGCCTGCCCTGGAGAGATCGACCAAAGATTGAAGGCAAATCCCCCAAAAAACAGGCTCATGCACTGATAAAGACAAATTCTTTCTGAACAGTTTCAAAATTAGTTTCTAGAAACTTTAAAACAACTATACTGCCTTACAAAGCCAAAGTAACTACTTCAACAATGCAATTGATGCCATGTCCACACTAATACATTTAAGTATAAAAACTCATTTTCAGTTTCAGTAACGTCATCGGTTATGGAGAGCGTTTTCGAAAGTCTCAATTTTCGGTGAGGAAAATGCCATTTAATTGTGTTGAGAGGCGTAAACATAGCAAACTCAATGCATTTTCAACCGAAAACTTACATAGTTGAGTCAAACCTGTCTGTCACAGGACAGATCATAGTCAAGGAGATTTCAGTCATAATTCAGTTTTAACCGAATATGTAGTTACTGCATTTTACTGCAAATGTACAGTGGAGTCCAAAAATCACAGTAGTTAAAATGTTTCTATTTTGCATTTTTCCAATTTAATACAAAATGTTTAATTACAAATTATGTTATCAACATAACAATTGGAGTTTCATTAAAAAATGTACATGAATTTCAAATTTTTAGGGGGGTGCTTGGTTTGCCCCCCTTTTGTACAAAAATAATGTAAATAATAATAATAATATAATAATAATAATAATAATAATAATAATTAACAATGTCACAAATTTGCTTAAATTTGATAAATGACCTAGAAATAAATATTTCATTTTATGACATAACTTTTCTTTGTTTTTTCTTATAATAATAATAATTAACAATGTCCCATATTTGCTTAAACTTGATAAATGACCTAGAAATAGTGCAGATTTGCAGAATCATATATATTTATTATAAAACAATTATATATATATATATATATATTTAATAAACATAAATATTTCATTTTATGACAGCTCTTATTTGTTTTAATTTTTTCAAAATCCTAAAACTTGTATTTCTGTTATGAGTCCCAGATTTTCAATGTGGTCTCAGATTTTTGGACCCAACTGTATAAGAAAGCATATTCTTCTTAATGATTACAAAACACTCGGTAATGTAAGTGACTCAATTCAATTCATTAAATTAATAAAGAAAAAGATAATATCTGGTTATGCCTGTATCTCATAAGTGAGCCACAAGTCAATACAGGATTGCCAGACAACTGAAAGCAAAAAAATAACCAACAAAACCACAGACACCTTGTAAGTTCCATGTACACGGCTGATAAAATCTTGCTGACTGATCCACCACATGCACACATACAGACAGACATGTGTTTACACACACACATTCATGTCAAGGGCCATATGAGATAATACCATATAGTCTAATTTTGAGTGATATTCTTGAAGAGGTGGAACAGAACATGCACATTAAAGCAAATTAAGGTCTTTCATAAGTCAGCAGCAACAGAGAGAGGATGGATGTATCAGACAGGACAGTTACCTCACTGAGCCACTCGTGATAACTTTCACACTCCTGCAAGATTAATCATACAGACCATTGATTAGAGAGATTAGGTTTCTGTTCTGTTCTCTTTGCCACATTCATCCACCACAGCTCAAGCTTACATGCGATGTGGTTCTGCGTTTAACCCAATCAAGATTTTTATAAGTAGCAGGTTCAACCAAAACACTCTCTCAAAAACCTTCATACTTAAAAAAAAAAAAAAACTTTATAGCTAAAATACAATTGTTAGTAAACGTTCAACTAGCTAAACAATTGTTATGACCAATTTATGCAGCAGACTTCCATGATAAATCCAAGGTTTCACACACTGAACTGTACATAGTTAAATTAATTAATATAGATTTTCTTTTCATTTCCCCCCCCCCCTCCATAGATCTGTTTTCTTTTTTATTAAAAGGTAAAAATAAATCTGCCTCCTGCTCACCTCCTCCTTTGCCGTTTTGACCTTCACCCAAGCTCCATCTCTGTAGCTGTACTGGAGGGGAGAACAGAAGTTCGATCTATACTCAGTTTTCACTTTTCTGTGTGACAGAGGAGAAAAGGGACAATGTAAAATAGTCTTGGGTCATCACAGTGGGATGCGTGTCTTTCGCAGAGGTGTTGGTGAGCATTTCAGCTTAATGTTTTAGGATCACAACTATATCCATAAATCTGTACATCTCAGGCCTGTTTCACACATCCTACATCTGCAGCGGGACTGTGATGCTGCAGTGTAACTGAACTGAAGCACAGAGCTTTCGTACGGACAGCGTTTTTAGCTGTGTAACACAGCTGGAGCTCTTTAGAGAAAATAAAGTGCTTTCTATGTTTTTGTTCTATGATAACGGCTATAAATTTGACCATTTTTGCTGTAACCTGTTATGCATGTAAAAATTACAAGGAATATACATGTTCAAACTGGGTTATCTGTCCCCATAGAAATGTTACCATTATGTATGTCATCTTTCTGAATGTATATCATGAATGTACTGGGGTCCAAAAGTCGGAGACCACAAAATGCTTTCTGTCTGCATTTACTTCTATTGTAATGGAAAACATTTAAATGGAAAATTATATTATTAGCATAACTATATGAGTGAAAAGTGTAATTTAAATGAATTTCAGAGTGTCTTATCATTCGTAATTTCCTACTTTTTATGAATGTTTATTTATTTATGTCTGTAAAAGGCCTCTGTTCGGTCAGGAAAGGAGGAAGCTGGGACCCAGCTGAGCAGTCAATATAAAGTTTTAATGATACAAATGAACTTCAACATAACGTAAAAGACACACACAAACATCATTCCGTGTGTGTCTCTCTCTCTCTCTCTGGCATCTCTGTCTCCCCTTTATCCCTCTCTTCTGCTGATTAGGTGACTCAGCGCCGGCCGTGCACCCTCACGGCCCGGCCACGCCCTCCTTCTCATCACACACCTCCACCACCCGATTCAGGCTGGCGAAATCTCCAGCTTGACGTACTCCACTCCCTTCCCTTCCTGGAGGGAAGTGTTGCCCTTCCGGCTGTCCTTCTGCGGAAGAGACGAGGGGAGGGAGAGGGGAGAGGGAAAGAGCGAGGGGGAGAGACAGAGAGGAGAGAGAGAGAGAGAGAGAGAGAGAGAAAGAGAGAGAGAGAAAGTGGCTCGCCAGTCCCCGGACATGCTGTCACCTGGTCCTCAGCCACTCCTCCACCATCTGGCGGACCACAGCCGCTCCTCCCCTGGAGGACAGCAGCGAGTCCTCCGTCCCCTGGCGGACGGCAACAGCTCCTCCGCTTCCTGTCGGACGCCAGCAGTTCCTCCGCTTCCTGTCGGACGCCAGCGGTTCCTCCACTTCCCAGCGGATGGCAACACCTCCCCTCCAGGAAGCTGGAGGTTTCCCCAGCCTGAATTGTGTAGTTGAGGAGTGTGACAAGGAGGAGGGCATGGCAGTGAGGATGCACACCCGGTGCTGAAATGTCCTAATCAGCCAGGAGGGGGATAAAGACGAGCCGGAGACACCAGTTCAAGAGAGAGAGAGACGCACGAAGCTGTGTGTCTGTTTTGTGTTCTGCTGGAAAGCAGTTTTATGTTGTGTTTTGTTTATTTGTTTATTAAAAGTTTACTTTGACTCTGGCCGGGAGCCCAAGGAACCACTGCCGTGGCAGTGACTCCTCTGTCCACTGGTGGACGGCGGCGGCTCCTCCAACCCCTGGCAGGTGGCGAGGACTCCACGACAGCGCGTCCCTCCTCCTTCCCGGGTTTTGACACCAGTGTAACAAGGATCTTCAGATGGACAAGGAGGAGGCGGGAACCGGCTGAGCAGTCAACATAAACTTTTAATAAACAAATGAACAAAACACAACATAAAACTGCTTTCCAGCAGAACACAAAACACACACACAGCTTTGTGCGTCTCTCTCTCAAACTGGCATCTCTGGCTCGTCCTTATCCCCCTCCCAGCTGATTAGGACGATTCAGCACCGGGCGTGCGCTCAATAACAACATGCACTTGAGCTCCACAAGTTTGCACAAAACTTGATGATCCATGTTATCCAGCATGATTTGAGAATATTCCAAAGAGCATCTTGTGTGCATCAATGGAAGCATGGAAATCTGACCTTTTGTACAAAGGAGTTGTCATGGTCAATGTCACAAATTTGCTCCCATTTGATTAATGACATTAAAATAGTGCAGCATTTGAAATATCTATTTCTTCATTTACATTATATATATTCTTTGTTTAATATTTGTCAAAATTCAAATACTTTTGGATACTGTTTTTTTTTTTTTTCCAAGTTTAAATAACAACAACCTCTGATTTTCAATGTGGCCTCAGACATTTGGACTTCACAGTACTGTATGAATTTGTATGTACCTTCTCCGGAGTTCCTTTCCCGATGTGGAGCTGTGGGACCTCATATTGTTCAATGTCTTTCCTCAAGCGAGGTGGTCTGGGAGGAGGTGACCCTTTAAAACTTCTCTTGTACTCACTCTCCATAATTACTGGGTTTGATTTGAAGGGTGGGATAGCTCTGTTCTAAAACATCTAAAAGGGGACAGACATGAATCTGGCATGAAATAACTCAAATCACAACAAAGATGACATTTTCAGTAGTGTATTGTGGTGTTCTGATGGCTGATGATTACTGCTATATAAAGGTAATTTATCTTCAATTAAGAACTCAATTTATTCAAACTAAAAAGTATTTATCCATCCAGTGGTTTTCATAACTCTATACTGCCATCTCCTGAAGGAGTTTTTTGCAGGGAAGAAAATTCAAAGAAGCATTAATAATTTATTTATTAAAGGTACAGTGAGTAATTTTTTAGATGTTACTATACTTTAGGGCTGCAACTAACGATTATTTTGATAATCGATTAATCTAATGATTATTAGAACAACTATGCGACTATTCTGCGATTATTGCAACGATTAATCATTAGCTCTTAACCGATTATTCAGCTTGTGCCTGACTTGACTGTATTAAATGTGCTTACTAAAAATAAAGAGGACAAAATAAAAATAAAATACCTCTAAATGACATTCACTGAATTGCAGGGGAAAATGACTTTTTATTAAGTTTAATTCAGTAAAGAAATTCACTGCAAAAAATCCTATTGTTTTCAAGTGTTTTTGTCTTGTTTTCCATTTAAAATTGTCTAAAAATCCTTAAAACAAGATATATTTACTTAAGAAGCAACATATAAGATATTTAGACTTGCTTTAAGAGAATGTATCTTAAATATAAGTGTATTTTTTCTCTTGGTTATACTTCTGTGAGTGCAGTAAAGACAAAATATACTTATATTCAAGATATATTCTCTAAAAGCAAGTCTAAATATCTTATATGCTGCTTCTCAGGTGAATGCATCTTTTTTTAATATTATATTCAACATTCTCAGATAACAGTTTTTTCTTCTGCCGTATAGCTGCTAAAGTAAATGTGTGATGTTTTAAAGGAGTTTTAGATATTTATATTGGAAAACAAGCCAAAACAAAAACAAATCAAAAACGTATTTTGTTGCATTTGTGTATAATAGGGCGAAGACTACCCTCTCACACCTTTCTGTTGACTTCAATTTTTTATTGTCGACGTTGTCAATAACATCGACTAATCGTTTCAGCCCTACTATTCTTACTCCTATTCCTGCTTAATATGTAGAGATAATAATAAGTAAGCCATTTGAAGGTTATTTTCCTTGAAAAAATGTGGCACTAGCCTGACACAACATTGGTGTAAGCTTGGGACATGCCTGCCTGTTTGGTCAACTACTGGAAGATGCGGGGAACATTCGGGGGAACCTTTTTTAAAACCATCATTATTTTTGCAATTCTGCTTGGTGATGCTAGTGGTGCAGAAATTACTTCATATTTAAGTTAAAATTGCAAACAACACAGCAGACAAGTTGATTTCAGTGAAGGTGGGTAAAAGTGCACTGTCCGGTAGGGCTGGGCGATATATATTGTGGAGACAATATGAAGTGTCAATCGATAGAGATTTTGCTATATTGTGTATATCGCGATATGTAAATATCCATATGTGCGGCATGAGCATATAATCAGTGGGCAGGGCTTCACGTGAGACTAAGGGGGGAATGAATTGCGGCCGGTAAAATTGCCAGTTATTTGCACGTGCTGGTTTAGTAGTCAATTCACTACAGGAATAATGCAGATCACGCAATGGCTGAAACATGATGAAAATTGCTGAACACAGTTTGCACACGCAATTTCGATCTTGTGGTGCAATTCTAAGTGGTATTTAGTGGAAGGTGCAGCATCTTCTATTCTGCAAGAACTGTTTACATAATTTTTGATATTTTCTGCAAGAAGTGTTATTTTCATTAGGTATTTTTTACATGTACTTTCTAAGTTGCAATGCTTTGAATAGATCTTGAGGTTCTTGATGAACGTTTATAATAATAATAATATTGGTAAACAACATATCAGACTAAAATGTGGCATCATGTGAAATTTTGCATTGTGGTAACGTTGATTTAAAACAGTGTTTTGTTTTTTTACTTTGACTGTTTGTCAAGTTTCAAATAAGGAGAAAATTACATAAGTAGTTTTCATTTATAAAGTACTTTCTTCACTAGCTGGCTTTTCCAAAAATAGGCATTACAATATGGTTATTGTGATATATATCATTATCGTGACATAAAATTACTCATATCGTGATATAAGATTTTGGTCATTTCGCTCACCCTTGTGTCCGGGACTAGAAAATACTATGAGTGATTTTTGCAGTGATTTTGGACTATAAGCATGCTGATAAAAAATGCAATGAAGTACCTCATGTGCAGCCAGCAGGGGTGAATCGGCCACACGGGTTTTCCACATGAACTGTCTCTGGTAATCTGAGCTCAAACAGCCATTCCTATGTTGCCTCCACCTCAGTTCTGCTTTTTTACGCAGTGCATGGTTTTCCTAACAGACAACACATGCTTAACAAATGTAAACGTGGTGTACGAGACATGCATTTGACAGTAAGGAATCTTAAGCATGCAAAGAAAAACGCACACAAAAACTTGCTCCACTTGTTCTGTCTGGTGATTCTCCTCAGCGCATATTAAGAGGTCAACAAAGTACAACATATGGCACTTGACACAATTCCCTTTTATCTGCTAATCTTGCATTTTTGTATTTATTTAAAATTAATAGATACAAAATATTAACTGAATTAAAAAAATAAAAATTAAATAAAAAAATTAAAAAACTCATTTGTAACACTTTCACTTTTATATCCTAACTCACTCCATTTATTGCAAGTCTCTGTCTCTGCTGATCTAGCTGAGCTGCTTGCGCCTCTCCTTGTAGTTGGGATGGTGCAAGGGTGCCCTCTTGTGGCCAAAGGGGTAACCTGTCTTTCTGCACTACTGGCTCTGACACCAGATGTGACAGCTGGAGGTGTGAAAGGCCTGCTTCTGTCTTTACGCTGAGAAGATGGACCTTGTCCTTTTCATTGCAGGGAACTGGACACATGTGGTGGATAAAACGGCACTTTCCTTTTGGATAAGAATTGGGGTTCCAGAGTAATTCCTTTTAATGGAAGGAAAAGAGCACTCAGTTGAAAATTAAACAATTTATTGTAAAATGGATCAGCAAATTAATCTATCTATCTATCTATCTATCTATCTATCTATCTATCTGTAATCGAATGCTTGTTCTGCACCAGCTACTCAAGTATTAAAACCACTACTCAAATATCATAAAGTAATTTTCCTTTCTGCAGTTGCCTGCCGTGAGCAGAGCTGAATTACACTGTTTTCCCTCTCTTACTCTCTCACCAAATCTCGCAGTTACAGTTGAGTCCACTAGGGGGTGCTGCGTCATCGAGGTGTTGAAAAAGAGAAGATTTAATAACATCTGTGCTTCTAAAGCAAAGCCAAATTATATTACAAGGCAATCCTTGTAATATTTTGGTTCTTATTGAATTCTACTCTAATTGTATTCAGTCATGTTGGAGTCATGCAAAACAATGGACGAGGATCTGCTTTTATGAGGGAAAGATACAAGGATTTCAGAGCTTATCAGACCAGTATATATGTGCATGTGTGCATGTGTGCATGTGTGTGTGTGTGTGTGTGTGTGTGTGAGTGCGCAAGTACTGTATGCGTGTGTTTGTGTGTGAAATCTCTTAAAGGGATAGTTCACCCAAAAAGAAGAATTCTCTCATTTACTCACCCTCATGCCATCCCAGATGTGTATGACTTTCTTTCTTTTATTAATTTAACCACTGGGTTCAAATGGATTACTTTTACTACGACTGTCTGTGCTTTTTGGATCTTTAAAGTACTGATCACCAACCATTTGCATTGTATGGGCCTACAGAGCTGAAATATTCTTCTAGAAATCTTTGTTTGTGTTCTGCTGAAGAAATAAATTCATTCACATCTAGGATGACATGACGGTGAGTAAATGATGAGAGAATTTTCATTTTTGAGTGAACTATCCCTTTAACACAGGCAGAGCGGATTTTATGAAAAGCCAACTTTCACCACTCGTTTGACTGAATAACATTTAAAATGAATAAAAAGTGTTGGCTTTTATGTAGACTGATAGTTTATATATGTGCATTTTTCTAATGCCGTCAGTATTGGTTTCTAGGTAAGTTCCGATGGAGAGCAAATATTTTTGCTGTTATTTTTCAGTCTTTTTTGTTTTTCATTTTTATTAATGCATATTGTTAATTTCATTTCTTTTCTCAAAAGAAAAACATAGTTGGATGAAGTTATCTTTAAAACCGTTCTTGGTAAAGTTTGTGAATAAAACAAATTATACATTTCACGTAGGTGTCATACATGTTATTTTTAGAGTGCATTTTAATATATGAGTAATTGAGTAGGCCTACTCATTTTTTATGGGTTAGAGTACTGGACTACAAAATTACTCGAAAATGGCCATCCCTACTATCTATCTGTCTGTCTGTCTGTCTGTCTGTCTATCAAATGTAGATCATATTGTATTAAATGCATTTTGCTAATCAAATGAATATGTACAGTATGAGTATGGTGATGGATAGTGATATGAATGAACACATACTTAACTGGTCTGAGCGCAGTCCAGCCTGTCGCATCCTGTGATGTGGAGAATCGCTCCTGGATCGTGTCGCTCGACCCTTGTATTTATTTTGTACTCGCTAATTCCCTATTTGAAGTAGAATATGCAAGAAACAAGCATACTTCATGCCATAAGTAAAGCCAGTTTTGCATTTGGTGCGTTATACAATCAGTGAATATTCAAATCAGAGGTTTAAGAAATTATATAGCTGTGATTTATAAGAAACTAGTGCTTAATCCATAATTAACCTGCTTAATAATATCTCTAAAGTAAAATAGGATAATCTCGATCCTTTTTAATCCACCAGTGTACACTTCTTCAAAACATAACAGGACGTACCGACAATCATGAAGTTCACTGTGCAGCTCGGTTTAAGTCGCTTCTTTACCAAAACCTCTGATTTCTCTTTCTTTGCTGCAAAGCGTAGCATATGTCTTTCTAGGATTCATATTAATGTGTCCGCAAATCAATATGTCAAATCTTGGGTTACCTAAAGTTTAGCACCCAAAAACAAATCTCAAAACTGAAACCATTGCTACAAATGTCATCATACAAGCGCGTGCACTTTCATCATATTATAACCACCTCTGGTTGGTTACTTGAATAGCCTACCTTAAAAAGGATAGTTGGTCAGCTTCGGTTATAGGAGTCAAGCGTTACCTTGGCGAGTACTGCGGCGTCCCCTGATACGCGCATGCGCACGGCTCTAAGCCCCCTTGTTATGACATAAGTAAATATGTTACAGTGGTGTCATTAACGTTGCATGTCTACTGAATAGAAATGTTCTACCAAAACTATTGAGTCATACGTTCTGCTCACGGATTTTATTAGTATTAGTTTACACTATATTACACAAGGAAAATACACAAGGAAAGGTTTATTTATTTATTTATTTATTTATTTATTTATTTTTTGTGATAGGAGAAACAAGAGTGCACAGAACATTACAGAGAGACACAGAATATAAAACAAGGTAAGAGTATAAATAGGCATACAAATAATAGGACATATAACAGAATGGCGTATGTACAGGTGCAAGTGGTAATGTATGTGCAAGGTAAGGGCATGTACAGTTATTGAATTAAATATGTGAATTTACATATGTACATGAGATATGTATTTACATTATTGCCCTATGGGGGAGTCCTAAAGCAGTTTAATTGTTCATGAGGAAAATGGCCTGAGGGTAAAAACTGTTCTTGTGCCTGGATGTCCTGGCACTCAGTGCTCTGTAGCGCCGGCCAGAGGGCAACAGTTCAAAGAGGGAGTGGGCAGGTGTATGTGGTCCAGAGTGATTCTACCTGCACATTTCCTCACTCTGGAGATGTACAGGTCTTGGAGGGTGGGCAGGGGGGCACCAATAATCCTCTCAGCAGTTCTGACTATCCTTTGTAGTTTCCTTATGTCTGATTTGGTGGCTGAACCAAACCAAACAGTTATAGATGTACACAGGACAGACTCAATGATGGCCGAGTTGAACTGTGTCAGCAGCTCCTGTGGCAGGTTGAACTTCCTCAGCTGGGCGAAGGAAGTACAACCTCTGCTGAGCCTTCTTCACAATGGAGTCTATGTGGGTGTCCCACTTCAGGTCCTGAGAGATGGTAGAGCCCAGGAACCTGAATGACGCCACTGTTGCCACAGTGCTGTTCAGGATGAGGGGGGGGGGGGGTCACAAAGGTAAATAAATTAGTAAATAGAAAAAGAATGTCTAAATACCCAAAAACCCATTTAAAATGCACAACTATTGTATTTTACATGATTGAAGTTAGATTTGTTACATTTCTTTCATGCAATTAAAAAAATTACGCTCTTATGTTAACGGTGACTTTTTTAATGTGATTCAATAATGAACAAGGCATAAGGGTTAATAACACTGGAATTGACTTTGTTTGGCAATGAATTTGAAGATGCGTTTCATCGTTTTGACCACCAGAGATCAGTAAAGTAAATAGTGTAGAGCAGCATCAAGTAAAGAACAAAATGTCAATACATTTTGCTTTAAAAGCACCATTCACTACCATTCATAACTACTAACTAGTTATCAGAACAGTTATGTTCTGTGGTATAGTGTTGACCGTAACTAATTCATTTAAATTATGAGAAGGTTGATATCATCATGTTTCATACAAAATGCCATTATTTCTGCTTGCATTGTACAGTACACACTACAACATGCGTTTGTGTAATGCAGCGGGATAGCGCCACTTCACAACGATGAGGACTTGAGGCTCTCTCAAATTTTGGGGACGTGGCAAGATGTATCCAATAAGACAATCCACTAGCTGCACAACGACTTCAAGAGGCGCATTAACCGCTTTTTGCAGGCCTTCGCGCTGATTGGTTTCTATATTCATTCTGGCCAATCAAAGAAGATAGCGCTGATTCAGCGCTGTATTAAACAACAGTATCCATTACATCCGGGGCTTGTCGTGCTGAAGTGGCCCAATCAATGGGCTGCAGTCCACTGTTCGCTCTGTGATTGGACCGCGGCTATGCTCCCGTCCGAAAAACGGTGTGGCACAGGGGTGAGTAGAATAAACCAAAGACGCTATATTGTGTCTGGGATTCTCGGCCTCGTTGGAAATCTAGGTATGTCTGTATACGCTTACTGGTAAACATTTTGTAAGATAGGAAAATGAATAGTGCACTGCATGCCCGTGTAATGTGTCTGTATGTGTACACTGTAATGTAGACTGAATGGTAACTTGTGGTACCCAGATTATCTGGATCGTGTTTTCTTGTTGGAAGGATAAATTTGATTTATTATTTTTACATATTGGTTGACTTGTAGTAAAATGGTTTAGGGGGTTGAAGTTGTAGAGTAGGCTATATTGCATCTCCTACTGAAGCTGTATGTAAAGGTAGCCTCTAATGTGGATATGTATTTTATTTTTGGTGTGACTTATATTTAGAAGAGTCTCGCATTATTTAAAAGAATGTAGGTTATTGTGGGGGAAAAAACAGAAAGAACATGCTACTGTTAAATTAGAGTTGGTGACCCTACTTTACTCAAGGTTGTTGCAACAGCACATACTTAAAAGAGAGCTCTTTAAAGGTCCCTCAAAAGGGCTCTGTGGCCCATAGTTTCTCTATAAAGTACTTGATGTATGCTTAAACACTTGACAACAATTAATCACAGTGTCTGTTGTGTGTACTAATTGTAATTGTGAAATATGTAGCCTAAATAATTATTTTGGCTTCAATTAGTATTGTACAGATTATATGTCACGTCGTCTTTGAAGACTTGCAGAGTTATTTTACACACTGTTTCCTTTATTATGTTGGCTTGGTAAAGCCAACATACTGTAATTTTATAAATTTGTTTAAGGTTTTTTCAAAATCCCTGAACGAAGACCAAAGCGAAGAATGTGAATCGCCAAAAACAAAAAATAATGTGAAAGTGGAAATTTATAGTAAAAAAGACTTAATTATTGATCTGTTTCTCACCCACACCTATCATATAGCTTCACCTAATAAATATATATATATATATGATGCTTTATCTGACTGTCTATGTAACAGTCTGTCTATCCAGTTCGCTAGCTGTTTGTTATACTGTAATGTCTGTATAACCATTGAATTTTTTGTGTGCTAATTTTTTTGGTGTGTCTTACACACTTGGCTGTACTACTAGGCTTTTCACCCTATTTTATCTCCCTTTTTTATGTGTTTGTTCACTCTGGTAACACGTAAGCTTTTTTCCCTCATGCACACAGTGTTTCCTGTCACAAGTTAAGCCTGATGTTTTCCAGGCAGGATCATTCTCTTTTCCCTCTTTTGCGCTAAGAACAATTGTTCCGAATGCCATTTAGACATGCTTTCTTTCTCAAACACGCCCAGTGTTTACATTCACTGATTTAAGCAAACCTTGTTAAAATCCTGAGATTATTTGTGCACAGTGCACTGTTTAAACATGGCCACACGAGTAGCATGATTTCCTGTGATCAGTAAATGTTTTGTATGGGTTTAGAAGTATAGAATTTATGCTGATATATACACCCTCTCTTTCCACAGAATTGTTAGATGAAGATGGAAATTAGGCCTCTGTTGATGTGCTTTGCTCTGTGTGTGGTTTATGCCACCAGTAAACCCACAGAAAAGAAAGACCGTGTCCACCACGACACGCCACTGAGCAGCAAGGAGCACGATGATGGCACAAACTTTGACTATGACCACGATGCCTTCCTTGGCGAGGAGGAAGCCAAGAGTTTTGATGACCTGACCCCAGAGGAAAGCAAGATTAGGCTTGGGTAATGATTGTACTTTGTGGTGGGCTATGTGCGGAATGGAATACTAGCTTACTATTTACTGCATTCTGATCAACATAAATTGTATACTGCCTACTAATCATTAAAGCTGAAGTGTGTAATTTCTGCAACAATGTCTTCAAACAGCTTTACGAATACCCCCCACCCCAAACAGATAGTCCTGCCCCCAACTCACACCATTGGCTGGGTCAATGTTGTTATGTAGGGTCTAGACATATCGTACAAAACAAACAGGGGAATTTTATAGAGCCACAGAGACATAGTATTTACAGTTTTTGAGAAAATTAATCTACAAATGGGTTTATAGTTGTCTCTGCATATTAAACTAGAATAGGAGAATGCATTTTAACACTAAAAAATTGACACACTTGAGCTTTTAAATAGCAACTGAAACAGTAGGCATTATTCCATAATAAATGTTTCAAAAAGTAGTATGCTACGTCATTTTCACATGACCTCATCACGTGGCATGTCAGCAACGTCCAGCAGTGGCGGAGCTAGGGGATGGCCAGGGGTGGCTGTGGCCACCATGGACCAAAGCCTAGCCACCCCATTGGCCACCCCACTTGCAATTGCCATTTTGGTCATTTTTTTGTCTTGGGCACAATTTCGTTTTTTTAGAGGTCTCTGTACAACCGCAACACACAGAAGACTTAACATGTGAACACACTAAGGTCGCCGCACCTCTCCATCCACTCCCCTCCGTTTTTGTATCCACGTGCCTCCGCTTTCTACACCAACAACCATCATCATTTTTCTACACCAAAATCATCATTTATTCTCTCTCTCTCTCTCTCTCTCTCTCTCTCTCTCTCTACTCTCTCAGTAAAATAGTGGATAAGATTGATGCAGACCAGGATGGCTTTGTCACAGAGGCTGAGCTGAAAGCATGGATAAAAAAGGCTCAAAAGAAATACATCTATGACAATGTGGAAAGGCAGTGGAAGGATTTCGACATGAATAACGATGGTATGATCTCCTGGGATGAATACAAGAATGTCACATATGGCACCTACCTCGGTAAGAAAACCAAAAATCTCTTTTTAATCCAAGTTTTTTATTTTTTTTTATATAAAAACTAGTTTGTTGTTTTCTTCCCCAATTTACACAAAGCTTGTATCTTACGTTCAGTGACAAATTATCTAACAAAAAATCTCAGTGTTGAGCATGAAGGGTCAAAAATATGTCTCTTGACACTAGAGGTAGACTGATATATTGGTTTTACCGATTAATTGGATTATATTAGCTTTTTGGAACTATCAGTTATCAGCAAAAATCTATACCGATAGTTGCCGATGTTTTTGTTATTTTTATTCTTCCGTCTTCCTCTGTGGCGGTGCTGGAGGATTCCACAGTTAGAATGACTTGGTTCTACAGTATAACAGCGGCCTCTAGAGGTGAAATAAAAACAATCACCAACACCCATTTCTAAATCTGTCATCATTGACAATATTCATCCACATTTTTATCCTCACATCAATGCATATTTGTGTTTTGTTTAGAAAATCAAGTATTATAAATAGAAGCAAGGGCATGCAAAGAAATGTGACTTCATAGAAATGTGCTCCATCAGCACATACATCATGCCTCCAACTTCATATATTGTGAATAATAATAAACCTTATTCCTCAATAAACCTCATCCAGTAAAATAAATAAACAAAACCCTTCATTTGGTGAATATATAGGATATAAAAAGCTTAATTTGGTAAAAAAAAACCTACTAAACTATAGAGCATTGTAATGGAGCCAAGTGTCTGTCATCTCAAATACTGTAAGAGTCGCCGGCATTTCGGGCTTGACTAAAAGTCCATGGGATATGCACAAAATCATAATTTTTTTTATGGTTATTATTGTAATTTTTGATGTATTATAAACTGCTTCTGGGATTTTATTAATTTTAGACTCTTATAGCGTCTTTGCCATACAGAAGGAAAACATTCTGTAAATCGATTTTAAAAACTTTCAGATGATTAATCGGTTATTGACCTTTTCCACCACCTTAGTTATCGGTATTGGCAAAATCCACTGTCGGTCGACCTCTACTTGACACAAAACAATTATCATATTTATGCTTAATAAGTGTTAATAAAGTGGATTTATATGGCCCATGTTCTTCTAGATGACCCTGAGCCTGATGATGGCTACAACTATAAGCAGATGATGGCCAGAGATGAGCGACGCTTCAAAATGGCTGATGAGAATAGAGACCACATTGCTGACAAAGAGGAGTTCACTGCCTTCCTCCACCCTGAGGAGTATGAACATATGAAGGGCATTGTTGTGTTGGTAAGTTTTGGAATGCCAGTTCAATCCTAGGTTAAATTCAACATCATATGTTTGCAACCCAGGAATATGTATTAAAGTAAACATGGTCAGTGTTGATGTCATGTTGACTTTGAATGTGATCTTTATAATGTTACTTTAGAAAAGGTTTTGTCAAGCTTTTCTATAACCCATTTCACCTTTAACCCATTGTCTTGCTCCTTCAAATGTATCATCAGGAAACTATGGAGGATATTGATAAGAATGGTGATGGTTTTATTGACCTGGAGGAGTATATTGGTGAGTAATCTAATATATTAGTTGTACAGTATTAGTTTTATAGTGTTTTTAAATGTCTCAGTATAGTTAAACATGGCTGAGCGATATCTGTTTTGAATATCAGGTGACATGTACAACCATGAGGATGAAATGGATGAGCCAGAATGGGTGGCGACAGAGCGTGAGCAGTTTTCCGAGTTCAGAGACAAGAACAAGGATGGGAAGATGGACAAAGAGGAGACCATGGACTGGATTCTACCAGCTGACTATGACCATGCAGAGGCTGAAGCAAAGCATCTGGTATATGAGTCTGACACAAACAAGGTGAGGCAAAATCATATAGTACTAATAAATATCTGCACACCTGGACCTCAATCTAAAATATGTCTCCCATAGGATGAAGGATTGTTGTTATGATTAGTCATATTTTTGTGATGCTAAGGTCCCTTTTTATACCTGCTATTAACATTTGTCTTATGGACATCTAAAAAACAAAAGGCGTAAACAGGTTGCAGTGCATCTGAAAGATTTATGAATAAGGCTAAGTTGGGGCTTTTCTAAACTTTATGATGGAATTAAATTATAATTGAAACTGTCACACTCTGTCTTTCAGGATGGAAAACTAACCAAAGAAGAAATTCTCAACAAGTACGACTTGTTTGTGGGTAGCCAAGCAACTGACTTTGGGGAGGCATTAGTTCGACATGATGAGTTTTGATTAACTTTTCTAGTATTATAGATAATTACTTTTTAACTTGATTGTTAAGGAATATAATTTATTTTGTATTGCTTCATCGTAATGCAACACTAAACCCTCAGATTTTGTTTACTTGGTGATGGATTGTTTTCCTTTTATTTGCACATGAAGATGCATTCATAATGTTTCGTGTTTTTCTGTAAAGTATGTTCTTATCAGTTGTTATTTTGCTCAGTCTTTGGAATCACTGTCAATGTACAGCATTATCATTTCCTGATTATACTCATTGTAATGAGGAGCGATTATAGGACCAGTCTTGGGGTTTTATACCAGAAATATATCTCTGTGGCTTTGCTAACGTCCACTGCGTTTCAGAGTAATGATCAGATCCCCCTACTGTTCACAGTCCTCTTGGGATTTTACAAGTATAAAGAATGGTCTCTGAGGCTTTATTCAAACTAATATATGTATTCAAGTATGTATATATGATTTCATAAGTATAGATAATCTCAAATTTGTATCCTGTGTGTACTTGTTTTGGCACAAACACTAGAGGATTTTTAGGCCCTAGATCATGAGAATCATATATATAAGACAATATCCATGGGTTTTCCACTGATATTTTCACAGATTTTTTTTTTTTTTCATGGCAATTTACTGGCATTCTGATTTGGCTCTTCAGTAGGGACTATGTTTAGAACCTCAATTTGTTTTTGGTTCCCACTGTCATAGTGTCCAATCAAAGATGTTACTGAAGGTTGCTGTTTTTAGCTTGATATTGATTGGGTTCTGTTGGCCCATTTAGAATTTGGCCAAATTTTTTAATTTTCTTAAACACAAGTCAAAACTCATCCTTGGGGTTCAAGCAGTGCTGTTATAGTACCTACAGATTATTTTTTAAACACCAAATCGTCAATAAAATGTAATTATGAAAACTAAAAAATAGTTTATTAGTCATTTATTGGGACAATTGCCTTGATTTCATCATTCACATTGTCAGTTTTTAGTAAGATCCCAAAATAGAAGCAGACAATAATGTTTAAAATTCCTGTGATATGTATTTATTCTGTGTATTTTGTAATTATGTTGCAATGTACAGTATATTTCATATATATTATTAAAGTGATGGCCATGGTTACATTTACTGATTGGATAAGTTAAAATTTTGCATTTGGTTACTTACGAAAACACTATCATTAGCTACTTCAGGAAGGCTTGAATTATCAATATTTTATTCTTATATATTTTTTAAAACATGATAATCTTCCACCCTCGTTCTGAACCCCTGTCAGAAACGCTCTGTTTTGGTGCTGGTTCTCCTTTAAGATTGACAGTAAACAGCCACTGTTATGATTGGCTCTCTGCTCTTGACTGACCTGCTCACTCCTTGCCATCTCACAGCTCACGACTGCTGGGCGGGGCTTCAGTAGTAATAAGTTACAGTAGTCATTGTTGTGGAGGTGGTCAGATGCAAATATCTACCACAGTGTGACATCACAGTGTGGAATACGTAGAGAACGAATCGTTTTGGCTGCTTGGTTTCAACAAGTGCTCTTTCTGCAGTGAGGAGGATGTTTTGAGTTCTGAAACTTAAAAATATGTTTTTAATAGTATAAATGACCTCTTATATATAAAAAGATCAAGGGAAAATTGATTCCTCATGTCATGACCCCTTTAAAAGCATTGAAAAAATCTATCTTGTATAAAACTTTGTCCCACTGTGACAGCTCACAGGATCATGTCATTAGTCATTGTAATCTGATTTTGGCTCAACCTTTCATTTACTGATGTTGACTAATGCCATTTATTGGTACATAAAAAGCAACAGGGTAAAATCTTTATCATTTCTTGTGTAGATACTGAAAGAATTAGTCTTCACAGACAGTAAGATAAAGGCCATTTCATTTCATTTACAAAGAGAGACTCACAGACAGAAGAAGAATGCATCAAACAATATAAATCTTTAATAATTCTAAAAACAGGTCACATGTACAAATTCATGTTTGCTGCATCTCTAATTATAATAGAACATGTACAATGGTAGTATAGATACAGATATTAGAGGTCCGATGTCCTGGTGCCAGTAATTGGACAAAAGCTGTCACTCACGATTTGTCATCATTTGTGTTTGTTTTTAGCAAACTTCCAGTGAACGTTTCCTCAGCTGTGTGCGAGCGGATGGACATGGATAATTCCTTGTGATCTTATATATCTTGGATAAGCCAACCAGAAAGCTGAACTTTATTAAGTACTTTAAAGATTCAGAAGAGGAGAGTAAAGCGCTTAGAATCTACTCTAATCCTGTGAATTCCAATGTGCATTGTTGTTTAATATTTCTCAAAGCAAGCACTTTTTATTGGGATTTCATGGGATTTTAGAATAGAATAGAATACAAATGGCCACTATTGAAAATGGATTGTGGCTAATGGGACAGCCGTAGGGTATTTTGTAAAACAAAATCAGGAATGTCCTTGTCCAGTGTTGTTAGATTAAAAGCTTTGCAAAAGTCTATTAACATGAGAGGATGTCTCATTATTATTTGTTTTTTATTTTCTTTTGCAGGTTGAAAATTTAATATTCTACTGCATCATCAATGCATAATGCATTGTTTTAACATGAAATAGCAGTGTTTTACATTTAAAAAAAATAGACGGTTATGCACAGAAAGGATGGTGGGATGTTGCGCCCCTGTTGGCCATCCAGCGGACTGTGACTTTGGGACAAGGGGCTTGTTGGCATCCCTTGGCCCTTGACAGAGTGTAAAGGTAGAGGATTTGAACAATCGGGGTAAACAGGAAAACAGGTCCAGATAATTTGTAAATGTAGTTTGGAAATATTTATGCAGCCACAGATGAGGTTTCGGTCTTGCTGGAAACCTCTGAGGACTCATCAATCTTTTTGCCAAATACAGTCTCCATGATGCAGGCATTGAACTGGAATGAAAAAACAAAGATGGGAGAGTGTTAGTGTCTCTCTGCGTGTTAGAATGCACATTGTGTGTGTGTGCACAGCTTTTTTCATATTTTAGGGCTGTCATGTTTAATGTGCTACTGGATATAATTTAAATATGTTTAAAAGGATTACATTTCTCAGGGTCATCTAGTGTTATCACTATAGTTTAAAGAAGGTGCGTTATAAAGGTTTCAAATGTCATATTCTTTGTATCTAAAACTAATTTGAGGTCATTTATATTTTATTTTACTTAGTGTAGTTTCTGAGTCATAAAAATTAAATTTGATTTTAGTTTCAGATTTTCCAATTATTTTAGTTTATATTTTTGTTTGAGTTAACAAAAATCTCATCTTTTTATATCAGTTTCCATTAATGATAACACTGGTGTTTGCTGTGCATGCACCAACCTGTTTGTTCATGAAGGCGTAGATTAGAGGATTGTACACACAGGAGCTCTTTGAGAAGAAAGCAGGGATAGCGACCATACGGTAATCCTTGTTTGAATCATCAGCATTGGCGAACCACATGGCAGTGGCGGCATATGGGGCATAGCAAAGCACAAAAGATCCCACCATCACAATGACCATCCTGGACACTTCCTTCTCTGCCTTCTGGGTGGAGGCTGACTCTGCCTGCTGAGCTGCAACCTACAAGAAAATTGATACAGTATTGTAGCATTTGATCGGTTGTGAAATATCCGTGTGCAAAATATCCACATGTGCTGCATTGCATGGCCATGCAGAGCATAAAGACGTTTGAATGTAACCGAAGTCTGATATAACAAGTTTGTGTTTGTGCATTTAAGAATGGACAGAAATTTAAGATGGGACCAAATTAGAGGATTATTCATATGATACTCATAGAATTCTCCTAAATATACCAATACCATTAATATTGTCTGAATAGTCCAGACAACTATTTGCAAGAAATAAATGACCGCAAAAGGTACGTCGAGAATAAAGCCGTAAAGAGTTTGGACACTTACGGCGCGCAGGGCTCCCAGGAGCTGAGAGTAGGAGAAGATGATGATGGTCATTGGCATGAAGAAGCAGGTGACAATAAGGAAGTAGGTGTAGCTCTCTGAGTTGTACTCCACACTCTTTGTGTACCAGTCAGGTCCACAAGCAGTGCCAAGACCCTCGGGAATGTATCTGTCAAAATCAATGAAAACTGAATGTAAAAAAAAAAAATACAATCTTTGATGTAGTAATATAAATATGAAAAAATTAGCCTGGAAAACATTTCACCTGCTCCATCCAAAGAAGGGAGGAGTGGCGCAGCCAATTCCCATGAACCAGGTGAAGGCTACTGCTCCGAGAGCCTGTCCTTGTCCAAACTTGAAGCTGCCGAAAGGTTTGCAGATGACAACGTATCTCTCGAAAGCCAGAACAGCCAGGGACCATCCTGTCACAAGACCTGTAAGAGAAACCAAAGCCATCAGCACACCGCATACTGATCTGAATCTTAAGTCAATGCCATGTTTAGATGTTGAATTAATGCAGTCATGATTAGAAATATTGTCTCTTACCTGCAATTGCTCCCATTGCTGCTTCCAGCGCACACAACGTGTGCCCGAGAAAGTAATAACCACGTAGAGCGCTCACAAATACTTGGCTGACCGAGAATGTGTCGAAAATGAAGCCTGCTAGAGAGATATTCACCAGGATGTAGTTGAGAGGCTGCCTGAGCTTCTTGTACTTCATTGTTACAAAGAGGACGACTGCGTTGAGAGGGGTACCCACAAAAAATACAAAGCCCATGAATGCTGCCTGCAGGTAGAAAGCCCACTTGGGGGCCAAGTGGTACTGTGGGCCCTCAAAGGGGCTTACTTTGGAGAGATTCGCGAACTGAACGGCCCATGCATCCATGGTTGCGCAGCTAGAGGTCTTCTTCTAGCACTGTGTGCTTTTGGATCAATGAACAGCCTGACTGCCAGGACTCAGAATGACTGGCCTTTTATAAAGTCTTCAACAGTGTTAAAAGTGGGGGATAGGTTGGGATTAAAGGGAAGATCATCCTCTGTGTGATCTTCCGGACATGTTGCCGGGATAATCCGCCCTGTCCATGCTTATTATACACCACACCCCCTGGATTCTTTAAGCACATGATTAGGCAACACGTGCTGTTCTACAAATGAACCACAGTGTAATAACAATTGTTCTACTCTGCATTTTTAACCAACTTTTCACTGACAGATTCCTTAATGCCATAGTAACACATCTAGAAAGTTTGGCATGGACAGTTAGTTGGTGTCATTGTGTTTTTTATCTTAGCAATTAACTTGCATCCTCAACCCAGTGAACTCACAGACTGGCTAAAGTTGAATTGCATTTTGGTTTCTAATGTCCTTACATCAAGTTGGTCATTGGGGTGTAATGAATCAATGGAATCAAGATATTATCATTATTGAGATAAGGTTGATGCTCATATATTCTGGGTTTTTGATCGATATAATTGATAATAATGAATGTTATGTCTGCAGACTGTTGATCTGCAACCATTGTTTTTGGGTCATCTTGTTTGGCTGTTGTGATATAACCAGTGATATAACTGGTAAAACCAATGGAGGTAATTAAAATGGATTGGAACGCAGGACTGATCTGCAGGGAATTTAGCTGTTTGCTTTATAGCTGTTTGATCCTCTATTGAATCTCATGCAGTATTATTGTATACTGTAAAAATTATAAAGTTTTTGGGGTTCTTTAGAACCCTCTGCAGAACTTCTTGTCACCTTTTAAATGAGTCTCAAATATCCTATTTATGTACTCAAGGAACTTCAACAAATATTTCAAGTGCCTTGAAACATTTTCCTCATCATGAGATTACTGGAGGAACTATTGACAGTCTTCAAACTTCTTGCAGGAACTATATATATAACTGAACTGAAAAGGTGGCAAACAGCAATGCCACTTCTGCAAATTAATTCTACACAGCCTATTAATGTGAGACCCAAGTTATTTCTCTACTTTCCAAACTCCTGAGAAGTGTTGGGACAATAACCTGGAAATTAGCACAGATTAATGGACAAAGTCATTTTTGGTGATTATAGGTTGCATTAGCAACAGCTAAATCTTGATTTCTGAATTAATGAAAGTCTCTATGACTATTTAATGGCAAAGCGATAAAATAGCTTTGAGGATTCTTTAGTTTAATGATCTGATGGGAAATGTGAACATTTTGTGAATTATATCCTGAAGTGGTTCCTTTGAAAACATTGAGTTTTGCTTCAGAAGTTTTAAGCTTTTGAAATCAAGTACTAATTTCTTGCTGCTACATTTTCTCTATTGACTGAGTACAGGTAACCCAGTCTGAACTAAGGCTAAATGACACTGAAGGTGATATAATAGATAACTGAAAGTACTAGGAAAAGCTGGCCTAGTTTTTTCTTTAGCCAAACCAGCAATTGTCACATTTGAATTCATCTGGCATGTTAAGTCTTGGCTTCCATTTCTTGGGCAGCAGGTGAAAGGCAAACCAAACTCTTAAGGTCTCAAAGCACTAGGATGAGCCATAATCCAGAAACAAGATTTACCTAAACCAATCCCTAAAAATCCCCACAAACCATATTGATGTCACAGAGGGATTATGTCCAAACTGGCAGTTTATCTTGTTAGCTAAGACTTAGATTGTCGGTCAATTTTAATAATCTGGGGAAAGATAAAGGGGGTTAAACTACGAATCCTATACGTCCGGCCTCTTTTTATTCACCGCACTTCAGTTTCTTCATTTCTCCTTGGAGGCTCTTCCCTTCCTCTCTCTCTCTACTTGCCTGTCTTTTCTCAGCTTTCAGCAGGTAAGTATAGTCTTCTAGGCTGGAAGTTTGTACATTTTGTAATTTCTGTTTTTACCAGTTAATTAGAATTGATGAAAGTTAGCAAATCATCATAACCTAGGAATTTATTTGTTGCAAAGCTTTGTTGCTAAGTCTTTAGTTTAGTTTTAGTTTGAGCTTTTTCTGCAAAAGATGTGATTATAATTGGTAATGTATAACTTGCAGATTTGTCAGCAGTTACATTTTACGTGTTATTGTTTATTTGCAGGTCTTTAATTTTTACTCTCTGAAAGAAATATGATTTTCTTTGGGTAAAAGTGAATTTCTTAATGTTTCTATATAATGCATGTTTGGCCATTTGTTCCAATCCAATTTGTATTGAAAATTATTTTTTTCCTTGATACCATGAGAAGTGCTATATTTTATAATGTAAAATTTGAAATAATAAAGTGATTAATTTAGTTACATCATTTACTGAGCATTTGCACATTCTGAACAGTGTGTTAAATCGATAGTTCAACCAAAAATGAAAATTCTCTCATCATTTACTCACCCTCATGCCATCCCAGATGTGTATGGCTTTCTTTCTTCTGCAGAACACAAATTATGATTTTTAGAAGAATACTGCAGCTCTGTAGGTCCACCAACGCAAGTGAATGGGTGCCAAAAATTTGAAGCACATAAAAGCATCATAAAAGTAATCCATATGACTCCAGTGTTTTAATCCATATTTTCAGAAGTAATATGATAGGTGTGGGTGAGAAACAGATCAATATTTAAGTCCTTTTTCCTTGAAATTTTTCTCCCTGCCCAGTAGGGTGTGATTTGCATGAAGAATGTGAATAACCAAAAACACAAGAAGAAGAATGTAAAAGTGATCTGTTTCTCACCCACACCTATCATATAGCTTCTGAATATATAGATTTAACCACTGGAGTTGTATGGATTACCTTTATGCTGACTTATGTGATTGATTTTTGGAGCTTCAAAATTTTGGCACCCATTCGCTTGCATTGTATGGACCAAAAGAGCTGAGAAGTTCTTCTAAAAATCTTCATTTGAGTTGATGGCATATGGGTGAGTTAATGATGAGAGAATTTTCACTTTGGGTGAACTATTCCTTTAAAGTTTTGTAATCATTTAAGTTTTTAATGATCCAATTCATGAAAGTCATTCTGCCAATAAGAAGCCCTCCAGTGACACAGGTTGTATTGTAACCAAGCTATGTATCTGAGTTGCATGGGTATGATACGACCTGGGTTACAGGAAGGTGATGGACATCCTGGGAGTGACAAATATGAACCACTTTTATCAATAGCGTTTGACTAAATAATGATTTGATCAAATATGTATGTGTATAAATTAACTGGATGTAAATTAAAATAAAGTGGAAGTCTCCTATTGTTAAAAATTGTAATGTCAATTCTCTATTTTTTTGAGTAGCTGAATAAAAAGTATCTAACTAATCAAGAATTAAACCATCCTTCTATAATTTTGCAGCTTGGATGATCTTCTTGTCTTCTTGTCTGTTTTGCCAATGTGTGAGAGATAGTTTCTATGTGTGTGTGTGTGTGTGTGTGTGTGTGTGTGTGTGTGTGTGTGTGTGTGTGTGTGTGAAGAAAATGTAAGAAAAAGAAATGGAGATGAAAGAGACAGGGAGAGAGAGGGGAAAAGACATGACGTGCTGAAGAGGTTAAGGTTTGTAAGCAAAATATAAGAAAAACAGACTTGGGAACAGACAGATATGTACAGAAATAGTCATGCTGCATGCTTGTGAGAGAAAGAAAAACAGAATGCAATTACATCACAATCACTTTCTCCCCTAGGCATCATTAGTACACACACACATTCAGACTCATGGTCAACAATTATGGGTTTCCAGTGGCTGAATCTTCAATTTTACCCCCAATCCTAAACATGTGGCTAAAGCCATGCAAAATACAAATAGTCCTTTATCATTACTTACCCAAAGTCTAATCCTAAATTGCTGTATTATTTTAACACTTTCACAGTAAGTTTGGAATTGATATACTTTGAAAACATTTGAATTTGAGTAAATGCTGGTGGTATCACTCAGTTTTGGTGTGCCTTGCGATAAATCAATGATTATAATTTTAAAACATACATTTATAACCTATACTATTTCCAGTGTTGGGGGTAACGTGATCAAAGTAATGCGTATTATGTAATCAGATTACTTTTTCGAGTAACGAGTAAAGTAACACAGTATTTTTTATTTTAGACCATAATATCGGAGTTACTTTTTAAATAAAGTAACGCATTGCTTTTGTACACCTCTACTGTCCCTGTATTGCGAGAAATCAGGAGTAAAAGTGTGCAAACTTCGGGGAGGAGACGTAGTGCATGATGGGCATTGTAGTTCTATAGAGTGTAAGGCCAGAGAGTATTTAACAGAGACGAGTCACTTCTGTTTAAATAAATGGGAGAAACTGGAACACCCAACCAAGAAGCTCTAGCACCCAACAGTCATTGGATGTAGAAAGGAAGTCCCGCCTTACAGGTAAAAGAGCCAATCACCTTTTAGATACAGACACCGCCTGTCAATCAACTCACTATCGTGCAGGCACATTTCGTGTTTTAGCGTAAAATGAGGTCAATATTCGATTGAGTGACACGCGATTGATTCATGTGTTAATACGCACTGCATTAAAAAATATCAGTATACATGTTTAGGCAGACGAATTAAAAGACTAGTCTTCCACTGGCCACGACATGATACACAGGGTGAAATACTCACTCAATTCACTGAGTTATTCAGCCGAACTGCTCCTTGTTACAGCTCCCGTAACTAGGAAAATGGGATGAGAAAAGACTCTGGATCAGTGGCTACGAGCAACGTTCTACACCGATTGTGTGCGCAGAGAAAATGTCTTAGTTTCTAAAAATATTCAACATTTTTGTTTTATAATAAACAAGCAGTTTGATTCATGAAACAACCCATTTTAATGACATTTTGGTAACATTAAAAAGGATTCCATTCAAGTTGTATCGACATGTGCCTTTAAAGTTGTATGCGATCAACCAGTGGCGTCTGTACGCACCATGGATCAACTCAAAATTGTGCACTGAGATGACTTAAGTGAAAAATATTATTTTATTATCAGACACATTCCTTGAACATGTTAGGCTGGCATTCCCCACTTCATTTTATCCTGACTTTTGAAAAACATCTTGAAATAAATATTCAAGACTCTCTGAAATCGTCGATGGGCACAGCACATGATGACATATGATGCAGGTTCAAGTGTTGGACTTTGCTGCTTTAGGTAAGACAGTGGTTATTCTTCACTATTCATACTGGCTGCCATGTTGATTGATTCTTTATTATAGATATGACGTGAAGACCTACTTTCTAAATATCTGTTTGTTTACTATGTTATTTTGACATGAGTGTTGTACAGTAGCTGGCGTGACCTGTAATGTCTCTTGTATGCAATGCATGGCTTATTTGTATGGAATGCATAGGATAGCAGAAGAGAAAGTGGCTGTGAGAAAAAAGTAACGCAAAGAAACGTAATGCTTTACTTTCCATAATAAATAACTTTTTAATTAATTAAGTTACTTTTTTAAGGAGTAACGCAATATTCGAACAAGTTACTTTTGTAACGTTACCCAACACTGGCCATTTCTATTTTAAACATGTTGTCTGCCCATTACTATTAGTATTGCACAGGGTGGCCATGCTGAATATAAAGTTCAACTTTTCTTTAAATATACTGTATATATATATCAAACAGAGAGTATTTAGAGATGGAGCACTTGAAGTAAAATGAATGGGAGAAATTGGAACACCCAATATGGCGGATGTAGAAATGGAAGTCCCGCCTTACAAGAAAAAGAACCTTTTAGGAACCTTTTTGCAGACATTGCTTGTCAATCAACTTCAGACGAGCATGGATTAGCTAGACCAGCCAAACAAACAGAGGTTTTTAAGCATGATCTGAGGTTAAGAAGTACAATTTATGATTCCATTTTTGTCAAATTTAACTGCTGATTTGAAATATGTTCTTTGATTGTAATTTAACCAATCATTTTGAAGATTTCGTTTTTCCCACATTCGATTTGATAGGAGCTGTATTTTTATATAGCTTGTATCCATTGAATATAGCTGCCCGGGAGCACTCCCAAGATGGCCGCAAAGTGGACTGACTTGTCTTGAAAATGACTTTGTTTTGAGACTCCAGTGAATCTTCCTGCACTAGTTTTATTCTAGTCAAATTGGTTTTACTAGTTCAGACCTTGTTTGCCAAAAATTCCAATTTGCCTGTCATTTTTTTCTCATAGAAATGAACTGCAATTGAAGGTATACATTTAGTTTGTTTTCACCCAACTCATCAAAGGATTCTAATGGTTCAAGTGATGTGAGGTTTTGACATGGTTCTGGAGTTTCAGGAGTGCGAAACGCATTTGCTTTCAGTGATGCATGTGCATCGTAGCGAGCAAGAGTAGGCTACTATCACTGAACAAAATTTCATGTCTTTATGCCTTACATTTTAGGCTCCATGATCAGTTTTATTGGATAAAAATAATAGGATTAAAAGATAATCTAACAAAAACAACAGGGTTTCTAGAAGTGATGTGACGTTTAACACTATAGCTGTGTCTAATGGCACTTTTCCACTGCACGTTACGGTTCGACTCGTCTCAACTCTTCTCACTTTACTTTTCTGAGCTTGCCTTTCCACTGCAGTTTAGTGCAGCCTCAACGTGGGTGGGATTATAGGCTGATCGTCATAGTTGCGCCGCCTCTACTGCCGTAGAGCTACTAACGTACTCCTCGGCAACTAACAAGAGGAACGTCTGCACCTCGTTTATTGACCACGGCGTGGTTTTGCGCACAGCAATTTCTTTTTACAATTCGAAAATCGCGTGAACAAATGATACTGCTGTTGCTGTTGCTAACTTTAAAACTAGCGGGTTGATGTCCCGTGTCGCAAATCCAGTTACGCTGGTAGTGGCTTTTTGGTAGTAAAAAGCAATGAAAGCAAAGTCAAGAAAACATGGCCCTACGGGGAGTTCACTAATTAGTGCACAGCGCATTCACGGACTATGCGTACCGAATATAAATGGTTAGTAAAAAATAGGCTGGGTGAAAACAATTTCCATAGTTTTTATTACCAACCACTGGGTGGTGCCATGATGATTCCCAGATAGCACCTGTACATCTCCGAGATGTCTGTTTTATATATTTTCATCTGGAAAGCATCACAATCTAATTAACATCTACTAAACATTTTAAAAAGATCAGATTTACAAACATTCTAAATCATAAACATCTCAAAGACATCTGATGAATGTCTTATTGACATCTAAGACATAACTATTGACAAACGTCTTATAGACGTATTGCAGATGAGCACACGATGTAAAAAATACGTCTTAGTATGTGTGCTATCAGGGTTCTGATTGCCATTGGACTGTTTTCTGGTTCCAGTGCCAATCCAGATGGAGAACAGCAACCTTTTTAAATGTTAGTTTGAATAAAAATGAGTTCAGGCTCAATTTGTGCAGCCGTAAAATGTCATAACTTGAAGTAGTTAATGATATTGTATTTTGTAACTTACTTGTCATCTTCGCTCTCCTTAAACTTTGATGGGTGAGGCACTGTCAAAAGACGGTCAAAAGCCGAACGAAAGAAATAACCGCAGGCCAAACGGGTGATGAATCCCACCCCAACCCCCCGAAAGGTTAAAAACGACCTAAGGTGCAGAAAGTTTTTTTTTTGCAGAATGTAACCGAAAACAGGAACGAAATCCCTTTAAAATTTCCCGGAGTGAAAACATTATTTTTAAATGCTGGTAACTGGTTAATATAGGTTAATTTTGTTCCAAAATTTTGTTCATGAAACCAAAGAGTTTATCACAGTACATTTTCAGAATTAAACCACTTCCTGTTACCTGAAAAAATTAGGCTTCTCTTTTTTTAGTAGAACTGAGGCATGTGCTTTGATTCTGAAGGACACCACTGGTTTAAAAAAGAAATAAAAAATCATTCAGCCTGCAAAAGGTGACATTTAGTCCAAACGCGCCCACGCAGTGTGTGCGTGCATGCAGGAAAGAGAGAGAGATTTTGGCTATTAATTGATTTGAAGTGGCCAAATAAATATGTGAAATATTTTTGGGGATATATTTAATATTAAGAAAACATTTATTGAAAAGATGTTACTTAATATAGGCTACTATATACTATGCTTGTTATAATTTCTATGCTGATAATTCCCCCACATGGGAAAAATCAAATTGCTTATTTTTGCTTATTTTGGGTGAAACAAGTCCTTAATTTAAGTTTATTTTTCCAAAAAAGGTGCCTTGTTTCTCTTGTGAGATCTGGAAACACTGCAACTGGCATATCACCCATCCTTAACACGAGTAAAAAAAACCTTATTAACCATTCTTTTATTTAGTTTAAACCGGTAACTGTTTGGAAAGGAGACTGCGGAATTCCAGAACCGGAACGAAAAAATACTGTTTCTGCTCAGAACGAACCGAAATTAAAACATTTTTTATTTTAGTCACTTTTCACAGCACAAGTCAGATGATAGGACCATTAAGTAGGTGCGTTCCCTTACGACTCAGTACACTTGACATTACGTATATTAAAGCATATGGGGAGTGCCTTCTTCCATGACCTAGTTGAAAACTCTCTACAATAACGCCAATATTCTAATACTGGCTATGGTGTTTGAGCCCGGCCTGTTTTACCGCAAAACTGTCCGCTATAAAAACAGGTGCACAAACACCATTTCCTCAGAATTTCTTCCTTCAAAACAGCAATCATCTCTTATCTAGAAGCCCTCTACCCTTTGCCGTCGATATACACAAGTCAGCGGGCGGAATCTTCACGGCAACGAGAAGACTCTCCACTCCCCTGCAGTGCTCCAGTGAACATCACTCCGCCTCGCCGCTTGACGCTTCGCTGGTGAACGGGCCTCAGCATCCTGATTCCCCGCAGCACTTCGCCAGGTGTTGTGTATCCTTATAAAGCAATTGTATATTGTGTACTGTATATTGTGTGACATAAATATACAGTAAATATATATTTATTTATATATTTATATATCTAAAAGAGTCACTTACTTGTTCGCGTCTTTTTAAAGATGTCGTTCCGTAAGTGTCAGCATGAGATCAGCCATCAGATCAGCATGAGAGCTGCGTTTACTGACTGGGCCGCACCCACACAGAGTCAACTCTCATGGAGACAGACTGTCCTCACTGCGAATCTCAAGACTGCTTCGCTCGCGACTAGCCCTCGTTCTGAGGGATGATTCAGCCTTGCATGCCCATCCTTACCAGCCTCTTCTGTGATACCCGAGGATTCACATGAGGAGGCACGGTGGGGCAGCGAGGTCGAGCAGGATGAATTTGAGGTGGTTCTCATGCCGGCACATGCCCCGCGAGCCCCTCAATCTCCACGAAGCGCATGTTTTCCGATACGCTATGTGCGAGACAAGCTCTGGCCCTCTAAAAGAGCAAGCGGCCTTGACTCATTCAGCGGTTCTGATGCTGGGGATGACAATGACGATGTCATGTCTCTCGCTGCATCAGTCGAGTGGTCAGTGGATGATGCTGCCGCCCCTACCCCCAGCGAGGGCGAGGAGTGTGCACACGCCACTGACAGGGAGATGCTCTGCATCCTTACAAGGGTGGTCGAAGAGCTTAACTTTGAGTGGTCTCCCACAGAGGAACCTGAACAGTCTCGCCTCAGTGAATGGTTTCTGCAGTCTGGACGCGGTCAAGCGGCCACATTCCGCAAATCTGCCCCATTCTTCCCCCATGTTAATAACAAACTGTCTTAGTCCTGGTGCATGCCCTTCTCGGCACGCTCACACAGTGACACCATCCTCTCTAATGTGTATCACGGGGAAGAAAACGGTAATGCCCAACTACCCCCTGTGGAGGAGGTAGTAGCGGCACACCTCTGCCCAACAAGTAACAGAGCGTGGAAATCACGCCCCATACACACTTCCAAGCCGTGTTGACAAACGTCCACACTGGCTGGAAAAGCTCACTCAGCAGGACAAGCTGGATCAGCACTCCACGCAATGGCAGTGCTCCAGGTATTTCAAGCCAAGCTCCTCAAGCAAATGGACGAACAAGGCTTCGATCCAGAAACATTCAAATAGCTAGAGCGAGCACGTTCAGGCCATTCTACAGTGTCTATCTCAGTTCAAACTGGGGAGAACACTTCCAATGAAGCTGTTTCAAAAAGCATTGGGATTTATGGCGGTGGCATCCGCCGTCAATCCATTAGGTCTCTTACCCATGAGACCTCTTCAGTGCTGACTCAAGCGACTGTCGCCAAGGGCGCATGAGCATCACCTTATCCCGCCGCCGTATAGCTGCTTTAGCACCCTGGACAGCTCTTGCCTTTTACCAGCGAGGTGTCGCGCTGGGGCAGGTTGTCAGGCAGAAAGTGGTGACTACGGATGCTTCCAACACAGGTTGGGGGGTGGTGTGCAATGGATGCCCGACTTTCGGCACCTGGACAGGTGTGAAGAAAGTGTGACACACCAACCTCCTAGAGCTATCGGCTGTATTCCTAGTCTTAAATGCTTTTCGCTCAGAAAAAATTACAACTTTAATATGGCATATGTAAACCGCCAAGGTGGAATTCATTCACCATCACTATTGAGACTGATACATCGCCTCCTCCTATGGAGCGAGCGTTATCTCCTCTCCCTGAGAGCGACATATGTCCCAGACCACTTGAATTACGGCGCAGACCCATTGTCACGCCAAGGATAACGGGTGAATGGAGACTTCATCCTCAAACTGTACTGAGGATTTGGGAAATATTCGTCAAAGCAGAAATCAATCTATTTGCCTCAGTGGGAAATACCCACTGTCCCCTCTGGTACTCGAAGTCCTAAGCCCCGCTGAGAGCAGACACAATGGCACACAAATGGCTGGCGAAATGCAAATATGTATTTCCCCCGGTGTGCCTGATTCACTCTGTCATATGCAAAGTCCGAGAGGACAAGGAAATGATTCTATTGGTTGCGCCGTAATGGCCCAACCAGCCATAGTTTCCGGAAATGATGTACAGCTCGCCATGGGAAATACCGCTGAGGAGAGGTACAATCTGGCATCTCCTGCCCAAGCTTTGGAACCTGCATGTGTGGCCCCTGAATGGAGCGCACTAAACGCGCCAGAACTGATGCATTCAGTCATGAATACCATTTTACAGGCCAGTGCGCCTTCCACAAGACGCCTCTATGTGCTAAAATGGAATGCGTTTGCTGATTGGTGTCTCTCACATGGCAAAGATCCAGTAAACTGCCCTTCAAGAGCAATTAGATGCAGGACTCACTCCGTCAATGCTCAGAGTGTATGTGGCGACTATATCTGCGTATCACGCACATGAAGCCGGCGCCACTATAGGCAAGCATGATTTAATCATAAAGTTCCTTAAAGGAGCAAGATGATTAAACCCACCTCGGCTGGCTACAGTCCCAACTTGGGACTTAACTTTAGTCCTAAAAGCTCTCGCAGGGCCCCCTTCGAGCCTTTGGACTCTAATGATTTGCACGTGCTCTCTGTTAAGACCGTACTACTGCTGGGTCTGGCCTCAGTAAAACGGGTCGGTGACCTGGATGCACAATCAAACGACAATTCATGTCTGGAGTTTGGCCCTGGTCTTTCAAAAGCCACTGTCAAACCCAAAAAAGGCTATGTGCCTAAGGTTCTAACCATGCCCTTCAGAGCGCAGGTAGTTCACCTTCAGGCCTTCTTTCCTTCTCCATTTAATTCGGATGAGGAACAATCATTGTATTTGTTATGCCCTGTGCGGGCGCTACACACATCTGTTGAGCATCCACGCCAGTACAGACTGTCTGATCAGCTCTTTATATGCTATGGAGGATGCATGAAAGGAATGTCCGTCTCCAAGCAAAGACTTTCTCACTGGATTGTCGATGCAATTGCCCTGGCTTACGGGTTGCAGGGTAAGACTTGCCCAATTGGTGTTAAAGCACTCTCAACTAGAGGCATAGCCTCATCATGGGCATGGATGAATGGTGTGTCCTTACAAGACATATGTTTTGCAGCAGGATGGTCTTCTCAAAACACATTTGCAAGGTTTTACAACCTAGACGTAACATCTCTCTCTTCACAAGTCCTCTCTGTTTAGAGCGCTTGCTATTCATTGGCCAAATATATATACTTATGCTCCTCCCTATAAGGACGATCTCCCCATCTTTTTACACAACTGCCTGTATTCAGGCCATTGTAATTTACCATAAGTCACAAGCACTTACATTATAAATAAACTCCCTTCCCGACTGGGTTCATGATGGAGTTAATTCATACTATATCACTATAGTTCATGTATTCATTCTGAGTGCTCCCCTCCTCACTGTGGCATACTCATGTCGGACGCCATCCCAAGAGACTGCAGCATCATGCTTCCTTTCTGGGAGGTTATGTTGTGTAGTGCGGCATGATGGGATTCTGTTCCCCATATGCGTTAATAAATGCAATGTCAAGTGTACTCAGTCGTGAGGGAATGTCTCGATTCTCTGAGACGAAGGGAACGGGACATTGCAAACGCTAGCCGCACTAAAAGACTCAGAGTTCTTGAGGCACAACCGATGCGCTCCTTGTTCTCAGTTAGAAATACTGAGGAAATGGTACTTGTGCACCTGTTTTTATTGTGGACAGTTTCGCGCTAAAACAGGTGGGGCTCAAACTAGTGTTGCCAACTTAGTGACTTTGTCACCAGATTTAGCGACTTTTTGACCCCCTTAGTGAGTAAAAGAGCCATCTAGTGACTAGCGACAATTTTAGTGACTTTTGTAGTCTGTTTTAGCGACATTCTTCCACATCTGGTGACACAAAAAACATCAGCTCTATCGTGAATAATGTCTAATTTTTATCAGTGTTCTAGCATCCCCCTTCGTTTCAAGTTATGATTGAACTTCATGCCATCAGGAGTTGGACCTACGTGCAAATGGATGTTCTACAAATGGAAAGACTGTTTAGAGAAGAAAAGTCAGCCTACAGCAATAGAAGAGCATTGAGAAATAATCTAGCAGGGTGAAAGAGAATGGAAATGAACCCCTGATCTATAATAAAGTACAGAGATATGTGATATGAACAGATGAGGTGTCACTGTAAAAAATCATTGTGACATAGTAACACTGGCACAAGTAATACACACTGATGGTCCAGCATCACACAACAGATATGTAAAAAAAAAAAAAAAAAAAAAAAAAAAAAAAAATATATATATATATATATATATATATATATATATATATATATATATATATATATATATATATATATATATATATAATAATAATAATAATAATAATATATATATATATATATATATATATATATATATATTTTTTTTTTTTACATCTCCAAAACAGCTCCACGTGAGGCATTATAAGGCATATAGATCCATGTTTAAAAATAAATAATTAAAAAAACATCCCCAACACTATGCTGCTTACCCCTGGTTGCTACTGCTAGGATCATTTTGGACTTTGTCATTGTTCAATAATGCAGTTTAATTACAAAACAAAATAAATAAAACATAAATCACCCACTGTATGAATGTTTGACAAGTTCAAGTAGTGATAGTTAAATGATTAGTAGTTAATTACTAATTGTTAAATCATTAGTTCAATAATAATAATAATAATAATAAAAAATTCCACACCTTTAAAGAATGGCCATTGATCTTTACGCCAATTCATTTACATATATACATTTGACGTCTTACGTAATAAATGACGTCATCACGTGATTTAGCTACTTTTAGCAACATTTCAGTGAGCCTTTGGCAACTTCCCAAAAGAAATAGTTGGCAACACTGGCTCAAACACCATAGCCAACATTAGAATATTGGCGTTACTGTAGAGAGGTTTCAACTAGGCTGTGTAAGAAAGCACACATTTACATTTATTCATTTGGCAGACGCTTTTATCCAAAGCGACTTACAAAAGAGGAAAACAAAAGCGAATCACCTTAAGGTGACAGTGGTATGAAAAGTGCCATACTAATAAACGCAATGTCTCGTTCCCTTGTCACATGGAACCGAGGTTATGTACGTAACTGAGACGTTTTGTGTTCCTGACCACCAGATGGAAGTAAAATGAACCGAGAACTCTGAACTGACGCTTCCAGTTATGAATCCATTTTCACTATATTTGTAATGAAAGCTCCATTGCTTCAGAACGCATCATTTTACCTTCACTTGTTTCTATTTACTTGCAATGTATGTAATAAATAAATGTATCAATACAATTTAGGAAAGTCGTGAGATCACACATGGCACTCAAATGAGAACATTTCCAGAGAGACGCGTATGTATGAATGTAGCAGTGGGTGTGTTTCTAATGAATTTACTCACGTTATTGGACCATGACTAGTGAAACCGAAATCAAAAATATTTAAATACATTTAAACCTATGCAATCCCTCATTTGACTTCTTTCGAGGAATCGTCCGAATAGTATGTTATTATGATAAAAAATAACTCTGGCCCGGACTCATTATAGTTCCCGTCTCTCGGTTTCCACACGGACTTGTTTGACGGACACACAGGAGGAGCGCCCTGTGTCTGCTCGAGATGGCGGCCAGAACGGAGAACGCGAGGGCCGAATAAACATCCAACCTGCGCGTCTGCAACCTTCCGAGAAGCGCAAACCCCGTCATACACACTCACTTATCATCAACCATCACGGAACAGAAGCGCGCCATGGAAGGCGGGAAACCCTCCCTGCCGATGGTTTACCAGGCCGTACAGGCGCTGTATCACGACCCGGACCCTGCCGGCAAGGAGCGCGCCTCGGTCTGGCTAGGAGAGCTGCAGAGATCGGTGCGTATAAGAGCGACCCGGAGCGGGCCTGCTGCGCCACAGCACTCCTTACTCACGAATGAGCTTTTTCTATTTGCAATGCAGAATATAATGTGTCCGTTGTGGAAGGATTGAGACGTTTTAAATCAGCAACAGCAGCTGCAGAGAAGTAGACGAGGTGGTCACATGTGTTTGGACCGCCGTGGGGGTCTGTTTTGCAACCGCTGCTAAATCCATCCAGGCGGTCTGTGGTTTTGGTTGATAAATCAAGTCCTGGGTGAATTCAGTCAGCTAGTTTAGCGGAAGTAGCCTTTATAAACATAATAACACCGCGCAAGATTCGCCGCGTATGGGGCCATCGTCATGACTGTGTCTCAAAACCTAATGACCTGCCAACCTAGACAGCATTTTGGGCAATACAGGTGCCCAAATCAGAAAGACGCTGAGTAATTCCTCTTAAAACTACCAGAAGTTTACAGTTTCCGCCTTTCTGCGTTGGGTTACTTGGTTCTCCACGTAGTTCCTCTTCAGCAGACTGTCAGATTGTTGATAAGGAAGATATTAGCACTACAAACCTCATGCATTGCAGTGGGTGAGATCTGGTAAGGCAGGTTTCTTCGCAGAAGTGTGTCGTACAGCATGGTGGTCTTTTAATATTGAAAGTAAATATAGTACATTTTAGCTGGTTTATATTACCTGGCCAACTTGCCTGGCTAAGTCCATCCAACTAACTTAGCAGGTTATGAGGTCAGTGTGTGTAGGTTCACAATACAACTCAAACTGGCTATTCTGTAGTGGTCTATATGTCCTCATACACTGGTCAGCTTGACACTTGTGTGTCCCTTGAGGTTATGCATTATGGCACTGAACACACAAAGAGTGCTTGTTTGTTTTCAGTCTATTTGCATGAGTAATGTTTGTCTTAGTGTGACATGTCTGCTGTTATTGTGTTGCTGCTTTTCCTTGTTTATGCAAAATACAACTAATCCAACCTGGTAGCCTACAGTAACCTACCACATCCTGCTTTAAACGGGTCACAACATGAGGAATCAAATTTTCCTTGATCTTTTGACATATAAGTTCATTGTACTCTTAAAAAGTATACTGTAAGTTTCAGAACTCAAAACTTCCTCCTCACTGCAGAAAGAGCATTTGTTGAAACCGAGCTGCCAAAAATGACTCGTCCTCTACTTACTCCACGTCGTGATGTCTCACTGAGGTAGACATTTGCATTTGACCGCCTCCACAATAACACATCAATGCCTTCTTTACCGTATAGCACTTCTGTAGCCCGCTCTGTAGCGGTGAGCAGTGAGTATGCGAGGAGAGAGCAGGTCAGTCAAGTGCAAAGAGCCAGTCATAACAGTGGGTGTTTACTTGCAGGTCTTAAAGGAGAAGTAGCACCAAAACAGAGCTTTTCTGACAGAGGGTCAGAATGAGGGTGGGAAATGATCATGTTTTACAAATATGTGACTTTTTGTGCAAAATTTTTACTGTTGTTATAAGTGAACCTCAAGGAACATAATTAAAATAATAATTCCCCTTTGAGGAATAACAACGGCTACTGTATTGGTCGACCAATTATAGGCATTTCAGTGGTCAATGCTGATACTATAGTATAGAGGATAACTAGAGTGGGGTGGCTGATATAACGAGGGACAAATATGTGATTTGGTGAGTGTGATTGGATTAAGTGAACTTTTTGACACAATATTTACTCAATTCACAAAAAAGACTTCAAAACAGAAATTGTGCATTATCCGTTCACAGGGGTGTCGGTAGACTTTGGAACCGGCCAATTGGCCGATAAATTTAAAACGACGAAATATCAGCTGATTTATTAGCCTCGGCCATATGTCAGTTTATCACTAGTCTACTGTACAGGTGGTATGTTGAGGGAGAGTGCTTTTCTCCACCTGTAACTCAATTGCACTGCAAAAAAACAAAACGATTTGTTGGCTCCACCATAACGTATAAAAAGAAATAACTTCTGCTCAGAAATGTACATATTTATAACATTTTTAGCTGAAGTTTTATTTGTGTACAACACAAAATATAAATTTTAATGTTAACTTAGAGTTACATAAATTAAATAATTGTGAGTTCCTTGAACTTCTTTGGCTTACAAATCCATAAAATTAACATTTTAAGTGCTACTAACTCAAACAAGTACAGAACTGAGGTTGTGGGCAATACCCATAAGCCTTTGCGCTTGAATAATTTAAGCATGTTTGTTTGGTCAAGAGGAACTTATGTGAGCATTTAATTAGTTGTTATTAAGAATTAATGGAAATTTTTGTTATTTTTATAATTATGTTGTTTTATTGTAAATAGGCCAGTTGTTTCGTGTAAAGTCACTATTAGGGTGATTAGTGTTCCATAAATGGTCAACTTGAATCCTGTTCAGTCCATGTAATTTATCGTTGTGCATGTGAATATGCATAGCCGAAGTGCAGCTTTCTTTGCACTTCTTTGGGGAATCCAGTTTAATGCCTGACCTCTTATTATTTTCTTTAGCGCCAAGTAATTAAGTAGAAACAGTGATATAAATGTGAATTTGAAACAACTTGCTATTAGTTGCTCAATCTTATTCTTGTGACATACATTAAATAAAGTTTTGATACATTTTGTGTATATCTAAGAAAGGTTTTCTAGTTGTGCTGACATAAAATGACCACAAGTTGAATTTACTTAAAGCATGATGCAAAAATTCTATGCATATAATTTAAGTAAATCCAACATTTTTTGTTTTTCTCAGTGTGGTAGAGCGTGTTGCTAGCAGCAACAAGATTGTGGTTTCCATTTCCAGGGAACACGCATACTGGCAAAATGTTTATCTTGATGCAAGCATATGCCATAAATGTATACCTAATTAGAGCTTAACATGGAAAAACTGACAGAGGCATCTGCTTAGTGAACTTCTCCTGTGTTGAACCCTGCAGATGTACGCATGGGAGATCTCGGATCAGCTCCTGCAGCTGAAGCAGGACGTGGAATCCTGTTACTTTGCAGCCCAGACCATGAAGATGAAGATCCAGACGTCGTTCTATGAGCTTCCCCCCGAGACCCACACTGCACTGAGAGACTCGCTCCTGTCACACATACAGAACCTCAAAGACCTGTCTCCCATCATTGTCACACAGGTAACATCAGGCACGCGCTTTTCTCTGATTACAGAACCAGGGGTCTGGTCGCTAAACTTAGTCAGCATTCAAATCATTAGTAGGGCTAGTTATTGATACAGGTTTCCCAATTCATTTCCGATTCGATATCAATTCATATGGGTGTATTTCTGTTACAGTGTCCTTTTTGCTTGCATATGAAAGACATTTTCTCTAAGCTAATGCTCTTAATTATAAAGGGACCTTCAATTCTAGGTGCATTTTGAAAACTTTGTTTTTGATCATACTGGTCACATTTTAGCTTTTGAAATTTTTTCCAAATTCAGTCTATTCCATCAATAAATGTCTATATTTTGATTACATGTTTGTTTACTTGCATAATTTTTATTATTTTCAAGTATTTACATTGATATGTAGAACACTTGTTAATTCGCTACTGTCTCTTTAAGACTATTGGCATCAGCCAGTGAGCGCATATAACGAGAGAGGACATGCACAGCTCCTTTAGCACATACATGTGTGATTACAATTAAATGTTTTTGTTGTTGTTGTTGCTTTTAATCAATAATTGACTGTAAAGAACAGAAAGGGTATTAAAAGAGACCTTATTTAATGACATATGATTTACTTTCATTATAGAAAGTTGCCACATAGAGTAAAAGATCGATCTAGGTGATTGATTTAAGAATCGGGATCGCTACAATGAAGATTGCGGCGCATCATAAAATTTATATTTTTACCCAGTCGTCATTAGGGTAATGAATTGAGAACTAGTTCTAATTTAGAATTGGTCACATTTATTTATATATATATATATATATATATATATATATATATGTGTGTGTAATTTTATGACATTTTATTCTATTAATAGGGCCCTGTGGTTTCCACGTTGCGGAAAACACGGACGGAATCGCGGAATCTATACATAAAAACGGAATTTTCTTATAAACGCGGAATCTCGTGGAGTTTGCATATTTTTCTGTGTAGGTATTCCAAACCAAGTGTTTCACATAACTCACGGTAGTGTAAAATACTCGCAAACATAACCAGTCAGAGACTTTTGAATCCTGCTAAAATATGGCCAAATGAGTCAATGTTGCCTAGTAACCATGTCTCGAATATTCACGTTCGCACGTGAATTACCATCATTGATAAGAAACATGTCTAAACGACTTGCCTCCGGTAAGACAACCGCATCTAAAAAATTAAGAAACACACAATTAACTGCCAAGTACTGGTCGGAACAATATCCCAATGACTACTATGATTCTGGCCAACAGCTTTTCTGTAAGTTTTGCCAACACACTATTGACTGGACTCGTAAAGATACGTGCAGTGACCATCTAAAATCGAGAGTCCATCTCAAGAACAAGGTGAAATCAACTACCAGTAGCTCAGCCCTCCAGGTTTCTGTCGAAGCTACCTCATCATCAATAGATGCTAGATGTGAGTTTGTAGAGGATTTTGTCGCAATATGTGCGGAGACGGACATACCACTTGAGAAAATGAAGATGATGCGTCCCTTTTTTGTGAAGCATTGCAAACAGGGAGGCGCACTCCCAGAAAACGAAAGAAGCCTGAGACAGATTCACCTGCCGTGCGTCTTTGACCAACACATGCAAAAAGTGCTGCAAGAGATCTGTGGAAAGGAAATCTTCATTGTTGTCGATGAAACCTCAGACAACCGAGATCGGCGTGTCTTCAACGTTGTAATAGGTGAGAGTTTATTAAATTAGCATTGGCTTTTATTGTAGTAACTCGATTGTAGGTTTAACAATGGCATTTCTAATATTAACACCTAAGGCACATTATCTATTTGGAAGAAGTATTATAAGTAATTTTCCTATTTATTTTCTATTTAATTCAACAGGTACTGAAGGCAAATACTTTATAACCGATGTGATCTTCATGGAGAGCTGCAACTTTTCATCATTTTCTCAGGCAGTGCTGCAGTCTCTCCACACTAGTCATGCAACCTGCTTGTGCCTTGTCATCAATTTGGTGGAAGAGACCTGGCAACACTACAAATACTTCAGCGATCTCACAGCCTTAGTGATGTGGGTGAAATCTGCTTTCTTCAAAAAACCTGCAAGAAAGAGGAGATGGCTGTGCTTTTTGACAGTGAAGGAGGCTGTGAAGCCCAAGGTACCTCCTGAGCTGGGAAATACAAGATGGAATAGCTGGTTCGAATCAGTTCAGTACCATGCTGACCATGTCCATCTCTACAAGGAGTTTTTTCATGGCTGAGAATTCCTCTGCTCAGGCAGTTAGAAACATCCTTGAACTGCTTGATACAAATGACAAGCTAGAGGCCCTGCAGGTGAAGCTGACCTTCATCACTGAGGGGTGTGGCAAACTAGTTACATCTCTGAGGGTGCTTGAGGGCACCCACTCTCCCACAGCAGTCTCTGCTTATAACACTATGGAGGATCTTGGTTCCTACTTAGTTAATGGAACAGCCAAAACCCATGGCTTTGGGGCCAAACTGATGAGCTGCTGAACCAAATGACCATGCAACAGAAGAGGGATGTACTTGATCACCTTCATGATGGATTTCACATTGCATTTGAAAAATTTTCAAAGCACTGGGATGTCCATCCTGCCAGAGAGATCTACAAGATGATCAGAGTGTTTGATCCCAGACAGGCACTTGCGATGGAGAGGTATGTTGAGGCCTATGGTACTCTGTGGGCTCTGAAGAGCCCATCTCCAGAGCTCAGTGAGGAGTGGGCTGCATATCAACATTGTGTCCGAAATGAGGCCCTCTCAACTTCCCTGGACCTTGCTGACTACTGGAAAGGCACAAGCCAACGATTTCCAAGGGTTGCAGAAATGGCAATGTCCTACAAGTATTTTCCAGTCAGTTCAGTTGACTGTGAAAGGAGCCTCCACACACGCTATGTCTCCGCGGTTACGCGCTCAACAAGCCACGTGATAAGATGCGCAGATTGACTGTCTCAGACGCGGTGGCTATGCCACCACGAGGACTTAGAGCGCATTGGGAATTTAGCATTCCTAATTGGGGAGAAAAGGGGAGAAAATAATAATAAAAAATAAATCAAATTCTTCTTATGAACTGGTTCATTTATACGATTCGGTCAAAAGACTCATTAGTCTGGAACTCAAAAAATAGTTGGTTGCTCGTGATCAGTATTATTGCTGACTAGTTGTTCTTGATGTGTGTAGCTGAAGATTCACATTTGTAACAGTTTTTTTTTTTTTTTGTACTATAATAATAATAAACATTAAAATACAATATTTAAAAATAATTGTTTTTGTCTGGTTTGCGTGCTTCAAAAACAGAATTGGAATCGGTACTAGAATTTTTCAGTTCCTTGCAATTCTCAACCCTACCTGTGATGCATGAATTACTTGAATTGGATTTGTGTTTTGGGTTTGCAAAATAAAAATGCAATTCAGTGATGATGACCTCAAGCAGCTGGCACTATTGACCACATTTTGGACATGCTGTGTGAGGCATTGACAAGAACTGTGCATCTCGAACACGCTCCGATGCTACATAGTGAGCAATTAAGAATGTGGCAGTGATGTTCTAAAAGTCATTGACTCTCTCTCTCTTCTCTCTCAGCTTGCGTTGGCAATCGCTGATCTGGCTCTTCAGATGGCATCATGGAAAGGCTGTGTTCACACCCTGATAGAAAAGTAAGAGTCCACTTTTCAAGTACAAATACAATCCGTTGTACTTGCGTTATGTTCCTTCATTTTCGTTTTGTCAATGTTTTCCTTATCTGTAACTCTTACTCTCTGCCTTGCTTCCTCCAGATACAGTAATGACATTTCCTCCATGCTTTTCCTGATTGAGATCCTCACCGTTCTGCCAGAGGAGGTGCACAGCCGTTCTCTGAGGATTGGAGCCAATCGACGGACAGAGATCATCGAGGATCTGGCCTACTACTCTACCACAGTGGTCACTCTTCTGGTATGGACTTCCGTTCTATATGCTAAACAATTTATAGATTTTTCAGTAATTATCTACTTTGCATTCTCAATAAAAAATATGTATCCAGTCTGTCAGAACCATGGCTTTGTGGTCAGCACATATAGTGTGCTTCAGACACATTGATCATTGTTGCTCATGTGGGAGTAATTCCCCCCCTTTTCTCACTAATATTTCATGTCATTTCTCCTCTGCTGCTGTCAGTGAAATGGCAAAAAAAATGGATATTTGATCTTTATGGCCAGCATGTGTTACAAAAACACTTTTTTTGTTAATAATTGGATCTATACAAATCAGTATGAGGTATCTATATTTAGACTGCGCATAAATATTTAAATGAATTGTTTATGATTCTAAAATAAGCTTGGCTATTGCTGCTCTGTTTCCTTGACCAGGTGTCTTGTGCAGAGAAGTCCGGGAACGATGAGAAGATGCTCATCAAGGTGTTCCGCTGTTTGGGAAGCTGGTTTAATTTGGGAGTGCTGGACAACAACTTCATGGCCAGCAATCAACTGCTGATGATACTCTTCCAAGTGCTGGTGAGATCCTAGGCATATGTGATCAGAGATTCTCATGTTCTCTTGCTGTTTTATAAACTATTTTTTCCCAACATCATTGTAGCAGAGAGATGAGACATCCACAAACCTGCATGAGGCGGCATCAGATTGCGTGTGTTCAGCGCTATATGCGATAGAGAATGTGGCCACACACATGCCTCTGGCCATGCAACTCTTCCAAGGGGTCCTCACTTTAGAAACTGCCTACCATATGGCTGTAGCCCGAGAGGATCTCGACAAGTACGTAAAACACGGTTCATTTTCAAAGTATGAAGTTCATGTAGACATCAAACACAATGGCTCTGTTCCAAAACCAATTGAGTTGCCTTGGGGTCTACTGCCTTCTAAGGCAGCATCCTAAATGAAATGGAACCTCATAAGTGACTGATTTAAAACGCTCTTCGTCGGCGACTTGACTTTCATTTAGTTTCAATAGAGTTCTGTGTTAGCATGTTGCTAAGCTAGTGTCGCAATACTCCAAGCATGAAAATACATAGCACACAAATAGTGGGTAAAATAGTACTTTTTTAATTAGGTTGAACTATTTGTTTTAATATTTTTCATTATTGAATGAATTCTGTGTACATTTATAAACATTTCTCTGTTCGTCATTTTGAACGAGATCAGTAAAGATCCATCGCAGTGCGTTGTAGGAAGGAAGGCAGCATAATCACGGAACAGGATCTACCTTTCTGCCGGGAGCATTCTTGTCTTAAAATTCTACCTCTCTAGGTAGCTCACTTGGTTTTGAGATAGAGCCATTGATTTGTGCTTATGTATGTGGAGCATATTGTAAACTGCATTTCTTACTTTCTCTCTTTGCCACAGGGTGCTAAATTACTGCAGGATCTTTACTGAATTGTGCGAGACGTTTTTGGAGATGACAGTACGGACTCCTGGGCAGGGCATGGGTGATCTGCGCACACTAGAACTGCTACTTATCTGTGCCGGACATCCCCAGTACGAGGTGAGTGTCATGCACACACACTCAAACATGTGTGGAAGTATGAGGTGTGGACTGTTAAAGTAACAAAGTAATTGACATACATAAATCTAAAATTTGTCTTTGATGGTTTTGACCAAGTAAGTTGTATCTACAAGGAATTTGACTTGATGGTTTGCTAAAAAAATCACAATTAACCTGCCATGTAAATCAGTAGTTTAATATATGATATTACAAACAATTTCTAATATATATATACAGTTTCCAATGTATAAAGTTTTCAAAATATATTCCAATATATCCAATAAAGAATCGAACGCACAGAGCCAGTCACATACTGACCTAAGAGGCGTTGTTCACCTAAAAATGAAAATTCTCTCGTCATTTACTCACCCTCATGCCGTTCCAGATGTGTATGTCTTTCTTCAGAGCACAAATTAAGATTTTTAGAAGAAAATTTGAGCTCTGTAGGTCCATACAATGCAAGTGAATGGGTGCCAACTTTGTGAAGCTCCAAAAAGCATATAAAGGCAGCATAAAAGTAATCCAGACATCACTGGATTAATTAATGTCTTCTGAAGCGAAACTCTTGGTGTGTGTAAGAAATAGATTTATATTTAAAAACTTTTTTTTGCTAAATGTTCACTCCCGGCCATCTTGTTGATGAGGGTGGAATTCAAACTCTCTCGTGTGTGACATAGGCGCAAAAGCCGCCCCTGCATAGATATTCATACGTAGATACCTTATTAGCAGCTGTTCCTATGGACTGCTTGACTGTTTCCACACAAAAGCAGTTTATACAGCGGTCTGAGCAAGCATACCGATTTAAACAGCTCTCCTTGTTGACCGTTCCAAGATGGCGCTGCAGTTGACATATCCAAACCCAACGAATGAGGCATATACAATGGTGTGAAAAAGTGTTTGCCCCCTTCCTGATTTCTTATTTTTTTGCATGTCACACTTAAATGTTTCAGATCATCAAACAAGTTTAAATATTAGTCAAAGATAACACAAGTAAACACAAAATGCAGTTTTTAAATGAAGGTTGTTATTATTAAGGGAAAACAAAATCCAAACCTACATGGCCCTGTGTGAAAAAGTGTTTGCCCCACCTGTTAAAACATAATAACTGTGGTTTATCACACCTGAGTTCAATTTCTCTAGCCACACCCAGGCCTGATTAGTGCCACACCTGTTCTCAATCAAGAAATCACTTAAATAGGACCTACCTGACAAAGTGAAGTAGACCAAAAGATCTTCAAAAGCTGGACATCATGCCGAGATCCAAAGAAATTCAGGAACAAATGAGAAAGAAAGTAATTGAGATCTATCAGTCTGTAAAAGGTTATAAAGCCATTTCTAAAGCTTTGGGACTCCAGAGAACCACAGTGAGAGCCATTATCCACAAATGGCGAAAACATGGAACAGTGGTGAACCTTCCCAGGAGTGGCCGGCCGACCAAAATTACCCCAAGAGCGCAGCGATGACTCATCCAAGAGGTCACAAAAGACCCCACAACAACATCCAAAGAACTGCAGGCCTCACTTGCCTCAGTTAAGGTCAGTGTTCATGACTCCACCATAAGAAAGAGACTGGGCAAAAATGGCCTGCATGGCAGAGTTCCAAGGCGAAAACCACTGCTGAGCAAAAAGAACATTAAGGCTCGTCTCATTTTTGCCAGAAAACATCTTGATGATCCCCAAGACTTTTGGGAAAATACTCTGTGGACTGACGAGACAAAAGTTGAACTTTTTGGAAGGTGTGTGTCCCATTACATCTGGCATAAAAGTAACACCGCATTTCAGAAAAAGAACATCATACCAACAGTAAAATATGGTGGTGGTAGTGTGATGGTCTGGGGCTGTTTTGCTGCTTCAGGACCTGGAAGACTTGCTGTGATAAATGGAACCATGAATTCTGCTGTCTACCAAAAAATCCTGAAGGAGAATTTCCGGCCATCTGTTCGTGACCTCAAGCTGAAGCAAACTTGGGTTCTGCAGCAGGACAATGATCCAAAACACACCAGCAAGTCCACCTCTGAATGGCTGAAGAAAAACAAAATGAAGACTTTGGAGTGGCCTAGTCAAAGTCCTGACCTGAATCCTATTGAGATGCTGTGGCATGACCTTAAAAAGGCAGTTCATGCTCTCAAACCCTCCAATGTGGCTGAATTACAACAATTCTGCAAAGATGAGTGGGCCAGAATTCCTCCACAGCGCTGTAAAAGACTCATTGCAAGTTATCGCAAACACTTGATTGCAGTTGTTGCTGCTAAGGGTGGCCCAACCAGTTATTAGGTTTAGGGGGCAATCACTTTCATTTAAAAACTGCATTTTGTGTTTACTTGTGTTATCTTTGACTAATATTTAAACTTGTTTGATGATCTGAAACCTTTAAGTGTGACAAACATGCAAAAAAATAAGAAATCAGGAAGGGGCAAACACTTTTTCACACCACTGTATGTATGAATATCTATGCTCCTCTGTTGTAAACAACACTGTGCTTCCGTATTGTTTCGCATTTCACACATCAGTTCTTGTGTGAACTTGCCTTTGCGCTTAAGTCATGCAAGAAGCAGCATGTACTTGACCCTTGTGAATTTTTATTTAAAAACAATTTAAATGTTGATCTATTTCTTACACACCCAGCGTTTCGCTTTAGAAGACATTAATTAATCTGGAGTCTTTTATGATGGCTGTATGTGCTTTTTGAAGCTTCAAAAAGTTGGCACCCATTCACTTGTATTGTATGGACCTACAGAGCTGAAATATTCTTAAAAAAAATCTTAATTTGTATTCAATAGAAAACAGTCATACACATCTGGGATGGCATGTGGGTGCGTAAATGATGAGAGAATTTTCTATTTTGGGTGAACTTAATCCTTTTAAAGATTGAAACCTGTCAAGAAAAATTTCCTAGTCATATTTAACCCCATATCTGTACAAAAAATTTATTTTCTTTAAAAATAAATTCTTTATTTTCAATGAAGAAAATTAAGCCTACATTTAGGACCATGAATGTTTTTGCATTGTGACATTATTTTCAGGACACTTAAGCACATTTTACCCCCTAATTCTCATTACCGAAACCCGTCTGAACATTTTGCTTTTACTATTCCCATTGTTTTCAAAGATGATTTTAATTACCTTAATATGATGATAAAAAAAAAAGATGCTGCTGTACAGTAATTTTTAAAATTAATATCAATGAAAATGAATGTACCAAGGGTACTATAATGTGAGACTTAGAGGTAGGCCGATATATCGGTGCCGATAGTTTCTTTTTGGAACTACCAGCTATCGGCAAAAAACACTATGTAACACAATTTTTGTTCCTGGGGAGTAAGTGTTATTTCCTAAATGCTTACAACCTCAAAGTATAGAAAATGGCTATTATTCCCCACAAACTTTGCTTTTCTGACCAGGACAGTGATATTTTGAAATTGCCCTTTTTCCAATGAGAAAATGGGTGAATTTGTGTCTTTTCGTTCACGTAAAGTCAGAAAAAACAACAACATATGAATCCAAAATCCTTCTTTATCTGTGGTCCAACGAAGACACTGGCTTTGACCTAGGGAAGAAGTCTTGAAGGTACTTGAAGGCTGCCGACTCCTTATCTAGAGCTCTGACAAATTGTTTCATAAGGCCGAATTTGATGTGCAGTGGTGGCTTCAGCACCTTCCGGGGGGGTCGACCAGTGGCTCCCACTTGACGTTGTTCCTACCCACAGAGAACTCGGTCCGCTGTGGCCAGTCCCGCCTGTGGTAGTGCGCCTTGGTGTCCCTGCTGTCCCAAAGGCAAAGATAGCAGTGAAGCTTGGTAAAACCGCCTTGGAGACCCATCAGGAATGCCACCATTTTGAAGTCTCCTATGACCTCCCAGCCATACTCATCATACTTCAAGGCGTCCAGCAAGGTCTTGATGCTGTTGTAATCCTCTTTGAGGTGCACCGAGTGAGCCAGGGGAAGAGACGGGTACTTGTTACCATTATGGACCAGCACGGCTTTGAATATTACTTTAGTATAAATACATGTTAATTTGGATTCATATATTGTTTTTTTCTGACTATATGTGAACGAAAAGACACATTCGCCCGTTTTCTCATTGGAAATAGGTAAATTTCAAAATATCACTGTCCTGATCACAAAAGCAAAGTTCGTGGGGAATAATAGCCATTTTCTATACTTTTGAGGCATAAGCAATTAGGTAAAACACTTACTACCCAGGAACAAAAAAAAATAAAAAAAATTGTTACACAGTGAAATTGATGTCAATATTTTTTTTTATGTCTCCATGTTCCTCTGTGGCCGGCGCTGGAGGTTTCTACAGTAAGAACAACTTGGTTCTAGAGTATAAGGCGCAGGCACATTTACCTTCGCACAGCGTAATTCCACAGGCGCAATACAGTCATCTCAATGGGAATCGGTGTGAATGTGAATTTTGCATGACGGACTTCCGGTGGCAAAAAAATTCCCCATCGTGGATTTTGTGCGGAGTTGAAGTTTGGTGAACTTTGACAGGCGAATTTGCATGAAAAGAAAAGTGTGGCTATATGGAAATGTGTCCATCATCTGTCATTTTAATAATTTTACACTCTTGTAGCCTCTATGTCTGTGCACGTCATAGTAAGGAAAGGCTAAAAAAGCTTTTTAAAGATCTATTAATTGATTTTAAAAACTCTTAACTGATTAATCATTTGCTATATGCAAAATAAAATTTCTTATTTGATTAAAATCGGACCAAGACATTTTCTTGACAGGTTTCGGCAGAATTGCCCCAAAACAAGCCTGTTTTTTTGTTAACCATTCGCTTGACTTGGTATCTTGGTATCTCTGTCCTTCATCAGGTGGTTGAAATCTCATTCAACTTCTGGTACCGCCTGGGAGAGCATCTTTATAAAATGAACGATGCAGCGCTGCACAGAGTTTTCAGACCGTATATACAGAGACTTCTGCACAGTCTTGCCCGCCACTGCCAGCTCGACCCAGATCATGTGAGCATCCTTCCCCTCATTCAGATTATTCATTTGTTTCTTTCATTGATTCATGTGCTGTTTTTCATGCCATACATGTTGTCCTGTCATTATTATAGTCCACTTCCCCAAAAGATTTACTGCTTTTGTGGAATCCTTTTGTGCACAATAGAAAACTATTTTCTTATCTGTAATACTGCTTGTACAGGAAGGAGTCCCAGAGGACACAGATGATTTCGGGGAATTCAGGATGAGAGTGTCTGATCTTGTGAAAGACGTCATCTTCCTTGTGGGCTCTATGGAGTGTTTCTCACAGGTAGAGTGAAAGTGATTTGAGGAAAAAGTCCTGAGTAATGAAGTAATTGAGTAATCTAGGTTTGCAGAAATAAAACACCTTTAGCAGCTGGCCATGAAATGAGATGGAACATTCTACCATGCTATTATAAGATCTTCTTTATTTAAACCGTTTGCATTTTCTTGTCAGCTGTATTCGACTCTGAAGGAGGGAAATCCCCCATGGGAAGTAACTGAGGCTGTTCTGTTCATCATGGCTGCCATTGCAAAGAGCGTAGATCCGTGAGTATCACTTTCAGTCAGCTTCTTCATTCTAATATTCGAAACAAAACGCTTACTTTCACTAGTCAAATTTGACTTTTTGATTTCCTCCAAAGGTTGTAGGTGAGAGTACAAATAGTTTATGAATAGATACACGTTTCTGTATTTTCGTGTCCATATGTTTGCTTTTTTTTTTAATATATTTCTCAATGTTATGGAATGTGTGAAACTCTCAACCAATTAGAACCTCTTGTTATTTTTCTCCAATAGAACAGTTGTGCTTGCTGGGAGTTCTATAATATATGAAGCTCATTGTTTGTAATGCTGAAACGTCTCCCTCTGCTGGTTCACAGTGAGAATAATCCAACTCTGATGGAAGTGCTGGAGCAGATAGTGTTGCTTCCTGAGACGGTCCACATTGCTGTCCGCTACACCAGCATTGAGCTGGTCGGAGAGATGAGTGAAGTGATCGACCGGAACCCTTGCATGTTAGGTAACTACTGATGGAAAAAAAAAAAAATAATTCCAGTTCATTACTGGAAGCCAGGCTTTGACCGTATGATTTCTAACACTTCAGAATCGAATGTTTTATTTTTCTGTGTGTGGATTAATGACATCTGTGTTTGGCTGGCAGATCCTGTTTTGAACTTCCTGATGAAGGGTTTGAGAGAGAAATCGTTGGCGTCTGCGGCAGCTAAAGCCATTCACAACATCTGCTCGGTGTGTCGAGACCACATGGCACAGCACTTCCAGGGCCTGCTGGACATTGCCCGCGCTCTGGACTCTTTCGCCCTATCCACAGACGCTGCTGTCGGCCTGCTGAGAGGTTCTTTGTCCCTATACAATACACAAATCTGTGTTAATTATGTTTAGCTTTTTGTTAATGGTGATGTAATTTTTGCACCAATAAACAGAAAGATTAATTTTCAACATACCTCCCAAACTCACGCCATTGGGTGATCCAATGTTATGTCAAGCTGGTTGGAATGCTGAAACAGAGCAATGTTTGATAGCGCTACAGAGAAAAAACCTACGAACGGATTACTTTGCTGTCTCTGCATATAAAGCTGGGATAGATGTATTTTTACATGGAAAAAATTACACTTCAGCTTTGAGTAGTGTTCTACTTGGGCATGGCTGATTTGGTTTAAGTGGTGTGATTGATTTATTTCAGGCACAGCGCTGGTTTTGGCCCGCCTCCCCTTGGAGAAGATTGCAGAGTGTTTGAATGATCTGTGTGCCGTTCAGGTCATGGCACTGAAAAAGGTTAGATACATGTCTGTTCTGTATACTTTACTGTCTGTGCTGAACTTAATAAAGACAGCATGTGTGTTGTGTCTGTGTTCAGCTGCTGGCTCAGGACTCCAGTAGTGGAAAGTCATCAGACCCTACCGTGTGGTTGGACAGACTGGCTGTTATCTTCAGGTTGGACTCTCAACAACCTCACCATGATAGATAATGTCTCCAGACCTCTACCTCATCAAGATTCAGACAGTTCAATCCACAAATACTAAGTGGTGCCATACACTTAGATTTATGGAATGGATGAGAATATTATAGATAAACTTATTATGTACACCGATCAGCCACAACATTAAAACCACCTGCCTAATATTGTGTAGGTCCCCCTCGTGCCACCAAAACAGCACCAACCCGCATGTCAGAATAGCATTCTGAGATTATATTCTTCTCACCACAATTGTACAGAGCGGTTATCTGAGTTACCGTAGACTTTGTTAGTTCGAACCAGTCTGGCCTTTCTCTGTTGACCTCTCTCATCAACAAGGAATTTCCATCTGCAGAACTGCCGCTCACTGGATGTTTTTGGCACCATTCTGAGTGAATTCTAGAGACTGTTGTGTGTGAAAATCCCAGGAGATCAGCACTTACAGAAATACTCAAACCAGCCCATCTGGCACCAACAATCATCCATGTAATTATGTAATCAGCCAATCGTGTGACAGCAGTGCATAAAATCATGCAGATATGGGTCAGGAGCTTCAGTTAATGTTCACATCAACCATCAGAATGGGGAAAAAATTTGATCTCAGTGCCAGATGGGCTGGTTTGATTATTTCTGTAACTGCTGATCTCCTGGGATCTTCACACACAACAGTCTCTAGAATTCACTCAGAATGGTGCCAAAAACAAAAAAACATCCAGTGAATGGCAGTTCTCAACAGAGAATGGCCAGACTGGTTCGAACTGACAAAGTCTACGGTTACTCAGATAACCGCTCTGTACAATTGTGGTGAGAAGAATATCATATCAGAATGCTAAGATGCGGGTTGGCGCTGTTTTGGCAGCACGAGGGGGACCTACACAGTATTAGGCAGGTGGTTTTAATGTTGTGGCTGATTGGTGTATAAATAAGCAACAACCCCAAACACCGTAGAAACTCCAATGCACTAACACATAGCAGTGCCTTGGAAATCACTCGTATCACCCTAGAAGCTAGTTTTACGAACAAGCACAACTTTTTTTCATTATGTTTAAAAAAAATCAAGTAAATTTTTCCTCTTGGCTAAAGAAAAAAAAAGTATTTTAAAAGTTTTTCTGCGGATATAACCAAGGCAGAACAGCCGTGTACAATTTTAACCTTTAATATTATTCCCAACGATTTAATCAAATCATGATGAATAAAATTAAGCCACACTTTACATTATTCTCTTTCACTCAGAAATGCTTCACATTATGTAATATGGAAGGAAGTTAAAGGGATTGTTCACCCAAAAATGAAACTTCTCTCATTATTTACTCACCCTCATGCCATACCAGATGTGTATGAAATTCTTTCTTCTGCTGAACACAAAGATTTTAGAAAAATATCTCAGCTCTGCTGGTCCATACAATGCAAGTAAATGGTGGCCAAAACTTTGAAGCTCCAAAAAGCACATAAACGCAGCATTAAAGTAATCCATACGACTCCAGTGTAGTGTTGTCAAAAGTACCGGTGCTTCGGTACCAAGTCAGTACTAAAATAAAAAAAGATGTAACGATATCAGTGTTTCTGCAGTACCGGTAGTACCGAGCACCGACTCAATCCGGTACCAGCACACAGTATGACAGACACACGACAGCTTTAAAATGCTCATTTTGAGCATGTACTCCATTACACCCTACACTGAAATGGACAATTAAGCAAATGAAACTCGTGACATATTCTAGTGTGATTATTAAACCACTAAAAGCTGCAGTCTTAGTGTGGAAGAGATGCATACTTTAATGAATGTACAAATCCGACCACTTAGACACTGGAAACTCCACAGACATTGAGAATCATTCACGACATGATGTATCAGATGACGGTGAACCTAATTTTCTGTGAACCACTCAGCACATGTAAACTATACAGTATATTTATATAATTAAATCACAGCATTTGTGCTTTAATCTCTCAACTCAACTTTACTTATATAGCATTTAAAGCAACAGAGTTGACTAAAGTGCTTCACTGTAATAAAATTTAAAACATAACATTTAAAAATGACCATATACACAAACACCAGTAATCTAAGACACAAAATATACAAACACTCCAAAACTGTGTTCTACATTTCATTTGTCAGACACAGAGTTCAGTGTAAAGAGATGAGATTTCAGATGTGACTTAAAAGTCTCCGTGTTACAAACTGTTTATCCGGAAAGTGAAGATCCAGGCAAAAAATACATGTCATAATAAAAGCACGTTTCCAAATATAAGCTAGAGCCCTGAAATTTAAGAAATTGTGACAAATATATTACAACTGTATAGTAAAATATAATATTCACTGTAATGATGATAATAATAAATAATAATAATTAAGCAATATATCACAAGCAAGACTCCTGTTGAATAAAAGTTTGGCAAAAAAAATAAAAAATGCAATGACATGTTGAAAAGTTCTATTTTCACTTGTTAAAAGTTAAGAATGAATTGATTAGACATTTTGATGATGAAATTAAATTAAACACCAAAACATGGAGTTCTGGAAAATAAGAATAATCACAAAAAGGAAAACATGATTTGGTAAAGAATAAAACAGATTTCAGTAGGGCGCTACTTAAAAATATTTAAGCAATGCATCCTTGATTGAGAAACACTTTAATTTATTCTTTCATTGAAATGTAACTTTTTAAATATGTCCCCGAAATTGTTATCGAGCACCGTGAAATTTCAGTGGTATCGTTACCGACATCTTCAGAAGCAGTATGATAAGTGTGGGTGAGATACAGATCAATATTTAAGTCCTTTTTTACTGTAAATCTACACTTTCACATTCTTCTTCTTTTGCTGTGGTGATTCGCATTCTTTGTGCATATCGCCACCTACTGGGCAGGGAGGACAATTTATAGTAAAAAAGGACTTCACCTATCGCATCACTTCTGAAGAAATGGATTTAACCACTGGAGTCATGTGTGTTACTTTTATGCTACTTTTATACACCTTTATATGCTTTTTGGAGCTTCAAAGTTCTGGCCAACCATTCAGTTCATTGAATAGACCAACAGAGCAGAGGTATTTTGCTTAAAATATTGGCTTATTCAGCAGAAGACACATCTGGCATGGCATGAGGGTGAGTAAAAGATGAGAGAATTAGCATTTTTGGGTGAACTATTTCTGATTAAAACACAGTTGCTCTGCAAAATGTTCCTTTTTTCATAAATGGTTGAAAATTATTTTTCGTTTTGCTCCATTAGACACACAAACCCCATTGTGGAGAACGGACAGACACACCCTTGCCAGAAAGTCATCCATGAGGTATGCTCATCTGCATTCTTCGGATTGACATAGTACTTCAGTCTGTCCTTTTTAAAGAGTTGATCGTTTCTGTTCTCCCCTCATGATGTCTTTGTGTTTCTTGTTGCGTTTAGATCTGGCCGGTGTTGTCTGAAACATTAAATGCCCACCAGGGCGATAACCGGATTGTGGAGCGCTGCTGTCGCTGCCTGAGGTTTGCAGTGCGTTGTGTTGGCAAGGGCTCCGCCTCCCTGTTACAGCCACTTGTTACTCAGGTGTGTGTCGCACACAAGGTGTCTTACCCATGGGTTTATGTCTTAAAGATACACTCTTCCTAATCTGTGTGTGTTTTTGGAGTATATAGCTGGTGTAAGTCTCTAAAGGTGTGCGTGTTTGTGTTTCAGATGGTGGGTGTGTACCAGGTGTACCCTCATTCTTGTTTCCTGTACCTGGGCAGCATTCTAGTAGACGAGTATGGCATGGAGGAGGGATGCAGACAAGGCCTGTTGGATATGCTACAGGTAACACACACACCAACGCACTCCAGTCAAATAAGTCTTATGTAGCCAGACTTGATGGCACAAAGTCTGGACCACATTGTGACTTATTCTGGCCAAGAACTGCTCACTTTGGAAGTGACAGTGTGACTGAAATGTAAAGTAACTAACCACAGTTTGACTACGTTACATTTAGCAGTGAGAAAATCTGAATATGGATATAACAGTGAGAACAAAGAAGAATGTATGCCCCAAATCTAATCACTAATCACTAATGATGAACTGTTGATGATGATGCAGTGTTGATGAAATATGACAGTGTTTACTTTTAATTGTTTATTTTGTAATACGTTGTAGATTATTGTAGAGTGCACGTTATATTTCCCTTATCTGTTTGAATGAGCAGCTAGAGGCAGTGAAGCGCATAACTTCACTTAAAAGTTCTGCGCTGTGAATCAGATCTTTTTATTTTCTCTCTGATTTTTGATATTTTGGTTTTACCATTCACTGCAGTTTTTCAGTCATTGTGTGGAGCCCTGAAACTGTCAAATCGAGATTAGTTTATCCTCGAAAGCACTCATCGTAGCAGCCTGGGAGCTTAAAAACCCAAATTTGTTTCCCAGATATCAAATTTAATTGATAACGGTGCTGTAACTCTCACCCTTGCAGGCCCTCTGTATGCCCACCTTCCAGCTGTTAGAGCAGCCTAATGGACTGCGTAATCACCCTGACACAGTGGACGACCTGTTTAGACTCGCCACCAGGTAGCTGTTAAGGTTTTTTTAAGACTTTGAATTGAATCGGAGTACCGAACTGTGCTGTGAATATGAACCCCTGTACTCTTTGTCCAGGTTTGTTCAGCGCAGTCCAGTCACTTTGCTAAGCAGCAGTATTATCGTCCACATCATCCAGTGTGCCATCGCTGCCACCACCCTGGATCATCGAGATGCCAACTGCAGTGTTATGAAATTCATCAGAGACCTTATTCACACTGGGGTCACCAATGATGTGAGTGGCACTGTCAGTCATACTTGACCAACCATTTGAAAGATGCTATGTATGCTCTTTCTCTCCTGTGAGATCTTAAGCAGATCTTGCTGTCCAATCTCTCTGTGACAGATCAAGACGATTTCGTTTTTTTTTTACCTTTTAGCATGAGGATGACTTTGAGGTGCGGAAGCGTCTGATTGGTCAGGCAATGGAGCAGCACGGCCAGCAGCTTGTCACTCAACTCATCAACACTTGCTGTTTCTGTCTGCCTCCTTACACTTTGCCCGATGTGGCTGAGGTGCTCTGGGAGATCATGGTCTTTGATCGGCCGGTGAGTAATTGCAGAACAATATACAGTATATAATACACAAGGTTCTTGTGATGACGTAAAACCAGGAAATATCAGGGAATTTAAAAAATGGGGATTTCCATGCCTGGAAATGTCATGGAAATTTCTATTGTGAATTGGCCTGTCACACTTATTAAATAATCATTTGATCGTGGGTATTTGTTCTAACTTATTGTGCACTTGAGCTGTACGATTCTGGATAAATTGAGAATCGTGATTTTTTTTTTGCATAGAATGAAGTTCACGATTTTCTCACGATTCTGAAGAAAAAATGCTTATTTCAGTGATTTACAAAACCTGGACATAAGGGTACTAAATAAAGTAACGTAATTTACAGAGGTTTTGACTAAATGTTCTCTGCGTCAGTGTATGCAAAAATTTATTTTGCCTGTTTCTCGCATTATAAGTAAAAAGCTAAATGAGCAGAAAAAGCTTCATTAACAGTTCTGTGTTAACTTATACAATATGCAATAAAACACTTATTTTACAAAAAACAATTACAAATATATTAACAATTTAAATTAAAACAATGAGGCCTTCAGTGCTTCTTTTGTAAAAATTGCTTCAAGCTTTTAAAAGAATTATTCAAGAGCCAGTAATTAAATGAAGAACAGAGTAAACAGTGCTTTAAAGTCTTTCAGCAACAGTAATTAAACATTTAAAATATTACAATATAAAAACATTAAAAAAGTAATTTAATGCAAAATGAAACTTAAATATTTGATATTCTTTACTGAATGTCTATAACAGACAGCATGAAGCTTATGTATATTTAGACGTCACACAGGTCTAACATTTTGAAGAATTTGTCCAATCTGCTTAACATTAACGGCTGTGTTTGCTTTAATATCTCGTCAAGACAGCGCAGATTTAATCCTCTGTTTAGTCTGTTTACACTCTCGTAATTCATTAACACCCAGTGCAGTTTCTGAAGTGTGTGTGGAGATGAAGCGATGTGCTGCATGCGCTGTCTGTGGAGGTTTGCGCCACACTCCCACGAAAATATAAACGGGCATTTCGATGGTGTGTGCAAAGTGCTCCGGTTTCACTTTAATTTAATGATTGTGTAATGGCAAATGTTAATGGTCATTGTGGGTTTATACATGCAGTGTTTATGACACGCAGTGACAGAGGAAATGCTCACTTTTTCTATTTCTGTGGAGAAACCTTTTCAAATACACACTGTATCTCAAAGGTCTTCCTTCATTTGAAATAAGGGCTCGTGGGTTTAATCAGAAAGCCTTAAATGAACGTGTGAAAGTGAAGAATTTAGAACAGAAATATTATATTATGGCCAAGGACTAAAAACGGTTCAAGGAACGAAAACCGAAAACCAACAAAATGTTTAGCAGAACGTAACCGAAAACTGGAACACAGTGATTTTAAATTGTTCCGGAGCGAAAACGTTATTTTTAAATGCTGGTAACCGGTTATAACCAGTTAATTTTGTTCCGATAATTTTTTCATGAAACTAAAGGCCAAGGGGTTTATCACAGTCAATTTTTGGAACTACACCACTTCATGTTGCCTGTAAAAATTAAACACGTGCTTTGAACCTGAAAGAAACTGCTGCATCACACATTTCTTTCCCTAATTTTCCATTGTGGATGTCGTATTCTGTGAAATAAAACCTTTTTTTTTCTCCCAATTTGGAATGCCCAATTCCCAGTGCGCTTTTTAAGTCCTTGTGGTGGCGTAGTGATTCGCCTCAATCCGGGTGGCGGAGGATGAATCCCAGCCGCCTCTGCATCTGAGACCATCAACCCGCGCATCTTATCACGTGGCTTGTTGAGTGCGTTGCCATGGAGACATAGCGTGTGTGGAGGCTTCACGCCACCCACCGCGGCATCTGCGCTCAACTCACCACGCGCCCCACTGAGAACGAACCACATTATAGCGACCACGAGGAGGTTACCCCATGTGACTCTACCCACCCTAGCAACCGGGCCAATTTGGTTGCTTAGGAAACCTGGCTGGAGTCACTCAGCACACCCTGGGATTCGAACTAGTGAACTCCAGGGGTGGTAGCCAGCGTCTTTTACCACTGAGCTACCCAGGCCCCCCTAATGAAAACCTTTTTAACAACTATGTATAATTACTACATATGCATGGTTAAATAAAACATTATTAGATGGAAAAAGTACTTTTCTCAGTTGTTTTTAGTTTAATAAGTTTAAAAATAAAATTATATGATGCAGGAATACAGATTTGATGCTGCCGGGTTTTGACTCAAAGGTAGATCTTTATAGAAAATTGTACTTAACTGTTAATTAACTGTATGCTTACGATGTATTACGATTTCTGTTGTGATAAATCTCACATTTTTTGTTTATTTTGAGGCAAGTGGCTTATTTTGAGCTTGTTTTTCCAGACCAGATTGCTTGCTTCTCTTGTGAGATCTGTCAACACGGCAATTGATATTTCACCCACCCCTTGGCACAGAGAACTGTCATTTTAAAAAGAACGTTATTAACTGTTCTTTTATTTTGTTCTATCTGGTAACCATTTGGAAAGGAGGCTGCGGAACCTTTGAACCGGAACGAAAAAAAACAAACTTTGTTTGCTCAGAACGAATCGAAATGAAAACATTTTGGTTTTAGCCCTGATTATAGCTATTCATGTTGCCTGGGTTTCAGAAACAACAGTAAAATTATAAAAATAGACCAAGACTAAAGTTGAACAAAAATATTATTTTTCATGTCATTCATAAGTTTTTAAAGCCTTAGAGGAAATCATATATCCCTGTTTTATTATATGACTCCAAGTTAAATATGAATAAATGACCTCTAGCCTAATTTCATAATCTTGACAGCCGTAATAGTGAATACATATGTATATATATTAGCAATATTGTGCTCTAAAATATTTAATTAGCCAGAAATGGCTCGTGGTAATTTTTACGAATTTTTTTAAATTCTTATCTAGTAATCTGAACGACATGAAAATATAATGGAAATGAAATGGTCAAAATGTGTGGGAACCCTTAATATAATATAATAACTATATCAGTATTGTATAATTTAGGTGTTCTGTAGAATTTATTAACATGCATTTATTTAGATGTTTTACAAATAGAGGGTGCAAAAGAGGTTTTTCTTTTAGTTTTTAGTTTATTTGTTAAAAACAACTTGTTTCAGAGATTATAGACTCTATTATACAGTTTAGAAACATCATCTATGCCCTTTTTCTGTTTGTCAAAAATTATGCTTCATCAATTTGTTTACATTTGTCACATTTTCTGCATGTCTCTAGACGTTTTGCCGCTGGCTGGAGGCTGCACTCAAGGGTCTTCCAAAAGAAACAGCAGGAGGCGCTGTAACAGTCACACACAAACAGCTCACCGACTTCCATAAGCAGGTCACGAGGTGAGTTTGTCTGTACCTGTCATCACCTGATCCTTCAAAGAAGCTCTCAGAAATGTCAGTAAATCACAAAGCTATTAGGATCACTTTATTGTAATTGGTACTCAAAGAGAAATGTACTTGTCAAAAACACGGTGCTTTTGTCCTCGTCAATAAAAATACATTTAGTATTTCCCTTTACAGATCACAAGCAGGGTTTGTCTTTTGAGGTATTGCATGTTAGTACACATCCAGTTTTCCCTTAGGTTAGCTGGGTGCAGCAAGCCTAAATAACACCCATAACCAGTCGTCCAGGAGGGTGAAGTCTCATACTCTTCTGCGCCCAAGTAGATGCCTCGGCAAGTCTCAACCTGAGTAACGACAGCTTTTGACCCTCCCTTCATGGTGTCATGCTGGAACACCAAATACATATTCTTTCTGACAAAGCGGCATGAGTCACAACCTTAAGTGGAAAATCAAAACCACGCCAGACTGACTGATATAAGGCCATTCTGTTACTCGCCCATGCTCTTGGCATATTTGCAAATAGACATTTGGCTATGATTAGTAATAATAAGTCCATTCGTTGTGGTTGGTCTTAGATTGCTGGCTAATGTCTTGGTGTACTCTTTCTCTACCTCTCTCTCTCTCTTCATCCATCTCCATCTATCAATCTATCTATTTCTCTCACACCCCAGTGCAGAGGAATGTAAACAGGTTTGTTGGGCGATAAGAGAGTTCACCCGGCTGTACCGATAGCTGTCTTTTAACAGCTCATGCTGTAAGACCAGGTGAGAGCACATGAGAAACAAGTGATGTCATTGAGTGCACCATGGAAACCATTTTTTCCATTAATGAAAAGTTAAAGGAATAATTAATAAAAAAATACAATCTGTTATGATTTACTGTGTGAGGAACAGACTAAAATTTAGGTAATTATTCACTGATAATCTTGTCAGTATTGTGTGACATGACAAATGTGAGTAAATCAAGTATGTATATATATATGTGTGTGTGTGTGTGTGTGTGTGTGTGTGTGTGTGTGTGTGTATATATATATATACACATACTGTATATAATATATACTGTATATAATATAAATTAACTCACAAATATATTATAATATAAATTATATATTTGTGAGTTAATAATTTATATTATATACAGTGTGTGTGTGTGTGTGTGTGTGTATGTATATATATATATATATATATATATATATATATATATATATATATATATATATATACACTGTATAATATAATTTAACTCACAAATATGTTATAATATAAATTATATATTTGAGTTAATAATTTATATTATATACAGTGTATGTATATATGTATGTATGTATGTGTGTGTATATGTATGTATATACAGGTGCATCTCAATAAATTAGAATGTCGTGGAAAAGTTCATTTATTTCAGTAATGCAACTCAAATTGTGAAATTCGTGTATTAAATAAATTCATTGCACACAGACTGAAGTAGTTTAAGTCTTTGGTTCTTTTAATTGTGATGATTTTGGCTCACATTTAACAAAAACCCACCAATTCACTATCTCAAAAAATTAGAATATGGTGACATGCCAATCAGCTAATCAACTCAAAACACCTGCAAAGGTTTCCTGAGCCTTCAAAATGGTCTCTCAGTTTGGTTCACTAGGCTACACAAACATGGGGAAGACTGCTGATCTGACAGTTGTCCAGAAGACAATCATTGACACCCTTCACAAGGAGGGTAAGCCACAAACATTCATTGCCAAAGAAGCTGGCTGTTCACAGAGTGCTGTATCCAAGCATGTAAACAGAAAGTTGAGTGGAAGGAAAAAGTGTGGAAGAAAAAGATGCACAACCAACCGAGAGAACCGCAGCCTTATGAGGATTGTCAAGCAAAATCGATTCAAGAATTTGGGTGAACTTCACAAGGAATGGACTGAGGCTGGGGTCAAGGCATCAACCACACACAGACATGTCAAGGAATTTGGCTACAGTTGTCGTATTCCTCTTGTTAAGCCACTCCTGAACCACAGACAACATCAGAGGCGTCTTACCTGGGCTAAGGAGAAGAAGAACTGGACTGTTGCCCAGTGGTCCAAAGTCCTCTTTTCAGATGAGAGCAAGTTTTGTATTTCATTTGGAAACCAAGGTCCTAGAGTCTGGAGGAAGGGTGGAGAAGCTCATAGCCCAAGTTGCTTGAAGTCCAGTGTTAAGTTTCCACAGTCTGTGATGATTTGGGGTGCAATGTCATCTGCTGGTGTTGGTCCATTGTGTTTTTTGAAAACCAAAGTCACTGCACCCGTTTACCAAGAAATTTTGGAGCACTTCATGCTTCCTTCTGCTGACCAGCTTTTTAAAGATGCTGATTTCATTTTCCAGCAGGATTTGGCACCTGCCCACACTGCCAAAAGCACCAAAAGTTGGTTAAATGACCATGGTGTTGGTGTGCTTGACTGGCCAGCAAACTCACCAGACCTGAGCCCCATAGAGAATCTATGGGGTATTGTCAAGAGGAAAATGAGAAACAAGAGACCAAAAAATGCAGATGAGCTGAAGGCCACTGTCAAAGAAACCTGGGCTTCCATACCAACTCAGCAGTGCCACAAACTGATCACCTCCATGCCACGCCGAATTGAGGCAGTAATTAAAGCAAAAGGAGCCCCTACTAAGTATTGAGTACATATACAGTAAATGAACATACTTTCCAGAAGGCCAACAATTCACTAAAAATGTTTTTTTTATTGGTCTTATGATGTATTCTAATTTTTTGAGATAGTGAATTGGTGGGTTTTTGTTAAATGTGAGCCAAAATCATCACAATTAAAAGAACCAAAGACTTAAACTACTTCAGTCTGTGTGCACTGAATTTATTTAATACACAAGTTTCACAATTTGAGTTGAATTACTGAAATAAATGAACTTTTCCACGACATTCTAATTTATTGAGATGCACCTGTGTATGTATGTATATATATATATATATATATATATATATATATACACACATATACTCACTCATATGTGTGTGTGTATATATATATATATATATATATATATATATATATATATATATATATATAGCTATACACTGTATATAATATAAATTATTATATATTTGTGAGTTAATTTATATTATATACAGTATATATATATATCTCACAAATATATAATAATTTATATTATATACAGTAATAATGATTTATATTATATACTGTGTGTGTGTGTGTGTGTATGTATGTATAATATATATATATATATTATTAACTCACAAATATATTTATGTCTTTATATTAATACAGGACTCCTATGGTTATGTATCAGGAAATTTTTTAATTATGATTTCCAGGACTGAGAAAGTCGTTTTACTATAGGCTATATAATTTTTGTAGTAATTCTTAGCTTTAAAATATTTCATCGCTTAAAATAGCTCATTGTGATTGCAATCTTTATAAAAATTATTTTAAAAAAATAATACTTATTCGGTGATCACAAATGTTGGGAAAAGTCATATTGATTGATCAATAATGTGTGGGAGCTCAGCAAAAAGTTCTAAATAGTTTGTTTCAGTATTAGTAACATCTCATAATTGTTTTCTCTGCAGGTCAGATTTTTTGTTTTGCAAACATTCGGCGGTAGAGGCAAAGGGAGCCATGTTGACCACTGTTGAGAAACTAAAGGGAACTTTTGCATGAAGGATTTGTGGGGCTTGGCACCATGGGAAGCCAACCAATTGGTTTGGAGCTTTGGCGTGGCAGGGTTTCAGGAAAAAGTAAATTGCCTTGTGGGTGTCAAAAGTCAGGAGCCCCAACCCCTCCCTTTACCCCTACAAGCACACTGATGCCAGCTGAAGCAAGAGAGGGGTTTCGAAAGGGACGTTGTCTTGGGCGGGCCAAGTTTTGGACATTAAAGCGTTTAAACCCATATCAAAACATGGATAAACGTCTGCATCAGTTGGATTTTTGTGGGATCCATCGACAAAAACAAAAGGATGTGCCTGGTTGCAAATCATAATGCATTGTTAAAAAAATGAGAGACTTGTAGGTTTTTAAAAACAAATGGAGATTTATTTTCATGGACGTCTGTTTAGAGATCAAAACATGGCTTTGCTGCCAGTGCCATAAAAATGATAACCAAATGAAAGATTGTCACAAGCATCAGCCTGTGGGACTATTTACGAAACAGCAAAGGGAGAATCTTGGGAGAGTTGGTGTCACCTTTGATCTTTTAAAAGTTGGCTGGAGTTTTATCTGTGCAGGTTAGGCTGTAAAATATGAAGTGGACTGGCAGGTGCTTTTTTTTTGTTTTGTTCTATCACCATCTCAGCACATGGCATCTTAGATACGCAGAGATGTTCGTCTTGAGCGTGTGCAGCCATCGTGCATACAATAAATCAAACATTGTGAGGAACAAACAAATCGTTGTCTCGAGTATCACTTTGTACACATATGTGTGAATGAAGATAGATTTACACTTCTCCAGCTCTCAGAACCTGTTTGACCAGGTTTCATTTTAAGAAGCTACATAGGTCCTTCAGGTCTTGTTTTCTGAGTCAGAGTAAATTGAATCCTCTATTGTCAGGGTTTTTTCCAAGGTTCTACAATCATGTGTTTCTCACAATTGCATGTGTAATCCCTTAGGTAAATGCTTTTCACATCCCTCTCCTATTTGCTAATAGCACTTTTGGAAGGTTAACATTTTCATAGTCAAAAACATAGCTGTATTCGCTCAAGTCCAACAGTTACTGGCACAGTTCCTAAAGGATGAGGTCAGGTGATATTATCTTGCAGCTATGAAAATGGCCTACTCACAATGTTTACAAAGAGCTCACATTTCAAATGAGTCACTCAAAGAAATGACAATCACCAATCTTTACGTGACACAGCTTATTTAAAAGTATAACAGGGTGAGATTTGTGCACAATAATGATGTGATGACACATTCTAGTAGTTTCAGATTGATCTTGAAGACCCCAGGAAATGATTTATTGAAACTGAGGTTTGGGCAGGACATACCCCCCACGCCCCTTCCTATTTTAAAAAAAAATGCTTTTGTTCACAACCAAGAAACATGAACTAGCAAGTCTGTTGTAGTTGGCATTATGGGGAGGGACATTCACATGTTAGAGAGCATTTGATTAGACACAAATCTGTGGAGTGCAACATGAGTCATCATTATTTTTGTTCCTTTTTTTTTTTTTTGCAAGAGATTAAAGGCACATTCAGTAACTTTTTGGTTGTCATCTTGGACTTAGTGACACCTAGTGGTGTGGATGCAGCATCATTCAAAATCAATAGTTTTCCGTTACAGATGCCATTGTAGAAATTCACTATTCACAATCAGCCATGATTAATTTAATCCAAGCACGAAAGTGTCCAATAACAAGACTGTTACTGAGATTAAGCGAATAGTATTCGGCTTGTCGTGTTATTCTAAAATGGCAGCCCCCATGAGGGGCACCCCTGCCCTGTGTAGAATAAAACAGCTTTTATAAGGTTACTGATATGACTAGAGTCCTCATCTCATGTGAGTGGTCATGATTTTATACATATGTATCAAATTTACAATTCATTTCTTTAGGAGTAGAACCTTTTTAATGGGTAAAAATTACTGAGTGCACCTTTACATTTTAAATGCATATATATCTACTAAAAGAGTATTGTCAACTTTTAGGAGTATATGACCATAGATGGCATCAAAGTTAACACATGGACTAAAACACACAACACTAATTTTTATTTCATGGGACTAAAAAAAGGCAAATGAATCATACAAGGCAACCTGAGATCATGCCTGTAACCATTTAAAATACTGCAATGGTATTTATTGAAATATAACATTTAAAAGACCAGTTTACAGAGAAAATAAAAATAGAGTTCATAAGGGAAAATCCATGAGATCTTTGAGGAACAAAAAGAAACATCAAGGGGTCTCCAATGGAAATGTTTTTGGCTATGTTTATAGTAAGGCAGCAGTGAGGGCATCTATATATTCCAACATTCAGAGCAACCAAAGGACGTCTACTTTGAGCAGTCATTACACAGACTAGACTATTCCACAGATCATTTCAGTGCTGTGTAATAAACAAGACTATGGTGGTCATGAAAATAGCTGAAATGGATTCAACTGAGTAATGATGTCTGGGTTATGCCTCAGTTAGTGGATGTTCTGAGCCCATGTGGCATGAGCATTTTGGCTCTGCAAAAGTCTATGGAGTTCTTTGAATTGCTCCACCGTCTGGTCTTTCAAGTCGGGATTAGAGATCTGGAGCCGAATGCTGTCTGTAGACCAGGAGAGCTCACCTGAAAACATCTCAGTCAGGATTCTTGCAACCACTGGAACAACCTAGATAGAGACAAAGAATGAAAGCATGAATATGCTCACCAGAGAATATGGTGACTGGAGCTGTTGTTCTGCCTAACATTTACTTTTGTGTTCCTTGGAAGTAAAACAAGTCATATGGGCTTGAAACCCTGAAATGAGGGTGAGTACATGACAGATTTTTTTATTTTTGGGTTTCAACGTTAATCTCATCTCCACACCTGGACAATGATGAGCTTTTTCTCTTTGGGCTTTCTGTCTGGCCAGTCCTCACCAAAGCAGAAGTAGATCTCAAAGGGAGGTGGAGTGGGTGCCTCCCCCTTCTGATACATGATGAGACCTGCCAAAAATACACAGTCATTTCAGTACAAGTGAATATTTCCTTATTATCATCATCAAATCTGAACCCTGATCACAATAACTGACTCACACACTCCCAATAAAAGCAGTCTGATCACTGAGATCAAGTGCGGCCTTCAAGTCATGTTGGAATGATTGTATTTTCAAGATGAGCCCTGAATAGCATATCAAAGAATCATGGCAGAGCTTTTTGATATTAATCAAGATAAATTGTAATTGTGAATATGTATGGTACAATTTAGTAACTTCATGAATAAGTGATTAACTTGCCCTAAAATATTAATGATTTAGCTGATTCATATGGAGTCGTTCAAACCGAACACATTCTTGCACCAAAAAAAAAAAAAAAGAGCTAGATGCATCACAATGAATTGAACAAAGAATTCAGTGTGAATGGCCCCTAAGGCGACAAGCCTGTGGCAACTTAGTTCCAAAAATAAATAACCCATCATTCTATCTGGCAGCAGAAGAATGATAAAACACAGATCATGCACCAATTACACACCTCACACACCTTTTTCTCTTCATATTGTTGCAATAGCGCTAAAAACATTTCCTGTCTTTTTCGGGATGTGAAAGACATTGAACAAAAAATATGAAATTGCCCAACACATTCTTTTTATACTGACCAAATCTCTTGAACACACATCACGTGTCCTTATTATGATTTCCAAACTGTAGTAGGAACTTCCTAACAGGACCTGAACACAAGAAAACAGATTTAACCCACCCTGTAAGAAGTTATTCAGACTGAACACCCAGATCTTCTTCTCCCGTTCCATTGGATTGGGCGGACCCTGCTCGAGCACACCTGGCCCAGACCAGAACACTTTACACTGGCACAACCTGATGGCATAGATATCTTGTCCCCTGATCTCCAAAATCAACCCTCGATCCATCACGTCCAGCAAGTGATCAGTGTAGAACCTCTGCTTTTCGTTTTGGATCTCAGCGGTTCCGGGAAACAGCACCTGGTGCAGTGTGACTGGACCGAAAAGCTCCACCTGCTCTGGTGTGGGTGCCAGATTACCGTAATAAAGTCTACAACCCTGAGGGTTACTGACGGTCAAAGAACCAGCTGTCCGACCTCTGTATTGGAACTTGATATCAAGATCAGTTACTAGAGACAAGAAAAGAGAGGGGAAAATTTTATTTTAATTTTTAATTTTTCACATCAACACAGCTAAGGTGTGCATTGATAGCCAAGAGTGAGTAAAGGTTTATCTAAGGCTGGTTTTAGTCTTTCTGTACACACCTAATGTCATTTAACATCAACATTACTGAAAATAGATGGGTGGGACTAGTTTGTTTATGAGATTTAAAGTATGTCTTCATCCCATTTAAATTGCACTGGTAATCCAGGACGGCAATAATCGCGATTGCAACAAGGGATTAGAGGCTTACAGGGCAACATGTGAGGACTGCTCAGCAATTCGGAGATGCAGGGATGGATCTGGTTTTCCACTTGGGCTGGCACCTCTTGCATTGGGCTGTCCACTATGGCTGTAGGCCCAACAGAATGAGAAACTACATCTTGAAGGACAGGCGGTGGTATGACTCCAGTCTCCATTCCCAAACCATTTGGATGTCCTCCACCATGAACGGGATATGTCCCCTGCTCCACTTTGATTGGACCATGACTGGTAAATTCATGAGGGGTAGTACCAGGCTGGCCAAGATGAGTGGTCATAGGAGCACCTCCATTTGGGTTATTACGGACTACTTCTCCTAAGAGGTTCATTGGAGAGTTATGATGGACGGGATTAAAGCCGTCGGCAATAGGAGAAGTGAATGGAACATCAACTCTAGTAGGGTATGCAGGGTAGCTGGGAGGTTCACCAGCTCTCGGGTCTGTCGGGAAATAAGCACCATACGCACAGCACGAAAAGAATACGTTAGATACCAAATCCAACTAAAACCAAAATATACATAATTTTTAACTACATATTAGCTGTGATTTAAAGGAATATTCCAGGTTCAATACAAGTTCAACTTAATCGACAGCATTTGTAGCATAATGTTGATTACCACAAAAGTTAATTTCGACTCATCCCTCGTTTCATTTTATTTTTAAAAACACAAATTGAGGTTACAGTGTGAGACTTACAATGAAAGTTAATGGGGCCAATTTTTGGAGGGTTTAAAGACAAATGTAAAGCTTATAATTTTTAAAAGCACTTATATTAATTCTGTTAAAACGAATGTATTATTTGAGCAGTAGAGTTGTTTAAATTGTCATTTTTACAGTCATTTTAGGGTTTGTTGACATCATCATGGCAACAATGTTGTAAAATAAACTTTACACAGAAAAGAGTAGTAAGTGATGTTATCACACTAAAATCATATTTACACGTGTACTGTTTATGTCTTGTGGCTATACTTTTGAAACAGTGATTTGAGCTTTTTTTTTTTTTAAGAAAAGGAGGGGCAAATCAAAAAATATTTTGTGGTAATCAATATAATGCCACAAATGTGGTTGATTGAGCTTAACTTATATTGCACTTTGAATATTCCTTTAAAACCTTGTGAGTTGCCTATATAGAGAGCATATTACGGCACCATAGTGCTCCCGACATGAAGGCTGGTAGGTAAAGAGCATAAAGGCCTAATGGTGCATTCAAGTCATGTCGGAATGATCAAATTTACGAGTTGAGCGCACATGAACGCCACCACAAAGTCATAATTATGAGTGGAAAACTCAGGATTTTCAGTCAGGATGTTGCCATAGAAGGTATCTGCCTATCTACTCAGCTCACTAGGTTTTGGAACAAAGCTAGTGAGTGCTAAAGCTAATAGATATAGGTATTCAGAAGTACCAAATCCAACCAAATGACCTAAATTTTGAGGATATCTTACCAATGGAGAGGTTGACAAAGTTTGGCAGCTGAAATAAAAAAAAAATAATAAAAAAAAAAAGTCAATCAATTAGTATATGAAGACAGTGTTGATTCAACCATGGCTTTATTTTTGTTGACCTGCACTGAATCAAGTTATTAACACTTACCTCCTCTTCCTCATCCTCTCCTGCATCTAAAATCAAGAAAAGAGCAAATGATTATGTCTGATCTCTCTTACCCCTTATAAAAATTTGGGCAAATAACACTTTCAAAAGTTTAAAGATAAGATCTACATATTCTGCAGCAGCAATGACGCTACGGGGTGGCACTTTCAACACTGGGCCCCCCACTTTAATCACTTATGTTTTAGTGCTGTGGGTGGTTTTTTTTTTTTTTTAGAGAGTCACTTTCACACCATAGGCGAAAGTCCAACAAATATTAAATCTAAAACAACCCGATTAGAAATAGCGGTATGCCCATGAAAAGGTCTCTTTAATATAAGCACCGTACAGCACAGGTCAAAGTAATCAAAGTGTGTGGGGTGGGGGGGGGGGGTGTAGAGTTAGTTGTAGTTTCTCCACTCAATCAGATGAATAGTACTAATTCATCCAATCAAATATGGCATTCCACATGAATATAAATGACTCTTCCCCGCTATTCAATGTTTCAGAAATTTGCTTGCACGTCATTAGTAGTGTCATCACATTAAAATTGCTTTAATACAGTGGGACAAAATCCACAAAACTGTATGTTTTCAAACATGAAGCTTTCATTTAGGCCATGTTACTGGCTTGAAGGCATGCATTCCCTGTCCATACCTCCATTGACTGACTGGTCGCACACCTCATAGATCTTATAGGGCTGGACAGGGGTGTCCTTAGTGCCATCATAGTGGAGACTGAACTCTCGGCTTTTGTTTAGAGCACAGCGGAGGTTGGCCTTCCATTTGGCTGGATCTGGCTCGTCCACTCCCTCCTGATACTTGCCTGTCTCCAGAGCCCAAGCCTGCAGAGAGAAAAATCAATTAGAAGGACTGAAACACATAACTGCTATGGGAGACATTTTGACCATTTCTATGTTCCAAATCTACTGTGTCCAGCCTTAAGACCCCATGAAATCACTTGACAAGCACAAGTTTTTTTTCCTGTATTGTTGACATCTATTACAACAGGAAGTTTGGACAGGACACATTGAAGGGCTCGTCTTTTTTATTATTTAATTATAATTAGTTATATTTAATTACAATGTATTTTTTAATTAGTTAAATCACAGCCATGAACATTGCTAGTCGGTTGCAGGTGTATTTACATGGAGGGACATTCTCATTCTAGAGAGCACTTGATTGGAAAAAAATCTGTGTAGTGCAAAATGAGTCATCAATATTTCTGGTCTGTTTTCCTGGATGACATATATGATACATTTTAAAGCGCATCTCTTCTAAGTGAATTTTGCCAACGTTTAGGAGTACACTAGCATTTAGATGGCCTTAAATCTAACAAATATGGTCTAAACTCCACAAAACTCTAATTTTGATGTCATGGGGTCTTGAACCAGACAGCTCTTTTCATGACTTTCTCTTACTTATAACCTCACAGCAATGAAGTCAAGTGGAATTGAAACTCGCTCCATTTTTTGTTCTCCAAGTATGGTTACAAAATACATTATTTAACACTATCTTTAACAGGTCTTATGAGTACGTGTGTGGTCAACTAATCTCCCTAGCTCGCTTTGTCAATCACTTTCTATTATTGCTAATAATAAATATTGAGAAGTGAAACTACTAGGTGTTTCAGTGCCTTCCAACTCCAAAAGGCTTTGAGAATTCCCCCTAAATGACAGTACTAATTTTAGATGAGTCAAAAATAGTCAAATAAATATTCAGGGGTTTTTGACAGCCTGTAATGATTCAGGTGGAAACAAATATTTCAAGCTGGTATTGAATCAAAGCACCCCTATAAGAAGATAATATGAAATACCCTCAAAATGGTAACAAAAACAGCCTGGATGCAAAAATACACTAGAATTAGAAATGTATATTATATATATATATATATATATATATATATATATATATATATTTTTATATTTGCCTTAAATATAGTGTTCTCCTCTTCCAGGGTTGGCATATGGCGGGTGGCATGTCTCCAAGGAATCCGGAACAGCCTGTGCTCTTGATTGAGCCAATGCAATCCAGGGTATTTCCCACTGTTAATCTGTTAGAGTGAGAAGTGTTTATTAATTTAGAACACGCCCAGTGTGCAAATATTTAAAATGACCTTCCACTTTTAGTTTTCCCTCCATTTTAAAGCCCTTTCACACCAAATGTGTATACTGCGAAGAAGATTTTGAATAGAAACAATGCTTTTTTCTTTTCAAAGATTGCTGTTTTCTGGAACTGCTGGATGGATGAAAACAAGGCGGCATCTGAAGATAATTTAAGCGTTCTGACAAAAAAACTTAAATTTTACCCGTCATTTATGAGGACACTATTTATTTTATTTACCACAGACAAATAAGGTTAAAAAATATACTATGGTCAATATTGTGAGATTTTGAAACTCGAAACAATCATTTGGCTGCTGTTTTTTTTTTTTATGTCGTCAATAAGATTCTTTAAGAATCAAATTCACCTGTGCCAGCAGCCAAGGCTTCAGACGGATCCTCCGTGGTTGACCACTCATGGCACTGGAAAATGAGGGGGGTCGGAGGAGTTGGCGATGGTGAACCCTGTTCTTTTGGTCGCCTGTTGATCTTAGAATGGTGAGCTATTTTTGGGGCAAAAAGAGGAATGGAAGTTGCATGTTTCAGTCTGGGAAATGGCAACTATTAGATTGGAAAATAAATACAAGCTGAATCAGCAAACTTTTTGCAACCAAAGAGAGATGTTGGGTAGCTGAATTGAAAAATAACATTCTGGATCAGTGACTTCCTACATAGGGATACGTGTGCCCCAGGGGGTACTTGGATAGACAAACATTACAACTTTTTTTTATTATAATAGGGTGATATTAGGGCTGTCAATAGATTAAAGCAATTTATTGCAATTAATTTCTCTCATCATTTACTCACCCTCATGTCATCCCAGATGTGTATGACTTTTTTCTTCTGCAGAACACAAATTAAGATTTCATCCATACAATGCAAGTCAACAGGGTCCAGAATTTTGAATCTCCAAAAAGCACAAAGACATAAAATAATCCATAAGGACCTCTAGAGTCATATGGATTACTTCCATGCTGCCTTTAAGTGCTTTATGGAGATTCAAAGTTCTGGACCCTGTTGCCTTGCGTTGTATGGACCAACAGAGCTGAGATATTCTTCTAAAAATCTTCATTTGTGTTCTGCAGAAGAAAAAAGTCATACACATCTGGGATGGCATGAGGGGAAGTAAATTATATGAGATTTTTCATTTTAAGGTGCACTATCCCTTTAACACATTCAGTTCCTTTTTAAAGGAAAGAAAACAAAACATGCAAGTGTTGAGCGTGGTTGGCTCATGAGTGATATTATTCTTTGATTAAATTCGACCACAGAAACAGCAAATTACTTATTCATCCAAATCTGGCCTTCATAAATATTTATTGTTTTCAGTAAATAATATTACAGATAATGCTAAATGATATCCAGTATGTTATAAGGTAGAAGGAACACGTTTTTGTTTTGGTGTTGATGAAGGTTGGGAACAACTGTTATAGGTTTCAATGCTTGATGAAAGTATAATTAACCCAAAATCAGGGCTAAACATTGAATAAATCTTCTGAAAAAAAGCAGTGCAATGACAGTTGAAGTCAGAAGTTTACATACACCTTAGCCAAAAACATTTAAACTCCGTTTTTCACAATTCCTGACATTTAATTGTAGAAAACATTCCCTGTCTTAGGTCAGTTAGGATCACTATTTTAAGAATGTGAAATATCAGAATAATAGTAGAGAGAATGATTTATTTCAGCTTTTATTTCTTTCATCACATTCCCAGTGGGTCAGTAGTTTACATTAACTTTGTTAGTATTTGGTAGCATTGCCTTTAAATTGTTTAATTTGAGTCAAACTTTTTGGGTAGCCTTCCACAAGCTTCTCACAATAAGTTTTGGCCCATTCCTCCAGACAGAACAGGTGAAATGGAGTCAGGTTTGTTGGCCTCCTTGCTCGCATACACTTTTTCAGATTGAGGTCAGGGCCTTGTGATTGCCACTCCAATACCTTGACTTTGTTGTTCTTAAGCCATTTTGCCACAACTTTGGAGGTACGCTTGGGGTCATTGTCCATTTGGAAGACCCATTTGCGACCGAGCTTTAACTTCTGGCTGATGTCTTGAGATGTTGCTTCAATATATCCACATAAATTTCCTTGCTCATGATGCCATTTATTTTGTGAAGTGCACCAGTTCCTTCTGCAGCAAAGCACCCCCACAACATGATGTGGCCACCCCCATGTTTCACGGTCGGGATGGTGTTCTTCAGCTTGCAAGCCCACCCTTTTTCCTCCAAACATAACGATGGTCATTATGGCCAAACAGTTTAAGTTTTGTGTCATCAGACCAGATGACATTTCTCCAAAAAGTAAGATCTTTGTCCCCATGTGCACTTGCAAGCTGTAGTCTGGATTTTTTATGGCGGTTTTGGAGCAATGGCTTCTTCCTTGCTGAGCAGCCTTTCAGGTTATGTCGATATATGACTCATTTTACTGTGGATATAGATACTTGTCCTCCAGCATCTTCACAAGGTCCTTTGCTGTTGTTCTGGGATTGATTTGCACTTTTCACCCCAAACTATGTTCATCTCTAGGAGACAGAATGCGTCTCTTTCCTGAGCGGTATGATGGCTGCGTGGTCCATTGGTGTTTATACTTTATACTTGCGTACTATTGTTTGTACAGATGAACATGGTAACTTCAGGCGTTTGGAAATTGCTTCCAAGGATGAACCAGACTTGTGGAGGTCCACAATTTTTTTTCTGAGGTCTTGGCTGATTTCTTTTGATTTTCCCATTATGTCAAGCAAAGAGGCTCTGAGTTTGAAGGTAGGCCTTAAAATACAACCAAGGTACACCTCCAATTGACTCCAATTAGCCTATCAGAATCTAAATTAGGCTTGATGTAATTTGTATTTAATTTTTTTTAATTTTCCAAGCTGCTTAAAGGCACAGTTAACTTAGTATATGTAAACTTCTGAGCCACTGGAATTGTGATATAGTCAATTAAAAGTAAAGCAATCTGCCTGTAAACAATTGTTGGAAAAATTACTCATGTCATGCACAAAGTACATGTCCTAAATGAAAGTTGAAACTTCTGACTTCAACTGTAAATGTGACAAGACATGAGCCTCCAGGCCTCTGCTAAGTCGTCAAATCGCTGCTATAAAAGCAGGTGCTCTGGGAAAACAGAAAGCATGCAGGTATTTAGTTTAAAAAGCTCAGCGGCGGAGAGGTCATGTTACCTCTGTAAATAAAGAACAGCATGACTGAGCACAATGACAGCAAAACGTGAACACCACCATTACTGCTGTCTGTTCAGTGAAAAGGAGGAGAAAAAGCTATTTTCGTGACAGCGTTGCTGGACTTTACTTATGCAGAAATGAAAAATGGGCTATGAAACTTTCAGGGACACATCTTCGGCTACAGTCAGTATGCTATAGGACACATTATGACTACAGTCATGACATGAGACTTTTGAATGAGTGTTAAAAAGGTGGTGTCTTGTCACTGCACTCCCATAAAAGGAAGGTTTAGGCTAAATACTAGCAAATTCATTCATTGTGCATTTATAAGAGGAACAACATTGACCAAATGCTAAAATGTAATGCTTTTCTGGAGTCAAGCTGGAGAAGTAGGTGGGGTTCCTAATAAATTAAACAATACGTTTAATTTGGTAACCTCTAGTTCAGTTCCTTTTAAGTCTTAAATGAGTAATTTGCTGTACATCATCATTGTTTGGCACTCTTTGGGGTCCAGAGATCAAGACTAATATGCTGGGTTTTTATTCGTATTATTAAAACCAAGTATTAAGAACAAAACAAAGAAAACGAAAAGATTAAAACACGGATGAAGCAGAGCAGAGTAAATGCTTTGTTTTATTCATTATCTATTGCTGTTTTTACCACGTTGCATGTAATAATAGGGGCCGTTCACACAGAAGACATTTTTGCGTCCGTCCGCGCTGCTTTACAATACTTTTTCTACGTAAACATGCGCCAGACGGACGTAATTGACCGTTGCGCCGCGTCTTGATTTTTTCAGCGTTTTTTAGACGCCATGTCAGGGGCAGTTCAAACCGAACGTGTCCTTGCGCTGAAAAAAATTATTAAATTAATCGGGTGTCTCGAGATACGCTTAAAAGTTTCCTATCTTTTTTTTCACACGGCGTTTAAAAAACGCGTGGGGTGGGGGATAACACCTGGACGCGGCGTAACGCTCAAACAAAAATGTTTTCGGTGTAAACGGCCCTTTAAGAGAACTTCAACCCTTAAAAACGCGCCTCGAAACACCTGCGAGCTGTTCCATTCGTTACGTTGCGTCTAGCTTCTAAACAAATTTTTTTTTTTTTTTTTTTTTTTCAGCGCAGGAACACTATCGGTCCTAAAATTCCCACCAGCCCAAAAATAACATTAATAACACCAATTTTAACGAAATTAGACAAGCAAATACACAAAAACCCAAACATACACAGCGGTGCAAACCTTGAAGATTTAGCGCTTTATAACCGATGCAAACGTAGTAAACAAACTGAAAACACTTGCCTGCAATGAAAATGAGCCAAACTCTTACTTCAGAGAATTTGTACCCGAGACTGGCTCCGTCAAAGCAGCGTACCTGACGCGCGCATAATTCCAGGTGAGAATACTGATCCGGGTCTTTATGTCCTCAACACAAGATAGAAAGATCAAATACTCATGGACGGATTGATCGCAGCGCTATTCAGGAAAACTCTCTCATATCCATGTTGTTTTTAATTGGACTGGCATGAGGCGACAGAAAGAGTATTTGCAGAAGTTGAACAGGTACCACCCTTCCGGATGACAGGGGCTAATGTAAACGGAAGTGGTGTGTTTCATTTTTCATACATGCACTGTGAACCATCCATACTCTGTCAGTGTTTATAATGTGCAGCAATTGACAAAATGAAACTGTTACAATGTATAAGGTTGCAGGCTAAATACTTTTTATTTTATTTTATATTTTTATTAAAATGCTTTCAGATTTTTATTGTGCTAGTCTTGGTGTGCCATTTGGAGGGAAAGGGGCGTGTCATTTTTTCAAACTGGAATCATTCACGAAATATCACGAAGTATAATAATAAATAAATAAATAAACAGAAACTTTGGGCAATTAGCCTATGTAGTTACAAAGACTACATATTTGTTGATCATGCAAAAGACTACTAGCTTATGAGTTTAAAGCTAAAACGTGATTACAAATGGTGAACATTTTAAATACACAAATATATATAGGCCTATTTTCGTTTACACATTCATATACATTTGAACCTTAAATCTTAAAGGAATAGTTCACTCAAAAATTAAGATTATCCCATCATTTACTCACCCTTATGCCACCCTAGATGTGTATAACTTTCTTCTGCTGAAGAATCTCTCAGCTCTGTTGGTTCATACAATGCAAATGAATGGTGACCGGAACTTTGAGGGGGAAAAAAAAAGAAAAAAGAAAAGCATTTAAAGGCAGCATAAAAGTAATCCACACAACTCCAGTGGTTAAATCTGTATCTTCAGAAGCGATATGATAGGTGTGGGTGAGAAACAGATCAATATTTAAGTCCTTTTTACTATAAATTCTCCTCCCTGTCCAATAAGTGGTGATATGCACAAATAAACTGCAAAAAAAAAAAAAAAAAGAATGTGGAGGTGAAAGTTGAGATTTATAGTTAAAATGGACATAAATATTGATCTGTTTCCCACCCATACCTTTCATATCATGTCTGAAGAGATGGATTTAACCATGGGTGTTGTATGGATTACATTTATGCTGCCTTTATGTGCTTTTTGAAGCTTCACCGTTCTGGCCATCATTCACTTGCATTATAGGCAAGGGCGTAGCCAGCAAATTACTTTTGATGGGCCTCAATAAAAATGGGTGGGCTAAGTTTTTGCCTAAATATTTTTTTTTTACCAAATTGTCCTTAACAACAGAGAAGAGGAACAATCAAACAGTTCTTTCACACTTTCAGAAATCAAAATTTTTGCATTATTTGAACTATTTATAAATATATATTTGAAGTCAAAGAATAATCTCTTATATTCTGGGTGGGTCCAGGCCCATCCTAGCCCACCCTTGGCCACGCCTCTGATTAGGACCTACAGAGATGAGATATTCTTCTAAAAAAATCTTCGTTTGTGTTCTGCAGAAGAAAGTAATACACATCCATGGTGGCATGAGGGTGAATAAATGATGAGATAATTTTTTTTTCTTTTTTTTTTTTTTTTTTACTATTCCTTTAATGTTAAACCTGAAAAAAAAAATTCCCAAACTACCCAAATGCATATAATTATATCACCTATAAGGAAGTCTAAAAGTCTGCAAACAAACAGCTGGTATATTATCAAAACTTTGGAGAGACCCATGTTGCTTAACATACTTTATTTTGGTTAGAATAAATGTTTATAGTTTTTCATTAACTGACTTAGAAGTAAATTACAGGGTTGCGCAATGACGACGTGCGTGACCTGCCGTGGTTTCCATGCCAACGCCACTTGTTTGGGCTCCGGCGTGCAGGAAGAAATATGTAGTCGTTCTAATAGCGTACATTTGGCTCTGAAATTTTTATAACGATCTTTTTTGAGACTTAATTAAGTCGCATAATTCTGACACATAAATGTGTGATCACAGACATTAAAGTGTCTGGAAGTTGTTGACTCGCACGCAGGTTTAAACCTAAAAATATTTTTATATTAGAGACTATGGTTCACGTTTCAGGAGGAGGAAAATGTTTTGTTTTTTCTGCACCTTAATTGTTCCCGATTGAATTATTTTTATTTTTTATTTTTTGGGGAATTTTGGTTTTGTGAAGCCCTGAAAGGTTTATTTTATTTTATTATTATTTATTTATTTTGACTACAAAATTGTCTATTTGTTTTTAATTGCTTAAATATGTAATGTCAGATGTACCACCTTATTTAATACATGTTAAACTGTAATTGCTTAGTAGATATGTCAGATTTATTCAACATAGCAGACCTAAGCAGACTGCAGAACATTTCTCTAAGATAATGTCTAAGCATCACTAGTTAAAGAATGACAGGAGAAATAACAAGTGCACATAGATTTACTGCCCACTCAAAGCATTGGATGGAGCACACCAAATGTGAGGACCTCATTCAGATGATATTCCACAGTAAAGAAGTTCAGCAGCACTTCAAGAACATTCTGAGACCTCACTCACTTCTCATTCACCCGGACATGATGAAAGGTTTGTACTTTGTTCAGAAACTAACATGTTTTGACATCAAAGTGACATCATAGAAATCAAAAGGTCTTTCAGACAGGGCCAAGGAGGTGAGATCTGAGTCTTCTGCTTATGAGAAGAATAAAACCACTCCTACCTCTCTGTCAGAGCTTTGCAAACTGCTGGAGGAGAGAATCTCTCAGAATTCACAGCTCTACTCCATCTGCCATGAAGACCAACAGGCTCTGGTCAGTCTCAGACAGATTAGACAGTAAGATGTGTTATTCACGCAAGCCAACTCCAATTTAAAAACACTTTATATGTGGTTGAATGGATGGATTTTTTGATTTCTAAGTTAATTCATTTACTGTATATCTCTTCTGTTTTTGTTTTAGACAGCAGTGTTGATTTCTGAGCTGGGTATGATCTGGCATGACCTGAAAATCCCACCTGTTGACATCACGCTGACTCAGGACGAGAATGTGCAGCTGCATCATCAGACATTCAGTGAGGTGCTGGACATCTGTGAGCAGCTTTTTCTGCACTACCTGCACTTGATGGATACTTTAAAGAGGCGTGGTGTCTTCAGCGACTATGCCAACCGAAGCAGGCTGGCAGCTCAGCTGGCTTCAGACTGCACTAACCTGTGAGTACATCCTCTCTTTTTACCTGCTTTGCATTTCAATAGCCTTTCTTTTTCGCAGTAGACTCTTGCTGTATCTGTTTGCAGCTTAAATGTTCGCTCCATAAGATCCAGGATTGTCCCAGGAATCAAAGCTACAAGGAGACCAAGTGCTGCAACACAGAGAGAACGACAGCAGGGGACTTTACAGACACACTCTCTGCCCTGCCCACGTAAACATGACCTGTTTCTGCATGCCAAACATAGCATGAAGAGGGCTATGACGGGTAGACCTCTGGAAAAGACTGTGGAGGATGAACTCAAGGAGGTCTGTGTGTTTATTTGTTTCAAAGAGTGAAAAATTGTTTGAGAAGTCATAATAGTGAGTTCTTCTGTTTTTAGATTGAAGAGAAAATTGGGGAGCTGGATTTGCAACGTGTGTATGACCTCCTGCCCTACCACATGGAGCCAATCACGTGCAAGAAACACAACCAGAGAATGGCTTGTTCAGGTTCCACAGCCAGCGTGCCTAGTATACCGAAACAAGAAAAGGATCCCTATCAAAATAGAGTCGTCAGAATGAAGGTGACCAGGACATTTTTATGACTACTTGTACCGTATCTCAAATGGTTGTATTTCAAGGCTTATTCTTAATGGATGGGGTGATGTGGTGTTGCAGTAACAGATCTGAACTGATAACCAAAAGGTTGTTGGTTCAAATTTCACAAAGAATTATCCATGCATTTGGAGCTTTTCCAACAGCAGCATTTTGACTCGATATTATTGTTTGTCTTCATTTGTTCCTCTGCCACCTCAGGGATGTTTTTCCATGCCAGACCTACAGATGGAGACACTGCTGGAGGAGCTGGAGATTGGAATGCCCTGCCGGCCTCCATCCCCATTAGTCCTGCTCTTAACAGAACCAACATCAAGCCTGGAGAAACACATCACTCCTGCAGATGACCTGAGGAGGTTGGGCTGCTACAGACCATCCTTCACTGTAGTCAATAGCCACGTTTCCACTGTTGGTCCAAATGAGGGCGTGCTAATGTGTGCCAGGGCCAGTTGCGTTCCCACTGTCACTTCCGAGGCTTTATCGTGCCTCCTTGGGGCTTTCTCGGGGCCAAAGGCTTTTTCCAAAGCTTTTGGCCGCGGCTGGCCAGTTGATGGCCCTGGCTTGCACTGGCCCAATAGTGGAAAAGCGGCTAATATCAATACATACATCACAGTGTCCATATATAAAATGTAGACAATTTGATTGGTGCATGCATGCATATGCTACTATATGTGTGTTTTAGATTGTTACAAGATTACGAGGATGTCAACAATCTGAGTAACTGTGAGACAGACCTGCCCCCACTTATCAAAGCCCCAACTGGCTATGGTTCCAGAAGACTCCAAAAGCTCAAACTAAGACTACAGGTACATGCAGAAACAGTCATACTGCTGATTAGGGCACTCCTTCTGATACACGAGACAGTACATTATAATCAAGTTACAGAGAGAATCATACTCACAGATACACCCTACACACACACACCTTGACTCATGTATTACAGACTATATTGTTGTTTTACTGATATGATATGGGGATTTCCTTCTAGGAAATGATGGAGGAAGAGGAGGAGAAAAAGAAGAGTAAAGTACTGTTTGAGAAGCCTCCACACCCACAGGGAGCAGTGGTCAGTGTGGCGGTTTCACCACAAATTATCGTGCAGATGACAGCAGCCCGAGTGTCTGACAGGATTTTTCCAGAAACCATCAAACTCAGCATGTACCCTCCAGTCTACAATGACCTTACTAAAGAGGTGGTACTTCTTTAGTTGATATCATACAGCTTTAGGGCAAAGACACACATTTTTATAATTTTATTTACAGTATTTTCCATGTGCAACATCACTAACACTCTATGAAATCTAAGATGCTTATTATTATAATCATTACTCTAAATATTTGATAGATTGTCTCAGCGTCAGTAATGGATCGGAACTTGGTTGAAGAAAGTATGGAAATAAAAAAAGTTTATGAAGAATTATCCAAAAGTATCCCAACAAAGTATTTCAACTTTGATGAGGTGAGTGATATTCTTTGCACTATTCTAAGGCTTGTTGACTAATTTTACTGTAAGATGTACAGTATGTTGTGGTTTTAAAGGGGTCCAATTTTCCTTGATCTATTGACATATAAGAGTTTATTGTACTATAAACTATAAAAGTTTCAGGACTCAAAACTTCCTCAGTGCAAAAAGAGCATTTTTTTTAAGCCAAGCTGCCAAAACGACTCGTCCTCTACTTCCCCCACATTGTGATGTCACACTGTGGTAGACATTTGTATCCAACCACCTCCACAACAACACATCAACACCTACTTTACCTTATTACTTCCATAGCCCCGCCCAGTAGTTGTGAGATGGCAGGTCAGTCAAGAGCAGAGAGCCAATCATAACAGGGGGCATTTACTGTTAAGTCTTAAAGGAAAAGCAGCACCAAAACAGAGCGTTTCTGACAGAGGGTCAGAATGAGGGTGGAAAATTATCAAATATATGACAGTTTTTTTGTGTGCAAAAAAACGTTAATAATATTATAAGTGAACTTCAAGGAACATATTAAAATAATAAAAAAGGCATGTCATGACCCCTTTAAAAATTTATGAAATTGTAAAAATTGTTGTATTAAACTTTTTTGTGACATCTGAATTATATTTTTATGGTGTCTGTGTACAGCAAGAACCTTATTATAAAGTATTTGTTTATTTTGTTTATAAATTTAGTTGTTTTTTAGCAGAAAGTGACCTCACTTCATGTAGTGGGGACAATATTATTGCCTTTCTGTCTTGAAAAGGACCCAAGGATTGAACCCATACTGTCTAATGCCATGTGCTGCCTGAAAAGAAGGATTAATGAAAAACTGATGAACCCATTACTAAGGAGGCCAAATCCATACTGCATATCCCACAGGTGTCCTCTTTTCATATCATCTGTCTCCCTTTGCTTCTTATCCTCCACCACCAGTATAGTTACTGTGATATAGTTCAATTTGTGAATGTTTGATACAAAAATATGAGCAAAATCTCTAATTATTGACAGAGAGAGAACAGAGAGGGCTGCAAACAGAAAGAGGCCCATGGATGTGACCACACGAGCATACAGAGCCTGGTTTCAGTGGTGGAAGTGTCAGCTATCACTGGATGATTATCTCAACTATATTTCCAACCAGGTTGTTAATAAGACGTTAATTTGTGTACTGTCTAAATACATTTCTGTATTCAGGATACAGGGCTTTCATCTGGTTTGAACAGTTATTTCTGTTATATGTTCTCTGGTTTTGAAGGACTCTGATTACCTGTCAGTGTTGTTTCATCTGTATGACAGTGATGATGAGGAAGAAGAGAGACACAAACTGGCTCAGCTGCAGAAGGAAGAGAGGAGAAGGTCTGTAAACAGAAGGCATTAGTTCAGTTAAGGCCATGATTTATTAGACTTCTCTTGCACTTGGTTCTCTATAATAGAGTATTTTCTAAGAAGTTAGTCATCATCAATCAACAATGACGCCCTGCTCCCTTTGAGACATTACAAATATTATACAGATAGATGACAGATCCACTTAACTTCTGAGAATGTCAGTGCTAAGGTCAGCAAGTGGCCAAACAAAACAATATGCCCAATCCAACATACACACAAAAAATGGTCTAAATAACTTAACAATCAGATTTTATTGGTTAGGTTTTTTGTTTGTTTGTTTGTTTGTTTTGGGGGTTTTTTCTCCCCAATTTGGAATTCCCAATGCACTTTAAGTCTTCATGGTGGTGTAGTGGTTCACCTCAATCCGGGTGGCGGAGGATGAATCTCAGTTGCCTCCGCATCTGAGACCGTCAAGCCGCGCATCTTATCACGTGGCTTGTTGAACGCGTTACGAGACGCGTTATGTGGAGGCTTCACGCTATTCTCCACGGCATCCATGCACAACACATCATGTGCTCCACCGAGAGCAAGAACCGCATTATAGCAACCACGAGGAGGTTATCCCATGTGACTCTACCCTCCCTAGCAACCGGGCCAATTCGTTTGCTTAGGAGACCTGGCTGGAGTCACTCAGCATGCCCTGGATTCGAACTTGTGACTCCAGGGGTGGTAGTCAGCGTCAATAATTGCTGAGCTACCCAGGTATTGTTTAGTTTAATATCTGTCTGCTTGCCTTACTGTATATTTTCCAGAAGGCATCAGGAAAGGATCCATTCAATGAGGAAACAGAAGGAGGAATTTCTTCCTGGTTTCTGGAATGTCAACACCATAGGAATGGGAGGACTTGGGAAGGAACCTAAACTGGATGGCATGTTATATTTTACATCCCATTAACAATTTTGCTAGAACAATAATGCTATATCTCTGTAGAATACTGGTACATGTAGGAAAATGCATTCTCATTTAGTGCCCAAAAAATATGAATGGGTAAAGATATGTCTGCTATGTGTTTCAGAGAAAAATCCTGATGAGAAAATACAGGATGTGGTAAGTGCATGCTCTTTTCCTCGTAATATGACACTCTGCACTTCTGCTTTTCACTGTTTTTGTAGCTCTTGCTTTTAGTGTAGGCTTCTGTTTAGCAAAAATAATTTCAAAACAAATCCTAGCTCTTGCTTTCTTACACCGTGTCATAACCAGATGCAATGCAATGCAGCAACAAGCAATAATATAATAGTTTTTACTTAAAAGAATGACAAGCCATTTTGTTGATCATCTGGTGTCTATAGAAAGCAACAGTCTGGTTCCAGAAGTAAACATTTTTTTTTCCATAGGCTAATTGATTATTAATGATAACTTATAAATCTTTAAAAACAGACATATTGTGAGCTCAGAGGTTGTTAATCGATGGTATATGCTGTATATCAGTCTGTGTTATTTCAACTAAATAAAAAAACATTTGTGTTAAATAACAGAATCCCTGGTGAATAACTACATTACCCATAATCCTGAAGAGAAAAGATCCACCAATCAGAGAATTGTGGCAAACAAAGAGCACCAAAAGAGCTGTACTCCCTATACTCTCGTATATATTTGCATATATATGACAATTTTGCAATAAAATTAAAATATATTGTTTCTATAATTATAAACAATGACTCTGAATCAATAGTTTTATATTTTTCCATCGTTTTTATTTCAATTATGTCATTCGCAATGCTTCAAAGGATTGTAGTTCATTTCCTCATGAAAGATGTTAAGTACACAGTCTTGTACCTTTATCTTTTTGTCTGATTTTCAAATACTTTTTTTACTTCAAATCAAAGTTTGTAATGTTGTGATTCACCTTGCAGCTGGTTGATTTGGTTCATGGCTTAGAAATGAATGGGAAAAACACTTTCAGAACCAGGACGGCTATAAAAGTGTGTGGGCACTGTTATGCTCTGTTTTTGTGGCATTGTGCTGAGTAGTCCCGCCCACTGCAGAATCTCATTGGTCCAAAATTACAATCCTCATAACTGTACATTTAAACATCAAATAACTCCTGATTGCCTGTTAATGTGTCTCATCGCGCAGCATTTTCACCTTCAGTGTGAACAAAAAAATTTGTCGCTGGAATCTGGTTAGGACACTGTCTTTATTTACTCCAGTTGAACACTTTGCATATACTACTTGAAACTCAAAGGAATGCTCTGGCTTCAATACAAGTTGAGCTGAATTGACAACATTTGTGGCATAATGTTGATTACCACAAAAATGAATTTCGAATCGTCCCTCCTTTTCTTTAAAAAAAGCAAAAATCGAGGTTAGAGTGAGGCACTTACAATGGAAGTGAATGTGGCCAATTTTTGAAGGGTTTAAAGGCAGAAATGTGAAGCTTATAATTTTATAAAAGCACTAACATTAATTCTTCTGTTAAAACTCATGTATTATTTGAGCTGTAAAGTTGTTTAAAATGTAATTTTTAGTCATTTTAGGGTTTTAGAGTTTGACGACATTACATCATTATGGAAAAGAAATTGTAAAATCGGCTATAACTTTACATAGAAAAGGTTAGTAAGTGATTTTATCACACTAAAATCATGTTTACACGCATATTGTTTATGTCTTATGGCTATACTTTTGAAAAAGTAAGTACTTTAATGTTCAAAAATTGGCCACATTCATTTCCATTTTAAGTGCCTCATGTCACTTTGATTTTTGCTTTTTTTTTTAAAGAAAAGGAGGGGCAAGTCAAAATAAATTTTTGTCATAATCAATATTATGACACAAATGCTGTCGATTTAGCTTAACTTGTATTGAATCCGGAATATTCCTTTAAATTCACCCTTATTATGAAATGTTCTGAAGTCTGTTTGTCCTGGAGAGCAGGGTGAAGGCCCAGCTGCCGGACTGCTGGATATAGACCAGATGCAGGCCAGGCTCGAGAAGGTCTGGAATGCCCTCTATCTGCCTGAAGGACAGCGGATAGACATGGCCATCAAATACAGCTCTCAGGGGTACAGAGACCATCTGCAGGAGGTAGAAATAATAAAGACTAACCACTCCTGGCTTTCCATCATGTTGATCATCTGCTTGATGCAACTGGCTGTGCAAGGGTTTGTGTGTGTTTGTGCTTTCAGGCAATTGCTGCATGGGAGCAGGCTGCTCGGCTGATCCAACAGAGGGAGTTATTGCTGTTTAAGTTGGAGGAGTTTGAGAGAGCAGCATCTAATCCCAACAGATTTTTTCAACAAGGTATAATATTTTGCCTCTATCTGCAACCATCCATAATGTGTCTGGTAGTTTTTGCATGGCTTTGTCTATATAAGATATTTAAAGATGCAAAACACAAGATTCTAATATAATATACATTATATTAAACAATATTTGCTTGTGAAGTTTTCTTGACAAATCCATAATTGTAAAATATTATTGCTCATTTTCTGAAGTCATACACTAAATGTTCTTCTCTTGGATGTAAACACAGGTTATCATGGTTCATCTATGGCTAGAATGGAGGAAGCAAGTCAGAGAGGGAAGCTGAACTCTCAGATTTCAGATGTAGACAAAGGGTTATCCGAGATCATTGGCCACATCACAACCCATTTCAATGACATCATCACGTATAAGGTGAGTGCTCCACAGCTCGCTAGCCCTCTGTCAGTCACCTGCCTCCAGAAACTCAGATTATCATCAGTGCTGTTTTGATTGTGTCACAGGGTCGGCCGTACTGTGAGAAAATGCGCTGGGACCGTATTGAGATGCTGTACTGGCTGCAGCAGGAAAGGCGGGTCCAGTCCCTGGAGATGTTCGTAGAGGGACGGATGGCTCTGCCTGTAAGACTGCCTCCTCTGAATGACAGCCAGGAGTTTTACGCAACAACGATCTCGCAACAATCTCTGTCTGACTGTGAGAGAAACAGCCAATTGCAGCAACACCCTGAACCCTAAATCAAATACTCATGTTTTAAAAAATACCAGAAAATAAATTTTAAAAATTGTCAGTTTTATAGACCTTTGTGTTTTCCATTTGCTTATTTCTAGACTAGCGACTGCAGAAGTTTCATACTCTCAAAAAGAGTTCACTTAAGACATAGTCAAGACATGGCTCAAGTCAAATGCATTCCTTTTCATATATTCTCTTTGATATATATATATGTTTATACACCGATGAGTCAAAACATTAAAATCACCTGCCTAATATTGTGTAAGTCCCCCTCGTGCCGCCAAAACTGCGCCAACCCGCATCTCAGAATAGCTTTCTGAGATGATATTCTTCTCACCACAATTGTACAGAGCGGTTATCTGAGTTACTGTAGACTTTGTAGCCATTCTCTGTTGACCTCTCTCATCAACAAGGTGTTTCCATCTGCAGAACTGCCCCTCACTGGATTTTTTTTGTTCTTGGCACCATTCTGAGTGAATTCTAGAGACTGTTGTGTGTGAAAATCCCAGGAGATCAGCAGTTACAAAAATACTCAAACCAGCTCATCTGGCACCAACAATCATCCATGCCATTATCTAATAAGCCAATCATGTGGCAGCAGTGCAGTGCATAAAATCATGCAGATATGGGTTAGGAGCTTCAGTTAATGTTCACATCAACCATCAGAATGGGGCAAAAATGTGATCTCAGTGATTTAGACCATGGCATGCTTGTTGGGAGAAGATTTCATACAAAGGTGTACACTACAGTCTTCAAAGACAAAGGACAGCTGGCTCTAACAAGGACAGAAAGAGATGTGGAAGACCAGATGTCCAACTAAACAAGAGGATAAGTACAACAGAGTCTCTAGTTTGAGAAATAGACACCTCACATGTCCTCAGCTGACAGCTTCATTGAATTCTACCCGCTCAACACCAGTTTCATGTACAACAGTAAAGAGAAGTCTCAGGGGTGCAGGCCTTATGGGAAGAATTGCAAAGAAAAAGCCACTTTTGAAACAGAACAACAAAAAGAAAAGGTTAGAGTGGGCAAAGAAACACAGACAATGGACAACAGATAATTGGAAAAGAGTGTTATGGATCTTAACCCCACTGAGCTTTTGTGGGATCAGCTAGACTGTAAGATGCGTGAGAAGTGCCCGACAAGACAGCCACATCTATGGCAAGTGCTACAGGAAGCGTGGGGTGAAATGTCACCTGAGTATCTGGACAAACTGAAAACTAGAACACCAAGGATCTGAAAAACTGTCATTGCTGCACATGGATGATTTTTTGATGACTCTTTGAAGTAGTTTAAGAAGTTCTGAATTTTTTTCCAAATTGTAATAGTCATTTTTCACGTTATTAATGTCCTGACTATACATTGTGATCAGTTGAATGCCACTTTGGTGAATAAAAGTACAATTTTCTTTCCATAAGAGCAAAATCTGAACATCATTCCAAACTTTTGGCCACCAATGTACAGTATATATATACTATATACAGCATATACTGTATATAATATTTTTTATTCTTACTGTTATTTTTCTTGTTCTTAAGTGATTTTAAAATGGACTTGTATGTATCTTTTATTTTCTTTATCATTTCCTTGCAAAGCACTTTGAATTACCACTGTGTATGAAATGTTCTATATAAATAAACTTGCCTTGCATATATTTTATTTTTATTTATTTATTCAGGTCATGCTTTTTCATTTACCGCCACTAGTCTTCAGTCCGTTCTTTCCCGTTTGTTTATGTTGTTCCTCTCAGCTGAAGAGAAGAAGAGAGAAGCGACGTTCTGATTGGCTGCTGCTCAGCACCGTCATCTCGTCTGTTTCTAAACGTTTCCTGTCAAATTATCCATTTGGGATTCATACATCTCTCTGTTTTCAACCGTAATCTGAATGAAATGACGGCAAATAAAAAGGAGTCGTCGGGTATGTCATTCTGTATTCATGTATAATGTGTCAACATTCGGATCCAAAGTGCAAAGTCATTTCATTTAAGGCTTGACATCTGATCAAAACAACACTCATTGTCCATTGAGCGACTTAAATATATATATATATATATAATTTTAAGTCGCTCATTGGGCAATCAGTGTTGTTTTGATCAGATGTCAAGCCTTAAATGAAATGACTTTGCGCTTTGGATATATATATTATCAATGAAGTAAAATTTATATGGAATATACTGTAGCGTTTACTGGTGTTGTGAGTGCGGTTTGGCGATAACAATTCGTGGATTATTTTGATCGCGGAATATTATGACAACTCATCTTGTGGCCAGATGACTAGATCAATGGTACATATGTTTTTAATTGATATATATATATATATATATATAACCCTAATCCTAATGTTGTAATAATTAATAATGTTGGTAAATATGTGGCATTTCAGAAGAGCAATGCACCATTAATTTGAATTTAATCTAAAGACATTTATTAATTAATTATACTAAAACATTAGTGTATCCTGCAGTTTCTCTTTAAAGAGCATCTATTAAATCAGTTTAATGTCGTTTAATAAGTTGCAATTTAAAGCTTTTGTTTGTAAACAGCACTGTAGATTTACATTGACAGATCAGCTTCAGCATAGATCGAGTTTTAAAAGTTGACAGTGTCCATTAGCAAAGTCTTGCTCTCAATCACATCCATCAGCCACTTCTCCTTGAACCGCGTTTGTCCTGGCACATGTTTGGATCTGTTTGACTCGATAAGAAAATGCACATCCACCGGCAGGGTGTCTGGTTTGATTTTTGAGATTTCTATGATGAAATACAAGCTGGCTGTGGCTCTGGGGATCGGGGCGTCTGCGGTCGGGATGCTCCAGTGGGCTCGGTACTGGTACTGCCGTTTAAACTCCAGCTCTGTCTCCTGCAGAAACGTCAGACTGTACTGCCAGCCACGGTGCTGCTGCATCTCCCATGTGTCCATGTACTGTCTGATCTGTTGCTCTCCCGCCTCGATTGTAAAATCTTTGCACGAGATCCAGTCTATGTTTTTGATTTCGTGCTCTTTTTCTGCATTATTTGCTGTTTCCGAGCCGTGTTCGCTGTCCGACTCGGCCTCCATTGATCAATTATTGTCTTTCGATGGAATGCGAACTACGTAAAGTCGCTCGCGCAGTCAGCCTGTCATGTTGACGTCGGTTGCCATGGTGATAAGGGACGGTTGTCAGTCTTCCGGGTGTTCGATGCGCCCTGTTAAAAGTCTTTCTAAAAAGTCTCTGGCCCTGTTGTCTCCTGCACAGAGGCGTGTTTTAAAATTATTTTAGGATGTATTTTTTGCAAGTCACAATGTATTTGTCAAGTTTCTCACTACATTTAGGGGAATATATATATATATATATAAAATAATTTAAAATGTAATCGTTATCTCTCTCCCCCTCATGTTTCCTTGTTCTAAGTTCAGTAGCAATTTAGGAATTTGTAGTAAAGTACTTTTGAAACAGAGAGTATCTTAACGTTTATGGATTGGCCCCCATTAATGTCCATTGTAAGTGCCTCACTTTAACCCAGATTTTTGCCCTTATTTTTTTTTTTAAAGAAAAATAAATTATTTTTTGTGGTTATCAGCATTATGCCACAAATGCCATTGATTGAGCTTAACTTGTCATGAACTTGGAATATGTACTAAATCCTTAGAGTTAGGCATTTATTTAAGTCCCTAAATTAATAACAACAAACAACAAAATTTCTCTTTACAGGTTGGCAGTAAAATGAAAAAAGTTCCCACTTCATATGCACAGAACGCTTATCTAACTGATGCAAATGATGCGAGCTTTTACACAACATGATCTGACTGAGCTCTGCACAGCTGACCAACTCTGATGCCAAGTTCATTTAAGTGTGTCTTCTCAAGGAACATCCCAGAATTTCCTCAAGCAACCTCACCGCATGTCGCGGATCAGGAGCACACTAGACACAGTCACCAAGGCTGTGAGTGGAACAGTGAACACCGAGCTCCTCTCCAAGATTACATGCCTCAAACCCGGTGCGGCCCAGGGCAAAACTATCGAGGTTAAAGTTGAATGCCCTAAAGTTGAAGCTGAAGCCGTCACGACCGTAGCAGAACCTGAGCCACCAAAAGTGGAAGAGGTAGAGAAAGATATAGAATGTCTTAAAGAACCCCCTAAATCTAAAAACAACCTATCCACTACCAAACAGAGTGCATCCAGCATGGTTGCAAAGCAGACACTGCAACGTTTTCAGCCCGCTGCCTTCACAGCAAACATGGAGGAAGCCTTAAGTCACTTGGCTGAACATGTCAACACTTACTTTGGAAGCGACACACGAGATGACAAAAGATCACAGCAGGGAAGAGGAGATGCAACTCCCTCCATAACTCACATCCAACCTAGTTCTCATTCCATTGGTAGCAAGGATCATGTCCTTATGGCAGTGTCCTTGACCCATATATCTACACCAGAGACAACCCTTTCTCCACCTGCAATTGAACAGGATGGTGCAAGCTCACAAGCCCCTTCTTCTCCATCTCAAGAGGATGGTGTTTCGGCCATCCCCATATCGCCAAGAAAAGGCATTAGTCAATACTTGTCCTATCCCAGGCCAAGTGTCCAGGCTTTTGTAGGTAACTATATCGCAACCCTGGTTCCAATGTTCAGAGCGGATTCCAAAGGTGGTACTGCAGAGAAGGACAAGCAGGCTGAATCAGAACAGCCAGTGTCGCAGCTCGCAAAGTGTGCAGAAACCAAGGAACAGAAAGAAGCAGAGGAGAAAGCACAGAGACTGCTGTCTCAGAGAGAGAAGGTAGAATAATGGCACAGTTAATAAAATGTTATAACAAACTAAAATATATAGAATTGAGAATGTATTAAAAAAGAAAAGATTAATTAAAGAGTTAATTCAATATACAGTACTGAGTATTGTGCAGATTTCTTTTTCCATCTTATAGTAATGAGAATTTAGGGGCAAAATATGCTTGGTTGTCAAGGAAATAATGTCACAATCCAATAATAATAATGATAATAATAATAATATCTAAATTTTCCTAAAAATAGACTTAATTGTCTTTATGTAAAATAAAGACATGTAAAATTGTGTGTTTCAGAGAATGTGGATATTTAGGTATGGCCTGTAGAATCTTTTTAGGGGTTGAATCTTGACAAAACTGTCAAGAAATGTTACATTTACCCCCAAAATAATAATTAAAAATAAATAAAAGAAAATGAAGCCTTTTGTATGTCTATTAAGATTATTTTGCATTGTGACATGATAATTAAGTGCTTACAAATAATGTTATTATAATATTATTTAAAATAAATAATTTTGTCTGGACATTTTTTATTTTTTATTTTTTTTTTTTTTCACCTTATAGTAATGAGAATTTGGGGAATTGGGGAAGAATTTTTTGCATTGTGAAATAATTAAGCACATAAAAATAATTTAAATTATTATAAAAAAATTAAATGTATCCAGACAGTTTCTTTTAGTAATGAAAATTTGGGGGCAATGCAATGCAATGCAAAATAATAATAATAATAATAATAATAATAATATATATATATATATATATATATATATATATATATATATATATATATATATATATATATTTTTATTTTATTTTTATTTTTTATTTTTTTTACATTTTCCTAAAAAAAGCATTTTTGTCTTTTTGGAAAACATTATTTCTTATTTTTTTCCATTTAATTTTGGGGGTGAAATGTTACCCGGACATTCTTCTTGAGATTCACCCATGGAAACTAAAGCAGGTTAAGAAAGTATCTATCATAACCATTGATTTTATAACCATCATCTTATGATTGAGCTTTAAATTGAATTGTTCTATTTGTGTTGTCTGTAGATTATAGCACGTGTGAGTGTGGATAACCGAACCAGAGCACTGGTCAAGAGCCTTAAAAAAGTAACTGATGTGAAGATCACCATCAGCAGAGTGGAGGAACTGAGCTTCCACCTCCTGGAGTTTCCAGAGACCAGAGGAGTGGCAGTCAATGTATGTGTGTGTTAAACCATCTCTCATTTATAGTATCTACATCAAAGAAGCTTGTATTTTTGTAAAATTCCACCGTACACTGAATTCTCTCTCATTGACTGTCTATAGGAGAAGGTGATCCCATGTCTGCTGCGTTTGAGGCAGGCACGGGACGCCAGTCTGCAGGCTTCTGTGAGGCAGTCTCTGGCTCTGGTGGGCTACAACGACCCAGTGAAAGGCAGAGGGATACGCGTGCTCTCCATCGACGGAGGAGGAACCAGGTGCTTGTGACAGACAGATGACACTTGGGGAAAAATTAACTTAAAGTAAACAGATTGTGAAAGTTTTTAAGATAAAAGTAGGTCAGCCAAAATGATCTGAAAATTAGGTCACCCAATAATAGAACTGACACAATTTTACATTCCCTTTAGATGCTGTCTATCAACTCTAAATTATGGCTAAATTATGTTTAGAATTATTGTCCACAGTCACAAATTTAGGATTATATCCCAAGAATGAAATAAGAATTTGACACAAAACACATCCAAAAATAAGTAAATCAAAATTTTCAATTATTATTATTATTATTATTTTTTTTTTTTAGTAAATTTGTTTCTTTAGCTTCTTCTTAGATGATTTATGAACTTGTTTGAATGTCGTATTGTATTTTAGGACATCCCATAATTTCATATCATGTTGTTTTGCAGGGGATTGGTGGCTTTACAGGCTTTGCACAGATTGGAGAGTTTGACAGGGAAGCCCATCTACCAACTCTTTGACTACATATGTGGAGTTAGTACAGGTATATTCAACCACATGCAAAATATCTCTGCTATAAGCTATCGGAACATTCAGAGGCTATTTAGAGCGAGACAGAGCACTTGTATTAAAATGAATGGGAGAAATTGGAATGCCCTGTATGGCGGATTGTAACATAGAGACAGACTGAAGACAGGAACAAATGAAGATGATGATGATGATGTGAGAACCCAAGTGCAGTATTTATTTGCAAAGTGAATAACCAACATAAACTAGATCAAAGAGACTTGACTTGACTAAGACGGATTACCACAAACAAGAACAACATTAAACAATCAATACACGACAAAGGACAATGGCAAACATCAGGGCTTATATACATGGACAGGGGTAACAAGTTGACAAGACAACCAATGACAAAATGGAACTAATAAACAAGATAACAAGACTATGAATCATGAACCAATGACAGGACAAGACTAATGAACATGATAGCAAGACAATGTTGGGCCACATGTGCTCAGATAGGAGACAAAGGCAGGCCTACACACAGTCATAAAGCCAGATTGAGGCCTGTAGGAACACTCAAAGCCAAACAGCGCCAAAATCAAACAAAGGGAGTCCAAACAGACTACAGATCCCATCAAGCCTTGCTCACTTTACATCTAGGTGTGAAATTCAGAAGGATCGAACTCTCAACTCCTATTGGATGAAACGCACGACAGAACGCATCCCTCAACCATGATGTCATCGAGAGTATAAAACCCCGGAGATTTCTACTAAGCCTTGTTTCCAGCGACAGTATTTGCCACGTCTAGTTGCAGCCCTGCTGCTCCCAGGTGTAGCCTTGCTGCCCAAGGAAGTAACGTACGTACCTGAACTTTGGCCATACAATCTCCCATCTCGCTGGACGAGCCGAGATTCGCCGTGTTCCACCGAGCACGCTGACGGATCCGAAGGAGACCGCTGAGCAATCCGTGTCACACCCTTTTGCCTGCAGAAGTGAAGAAGATTTCTCCTCCCTCTTCAACTGAGTCAACTTCGCTGATTTCTCTGCCAACCCGCAGAGAATCAGCCACTGTACTGCCGACAGAGCGAGGAAACGGCCTCCCGTCATCACCCGAGCTTCGAGGAACTGATTCGGACGAACACACATTCTACCTGTGTCCTCACGCTACTCAAGTAAGATGCTTACATCTTGGCAGAGATAGATTATTATAGTGTGTTACTATTGTGTATCAAGGTTATTGGTTGTACAGTTTACGGACCGCCGAGTCCGCTCATTGCTGCTAATAATACTCAAGGTATTACTGTAATTTACTGTTACCACGAATGTGATTTGCTGTGTTGTCGTCCAACCACATTGGGCTGTTTGTGCATTTCCGTCATTACGGTGAGACTGGCACACTGAGTTTATCCATTAACGAACCAACGAACGCAGTGGACGGATTAGGAGCCGTTCACCGTGTCTCTGAGTGATAAAACTAATGGTTGCCATCTCTCCCACCGGCTTCGGTGCCATCACCCTGTTCTCTCTCTCTCTCGTACTAACCGCACACACACATGACCCCTCACAAACATACCCGCACACACATTTGGCGATCAGATAACTTGGCGATAGAGCCCAGCTTTGTCCCTAAGTTATCGTACCAACGGAGACACGTGTTAAACAGGCAGACGCTATTACCAGTCTCTCCGCCCATATTCGCGGCCACATTCTCTGGCCGGAATCCTCTCGTAACACACTCTCCACGAGAGCCACAGCCGCCATTTTGTGCACTCCTTCCCTCCTTACACACACACACACACACACACACACACACACACACACACAAACACACATCTACCCTCCTCTCATGTATTATAGTTTTATCTGTTACCATATATAATCATGTTACTGTTAGTTTGTAGTTGGAAGTCAGAAGTGTATTGACTGCATTGTATTGATTATTAATTTATATTACCGCATCAATAAACTTTGTTATACTTTAAAGAGAAGTGTTTTGGTATTGTTCTGCTTGCACCTGTGCCAAGGGCTGGCAGGGGATGTCAGTGCTCGGATTCAAGCCTTCATTGTTTACCTTTTGAATGTCAATGTTCTCCAGACGTCAACTTTCCTAAGAGAACAATCCTATATTGAGACTGCTTTACTGTCTGGTTATTAGTCCCTGATTCCAGGGTGGTGCCCCAACAATATTAATTCTTATTAATATTCGATTGATTTTGATAATTGATAGTTATCTTTGATGATTGTTGATTTGAAGGATTAATAAGCTAATGTTGATTCTAATCAATGTTCTATTTATTTTAATAATTCATAATTATCTGTGATAATTATTAATTATTGCTAATAACCAAACCCACTCCTGAACGAAGCCCCAACAACAATGACTATAAACCAATGAGAACAAAACACATGAAACATTAGTGTCACATAACAAACAGGGAAATCACATGACACACAGGAAACAGGAACTAAACTTTCAAAATAAGAGGGCAAAGACACAGACACAACAGAACATGTTACACGGATGTAGAAAAGGAAGTACTGCTTTACAGGGAAAAGAGCCAATCACCTTTTAGATACAGACATCGCCTGGCAGTCAACTTGACGCGTAGGCACATTAGCTGGACCAGCCTGAAAAATAGCTTTGTTTTAGCATGATCTGAGCTGAGGAAGCACAATTTATAATACCATTGTTGTCGGATTTTACTGCTGATTTGAAATATGTTCTTGACGAACCTTTTTGGAGAATTTGGTCTTTCCCAATTCAAGTAGATAGGAGCTGTACTTTCATGCCGCTCATATCCATTGAAAATAGCTGTCTGGGAGCATTCCCAAGATGGCGACAGAGTGGACTGACTTGCCTTGAAAAGGACTTTGGAACAATGGAACGTGATTGAATAAAATTAAAATTATAAGATAAAACATTTCTTGTAGTACTTCTTTGCCATCTTCAGTGCTGATGCCAGAAAAATATAGATTGTTTTTTTCTTGTCTTAGGAGCCATCCTGGCCTTTATGTTGGGTGTATTCCAGATCCCTTTGGATGAGTGTGAGGAACTGTATCGGAAGTTGGGATCTGATGTCTTTAAGCAGAACTTGATTGTGGGCACAGTGAAGATGGGTTGGAGTCACGCATTCTATGATAGCCAGATCTGGGAGGAGATCCTAAAGTAAGACATTCAGTACGTTTACATGCACTTTAAAAGTTTGATTTCAGTCAGACTAAAACAATAATATTTTTTTATTAGATGTCATGTAAATGCTTTAGTCCGACTGTAATTGTACTATTCCGATTTTTGCGAAGTCAAACCAACAGACAAATTCTGCCTTCAAGTGCACCAGGGAAGCTCCTACTTTCAAGTCAGGCATTCGTTACTATGACATGTCATGCATTAATATGGGAAACAAAATATTGAAGAGGTGAAACTTAAACAATTACGCAATGAACGACGGCAGATGCTCTTTTTCTGTTGTACCGGTGAATAAACATTAGTGAATAAACCTGTATCACTTATAAATGACATACAGTATATGATTTATTAATGCATGGTATCTAATATATTATTAACTTGCTTAAAACAAACCACGAAGGGTGAGTCATTAGTTGATTGTCATACACTATATTGCCAAAAGTATTCGCTCATCTGCCTTTAGACACATATGAACTTAAGTGACATCCCATTCTTAATCCATAGGGTTTAATATGACGTCGGCCCACCCTTTGCAGCTATAACAGCTTCAACTCTTCTGGGAAGGCTTTCCATAAGGTTTAGGAGTGTGTTTATGGGAATTTTTGACCATTCTTCCAGAAGCGCATTTGTGAGGTCAGACACTGATGTTGGGCGAGAAGGCCTGGCTCGCAGTCTTCGCTCTAATTCATCCCAAAGGTGCTCTATCGGGTTGAGGTCAGGACTCTGTGCAGGCCAGTCAAGTTATCCACACCAAACTCGCTCATCCATGTCTTTATGGACCTTGCTTTGTGCACTGGTGTGCAGTCATGTTGGAACAGGAAGGGGCCATCCCCAAACTGTTCCCACAAAGTTGGGAGCATGGAATTGTCCAAAATCTCTTGGTATGCTGAAGCATTCAGAGTTCCTTTCACTGGAACTAAGGGGCCAAGCCCAGCTCCTGAAAAACAACCCCACACCATAATCCCCCCTCCACCAAACTTCACAGTTGGCACAATGCAATCAGACAAGTACCGTTCTCCTGGCAACCACCAAACCCAGACTTGTCCATCAGATTGCCAGATGGAGAAGCGTGATTCGTCACTCCAGAGAACGCGTCTCCACTGCTCTAGAGTCCAGTGGCGGCGTGCTTTACACCACTGCATCCGACGCTTTGCATTGCACTTGGTGATGTATGGCTTGGATGCAGCTGCTCGGCCATGGAAACCCATTCCATGAAGCTCTCTATGCACTGTTCTTGAGCTAATCTGAAGGCCACATGAACTTTGGAGGTCTGTAGCGATTAACTCTGCAGAAAGTTGGCGACCACTGCGCACTATGCGCCTCAGCATCTGCTGACCCCGCTCTGTCATTTTACGTGGCCTACCACTTCGTGGCTGAGTTGCTGTCATTCCCAATCGCTTCCACTTTGTTATAATACCACTGACAGTTGACTGTGGAATATTTAGTAGCGAGGAAATTTCACGACTGGACTTGTTGCAAGTGGCATCCTATCACAGTACCACGCTGGAATTCACTGAGATCCTGAGAGCGGCCCATTCTTTCACAAATGTTTGTAGAAGCAGTCTGCATGCCTAGGTGCTTCATTTTATACACCTGTGGCCATGGAAGTGATTGGAACACCTGAATTTAATTATTTGGATGGGTGAGCGAATACTTTTGGCAATATAGTGTATATAACAAATTAATATTATTGAAATAAATTAGAAGTTGAAATAATTTAGCAAAATCATTGCATCCCATCATCTTTCAGGTCGACTTGCCCCTTCAGCTTCCAACACGGAAACTCGTGTATCATCTAGAATTCGAGTTTCCCACTAGTTAATCCGATTTCACGGGATCATTCATGCACTTGGAACTCGTAATTACAATATTTCTGACTCCACTTGAAGGGCACACTAGATAATGCAATTGAAATTTTACTATGTCCAGCATGCAATGATGAAGGTTGAAGGATTATAAAGTGTTCAATTCAAGTCAAATGCAGTTAAATTCCTTTATTTGCATAGTACAACTACAACAAAAAAAATTTCTTGACTCCAAGGCATAGTGAAATAACTATGTAACAAGCACATGAAGAGTTAGAGGCAAAAAAATAAAATAAAAATACATTGAAATAAACAGAAATCAAAAGAGACTGAGGCTTTGTTCAAACTCCTGGACAAATCAGATTTTTTTCTCAAATCCAATTTTCTTAGAATGACTATAACTGCAGGTTATAAGTTTAGCAATGGATGTTTTTCCATTGTTTTTCATGAGGGCAGGATCCAAATATTAAAACATTCATCAGAGACAATGGCTTCCAAAACAGGAGAGGTGGCATATGTAGTGTTTGTTACTGCTAGGATTTACAACTGGCCCTTTTTTTAGCTGGGACATCCCGTATTTTGGACGCCTGTTGTCCTGTATTTTAGCGGGCAGCTAAATGTCCCATATTGAAGGCTTTGTGTTCTGTATTGAAGCATAAAAGGGTCGGACAGCGAGACTCTTGAAAAGGACCTGCGTCCTGTATTGAAATGCTCAAAATGCTCAAGCGTCCCGACTCCCGGATTCACGAGAGACATTCAGTACCTCATCCCGTTGTGGTGGCTCGCACCATATTGTTACCGCGCCTTAGCGTATTTCTTTGGGTGGGTAAAGCCAGTGTCTGTATTACAGTATTTTAAAAGAAGTTTGCACTGCTCTGGCTGCTTTGTAACATATACATGACATATGGGTGCGCTCCATTCAGAAATGATCATCCCTATGCCTTGTTCCCCTCACTTTCCACTGTCTGAAAGGCTGCAAAGTGTAATAAAATGATTGATCTGATCTCACTTTTTTCTTTTTTTGGGGGGGATTTTTCCCCTTTTTCTCCCAATTTGGAATGCCCAATTCCCAATGTACTCTAAGTCCTCGTGATCGCATAGTGATTCGCCTCAGTCCGGGTGGCGGAGGACGAATCCCAGTTGCCTCCACGTCTGAGACAGTCAACCCGCGCATCTTATCACGTGGCCTGTTGAGCGCATTGCCACGGAGACATAGCGTGTGTGGAGGCTTCACGCCATCCACCGCGGCAACCACGCTCAATTCACCATGCGCCCCACCAAGAACAAACCACATTATAGTGACCACGAGGAGGTTACCCCATGTGACTCTACCCTCCCTAACAACTGGGCCAATTTGGTTGCTTACGAGACCTGGCTGGAACTTCGAACTAGCGAACTAGCGAACTCCAGGGGTGGTAGCCAGCGTATTTTACCACTGAGCTACCCAGGCCCGATCTGATCTCACTCTTTAAGTTATTTATTGAAAATTCTGTTTGTAACGATCCTACAGCATGGCCATCATTGTTGTTTTCACTTCAAAGTTCCCCGTGAAGGAATAATTTATGTCATTTGATATGCAGTGTTGCAAAACCTAACAAAACAACCTGTTGCGCACAACAAATGAACAACACATGAAATTCGATATGACCATTCAGACTAAGACGCATTAACAAAAATCGGATTCTAATTGGATTCTAAACCACCTACGATTTGGGTTTGGATCAAGCTTGTAAAAATCTGATTTTATGTGTTTCTGTCCTGGTCAGACTACAAAAACCTAAACGGATTTGAGTCAGAAAGGCCAAAAAATCAGATTTTTTTCTGCCTGTGTGAACATAGCCAAAGTTGAAAAGTGTTTAGTTGTAAAGTGCTGTAGTAAAGGACAAGTGTCCATATGCTGCAAAAAGGCCAACCCTTTGTTTGTCTTAAACAGAGAAAGAATGGGACCTGGTCTTATGATTGAGACTGCCAAAAACCCTAAAAGCCCTAAGGTGTGTTTCAATAAATCTTTGTACAAACTGCAATTCTTATCCTTTCACTTAGACTTGGATAAATCACTCAATGCTTCCTCTAGGTGTCAGCGGTGAGCACTGTGGTAAACAGAGGCCTGCCACTGAAGGCATATGTCTTCAGGAATTATAACTTCTCACCTGGGGTTCGTTCACACTACTTGGGGAGTTGCCAGCACAAAATGTGGCAGGCCATTCGAGCATCCTCTGCTGCCCCAGGCTATTTCCAGGAGTTCGTTCTAGGAAATGACCTCCACCAGGTAAACCACACAGAGTCAAAAATGCATTATCTTAATGCAGGAATTATAGTGGCTTCTGACATTTATCCTTGGTAATTTTATGATGTTATTTTTTTTAAAGCTCTTTTTATAATATGCATAATGTAAGTATTAAAGGTGCCACAGTTTTACACCTAAAGAAATGAATAGTACTTTTGACAAATATGTTTAAAAAGACTTAACAGTGATTTCAGTGATAGTGTTCAGAAAAACAAAAGTAAATGAAACAAACAAGAAATTACTTAGGACACCTTTAAGTTGTCTTTGCTAAATTCAAGATATTTATGCATACTCAAGGTCAGACAATTTGTAGGATTGAAAATCATTACAAAAACCTTTCAGGTCCATGTCAGAAGAAGAGGGAGGAAAAGCAAACTCTGCACATGCATGCACTCTAACTATTTCCTGTGCTGTCTCATCAGGGCTGTACAATAAAACTCATTAGTGTTGCCCTTGAGTACTGTCACTCAAAACACTTCAGCTGAGAGCGGCTGCTTTAAAGTGGCTTTTAGATGCTGTTTGAAGTGATTCCACTGAGAGGGACTGTTTAGACTCCTACTTTTCCGATACACTTGGGTGCTTTGCTGATGTACCCCTGAGTTAATCTGAATTAATTCAGTATATGGTACTGTGCAAAAGTCTTGAGCATTTTAGATATTTCACAAAAACATTGGTTTAATCTTCTGCTTTAATGTGTCAATAGAAAATATCAATTTTAACATCAATTTTAGTCCTGCAAAAAATGGTATTGCCCCACAGAGCCCTGATCTTAACATCAAATGAGTCAGTCTGGGATTACATGAAGACACAGGAGCAATTGGGACTGATTGCCTAAATACACAGAACTGTAGCATGTTCTCCAAAATGCTTGGAACAACCTATCTGCCAACAACCTTGAAAAACTGTGTGCAAGTTAGAATTAGTGCTGTTTTATAGGCATAGGGTGGTTACATCAAATATTGATTTAGTTTTTTTTTTTAATGTTTAATGCACTTTGTATTAAGTTAAATAAAAATTATACATGGCATTATTTTTGAAAACATCCTCACAATACAACATGTTGTTCCAAACCTGTATAACTTTCTTTCTTCTGTAGAACACAAAAGGAGATGTCTGAAAGAATGTTAGCCTCAGTCACCATTCACTTTCATTGCATCTTTTTTCCATACAATGTAAGATGAATGGTGACTGAGGCTAACATTCTGCCTAGCAACATGAGGGTGAGTAAACGAATAAACAGTTTTCTTTTTTGCGTGAACTATACCTTTAAGTCTGGTTATCTTTGCATGGCTGTTTTAAACTATGCACATTTGGATTATTTATTGGTATAAAAATGTGTCTGCACAGTCCAGGCATAGCTGTCAGGTCTCTTTGCCTATCTTCAGCCAGCTCAAACTAGCACAGTCCCACTGCAGCCACACTGAACGCACCCTCACAGCTTGAGATTTCAGCCTGAAGTCTCTCCGCCAAGACGACAGACATTAATGTTGAATCGTAGCCCTCAGCGGTGTCTTTTGAGCCATCGGAAAGGCGTCATTCTGTCCGTCTACCAACTGACACCCACCGAGTTCACATCCAGCCTTGCACAATGTTTCTGTTGTCCCGAAAGGCTAGTAAAGCTGTTGGCCATCAAGTTAAATGAATGCCCAGATTCATCAGGATTCTGAGAGCAATGAGATATGTGGTCAGTAGGAAGATGTCTCTATTATTATACAGTGATATAAAGCTGTATGTGAGTGAGTGAAGCAATTCATGTTCTTTTCGATTTTGACGAGCAATGCAAGTTAGTGAATCCTGGAAAAATTAAATCATGTTTTAAGGAGTGAAAAATGAAATGAAGCTTTTGTGCGTCCATCACATTTTTTCAAATGTTTCAAAAGTTCTTGTTCAAAAGGGAAAATGTTCTTTGGATTTAAAGGGATAGTTCACACAAAAAAATGCAAATTATTTCATCATTTACTCACCATCATGTTTTTCCAAACCTGTATGACTTTCTTCCTTCCATGAAACACAAATGGAGATGTTAGGCAGAATGACAGCCTGAGTCACCATTCACTTCCATTGTATGTTAAAAAGTGAATGAAAGTGAATGGTGACTGAGGCTAACACACTCTCTAACTATCTTTTTTGTGTTTCATGGAATAAAGAAAGTCATATGTGTTTGGAACAACTTGAGGGTGAGTTAATGATGACAGATTGTTCATTTGTGGTTGAACTATCCCTTTAAAATGAGATCAGAAAGCTAAGAATTGTATAGTGACATTGTCCTTAAGGAACAAACAGCTGTTTTCTATACAGTGAAAGTTCACAGTGACCACAGTCAGTATGACTTGTGCGCTATATTTCAAGTGTTGTCAAGCTATGCAATTATTTTTTGCAAGGAACAGGCCGAAATTTAAGTAATTATTCAAACATCATGACATCAGACCTGTGCCATAGGTGCCATATTTGATTATCAGTGAATAATGGCTTAAATTTCAGTCTGTTCCTCACACAAAATTATCGCATGGCTTCAGAAGACGAAGTCAAATGGACTGCTAGTTGTATGGACTTTTTATGTGCTTTCCTTTATTTTTTTTTCTTCCTTTTTTGTAACTTAAAAGACATGGTCATCATGAACTCATTGTATGGAACAAAACTATGTGAAGATTCTTAAAAACATGAGGGTGGGTTAATGATGGGGTCCACTAGTCTTTTAAAGGAGACCTATTATGCCCCTTTTTACAAGATGTAATATAAGTCTCAGGTGTCGTGAAGTCTGTGAAGTTTCAGCTCAAAATGCCCCACGGATCATTTATTATACATGTTGTAAATGCCTCTTTTTGGGTGGAATCAAAAACGTGCTGTTTTCGTTTGTGTCTCTTTAAATGCAAATGAGCTGCTGCTCCCCGTCCCCTTTCCGGAAGAGGGCTGTGCCTTTACATCTGGTGCTTCAGATACTATAGCAACAACAAATCAGAACCAATATGACTGATACCGTAAATACCGGAGTTCAGCCCTGTATGTATGAGCAACCGTAAACGATGCAAAACATAGGCATTTTGAGTTTGTGATAGTGCTTCTTATGTAGAAAATCACTTCCTGCCCTCCATCTGCATTTCACACCACAGCAATGCAGTGACGTGACGTCATGTGCAAACAAGCTATAACGACATATCTCTGGTCTCCGTGAATACAATCAGAGACAATGGTAACTTTAGCTTCATTAGCCGTGGAATCAGCTAACAAACACATTCGGAAAGGTGATTTGCAAACATTCACAAAATATAAAGTGCGATACTTACATCTTCAGGATATAAAGCTGGAACAAGGACATTTGGTACTGATCCATGCTTGAGAGTCACATTTTTTGAAAATCCTGTTTTATATTGACCCTCATTCACAAAGCAGTCCGGTGTAAAATGATTTGCACAAACATACACAAATTTTGTTATGTTTTGGGGCACATTTTCTTCAAAAACAAAACTTGTCCACTGCGTCTTCAGTGGCTCTGATGCCGGGAGTACATGAAGACTCTTATGTTCACTTTTACAGCCAACAACAGAACACTTATGATGCTTACGAAGCTGAGACATCATTCTTCTCACTGTAGCTGCTCCAGCGCGGAAAAAAATGGCGGACTGTGTGTCACTCAGGGGAGGATCTATGATAATAGGGTGGAGTCCGTCACCAGTCGTGGGTGTGGCCTGCTCTAAAGTGACATCACTTTAGAGCGGATACCAAAACCAGTCATTTTGAGACACTGTTTTTGATTAATAGAAATATAAGAGAGAGGAGTGGGTGGACTTTTAACATTGTAGGGTGGTTGTGTACACACACTGCCAACTCACATTTATGTTCAAACACCATGTAAAAGTGAATTTTGCATAATAGGTCCCCTTTAATTCTCAGTCAGCTATTGATTGATTGTTTTGATGAGGTATCCTCTGGTCTCTGTTAGCTTTGTTCCAGTATGCAGCGCTAGGAGCAGTGATACACTGTCATTGAAATGTAGGTCACGAGAGAAATAAGGGATGCTGTCTAGTGGACGACTTTATTATGTTTTTTCTGATGTGCTCCTTACGAGATGCGAGGAAACAGAGAGGAATGATGCCAAGTCAACAGATTTCATATGCCTCGGGTGAATTGAACACATCTACCCACGTCTCCTCCATTGAAGAGATCAAGTGTCTGTTATTTTTTACAGTGATGATTTTCCATAATCTTATCAACTGGAAATGCAAATAGACCAGTTAATTTTTATTTTAAACTCTAGTATTTCAGAGAATAACCCAGATTTTAAAAAAGACGCTTTTGGACAAGAATAGATGCAATAGATTCAGGACCTCAGACGTTACTCACTATTTGTTTGGTTTAACAAATGTTAGTTATCATTGAAGCACATTAATTTTAGCCATTATTTTATTACCTAAATAAAGTGGTTTTTATTGCCTGTATTTAGTGGTAAAACCTAGATAATTTCAGATAACATAATGCAAAATCTTTATTTGGAAATCTTATGTACAGTGCCAAATATGAGATATATTTAAATTAAGCACAAAACATTACATATTTTGTGTTTTTGTTTTTTTTTAAGAAGAAACGTTGCTTGCAGCATTTTAATTGACTGACTTCCATCCTACTTAAATCATTGGCCATGCTCATACTACCAATAGCAGTCCTTTTATCAAATAGACAAGATATACACTCAAAATGTTGTACAAATTCATGGCTTTAGGGAAGCTGAGTAGTTTTGACCTACATTTTGTACATTTAGAGAAGTGAAAACAAAAAACAGTCAAATATCAGGATTTTATAATTGTATTAATTGTCTTATAAGGCATATTTTCAAATATCACTATTTGATTTGAAATGATCAAGCACAAAACCCAGCTAATCAGTTTCATGTTATATGGCAGTGAGGAACAGAAAGGACTTGGAGAAATTTGAGTGCAGTTAGTTACATTGTTATTTTCTATTTAAGATCTACAGTGTAGTTTTGGCTTGTGTGTTTTCTTTTGGACCCATTTCAGAGTTATTGTTTCATTTCCTACAGACTTTGGTAAGGGTATTTTTAGAGTCCCACAGTCCCTCAGACTGTTCTGACATAGAGTTCTATATCTTTTTTTACATCTGTTTTTCCCATACTGGATAATCAAAAATCCTCAGAATCCAATAGATATGGGATACCATTGAAACATGGCAACATAAAAATGTTTTAAACTTGAATGTAAAATGTTAGTGACATTTCTAAAAAAGGCATGGAAGACTGACACATCATAACTGCATGGGGCTGGTGTTTCTGGTCTACTGTAATGAGCAACACTGTTATACTGCTTGATCTTGTACCCTCCCATCCACCCTTTATTGTCCTGCCTCCTTCCTACTTCCTTTCAAATAATGAGTCAGAGTCAGGTAAATAGAGAAACCCTTAAAGGTGCTGTAAGCAATTTTTTTCATGGAAAAGTATGCAAAATTTTTTCCAACTCCCTTAAAGATATTAATGAAATAAGTGTCCAGAGATATCGCACCAGTCTCTGTGACAGCTGTAGACTTTGTAAACAGCAAACAAAAATCTGTCCGTGGACTGCAGACATGGCCCTTTTGACGCTTTTCCCATGTCAATCAATTTGCTCGTTCTCATAGTGTTGTATTTGAAGTGGATCATTGAGGCTATGATTCCTAATGTTTGTCAGTTGAGGGCGCTATTGTGCCACTGTTGAATTTGACAGCCACAGGAACAAACAATGCTGCTCTTTTGCTCGGTTTTGGTCTCACAATTTTCTTTGGAGGGCGGGGTTTTGGAGTGAGGGGGCATGGCTGATTCAACGACTCAGTCACCTGAAAGCTTCAGAACGATAAAATTGCTTACAGCACCTTTAAAGTTTTTAATAGATAGGCCTACAGCATTCAGTAGTCATCCAGTAAAAATAATCTAAAATAATCTAATTTTCTTAAATCATCTAAGGATCACCTACAGATCAGTCTCTAGTAACAACTTGTTATTGTGTGGACAATTACACTTGTGATTTTATTCAAATGTGGTTGCTTTTGTGGTTTTGTCCAGGACGGTGGACTCCTGATCAACAACCCCACAGCTCTGGCCATCCACGAGAGCAAGTGTTTGTGGCCCAACACACCTGTGCAGTGTGTTGTGTCTCTGGGCACAGGCCGATACGAGACAGTCACCAAGACCGGCTCCAGCACTTACACCAGCCTGAAGACTAAACTCACCAACATCATCAGCAGTGCCACAGACACTGAAGGTTAGTTTACTCAACAGTAGATGCATGCGTTTCGACTGGACCAGTCTATAAAATACAGCGTGATTTGTGCTAAGAAAATTTCAGTCTTTCCACATTCAAGGGTTAGGGTTAGGGTTAGGGTTAGGGTACCTGAATTCCTATTACATACATAGATACTGTTGCCCAGGGTTGTTATCAAAATGACTGGCGAGTGAACTTTAAAAGGACTTTGATTTCAAATCAGCACAAATGACCCTCTTACTGCTATGATCGCTTTCTATAAACACCTAATGATCTGTCTTCCTCTTGTACTTTAGAGGTCCACACGATGTTGGATGCCCTCCTCCCCCCCAATACCTACTTTCGCTTCAACCCTTACATGAGTGAGGATGTCCCATTGGATGAGAAGAGACAGGAGAGGCTGGACATCATGCAGGCGGAAGGCCGCCGCTACCTTGAGCGCAATGAGAACAAGCTGAAGAAAGCGGCCAGTGTTCTTACTCAAGAGAAGAGCGTCGTTCAGAAGCTGGCTGAGTGGGCACAACTGAAAGCTGACATGTATGATGGCCTACCCTTTTGCTCCAAACTCTGAAACATGTCTAAAAGCAATGAAACTCACCATCTAAACCAACCTGGCACAACCAATGACCTTCACCTAAGTCTATTTAACATTTAACAACTTTTGTGGATTTATTGTTATGTTGCCATAATGATCGTTTAATCTGAATCAAGCCTGTTGCCTCATATTGAAGAGCACATTAGATTACTGAAAAGATTCTTGATCAGGTCAGATTTCTAAGTGTTTATTGTTGTTGTAAGGAAAGTAGTTGTTAACTTTGACTCTGTTGATGCTGGACAAGTAAGCTAGAGGCAACACTAACAGTACTTTTGTCTACTAGCTAGCACTTCCTGCTTGTTGTTGTTTTTTGCAATGTAATTACAGTACATTGTCATTGTGAACGATTAGCATTAAATTAAATGCTGAAATAATGCACTTGCTGTTGTGTAGCATGTTTCCCTGCCAAACCATGTAGATGCTTACTTATTTCTGCACAATAATTCTGGTAAGAATTTACTGAACTTACAGTAGTTAGCATGGGGTGAGCTGCTATATACAAATTGAAGTTTGTGTAAATAAGTAGTTAAAGCTAAAAATTTCAACTAAACTTTTTTTTTAATTATTATTATTCTATGCGGGATGTTCTATGCATAATTGTCAACCCTCTAATTGTGTCTTAGACCACAAAGGGAAACAAACAGCACTGTTTTAAGGACTTTTGCACAGTGTGCTTTGAAATCACTCATTGCAGTTGTTTTATTGCTGAACGCAACACTTGCATTGGTTACTCTATCTGTTGTGTGGAAATAATAATGAAATTATTATCATGTACATGGTTTATGTTTGAATGCTTCCGCTGCTTTTCAGTAGTGTTAATTTTCATTTCAACTGATGTGTGCACTTGGTATGAAAATACTCACAATATACATACTACATAATTTATAGATTCTGTCTTGATCAGGTGTAAAATAACGATAATCCTTGAATGCATTGAGGAAATTAATGACAGTGTTGTAGATTACATTTTAACAAATGTAACAAATATCTCCTACTAACATCTTTAAACAAGACTCCCTGAAAATTTCTCAAAGAGAAATAAAAGATATTAAAACCTCAGTGTGTCCTTGTTTAATGTCATTGCTAATAAAAAGGATGCTATTATGTTAGTAATTGTACTGCAGTATTTAAACCTAAGTATTTAGACATATGTTGAATTGTTCTTTTTCTTTCCCTTCTAATATTGATTAAGATCCTGATAATTGGAAAACCCATTTTTAAATACCACTGTTTGTCAGTTTATCTTGACTGAAAGATAACCAGAACACTTTACTTTAAAATGTAACTTGTATGTGGCTGTAATTAATTGATTAATTAATTTAATCAATTAACTGCTTTTTCCAATTGCACCATTGATTTCCATTGGTCTGACGTTCCACATTGTTGCCATGTTAGCAGAAATTTTTACACAGCCCATCAACACATTTCAACAACATGTAGATGTCTTCATATATTATGACTGTAATCTAATGAGAAATACGGCATAAAGGGGTCACATCATTTGTAGGTTGGCAAGGCCTTGGAATATTAAATTCTTACTCGAACCCAACAGCCAACCTCTATACAAAAGGGGTCATAACAGTGAGTCGGTTATTTTTTCAGTCAAACCTCAGTTTCGAGTATGTAACCAACCTGAAGTAAAGAATGTGTCTTATTCATGGAAACATTCAGAGATGTGTTGAATCCCACAGATGAGTGTGAGAGGAGTCTAGATTTGATGGAAATATGCACTCTGAAATGAATCTGAATTTCTGTGCTACTGGGAGAGGGAACCTTCATCTACCAGTGAGACATTGGACTTTTTCCTCTGACAAACCTAAAGTGGATGCAAAGAGCCATGTGTGGCTTTTTCTCTTGTCAAACTTGTTTCCCTTTAATTGAACACTTATCTAATCAGAATCTAATCTGCACTGTACCCAATAAAATTTTGTAACTTATCCACACAGTCTACCAAAGTGCAGTCACAGCAGTTTTCATCATTGTCCAAAATGACAGATATGTGTTGTAAGGAATATGTGTGTTCAGCTGAGAAGGTTTACTGGTCCTAAGATTGATTGAAGAGCTGTACACTCGAAGCACAGCCAATAGGATCGTCTCTGGCTCAGTCCTTACATCAGATTCCCCTGAGGCTGCCAATGGGAAACCATATCAGAACCTATAAGTATTTTGCAGTTAGAACCAATTTTGTAACTTAAAGGAATATTCCGGGTTCAACACATCTTAAGCTCAATTGACAGCATTTGTGGCATAATGTTGATTACCACAAAAATTTATTTTGGCCCACCCCTCCTTTTCTTTAAAAAAAAAATAAATACAAATTCTGGGTTCCAGTGAAGCACTTACAATGGAAGTGAATGGGGCCCAATCCATAAACATTAAAATACTCATTGTTTCAAAAGTTTAGCCACAAGACGTAAACAATCTGTGTTAACATGATTTTAGTGTGATAAAATCACATACTAACCTTTTATGTGTAAAGTTATAGGCAATTTTACAACTTCACTGTCATGACAATAGCCCCGTTCACACATGCAACCAGGTAAATTACAAGAAATCCACTGGGTTACCTTTACAGGTAAATGTACCACATGTGCTGTTCACACATACCATCAGTATGGAAATGTATAGGTAATGATACTTCTCATTAAGGGAAATTGCCAGAGCAAAATTTACCAGTATTTTCAAAAAGGTGGTTTTCACATATGACCTCTAACCTGAAATTTGCAGGTAATTTTCTGGAAAAGACTGTATGTGTGAAAGGGGCTAAAGTAATATCAAAAAACCCTAAAACCCTGAAGCGACTGTACCAATGATGATTTAAACAACTTTACAGCTCAAATAATACATGAGTTTTAAAAGAATAATTTTTTTTTATCCCCTTTTTCTCCCCAATTTGGAATGCCCAATTCCCACTATTTAGCAGGTCCTTGTGGTGGTGCGGTTACTCACCTCAATCCGGGTGGCGGAGGACAAGTCTCAGTTGCCTCCGCTTCTGAGACAGTCAATCCGCATGTGGAGGCTCATGCTACTCTCCGTGATCCACGCACAACTTTCCATGCGCCCCACTGAGAGTGAGAACCACTAATCATGGCCACGAGGAGGTTACCCCATGTGACTCTACCCTCCCTAGCAACCAGGCCAATTTGGTTGCTTAAGAGACCTGGCTGGAGTCACTCAGCATGCCCTGGATTTGAACTTGTGACTTCAGGGGTGGTAGTCAGCGCCAATACTCGCTGAGCTACCCAGGCCCCTAAAAGAAGAATTAATGTAAAGACTTTATAAAATGATAAGCTTCACATTTCTGCCTTTAAACCCTCCAAAAAATGGCCACATTCACTTCCATTTTGTAAATAACCTCGGTTTTTGCATTATTTATTTATTTATTTATCTATTTTTAAAGAAAAGGAGGGGCGAGTCAAAATTAATTCTTGTGGTAATCCAATGCAGTGCTTTTTCCAATGCAATTCTCAAACCCAATATATCTATATAGTATTCTTTTCTGTAGCACTGCAGTGCCTTGTGTGTTTACAGTGTATATTTGTTTATATAATGTTGTCCATTTTGTGTATCTGAAGTGTTGCCAAACTTCTGTTGTCATTTTGATTTGCCAGCCTAGTCAACAGTGTCCTTGAGTTGCATTTTTTAGTGCTGCCACATTGACATTTCAGCACAAGTCTAATAGCACAGGGAGAAAGTCTTCAATTAATTTCATTCCACTGCTATGGGTCAAATAGAAAAAAGTGGCACTAAAAGAACACAGTATAAACAAATAGCAACTGGTTGGGAAATCACATGGCACAGGTCTGGTACATGATATGGATTATGTCTGGATGATCCCATTAAGTCCCTCATATAAAAGACACCATGAGACATAATGATATATATCTCAAGACTGTTTTCAAAGGCAATTTAGGAAGTGGGACATGTAAACAAAGCCAGTGATCTGTATTAGCTCAAACTAGAGATAAAAGAGTTATCTAATAGAGAGTAAGCTAGCATTAGTTCAAGCTTCAGAACCTCTTGTTTGAAGAGACTCTTAAATGGGAGTCTTGTAAAAGTTCTAAAAGGGGATTTTTTTTAAGTTAGAACCGTATGCTGTTCTGTTTTATAATACTGTTTGATTTTTTTTTTAGATATATTATTCAAATTTTTTAGAGTAATTTGTTGCATGGGCATCAACTTTTTACTTCCAAGGAAAAACAAAGCACAAAGCAACTTTACCCATCTGCACAAAAATAGGGATTAATATGGCTTTGACAAAGTAGTTTAGATGCTTGTATTCATGGAAAATTATAGATAAGCTTGTAATGAATGGGTTTGTAGTACTGAATGTGCCATGCTCTGTAACTTATTTTAATGACGCATAGCACATACGTACATAATGACATTTTTAATGACATTAAACACAGAGTTGTAACGCTACTTTGAAGAAAATATGTGAGTTTTGATTCCTTCAACACACTCAAAAATATTTTAGCCTATTTTTAAGATTTACATATTTCGATTTCATATCAAAATTCCATCAAATTAAATTGTGTAATTTTTTAGAAAAATATAAATGAATAAAACTCAAATATTTAATATTTTTATTTTAATTGAATAAAGATTGTTAAGTTCAATTTTCTTGAATTTTGTTTTGCAATTGAAATGCGTTTTGCAATTTTGGTCACTCTCATTTCCATATTTAATTTATTATTATTATTATTATTATTTTTATTTTTATTTTTTATTTTATTTTTTCATAGTTTTGATGACCTAACTATTATTCTATAATGGGGAACATTGTAATAGCAAATGAGTAGGAGTGTCCAAAAGTTTGAGTAGTAGCCTTGTGTAGCCTAAATAATTATAAATGATCAATATTTTTTCATTGGGGAAGTCCTGAAGCTCAGGGTTACTGACTTACTTCCAGGAGCTTTATAATGGTCTTTGTAAAAATAACATATGCTTAGAATTGTCCAGTTGTGCTTTGTGTGTCTTATGCCTGAAGCTGCTGTCGCTGCGGCTGCGCCAACACGGAGAGTGCGCGGGACGGCGCTGCGCGTGTCGTCTGACAGCAGCGACAGCGAGAGCGCTCGAGGAGAAAGAAGAGCGCGCGAGTACAGGCTGCGGTACGCGCGACTACACAACATACCACCAGAACCTGATCGATCACATGCACCCGGACAGGTTGAAGATTCAGCACTGGAATAGGTGAGCTTTACATTTATGGATATTGAACGCACGGGGGACAGCTTTATTACCTATTTTTTGTTGTGCAATATTGTTTTTATAAATGCGCATGGGTGCAGTATTTGTGTCGACGAGAATGAGCAGCATCTAGGCGCGCTTTTCCCATGGCAACCGATGATGATGCGGATTTTCGAGGAGATATGGCAGGCATCACAAAAGATACGTATATTTCAGATAGAAGGAAACAGTCATGTCTGTTTAATCGAAGTACAATTCCGAATTCCGTTTTTATTTGGGTCGCGTCACACTGACTGTGTTTAAAGGGTCCATCATGAACGACTATGTTTGATAGGCGGGTCGACAGACAGCAGGTGTTTCCACCATTCTCATACTTGATACTTAATCTTTAATACTGGTTTATTATGGTGTCATTATTTGAGATCAACTATTTAATAGAGGCATATGATACACGAGATAACAGGAGCAAGGCTTTCTTTCTTTCTTTTCTTCTTTCTCAGTTTCTTCTTCCTTTTCTTCTTTCTTTCTTTCTTCTTTCTTTCTTCCTCATTTTCTTCTTCCTTTTCTTCTTTCTTTCTTTCTTTCTTTCTTTCTTTCCTTCCTCATTTTCTTCTTCCTTTTCTTCTTTCTTTCTTTCTTTCTTTCTTTCTTTCTTCCTTCCTCATTTTCTTCTTCCTTTTCTTCTTTCTTTCTTTCTTTCTTTCTTTCTTTCCTTCCTCATTTTCTTTCTTTTCTTCTTTCTTCCTCATTTTCTTCTTTCTTTTCTTCTTTTTTCTTTCTTCCTCATTTTCTTCTTCCTTTCTTTCTTTCTTTCCTTCCTCCTTTTCTTTCTTCCTCATTTTCTTCTTCCTTTTCTTCCTTCTTTCTTTCTTTCATTCTTTCCTTCCTCATTTTCTTCTTTCTTTTCTTCTTCCTTTCTTTCTTTCTTTCTTTCCTCCTTTTCTTCCTTCTTTCTTTCTTTCTTTCTTTCTTTCTTCCTCATTTTCTTCTTTCTTTTCTTCTTCCTTTCTTTCTTTCTTTCTTTCCTTCCTCCTTTTCTTTCTTCCTCATTTTCTTCTTTCTTTTCTTCTTCCTTTTCTTCTTTCTTTCTTTCCTCCTTTTCTTCCTTCTTTCTTTCTTTCTTTCTTTCATTCTTTCCTTCCTCATTTTCTTCTTCTTTTCTTCTTCTTCCTCATTTTCTTCTTCCTTTTCTTCCTTCTTTCTTTCTTTCTTTCTTTCTTTCATTCTTTCCTCATTTTCTTCTTTCTTTTCTTCTTTCTTTCTTTCCTCCTTTTCTTCCTTCTTTCTTTCTTTCTTTCTTTCTTTCTTTCTTTCTTTCTTTCTTCCTTCCTCATTTTCTTCTTCCTTTTCTTCTTTCTTTCTTTCTTTCTTTCTTTCCTCATTTTCTTTCTTTTCTTCTTTCTTCCTCATTTTCTTCTTTCTTTTCTTCTTTTTTCTTTCTTCCTCATTTTCTTCTTCCTTTCTTTCTTTCTTTCTTTCTTTCCTTCCTCCTTTTCTTTCTTCCTCATTTTCTTCTTTCTTTTCTTCTTTCTTTCTTTCCTCCTTTTCTTCCTTCTTTCTTTCTTTCTTTCTTTCATTCTTTCCTTCCTCATTTTCTTCTTCTTTTCTTCTTCTTCCTCATTTTCTTCTTCCTTTTCTTCTTTCTTTCTTTCTTTCTTTCCTCCTTTTCTACTTTCCATCCTTCCTTCCTTCTTTCTTTCTTTCATTCTTTCCTTCCTCATTTTCTTCTTTCTTTCTTTCTTTCTTTCTTTCTTTCTTTCTTTCTTTCTTTCTTTCTTTCTTTCTTTCTTCTTTCTTTCTTTCTCATTTTCTTCTTTCTTTCTTTTCTTCTTTCTCATTTTCTTCTTTCTTTCTTTCATTCCTCATTTTCTTCTTTCTTTCCTTCCTCATTTTCTTATTTCTTTCTTCTTTCTTTCTCATTTTCTTCTTTCTTTCTTTCCTCCTTTTCTTCTTTCTTTCTTTCTTTCTTTCTTATATATTGTATATTGCATGGAGAATACTGTATTTGATAGCTGCCGCTGAAGGAAACCAGAAATGTTTTGTGTAATGTATCAGTATCATATCAGTAGTGGATTCGGGATTTAGCTTTTGTAAAAAGATATCAGATTATGATATCGTCACTTGTGCAATAAAAAGGCATAGCTATTTTATAGTGAATGGTGAATGAGTAAAATTCAAAATGAATTAATGATTTGAATAACTGTGAAATTCACAGACTGGCAAAAATAATTGGAAACCCACTCATGAATAATTCAAAAGGCAACACTGGAAGTCCGTCCTTTACTGTCAAGTGGTGAAATCACTGGCTAACTGTATTGGTCAGTCTTTGTAGTGGGCCTGAAGTGTAATTTAATACTTATGGCATTATGCCAATTGCTAAAGGTGCCAGGAAGTGGTGTGTTTTCGAAGATCAAGTACAAACATGCTGTTTTATGGCACATATGGGAATCAGTTAGCTCTTAATTTTGGGTCGCTAATATTATTATGAGCTCATTTTAAATAACTCTTAAGGACATCGTCGTTCATTCATTTTGCTGTTGCTGCAGGTCAACAGTTTTAAAACCTCTAGGCCACACTGTAATAAGCACTGCACTCTTTCACCCCCCACAGTTTTATCTTGTGTGCTTAAGTGCTCACTGTAGACTTATTTCATGGTGTTATGCATCCACACAAACATATACAAACAGACTGTAGTTTGGTAGGAGACTTATTGTGTGGATGATTAGTGCTTTGCAACATAATTTTTCATATTTTAAGTACTGTAATTGCTTTATAGTTGACCTGCGTTTTGTGTAACATTGACACAATTGTTTGATGATTAATGAATGAGAAAATATGGGACATTTGCCTGTAATTTCTGGTGATATTAGCATGCATGTGTGCATAACAGCTGTTGCCTTGTGTGCTGCAGTGCCAAAAGTCCCTTAGTGACACTGAGAATAGTTAATCCGTTTTCCCATTTAGTGTTTTCCCAGCAATTTTTAATAAACATTTATGCATTGGTGTAACGAGAGGAAACAGTGTGTGTGTGTGTGGGTGAATGTTAGCGTGCTTTCATATAAGACAGAAAAGATCAAACTAAAGAAATGAACAGAAAGCCATTTATTAATGGAGTAGAGGAAAGGCATTATGAATATTTTAATAATAATAGTAATTATGATAATAACATTACTGTTATTATGATTAATTGTTAACAAAGTAAATTATGACAAAGTGGAATTTCTCAATATTAAGATGTAGAACAACATTGTTGTATTTATCGGTTAACCCAATATTAAGGAGCCGATAACAAGTACAAACGTTTAAATATTGTTTAAAAAAATGTTTTAAACCGAATATCAGTCTCTCTCTTCTTGTCCTGCCTTTGCCACTGCTACATCAAAAGCATCCATATTGGACGTAGATTGGAGATCTGTATTTTTAATGCTAAACATAGGTCAAGAGTTGTATTTTGGATAAGAAACATTTGGTACTATTATAGTAATTATAATAAATTATTCAACAGTTCCATAATGGATGCATTGAATCTTTGTCAGATCAATGTATGATGGTGCACAAATTCATAATAACACCCTCAGTGTTTATACATCTCGTGCAATTGGATTCTGAACAGTGTGGGTGCTGGTGGAACCATCAAACAGTTTTTTTGGTGGTCATTTAATGGGAATTTATAGCAGTGCTGATGAAGCACAACAGGCACCATGTATGTGCCACCAAACACTCCCAGCTGTGCTTTATCATGGAGCTTTGCCTTCAAGCCATGTACTTCTGTACCTTGTTATTACCAAAGGCAACATGCTGATGTGACAGTAACTTTATGGAATGAATAGACAGGAACTCCTGCCATTTCTAAGACTGAAATATACACATTTTGCTTTGAGGTTTAGCAGACAATGACTTATCTCGACCTCTGCCATCAGAAATAAGACAATTAGACCTTAGAGATAGAAAACCATTAGATGCAAGACTGACTCACAGAGCATGAAATAACTCTGATGCTCTTTCTGTGGCTTTGGAGTGTTTGTTTGTGCCTCAGTAAGTTCAAATGACAGATATTTACATAGAGACACATTGCACCAGCTGCCATTGGCATGGCAGGCTAAACATTTGCATGCTCAGAATTGCTCTGCAAATATGCCACGTGTGCCCTGTGTCCTGATTTTAATGCATCATAGATTCGCAGTATAATTTAAGATGAGTAAACTCAATGTAATTCTATCTCACTGGTTCTTAAATCTGGTTGCAACACACTCTCACGGCGAAATCATCAGGATTCAAACGACTTTTCTAAATTTGGCAAATTCGTATGATATTGTGCGCAGGGTTGAGGAGTAACGGAATACATGTAACAGGATTACGTATTTAAAATACAAAATATAAGTAACTGTATTCCACTACAGTTACAATTTAAATCATTGGTAATTAGAATACAGTTACATTCAAAAAGTATTTTGATTACTGAAGAGATTACTTTGCATTTTATTGTCATTTGTTTCATTTAATATTTAGTCCTTTCAGATGGAAAACATTTATACATATAAATGATGTGATCCAAAGTGCATTTGAACAGCGGTGAAACACTTTCTTATGATGTGTTACATTCATACGAGCAGACAGAGAAGTAAGTTTGAAATAAGTTTGGAGCAGAAGAAATAGAAATAAACCTTGTGTAAATTGTCAGCTTTACGCTAAGCTAAAATGCTATTTCTAGCCATTTTATATGCACGTTACCAGGCACGATTATATTTGTTTATCAGGAAAATTCATGTTGGATCATAATTTCTTTTTTTCTAGTAAGACCTTTGATATTAGGGCAAAAATCGTATTCTTGATAATTTTTGTATTGTTTTCCTGTAAAATTATCTAAAAATCCTTAAAACAAGATCAATTTGATTTATCTTGTTTTAGAAACAACACTGCATAAGATATTTAGGTTTTTCAGAGAATGTATTTTTAACATGTGTATTTGGTCTTTCTGTACTGGCAGAGTTTTTATAGTCAAAACAAGAGAAAAAATCTACCAGTGCTGAAGAAGTAATCCAAAGTATTTAGAATACGTTACTGACCTTGAGTAATCTAACAAAATACGTTACAAATTACATTTTACAGCATGTATTCTGTAATCTGTAGTGGAATACATTTAAAAAGTAACCCTCCCAACCCTGATTGTGCGACTGCACTCGTTTTAATTCCCACGACTTTCACTACAGCCAATGATGTTGCTGGACATCGTTTACATCTAATACACAACAATAACTTGCTTCTGTCACACGCAACAGCTTCCTATCATGTTTACACACTCTACTGATTGGTTAAGTTTAGATAAGGGGTTTGGGTAAGGGCATAATATTAATAAGCATGTCCTTAACGCCTCGTGCACAAAACTTGCGCATACTTCCGCATTAGACATCCAGGAATTTGCACGTGATGAAATCATACGAGTTTATGCGAACAAAATCATGCGACATCACACAAAACAGCCACCTCGTAAATTATGTATGACTTTTCATGAGATCGGGTTGGGTGTGGTAGATTAGTGAATAATAGTTTTTTGTGGCATGTGGTTTCAGGGGCAAAAGTATTTTTTTTTAAACAGGTGTTTTGTGTATGTATTACAAATAAGCAGGCATTATCTAAAAGGTAAGAGATGCAAAATTATTATATTGAATATTACTGTGATCACAGATTTATTCAACCAGATCAAAATAAAAACTTAGGCCAGGAACATATGGCCACATGTAACCAACACATTTCTCTTCACATGCTTCATCTACTGTACTTATCTTTATGCACCATATATATTGTATTTGTCATGATTAAAAAAAAAAACAAAAAAAAAAACAAGCTGACTCTGAGCTATTTTTGCTTCCTCGTGGCTGATAAACGATTAGTGGAGATTAAGGTTAAACATGTCAGAAGATGAACCATGTGTGTTCACGGCAACATGCAACTGTGTTTCTCACTTTCAACCAATCGACGGCTGGCGGTTCGTGTTTGTATATTGAATTAATGAATTGATGGGACATGATCAAAGCACAAATAATAATGATTGAAAATGTTCTCAGCAGATTGAGCAAAATAATTGATTAGGATGTTTGTCAGACTGAAACAGCAAACTATATTGAGGAATGACAGCTTATATGGTGACTTGTTTATCTTATAGGTATGATATATTTCATGTGCTGTATGATAAATGTGTGCCATTTTTGTCGATGTAGAAGCTGCATGCTTTTAATTGAATTACTTTATGAAGCATGGTTATTTGTGTGATTAAAACTTCAGGAATTGTGCAGTATGTTAGCCTCATATAGGGAGGACTTACATGTTGTGGTAGCAGATTAAAATATAAGCTCTTTCAGCTCCATCTGTCTACCATAAAAGCTTGACTTTTGATATTTGTGCTTCGAGACTCAAAAATGCAACATTGCAGAAATGTATTTGATGAATGTTTACATGTGGTTTACTGTTTCTATATACTATATTCTGTTTCTCTGATAAGGTCAAGATGGAACATTTCACTTTTAAAGGGAGGTGGGAGGACAAGTTCTCTCTTGTTTAGTTTTGACTGTCATCTCATCACAAGAGCACTTTATTTGTTATCTGTGGTCTTTCATTCCACTGTCTTCAACACTGGCCACACGTAAAAGCCCTTTGATTGGAGGAACTGCACTCCTTTGTGGTACAGAGTTCAAATTTAGGGCTGTTTATGGGAAAGGAATGCTCTCTTTTATGTTTAACCATTATGGAAACAAATATAGAAAGCACAGAGAGTTCAACCAGAGTACCATATTCTGAGGTAGCAATGGCATATCAGCTTTTACATTATTATGTGAATACAGTGACCCTGAAAATATGTGAACACTTAAAGGGATAGTTTAACCCAAAAATTATAATAATTTATTCACCCTCATGCCATCCCAGATGTGTATGACTTTCTTTCTTCTGCTGAACACATAGATTTTTCGAAAATATCTCACTTCTGTAGGTCCATAAAATGCAAGTCAACAGGGTCCAAAACTTTGAAGCTAAAAAAAGCATATAAAGGCAGCATAGACACCAGTGGTTAAATCTATATCTTCAGAAGCAATATGATAGGTGTGGGTGAGAAACATATCAATATTTAAGTCCTTTTTACCAAATATTCTCCACCCTGCTCAGTAGGTGGCGATATGCACGAATAATGCGAATAGCCAAAAACAAAAGAAGAGTAACTCTTAAGTGAGAAGAGAGCTTTGGAGGGCTGTTTGAAAGTGGAGATTTATAGTAAAAATGGACATAAATATTGATCTGTTTCTCACCCACACCTATCATATCACTTCTGAAGACATGGAATAAACCATTTGATACATATGGATTCTTCTAAAATTCTTCATTTGTGTTCAGCAGAAGAAAGAAAGTCATACACATCTGGGATGGCAAGTTAATAATGAGAGAGTTTTCATTTTTGGGTGAACTATCCCTTTCAGGTACACCTACAAATCTATGCATGTCTTTTCATTATATAACAAAATATCAAATCAAGTAGCATTTATTTAATAAAAAAACAAATGCATAAAATAATGCATAAACGCTCTTTTCAAGCAAATCATTTCACAAAGAGAAGTTTGTTAGGTTTAAAAAATCCACTAAAAATGACCAGTTAAAGTTATAATAATATTAATAAATAAAAATGGCTCAGAAAAGTGAAAATAGTTCTGAGCAAAGGTCTAGCATTGTTTGTTTGCAGATGCCACTAGGGTTGATATTTTGTATGTAATGCATTGCATTGACATTCAGAAGTTTTAAATGTGACATAAGTGTCCAAAAATGTTATCCACTGTATCTGCTTTTGAATTATGATATGATTATACGAATTACTAGCAAATTAGGACCAGATGAATTGGTCTAAAAGTTCTCCAGCAATGTCCCCACAGAGTTTGAGAAACAATTGCCCCACTTGTATATAAGGACTGATGCACTCTCCTTCCCACAATATGCTGCTTTCTCAGTCTGGTGGTTGGGTGGTTTATTAGAGGCACTATTCTGCCTATATGTTCCTGTTTATGGACTGAAGCCCTGATACTGTCATCTGCTAATTCACTGATTGAAAGCAGAGGCTGGACATTTTTGAATGAGGTTAGGGCGCTGTGCTTTCTGGTTTAGCACCATTCTTTATCAGAGGCGAGTGTCTCCTTATGTAACATGAGGATTGGAAACCCTATTGAATCGTTGACCATTTTGCCCTAGTGATGGTTTTCACCGCCAGACAGTTGTGATGATGATGTTTCTTTTAAATGCTCTCTCTCACCTCTGCGAAGGGAGAAAATGTGCAATTATGCCTTGAATGATCTCCTCCTCTCATTTTCCCACAGGTTTCTTTTCTTTCTGTTCTAGGGGGCTATTCAATTCTTTATGTCTCATTAACATAATAGTTCCTCACACCCTTAGATGTGTCACTGCTTATTATCTCGAATTCTCCATAATCGGATAATTTCATAAGTTCAATACAGATGTAATTACTTTTTTTAATTGTTTCATGGTGTTAGGTAGGGGTGGGCGATATGACCAAAATCATATCATGGTATGATTAATTATATATCATGGTAACAGTATCACAGTATAGTTGGGAAATTCTCATGAAACCTTTCAAGAAAATGTCCTGGTCATATTTAACCCCAAATCAATCTAAAAAAAATCTATGAAATTTTATTTTGCATTAAGAAAATTAGCCTATATTTTGGACCAGTAAGATTTTTTTACATTGTGACATTATTTTCACGACACTTAAGCACATTTTACTTAAGCAGTCGTATTGTTTGTATTGCATAGATCTACTATTGTAGTATTACGTTTCACTTGCATTATCAACTGTAGATTGTAATATAAAAATAAGTGTCTTCAATTGAACTCATATCAGGCATTTCACGAGTTTAACCTCTTAAACTGATATGTGTAGTACAATACAAACATTAAAGTGCATTGTGTAGTGGCTAAAACACTTTAATAATCATATTAAAATATAATTAAGAGTGGTGTTTATCTTCCTCAAAGTAAGTAATACATTGGTTATAGATGTTTAAGAGAATAACATAATATCAACATGAAAATACTGTAGCTCGTCATGACTCCGCTCTGCAGGTAATCTCCACGTGCACGAACCATGAGATTCATCCACCAGAAGAGCAGTGCCGAATCACAATGACGTAGTGTTCTTCCGCAAGTAACTTGCAGTTTTATGCTTCAACCGCTAGAGGGCCAAAAGTTACATAGTGTAGCTTTTTTTCTCCCCAATTTGGAATGCCCAAATCCCAGTGCACTTTAGGTCCTCGTGGTGGCGTAGTGATTTGCCTCAATCTGGGTGGTGGAGGATGAATCTCAGTTGCCTCACCGTCTGAGATCATTAATCCGTGCATCTTATCACGTGGCTTGTTGAGCGCGTTACCGCGGAGACATAGCGCGTGTGGAGGCTTCACGCTGTTCTCCACGGCATCCATGCACAACTCACCACGTGCCCCACCGAGAGCGAGAACCACATTATAGTGACCATGAGGAGATTAACCCAACATGACTCTACCCTCCCTAGCAACCAGGCCAATTTGGTTGCTTAGGAGACCTGGCTGGAGTCACTCAGCATACCCTGGATTCGAACTCGCAACTCCAGGGGTGGTACTCGCTGAGCTACCCAGGCCCCCACATAGTGTAGCTTTAAATTAAAATATATATATATATATATATATATATATATATATATATATATATATATATATATATATATATATATATACATTATATTGCCAAAAGTATTCGCTCATCTGCGTTTAGACGCATATGAACTTAAGTGATATCCCATTCTTAATCAATAGGGTTTAATATGACGTCGGCCCACCCTTTGCAGCTATAACAGCTTCAACTCTTCTGGGAAGGCTTTCCACAAGGTTTAGGAGTGTGTTTATGGGAATTTTTGACCATTCTTCCAGAAGCGCATTTGTGAGGTCAGACACTGATGTTGGACGAGAAGGCCTGGCTCGCAGTCTTCGCTCTAATTCATCCCAAAGGTGCTCTGTCGGGTTGAGGTTAGGACTCTGTGCAGGCCAGTCAAGTTCTTCCACACCAAACTCGCTCATCCATGTCTTTATGGACCTTGCTTTGTGCACTGGTGCGCAGTCATGTTGGAACAGGAAGGGGCCATCCCCAAACTGTTCCCACAAAGTTGGGAGCATGGAATTGTCCAAAATCTCTTGGTATGCTGAAGCATTCAGAGTTCCTTTCACTGGAACTAAGGGGCCAAGCCCAGCTCCTGAAAAACAACCCCACACCATAATCCCCCCTCCACCAAACTTCACAGTTGGCACAATGCAGTCAGACAAGTACCGTTCTCCTGGCAACCGCCAAACCCAGACTTGTCCATCAGATTGCCAGATGGAGAAGCGTGATTCGTCACTCCAGAGAACGCGTCTCCACTGCTCTAGAGTCCAGTGGCGGCGTGCTTTACACCACTGCATCTGACGCTTTGCATTGCACTTGGTGATGTATGGCTTGGATGCAGCTGCTTGGCCATGGAAACCCATTCCATGAAGCTCTCTACGCACTGTTCTTGAGCTAATCTGAAGGCCACATGAACTTTGGAGGTCTGTAGCGATTGACTCTGCAGAAAGTTGGCGACCTCTGCGCACTATGCGCCTCAACATCCGCTGACCCCGCTCTGTCATTTTACGTGGCCTACCACTTCGTGGCTGAGTTGCTGTCATTCCCAATCGCTTCCACTTTTTATAATACCACTGACAGTTGACTGTGGAATATTTAGTAGCGAGGAAATTTCACGACTGGACTTGTTGCACAGGTGGCATCCTATCACAGTACCACGCTGGAATTCACTGAGCTCCTGAGAGCAGCCCATTCTTTCACAAATGTTTGTAGAAGTAGTCTGCATGCCTAGGTGCTTCATTTTATACACCTGTGGCAATGGAAGTGATTGGAACACCTGTATTCAATTATTTGGATGGGTGAGCGAATACTTTTGGCAATATAGTGTATATATATATATATATATATATACTTTATTTTCTACATGACAAATTTAATTACTTATTTATTTCGTGAGAATTTGTTGAATATTGCTGAACATTTAATAAAAAATGGCATATTTTAATAACTATGTGGTAATACCCATTTTTGGAAATTTCAGTGAATTAAATAGTTTAAAAATGAAAGGTTACATTTGATTATTTTATCTTTTTAATTAGAACTTGATGGATGCAAAACAAAAGATAAGTTTATTCAGCAAATTAATAAGTCTGGCATCTGTGTAAATAACAGCTTCACATTATGTAACAGTCAAAACAGTAAAACTAATATAAAAAAATGGACACAAAATTTCAACTCTAAATGCTGATTGCATGAGCCACATTCAAAGCTGTTGTAAAATAGCAGATATACACACATCTGTGATCGCACATTAGTTGAATTCTACATTAATGCTGCAAGTTGCGATGTTGCTTGGCAGCCGCAAACAGCTAAACTCTGCTTTGCGTTTTGCGCTATTTTCACATTACTCCATTTTTTTTTCTTGCTTTCAAGTGGAAATAACCTAAAGTAGTACTGCACACTTATAGCCGGACAAATATCTACCGTGGTATTAGCGGTATAGCAAAATCTCTAACAGTTGACACTTTTATTTTTAATGTCACACAGTATATATTGGCATAACACCCAGCTTTAGTAGTAGACATAATCAGTTAGTAGCAAGCATTTTCAGACACTGGATCTTTCTTCTTTTGCGTCAACAAACCCGCATCATCTCAAGAACTTAAGCATTTATTTGCAAAGCGTCTAACATCTGACCACCCTAACCGCCAAGAAATGTGAAATATTTAAATTGGCCTGGTATCATTGTGTTTTAATCTTGCTGATTTATGGGATTTGAGAGCTGTGGTCTGTGGTCTGCTTGCTTCTTTGGAGAGATGTCTGTTGACTTTATGACTGGTGTAAATAGCTTGGAGGTCATGGCGCCCGCAAGCCCTGTGAAATTTCGCTCCTACGAGACAGGTTTCTGGTCTCGTCCTCCTGGCCTCCTCCGTGAACTCTACATCTTCGCTTTTTCCAAAACCAACTCCTGTTTGCCTTTGATGCGATTTATTTTGATCTTATGTGAGTCATAGGTTTTTGCCTTTAAAAGTCCTCTAATAAGGCTCAGCAGCTGTTTTCTGTCTGTAGCATGTCTATGAATCACAATGTAGGCCTAAAATAATCGAACCTCCTCAAACTCCTCTGTGTACCTAGACGAGACTCATTCCAGACAGAGTCTTAGACTTTAATGATGTTTTGAGCTTAGCTTCAGTGCAGTCCCTTGTCAACTGTGAAAAGTCATTTATTTCAAAGAGTAAAGATTTTATTCTTACCCCCCGTCTGCCGGCAGGTCATCCCCGTCTACCTGGATCAGGGAGGGGACAAGGGGAGGGAAACAATAATAATAACAAAAAATGCGGTACCTACACACTGTAACAGTGACTGTACCAATTAAAAAAAACACAATAATATTTAAAAGAGAGGGACAGGCCAACACAGAGTGGCAGTCGGAGAGAGAGAGAAAAAAAACATTTACTCGCCGGTTCTCCGATACACCGTAGCCTGGTCCTCGGCCACTCCTCCACCCTCTAGCGGACGACAGCCATGCCTCCCCGGGCGGATTGGAGGCAGTCCTCCAGCCCCTGGCGGACGGAACGCCCCGCCGCGTTCCGGTGGACGGAAGGGGTCTCCCCCGCCCCTGGCAGTGGTCCTCCTGCTCCAGGCGGTCGGCCAGGAGTCCCTCCCCGCTTGCGGTCGGCGGTCTCAGACCCCGCCGCGTTTCAGTGGCTGTTAGGGGTCTCTTCCGCCCCTGGCAGTGGCCCCCTCCGCACTCAGGCGGTCGGGCTCCTCCGTCCCCCAGTGGATGGCCACGGCTGCTCTGTTGGGGTGGATGGTAGTGGCGAGGACTCTACTACGGCGCATCCCTCCTCCTTACGGGGTTTCGGCACCAGTGTAACACACTTCAATGGAAAGGAGGAGGCGAGAACCGGCTTGATGATATAAATAATATTTTAATGAGAAACTGAACCAAAAGACACACAAAGGTGTCGGGCAGCTGCCCGTAACTCTCTCTCTGTCGCACTGCCGTCTCCGGTCCCCTTTATCCCTCTCAGGCTTCATCAGCCTAATTAGGGGCCGGGTGTGTGGAATCACGACCCGGCCCCGCCCTCCGCCCTGCCACACTCTCTTTTGAGGAAACCAAATCAGGAATGTGTGCTTTTGGTTTTATATCCCCCAGTTAGTTGCAACTTATAGTCTAATTGCAGTGTCTTATGTACATTGTGTTTTATGAGCTCCCTGTTATTTCGGTTGAATCCAGATTGAGAGTATCTGGCGGGTATGCAGTCTGACTGTGATGAACAGAATGAACTGAAAGATCTCTTGAATAGAGCGGAGAAAAACTGGAGACTTGCTGAGAGAAAAAGAGACTTGAATGGAACTAAATACACTGCTGTGCTGGTGATCAGTGCAGTACAGTCAATTCAAAAACACGGTGTCACTGTGAACATATGATTTATGAGGTATAAATATAAAAAACACTGAGGCGTGTGGGCCCTATCAGTATGACTAACTGCAAAACAATAAACAATAGGCTTACCCAATTTAATGCAAACATAAAAACAGAGAAAAATTGTGATTACAGTTTTTTCTTTATCTGAATCAAGAAGAATATACTAAAACTCTTGTACTGGATTGGAATTTTTTCTTGTCTCTAAATTATTGTTTTGTATCTTTTGTGCTTTGTGTCCAAGATGCTTTATATGTCATGGTTGGGGTTTAAGAATTGATTAAGTGCACATATCAGTGAATGAATGTATCATTGCCAGTAGATTGGCAGTATTGACAGATCATTGACCTTAGAAATAGATTTGACCTCAGTGTGGCTACAGAATCACAAATCAATGTTTAAAGTGCAGGACGTTCTAATGAACCAACTCAGAAGGATTCTGGTCTTTACCCAACAACCTGATCTTCTTTATTAGAATGACTCTTGGACCCCGTTTACACCTGGCATTAAGATGCGTCTCGGGTGATCCGATCACATGTGGTCAGGTGAGACACATCACTGTTTATACCTAGTCGCTTAAAGGGATAGTTTACCCAAGAATTTTAATTCTCTCATCATTTACTCACCCTCGTGCCATCTAAGACGTGTATGACTTTTTTACTTCTGCAGAACACAAACGAAGATTTTTAGAAGAATATTTCAGCTCTGTAGGTCTATTCAATGCAAGTGAATGGTGATCAGCACTTTAAAGCTCCGAAAAGCACAGACAATCATAGTAAAAATAATCCATTCGACTCCAGTGGTTAAATTATTGTCGTCTAAAGCATTGTTTCCCAACCTTTT